>NC_087391.1:5240125-5927851 GCF_963675165.1 Halichondria panicea
TATATGCACTCTCCTATTGTAATGCCACGCCCCTCCCCTCCCTCTCTCCAGGATTAAGAGCCGGATCCCATATATTGGGAAGAGCAAGTCAGACTAGAGAGAGACACGTACGTACCAGTGCATGGGCAGAGCAATATGTGAACTTACTATAAACTGACTCTTAGCTAGTAGCTTCTAATTAATCACTGTGTAGCCGACTATCATTGTGTGCATAATTATGTACATTGTATAATGTGTTATAATTATTTACTCCCATTATCTTGTTAAAAATAAATTTAATTTGTTGAATGACTAAAATAGTTCGAATGTAATTAAAAACACCATGAATGTTCAGTTCGACATTTTTCTTCGTACCACAAGCTCATCATGTGATTAGCATGTGATAGGTCCTCCGTTACTGAGCCGCTGTGTACAGGAGGTGGGTATACTCGTGTGAAGCCTCGTCTGTTGACATGCTCTAGGAAAGCCATTTTGAGGCTGAACGAGACGTCTTGACTCCTACAGTGGTGGCACAGCGCACACTCCTAGTGGGGGAGAGGAGTGGTTAGTATAGTAGAGCTATGTAATGAGATTTAGGTTAGTCTTGCTGAATAGCTTTCAACAGTGAAGGCATTAACAGTAACAGTGTTATTATGTTGATTTTAAGCAGCGCTATAGGAGCACACATTAAGTGTAGAAGTTAAGTGTTTTAGCTAAAACAGCTTCACTAAGTAAGCATACAACCTCCCAAACAACTCTCACCTTTTTCTCTGTGCACTGAGCACAGGTTGTGTCCAGACACACTTCCAGAGGTACCTGGACATCAGCCTCACTAACCAACATGACACTCTCGTACTCTCCATTGTAGCGTATGCCCGAGGTGAGTGGTCGAGCAAGGCCAGTCAGCGAGAGAGTGTTGTACACCACCTGCTCATACATCAGCCTGTTCTCAGAGAAATGATCAGAGGAGAGGTTTGGAGACATGTTAACCTGTGAGAGAACAGTATCGGATCAGCAGCTAATATTATTATAGAGATGCTTACCTCCATTAGCCATACTTTGAATTTGTCATCAATCACAAAATCGAATCTTACCAGCTCAAAAAAATGCCTTTTATAAAATAAAAAAAGATACTGCTATGAAACACTGGGTGGCTCAGTAGCTATGGTTACCTGGTCGGCATGGACAGCTTACTGATAATGTTAGGCTCACATCTCAGTAGCACCTGAAGATATAAAGTCTCATAAACACATCACTACACTAAACTGTATAATTACCTCCTGAATAGCACGATCCACCTGCTCCCACAAGTCATTAGATGGATGCCCTGAATATCGAATAATTATTAGTGCCGAGTGATTATCGTTAAACCATCAGAAGTTACCTTTTTTCTTCAGGACAACGTTGAGAGCTTCTTTGTTACTGAGCGACTGTTTGGTAAGCAAGGAAGCTATCGATTTGACCTGGAGAGAATGACAAGAAAAAAGTTGCCGTTACAGAGTGATTACAACCTAACAAAACAATACAGCTAAGCTCTATAATAACAAACACGCAATAATACCCGTATAGTAAGTAATTTTCGCGGGGTAAAAAATTCGTTATTTTTGACCTCGACGAAAATTTTACCCAGGCGTTGTTTCCGGAACACATGCAATGCAGTGCAGGCTGAAGCAAACGAACATTTTACTCACGAAATCACCGCTGTTCAAATTTTTTGCCCTACGAAAATTACCCGCTATACAAACAGCTTAGTATGACTCACCTCTGAGGGTCGTGTGTACTCGTCATCCACCACGTACTTCTTAACTTTGTGCACATCAAAAGGTTCGTAATCTTCTGAACAGAATCTACGCATATGGTACAATTAGCGGAGTCTCCTTTAATTAGCGATGCCCCTTACCGCACTAACACCTCTCCACTGTACGTGTACACCCTGAGGGGATCCACCGAGGTAATGACTGTGTACACACCAATATCAAACTTCCTGCAGGAGAGAAAGAGGAAATGAAATGAGCAGCGACAAATAACAAAGTATCCACATACCTTCCATCGATAAGTAAAGGATTTCCAATGAACTGCTGAATAAAAGATCCTTCTCCATGTACATTAACACCTACATAATTATGTATGATCGAAAAAACACAAAATTTCATAATCATACGTACTCTTAATATCAGTGACTATTTTTATTCTTCGGTGGTTGTTGTCTTTTTTTATCCACAGCTGTTCCGGATGAGCCGTTGCCTCGGTAACAAACTCCTCGGCTTGTTTGGGGAGCTGAAATGCTTTAGGGATGAACTCGAATTTCATTGTAGCTAATTGAGGCTTGAACGCAAAACAACCAGAGCCGGGGAAATGATTCACCCTTTGATGTGGTTTAAGCCCTGCCCAGAAACTTGTCGGTAGAGAACGGTACGGGTATTCGTAAGACCACAGTACATCCCAACTGTCTCGTTGGCCGCCCTGTACGTAACCTAGTCGACGAAATACACTTATCACATGACTCAAGGGTTGCTCCTGTTCGGATGGAAATAATTAATTACTAGAAATAAACGGATAATGGAAGGCACTTACTGTTTTGTGGTAGATCCAGAAAACAGGAGGTTTATCGTCAGTGGTGTGTGTTTGGGTGGGGGTGGTCTTGGGGTCAGAGGTCGTTTGTTTGATCACGGAGACGTTCAGTAACAGTGCGGCAGTGATGATGAGTAGTACGGTGAGACAGGTGGCTAATCGATTCCGTAGCAACTGCTTGCACATGAACAGGAGGTAGTGTAACAGCTTGTTGTGACTTCGGCTCAGATCCATTGTACGCCTCTACATGTACCAGTAGAAACAAAAGCAATTTATAATATTATGGAAACAATAAAACAATAGATACCAAGTCCTCATGAAACATGCATATACCATAGTTACAGTTTTACCTACAGTTACCTGGACTGCAGCACGTACTGCACCACTGACTCTTTGGGACTTTAGCTGTGCTCCAGCCCTAGCCCTGTACGTACTTCTTCAGTTAATTAATTATCCAACCTCAGATGAGGAGGCGTTGAGGTTACACCACATGTACCCACATCCTGTGGTTGACTGTGCATCCGGTATCACATGTATAATTGAATAACATTGTAAACAAGCTGACTCAACTATTAAGACCTTAAAGTGTACATCACAGGTCAGCTAAATTCTAGCTTCATGGACCTGCAATATTAGAGTTGAAATAAGTCAAGAGAGATGGACTTCTATACCCTGCTCCCCCCAGAGATAGCCCTTGTGATAGCCCTTCACCTGGACCTGGGAAGCATTGCCTGCTGTCTGCTAGTATGTAGGCAATGGAACAATGTACTGAGTAGCCTCGAGCCATACTGGAGGCAAGCATGTACTAAACTGGGCCTCTCAGACAACCTTATGGAGCACCTAGTTGATCGATATGACAGCACAAAGAGAGTTGCATTTGCAGCTGACAGACAACGAAGGATACTATTGGAGTCTCCTTATGTTTCTACCAGTGTTACTGCAGGGTACCCGTACAACGTACATTATGTGTGCAACTCGGTCAAGGACAACATACTAGTTGGTACAGTGTATAAAGACTTCAAGCCGTGTGGAATTGTGATCAAAGCGATCGGGCGAACGTCTGTCAGTAAAACTGTCATTAATCCAAAGTTTTCTATGATAGCTGAAAACAGAACTTACTGGACTCGTATAGTGTCCAATACTCTTGTTCATGTAACTGCAAGTGGCTTGTGGAGCATCTATGATCTCAATCGTAATGGAGTCCTGCTTGTGCAGTGGAGAGGAGCTGCCATTTTCGACTCTGAAGTAAAGATCGCAATTTGCGAGACTTGTCACAGCATTTGCACAGCCAAACTTGTCAGTAGTCATTCTTTACCTGCATATTGGGACCTGCGTGTAATTTCACCGAGTACGAACATTGATGCACAAAACAGTCAACCCACAACTCTGAGATTCAAAGTTGAAGCAGAGACACATTGCTCAAGAGTGAAACAGACAACAAAATATAAGAAATCAGTTCTCATTTTTCCTCTGACCACTCGGACAAACTCAAGAGGAGCTTGCACACAACACTCTGTTTTGCTGCAATGTGGAAGAACTGTCTATAGTTACAAATTGTTTGGAGATGATCAAGACTCGAATAGTGATAAACTGTCGTACTCACCAAAGTACAACTTGTCAGTAAACGTTGAAACTGATGCAGTACAGCACAAGAACTGCGGCTTGAGTACTGAGATAGTTTTATCTAAAAACCAGGAGCTGCTTGGAATGGTGTTTCAATCGCAGCTAATCATTTGGGAGAAAAGAACTTCAAAGTTACTGAGTGTGGCTGATATTGAACTGGAGACATACGCCCATGAACAAATACAGCTGGTAGCGCTGGGTAGAGTGTACTCGCTTATCGGCCTAGAGTTTGCCACATCTCTACTCGTTATTGTAACAAGTACTGGTCAAATTGTTCGTGAATTCTCCGACTTTGCCGAGCGTCACATCCCTCTTGTACCACCATACATTGAATATCTTGGGGCCCTCCAGGACAGCTGGTTATCTGATGTGACGCATACACCCACCTCCGCACTACCCACCCTCGTGTATTGGAACAAGACCAACAGAACAGTCGAGGGAATATCGTTTGGTCGAGATTCTGAGGGGAGAGTTGGTGAAGAGATTGTGTCTACTCAACGAAGAGCATGGTGGAAGTTTTGGTGAACTGTGATTCTGTTGTTATTATGTGTGTGTATGGGAATTAAACCAGTTGTTGTGGTCTGTTACATCATATTGTCGATCATGCATATATCTAATTATACATTCTGATCGTGGTATATGTACTGTGAGATAATGTTCTATATATAGCTCCCCTACTAAAAATGACTTGCAAGGTCTTGCATGCTTCATGCATGTATTGACAAGAAGTAGTAAGGATCTTGACATGAAAAGAATCATGTCAAGATTCTTGCCAATTCCATACATGCTTGTTGCAAGTGCACACATGCAAGGGTACTTCAAATGTTCAGGCAAGACTCTTACTCTGATTCTTCTCAATTTCTTGCATGGATATGACAAGCTGTAACATAAGGTTACTTCAAGTGTTAAGGCAAGACTCTTACTCTGATTCTTCTCAATTTCTTGCATGTATATGACAAGCTGTAACATAAGGTTACTTCAAGTGTTCAGGCAAGACTCTTACCCTGATTCTTCTCAATTTCTTGCATGTATATGACAAGCTGTAACATAAGGTTACTTCAAGTGTTCAGGCAAGACTCTTACACTGATTCTTGTCGATTCCTGTCATGGATATGACAAGTGTGTACATATAAGTAAGGTAATTATAACGAGTGTGGGTGCTACCCAATATACATAGTGCTGGCTATACAACTGTTACTCAATACTCCCCCAGCGTTAAATTTTAATGATGGAACTGGCATTATACATTTGTACAAAGTCATGGTACCATTAAAATGAAATTGATTGTAGTACCATACTTAAAACATGATTGGTGGTACCACATATAATGATTAAATGAAAATGATTGCAGTACTATAGTGTTAACCCGGCCAGACTTAAAAATGAAATGACCAAGGTTCAAATGTTATGTTGCAGTTCACTGCCGGAATTACTCCCCCAATTTTTGCTATGTATTCGAATACAACTTCTTGGTTGAGAATAGAAAAGAACTGGAGCTGATGCATCCCTCAGATACTTTCTATAGTGGGTCCGTGTTCTTGATGGAGTAGCCATTGCTGATCGACATCGACATTAGCTTGTAGCTAGCAACACATTAATTGGCATGTGCACTATTTAGAATACTCACGTGACAAGTCCATGCTTGGGGTGCACTATTTAGAATGCGCACATGTCAATTATAGTCAGAGTCTGGAGTATAGTATAGTATAGTACTAGCTAGCTAGCTGCGTGCAGACCATCTCTAGCTCTATCATCTCTATCACTCAACCAACATGGACTCCATGGACTCAAGCTCCGATTTTACAAGCGAGGCTGAAATAGATGAAATAGACTCTGTATCTCAGTCTCCACCAGCCTTCTCACCTCCAGCAGACCCATCTATCGGGAATATAAGGCCCAAGAGATCACAAAAACCTTCAACTAAACTAAGAAATAATGCTGAAAACATCAAGGCAGCACTTTTAGATCTGTCAAGTAAGTTTAGTAACCAATTTTGCAGATATAATTATAGTCAGCTATTGTGCATGGTAATTACTGTAGTATCCTCATTCAGGGGTTGCTATTGTGAGGTGCACAAGGCCCAACTTAGTGAGCTGTCAACGGAGGGTGGTGAAGCACTCACTCTAGAGCATCTGAAGAAGAGTAGCAAGTTGATGCTGAGATACAAGCGGAAAGACTACGCTGTTCAATTTGTTCACTTCAAAGGTACGTATTTACTTGCTAATGTATGTAGTTTATGTGTCCTCTTCCTCTCAGATAATTATGACAAGGAGAATAAAGATAAGAATGGGCCGAGAAAACAGAAGCGTCAACAGGAAAAAGAGGTAGAAGGCCTGCCAAGGCAAAAGGACACGTCAAAAGCGACGCTTGGTATTCTCACGAACGCTCTGAAGAAGCGAAAAACAGTTGAAACAGTGGACTCAACTGCCGTTCTTAGTGACAAGGTGATACGGGCATAGGAAAAGGGTTACTCAGTTGCATGCAATACTACCAACCATTCACTTCAGGCTAGGAAAGAGCAAACTATAGGAATCTTGGTATCATTTTGACGCTTAAGCATTACTCTATTTGACTCTATTTGATAAAAACACCATTTGATACTAAGGGCTATGCCCTATCACCTATTTTTCTAGTTTTAAAGTCTTGTAGCATGATTTGATGATGGCGTTTTATTTTTCAGGATACTAAATTTGAACGGGTAGAGAAACCCTTGTGTGAGGTGATACTAGCGAGGATCGACCGGATGGAGAACACACTATCTGAGCTAGTGGCACTCTTGAAGTCCCGTCCACAATCTGTAGAAGATGCAAGTGTGGCAGTAAAGCGTGAAACGTCTGATGAAATTGTAAGTGTACGTACTATTAGCATGACACAATTATGTTCATGTGCACACCATTATAATTATGGTACTATTATATTATAATTATGGTACTCTTTCCCCGCAGATAAACGGTCGGAATGTAATGCGTGTACCAGCAAGGGATGCGTATGCATTTGCCCTCTTGCTCATGGATGCTCTGTTTTCAAGGGAGGAGCTGTCCGGATGTCTACTATACAAGTCAGACAAGAGCAAGAAACCTGGTCTGGATGGGGAAAGGGTCCAACAAATGATGATGCTGGTGGAGAGGAGGTTTGGCGCGGAAGGCTGGAATGATAAAACTTTAATAGCAAAGGCAAACCAGAAGTGCCGGGATTCTAAACCCATCGTTATTAAGGAGGACTGATGCGCGCTCGTTCATTCTGTTTATGTTTTATATCATTAGAGATTGCAAGTTTCTGAAAAGTTACTCGAGTTCCCTTTGCATGTTTCTCACATGATCCACTGAAATTCATGCGTGTTTCTTACCTAGCCCTTGCATGATTCTTTGACTATAAAGGCATAAGTTTCAGGTGTGTTTCTTGCAATTGTAATGCATGAGCCTTACATGAATCTTGTATAAGATTCATGCAGAGTATCTTGCATGGAGCTTGCACCAAAATCATGAAATGAATCTTGTGAATGAACTTGTCAGGATCATACCATTGTCATGGCAATAATCTTAGCAAGAGCATGTCAAGAACTTCTAATAGGGTCGGCTACAATATCTTGTTCATTTTTATTATGTTTATGATACCACGGCACAATTTATATTTGCACTTTTTATCATGAAAAACTTTCAAGAAAAAACACTATTTTGTTCAGCCATAAAAATGATTGATACATACTGTTCATAATAATGTACTTATATAAAGCAGTTCTTGCGTGGTCTGCTCTCTAGAGGGGCTGGTTGCTAAGGAACCTTTGGAACATGGCCAAAGCTTGCTTGGGGCGATACTGGGGCACCTGCACATGTACAGAAAAAGATACAGTCAATATAATAAATTAATGTAGTTTTCTTTAGAATCGATATAGTGAACGTAATATTATAAGGGGGGATGGTTAACTATAGAATGGATCTCTCGATATATCACACTATTAGCTTTTATTAGCTGTTTGTGTAGCAGGTATAGTGTTGAGGCTACTGTGCTGGCAGTGCTGCACTCACCATATGTCCTGAGCCCTTGACTGTCACAAACTGGAAGTCATTGGTATCGTACTTAGTGACATAGCCCGCCACCTGATCGTCCACCATCCATGGCCTCCAGCCCTCCTTCACACCAAAGCCAAGACCTGACGTCCATTGCTGTGAGGGTGTGTGTGTGGGGGGGGGGGAAAGTTAGGGTTGAGTGAGTCATACTGCCGCACATTTAGGCTACTAAACAGTGTACATTAATTGCAGGGGAAGATTTATAGTTGTTCAGGAAGGAATCTGCTTTTTATCCTCACAATTTGGTTCTAATATTCAATTTGGCATATGCGTAATAGTTTAACGAGGAGAGGGTCGGGGGATTACCCCTCCTTGCCACCCTGGATCTGCTCAATTGTAATACAGCTGTGTGTTGTACCTCATTTCCGATGAAAGGGACACATCCGTCCACGTCTCCATTGAAGATCATTGTCCGGTAGGTTTTACTGAGTGTGAGGAAGAAACAGTAATCACTATAATAATACTGTTCAAACTGCTTAGCATTACAAACATAGTGGTACACGTAGTGCTATACACTACACAATGAGCCCGTTAGCCTACACGGACGGAGGCTCACATGAGTGTCGGGTATATGGGCAGGAGGGAGCCGGTGTTGGCCATGTAGTGGAGCTTCTGTTGGTCACAGATCCTCCAGCCTCCAATTTCAGCCTTGGACTTGACGTGAATGGCCTTTCTCACCTGGGGAGAGGAAAGAAAGAGTGTGAAAAGTCACATCTATGTCAGAAATGGATCATTGATACTAACTGTTGAAAAATGTTCAACTACATCCCACCCCCTTTATTATGGCTCGGGGACTCTTTCAGTCGCTATAACGTAAGTTACATGCATCCAATTTCAATGATTTTCTGATTTTCTGAAAGCTTAGAATGAGACCTTTTAAATAGTGCCATCAATGTTCATATTTGGGAGATTGTCAATTTCGGCCAAATACCATGGTCCAAGGGCGAAAAAATTACAAATTATAGTCCGAATCAAATTAGGATTTAAACACACCATTTGAAAGGTATTTTTCTAAGCTTTCAGAAAATCAGAAAATTGTTGAAATCGGATCAATGATACCAAAGTTATGGCTGTTGAAGGATCACTACACCTCCCCCTGGATTACTAGTAGTAGTACAATTATACATCAACGTACTGCTTCATTGTCCAAGTACTTTGACTCGACGTGATCATCAATGCACCCGTCAGGACCATAGTATCGAGAGGGGTCCTCCAGATAAGACACCAGGTGATCCTTAATAGGGTTACTGTGTATGTGTGGGGACGCAGAAATATTAAAAATTGAGTCTTTTGATCTTTTGAATGTATTGTACCAAGAAATGCATGAAGGCAACACTTAGGCGCATGAAGTAATTGCATGAGTGTGCATTTTGACTACTAGGGTCAGTGTACCTGGCTCTGGATACAGATTGCAGGTTGCTGAAACAGGGCGAGTAAATATCGTAGATGTTAACTTTTCCAATCATCATAGACATTTCATTTATCTTGTCCGAGCAAGCCTCGCTGTATGTGCGTGTGCATTCACTATGGACATCACATGAGTGGGGTATTTAGACTTACTCTAGTTTCGAGAAGTCGCCACAAGTTTTCATAATTTCATCGTACAGTTCCTGAGGGAGTAAAGAATAATTGTCAACAAAAGTCAGCAACAGTAACTATGCAACTCACGTCAGGAAACAACGCATGGCCATGGTAAAAGTCGATATGGATCTTTATGCCCGTCTGATGACCACACCCACCAACAAGGTTACCCACACAGCCGTTACCAACCTACAAACACAAAAATTATTTAATTGACATTTGCTTTCAAAGAGCTTTAAGTGATGAAATTGAACAATCCAAACTAAAGTTCAAATATAGAGCATCAAAGTACAGTTAGAGCTCACCATGAAACCCTTGAGATTGATGACCTGATTAGCAGGGACCTTCTCGTTCATGAGTCGTATCGTATTCACCAGAGTGGGCACGTAGATGCCAGCATAGGACTCACCACTGCAGCCCGAGATAATAACGAGATTACATAACTATTATTATATTTCTGGAGGAAATTTAAATTAATGGAAGGGGAACTCACGCCACAAAGAATTCGTGATTCTTGAACTCTGGGTAGCTGTTGAAAAAGTTGACAAGGAAGTGGTAGTTGTCCAGAGCCGTCTGATTATCATCGATGATGTAATCTTTGGGATTGTCGGAATAAGAGAAGCCCACTCCAGCGGGTGACTCCACTGTGTGTGTGTGTGTGGGGGTGTGTGTGTGGGAGGGTGTGTGTATGGGCAGGTGTGTGTGTGTGGGCGGTTAATTTAATTTATCGAAACTAAACAGCTTTCATTCACCATATATGGGCATTGTTTGTTACAGCATCATGACAGTATTTGGCAATAGTCAAGAGAGATGATGACTTACAAAACATAACATTGGCAATCTTTGCCCAGGTGTAGGGATTGTAGATGAGGTCAGGTAGGGTCAGATTGTCAGCTGAGGTACGGTTGAAATGAAGTGGTCCCTGCTCGTTAAGATATCCGTCCAATGAGCTGCAGCCTGGGCCGCCATTCTGGAGACGTCAGGTGGTAAGCAACATCACATGACTCGCTATTATAATAATAATGATTGCACTATCATAAGATTGGGAGAGTCATATGATCTACCAAAGTACACCTAATGACTATGAATATCTCTCACAGGAAAAAAAATGTGCACACAGTATAATTATAGCTAATACAGCTAGCAAGCTAAACGACTTATTTTTATACCATTGATCTAAAAAAATTATTCGCCAATAGCCGAAAATAAGTGGTGATGGGTAGTAGTGCAGGTACATGAATAATCTATGATTAAACTTACCAGCCATAGGACGATGGGGTCGTTCATTGGATCATTCTCACTCTCCACCAACCTGCAGCAGCATACATACACACACTGCATAAATGAGCTCACTACTGACGTACCAGTAGTGCAGGTTCTTGCCACTGGTCTGGTCCAACTTGATATAGCCACTGTACTGCTTGGAGGGGAGAGCACCCTTCCAGCCTGGTAGGGACTGTATGAGATGCTCGGGAATTGCTCCCAGTGCGGGGCTAGCTACCAACGCCAACAGCAAAATGCTCAGAGAAGAGAGACCCATCTTTTACGGTCCAAGGATACTATACAAATGTATATGAATCATGTGATGGCTTGTTAAAATGTGGTGTTAATCATTATTGCTGAGCTAGCTGCTCTGCAGAAAAGTGGGTGGATCTCATATTATGCAATAGTGACGCGTTTGTGCAGCTGGAAGAAGTCGTGCATTCCTTCAAAAATGTCTTCTGTTGTCCAACTTTTCTTGCTGATTCTGCTCACCATCAGTTCAGTGAACAGCAGGCAGTTAACGTTGGTCTACACTGCTGAGTACATTGATGACCTTGTGGTAATCACTTTGCAAAATGCTGATGAAGAGAGCACTGATCACGTTAGTTAAATAAATTATTGCTTGCATGAACGCAAAAAATTGCATCGATATTGTTCTCATTTCTGCAGGTACCTAATCTAGGAAATCTCGCGGCCTCTCAAATCACAATTTCGGACTGCACTCCCGGCACACCCTCACAGGACGGCCTCCTCCCTGCTGTCTACACACTCATCACAGTCTCTTCACTCTCCCTAAGCAGCTCTGGCATCCCTACACTCTCGCTCTCCGTCCCCAGTTATCTAGGGGCTGGCGGGTGCCTGGAGGTCGTCGTGCAGCCTTTGTGGTTGAGAGCTGGCCTCATTGTGCTGGAACTAAAGTAAGAAACGTATTGATTGTAATAGTTTATCGTATGATGTACACTATGTGCACTGGAATTTGTACAGTTAAGCAAGTAATTGTACGGGGGCTTATTTTCGAATAACGACCGTGAAATGCTATTAAAACTGCAGATAACTGCATCATACGTGCAATAAGCACTCATAAACAAGCACTGGCAAGGTAAATAGCACTTGGCTTCACCTCGTGTCTTAATTGCCATTGCTTGTTACTCGTGCTATTAATCCCATATTGTTCTGTAACCTGTAAGCTCTTGCTATACTTTATGCTGTGATAGCTCCGTGGCTCCATCCTAGTACTGTACTACTCATTATGACATCTTTTTTAGGAGAATAATCAAGCTAACAACTGAGAGCAGAAACAGTACTGAGCTGTTCTGCCCCACAGGTAATACACTTTCTATCTCCTATTCCAAATAACCCATTCCAATACAGGGCAGTGTGAGGTGTTGGACACCAGCTGGCTTGGCTGGGGTGGAGCTAGTCTTGTTCGCAACCTCACAAATGGAGCGTACAGTCTGGTTCACTATGATCAAACTTGTAAGTACAACCGTTATAATAATAATAGATGTACGAAATAATTCCTCGCAATGTCTCTTACCACTACAGCTATAGATAACGGTACTCTAATACCGCATCCTCTACCACGTTGCCTGGACAATGAAAGTGAGATGGCTATCTAATGAAAACGTGCAGTGATTGCGTTCAGATCAAAATGTTCCATTCTCGAAGAAAATGCAATTGCATGGGTTATTGTGAAAAATGGACCTCACTGTTCACAGCTTTAGGGTTGTGCATTTTTTACCCCTTTGAAATACCTAGAAGGAGTTCTACTCTATCTCCTCACACGCACTGCAGCTAGTTCCGTAGGCCACTCTCTATCTCCTCACACGTACTGCAGCTAGTTCCGTAGGCCACTCTCTATCTCCTCACACACACTGCAGCTAGCATGGCTACAACTTGGAGGACGGTAGTGACCAATGAAACAACCTGTCGTGAGGTCTTTACTCCCAGTAGAGTCTTCGTTGCCTCAAAGAGAAGTGTGTTTGTGGTTGGAAATGGTCTCCTATACAGGTACTCTAATATTAAAGTATTTTTGTCTTCCTCTTGACCTGACCTCTTACTACAGTCCAGACGATGGCACCGACCTCTACCAGCTGGTCACACCCGACTACGCTAACGGGAGGGTACTCAGTTTTGCTGTCTCTTTGGTCGGAAGAATGTTTTCAATGATTCTTCCCCCCCAGGTACAGCTAGGAAGCAACGTCCACTATCACTAACCCTAACCCTCTTCCAATATCCTCCACTCTTCTCTACTGTCTCCCATTTCCTATTCCTATAACTATAGTTACGTATAGCAGTCCCTGGTATAAAAATGTATTTGCATGCAGGTCCAGAACGCATCAACGGCTCTGTACTTCGGGTTCGTGGGCAGTAGCACTGTTTCTAAGCTCTACCCCTCATCGTTGTTGGACCACCTCCTGGAGTTGGGCTACGATCTCAATCTCACTGCCGGCTCTGTAACGTTTGACAATGGACAGCTGTACCTAGTAAGAGAGTGTTACTAATTATGCCTCTAGGCGTAGCCACACAAGGGATATGGTAAAGCTGACTGTAACTGCTCAACGGTTGCAATGCGACAAAAACTAACAGCTTCTATAGGCTTCTAGTCACGTTCTCTTGGATTTTAATTCGTGGATTTGCAACTAAAGCTTTGTTCTCCAGTTATCGCTAGTTTGACTCACAGTGAAGGCTGTTGCAGTCTCTTTAGAATCTCTTTCATGGCTCATCTATTTACACAAACATTCTATTCAACTTATGAGTGAGCCTTGCACTAAAGTGCTTCTTGTCCCACTAAAACGAAACGCCACTAAAACGAAACAGTAGTCAATAATGAGCATGGCACCTAATTCTGTCCCTAACCCTAACGCTAACCTGCCCCATTTTTACCCTTCGTTTCTGGTGTTTCGTTTTAGTGGCGCTTTGTTTTAGTGGGACTACATACAAGCGCTAGCTGTTTGTTAGCTACAAAAGTCAGTAGAGTTGCAAAGCTGCATGCATGCAGCCCTTGTGAAGTCTGACCTCATTGCAGATCCACCTCTTTTTATTATTCATTGACAGGAAATTCAATAAAACTTCTACAATGATCTATACATGCTTCTATCTTCTGGCTTCTATCCTTGAAGATCATTCATCAGCCATCAGATAGACTTCTGTTTCCATTAAGCTCCTCTTCTATAATGATTAAATTTCATAATAACAAACATATAATTATTGTAACAGTGCAAAGCAAACTAATTATCCCTTCTATACATTCTAATACTTTTTGAGCGAAAGCAAAACAAGGCGAGAAGCATTAGCACAGCGCAGCTTGCACCACTTGTTTGTCAAGCAATCGTACTTTGATTAATTCTGATTTTGTTGCAGACCATAGATTCTTCACGACTAAGACTACCACTAGAAGTGCTATTGAACCAGGAGTCCAACAGAGGGGCACTCACTTTCACACAGCCGCAACAACACCGGCTCCTCCGCCCACGCATCCACAACCTCACAACTGGCATAGATGAGTGTCCATACCAAGACGTCCGTATAGAGGCACCTGTGTGTGGGCGGATCACACGCACAACGTACTTTGTGGAGAGAGTGGGGGTACTTCGGTGGACCACAGGCCAACTCTCGGCAACTACGAACTGTTCAATAATGGCCGACAGGGTTCCTACACAAATATTCCTGAAGAAATGGGATAACTATAAGCTTAGAGTACATTTTGAGATCAGTCCAACGTTCAATGGTATGCGGCGATAATTATACATTTAACAGCTAAAACGTTAAAAAATACGTAGGTGTTTCCACTTATAATGCTCTCTCCACACTCACACACACACACACACACACGCACACACAGACCCTGCCAAACTGCTCATCACGCCGATAGTCTCAGACCCAGACACAGTTCAAGTGACTATCACCTCCATCTACAACCCCATTAGTAACATTGTCAGCTTCACCATCGTGATGACTGAGAGTGGACGACTGAGCAGTCAGTGGAGTCCAGGTGCAGTAGCTGTGGAAACAGACCTCACACTGAATGTAAGCATTTCTGGATCCATGTAATGCATTTTGATTTAGTGTATACTAGTGCTTTCCTAAAGTGTTGGCATTAATTTTACGTACAGTATATAATTATGTTCTGTGATTTGCGCTACAGGTGTGGGGGTCTCAAAGAAACTGTATAGACGTTTATTCCAACTCCCCCTTAACACCAGTGAGTTACGCTATACTGTAGGACTGTAATTTTTTGTGGGTGAAAAAAGTTTGCGAATGAGCCAAATTGCGATCTAATGCGTTTTGGTAAGGATGGTGTGTAGTACTAATTTAGGTTTTGCGATTTTATTTTTGCTAATCAATTGATTAACCCTCGTAAAGTTTGAAAAGCAGGAAAGTACATCGATTTTGTCATTTAAGAGAAATGTACTCTGTCACTTGCATTAGTATAATATTAGTCTTTATTTTTAATTTGTACTCGCTATTGTAAGTACTATATACAGGGCGCACATTAGGTTAGCGTAATATGCTACTAGTGTATCCATGCATTTTGCAGAATTATTATAAAAAAAAAAAAATAAAAAAAAAAAATGTAGTAACATGTCTCTATAAGTTGATACTCTACTATAATACACTTTGTGTCCTTCTCAACTTTATTTTCCTTGCCGCAGGATTACATCGAGACAACCGTTCATGTGGGATGCCCTCCAGGCCTTTCTCTGACCTTTGACCCTGTGGCAACCCACTCCCAGTTTGAGCAGCACTGTCAGAGCACAGCCAACATCTCCTGTTACTACTTCAGGCATGGTGAGTTTGGATGAAATGAACTTCTTTTTTTTACGGATTGGGAGCCCTTAACATCTTTACTGTACATATCATACTACACTTGATATGTACGTAGCAAGGCAAATTACGTACCATTTGTTTTATTACTTAAGTCTTACGTAAATTAATAGTTATTTATTACAGAATTTCGACCAGTATTCAAGTTGGTGGACGTAGTAACGAGCCAGGAGAATATCTACTCTGGGCTGTACACCCTGAGGGCATTGTCTGGGGGAGTTGACCTATCAGAGATGACTCAGTTCCAGCCCAGCCAACAAGTGTGAGTGCACTACTAAAACTAATGTCAACGGAAACCCAATGTTTTCTCCCTGTTTGATCATTATTAGGGAGATGAGTATTTGGACCCCAGTGAACAGTAGCAAGAAGTTAGCACCTGTGTATCACTATGGAGACAATGCCATCAGGTAGGGACACCTCCACACCTTACACACCCCTCACTTATCACACTCTCCACACAGGTGGGCGTGCAGTACGACCAGTCCTTGTGGTGAGATCATACCACGGAACGCAAAAACATCCGAATATTACCTCCTCATTGAGGCGTCCAATTGGTTAGTTAATCATGTGACCTACAGGAGGCTATGCTATTGGTCTATGTCTCGCACAGGTTGGTGTCACAGAATAGCACATATTGTCATTACTCAGTCCAGTTCCTGATCCGGGTACACGGTATGGGAATGGGAGCAGTCACCACTGTCGCCTCACTCGTGGTGTGTTGGCAACAACAGCTTTATATAATAATCCACTGTCTCCTCTTCACACTATCCCCACTCTTATGTAACTATAGGCCCATCAGGACAAATTGCTTGACTTAATTGATTATAATAATTATATACTTTCAAAATTACAGAGTGTAACTTGTTATTCAGCGTATTATACTCTCACCCCACCCCCTATAGCCCGTTATGTTACCCCCTCCCTCCCATGCAGGTGTGCACGACGATCATTGCCCTGCTGGTAACGGTTGTGTTCCTGTGTTGGCTACGAAGGGACAAGCTCGTCTACTGGAGGGACAGTCTCATGGTTGTCCTGAAGAGACGGTGTGGAGGATGGGGGGAGGGCACTCGGACAAGACTACAAAAGATAGCAGCTCGAGCACGCAAACTAAACTCAAGCAAAAACTTTAACAAACTTTGAACTTTGATAATATAATAATTATATAATATTATATATATATATATATAATTAACGATAATTATCTACACATTGACAACTTTCACTGTCTTCGCTTTCTCATTCTATCACGTTTATGACTAATCGTTTTCTTGCCAGTTCTAATATGACCTTTACCCTTTCCACGACGATCGTTCTTCTGTTCCCAGAGCAGCTGTTTCCCATGAGTCACACCCCTCTTGGTTTGCACAGTGTCTGCAGTGTTGGCGTCATCCCCTTCTAGCAAGTGAGAAAACTGCATGTGGTGGGAGACAAGAATAAAAATGTTATAATATCCAAAATATTAAACTTATAACAACACAACTTAATATAGAGCAAATCGGACAATATTTGATAAAACTGAAGTTAGTGTAAAGATACACACACACATAATGTAGGAACATGACTTGCCTCTTCTGCAGCTGCAAACAATGAGCTCATGTCGTTCTCTCCCTCAGGCAGTTGGGCGCTAGTGTGTGTGTGTGTGGGGGGGGGGGATAAAAAGCAGTACATTCGAGGCTGTTAGTTCGTTACATTGCCAACAGTTGAGCAGTTACAGCTGTAATACACACACACACACAACCACAGCTTTAACATAATTCTTGTGCGGCTACGCCTCGAGGCATTATAATACTAACATAGATATAGGTCTCAGCTCAATTAACTTACTTTGTTCTTTGTTTCTTTGTTTGCGGCCGCTCTTCTTCTTCATCTGATGACATATTCTCGAGCAACATTCTCTCCAGCTCCTCCACACCACCCTCCTCATTGTCACTGGCCCCGCCCACTAACGAGTCCACATCACCTGAGGCAACAAAAAACAGAGCTCTTACCAAACAATTTCTAAAAAATCTTATTTACACGTACTGTCCGAATCTATATTCTCTCGTTCGCTGTTTGCTTTTCCTTTCCTTTTTGCCTGCCTCCCAGCCGTTGCCAGCTCACTACGAGGACTCAGGTCAACCATCGCACACACACTCACACCAACTGCATCTCTTACCCAGCAAAGTCCATTTCACTCCCACTCTCGTCATCGTCATTGATTGTCTTCTTGTCTTTTGCTGCCTCCTCACCGAGAGTTGTTTTGCGTGTGAAGTAGGTGTGCATGAATAGCTCGTCTTCGCGGATTTTATCTGGCTTCAGGGACGCAAACTCGGCGGAGTTAACTGCAGGGTCAAGAGAGAATAAATTAACCCATTTCAAATTGACAAAACTATCAACGTGCATAAATTAAAGAGTAGAATATGCAAAGCTTAATGTCAAGGTTGTTACCAGGAGCGTCTGTCCTGGCTTTGTCTGGGAGTAGCCTGGAGGCACGCTGCATGAGAGAGCCTCCGTGGTCACTGTCCTTCTGTTTCGGGTTCCTGTACACAAATCGATCCAGGAAGTGCATCATCGTGAAGTCCTCTAGGGGATCCCCCTTGTACTCTACATGCTCCCCCTGTAACGTTGTGTGTGTGTGTGTTGTGTGTGTGGTGTGTGTGTGTGTGGTGTGTGTGGTGTGTGTGGTGTGGTGTGGTGTGTGTGTGGTGTGTGTGTGTGTGTGTGTGTGTGTGTGTGTGTGTGTGTGTGTGTGTGTGTGTGTGTGTATGTGTGTGTGTGCATGTGTGGGGGGGAAAACAGTTATAGATACGAAAAGCATATCATAGATTTAAGGCTTCATTTTGATTACACAGCTGCGAACTTACCAGGGCAATTTTGTTGGCAAATACTTGTACAGAAGGATGGAAATGCTGAGTCAGCTGAAGAACAGAATATACCATCATTATTCTCATTACCATAGTCAATCAGCTTACCCTGTTCAGCTCCCACAGGCAGCTGGTCTCTGCCTTGCAATACAGCGGATTCCTATTCATGATTTGATACGATGACGAATCTCGTGCAACGTTATCACTAATCTTGGTCACATGATCTTGAGAAGACGCGACAGGAACTTTGTCATCATTTCCAGAGTCTGAGTCGCTAGAGAGTGGGACATCTACAAAGTGTTCCAGGTCAGAGGTCGTGGGTTGCAGTATAAATGGCCACAGAGAAGGCTTGACTTTAAGCACCTGCGTTGTAACAGGAGCATAATACAATGTAAACACTGCATGCGATTAATGCTCCAAGCTTGATCTTAAAATACGCCATTAATGCCTTGAGAATTACAGTGTACTAGTACAACCCAGGAAAACGTCAAACTAATACTGATAATTGTTAAAATTCTCTGGATGCTAGTACTATCTATCTACATGTGCAGTGCGCTATTAAATTGTACAATCACATCTCAAATTATAGGCAGTCAAAGTTCAACAGCTACCACTGCCCTTTCCGTGTAATTACACACCAGTAGTAAATGAGACATGTACTCTTTCAGTCGCCCAAAACTTGAGTTCCGTGCATCCAATTTCAATGATTTTCTAATTTCCTGAAAGCTTAGAAAGAGACCTTTCAAATGGTATCACCAATGTTTATATTTGGGAGATTACAGAATTTGCCAATTTAGGCCAAATACCATGGATTATAGCCCATGGTTCAAGGGCGAAAAATGACAAATTATGGTCCGAATCAAATTAGGGATTTGAAAACTTCATTTTAAAGATATCTTTCTAAGCTTTCAGAAAATCAGAAAATCAATGAAATTGGATCATCCGAATTAAAGTTATGGCTGTTCGAAATTGGTTCCCACAGAGATCACACCAATGTATGCATGCTTCTACAATCAAACCATTGGTACTGCTGCCACCATTAATGTTATAGAGTTGCAATGCATTTAATTTCGATGCAAGCTAGTAGCTCACCTCTGAAATGAGGTAGAGACAACCGCAGAGAAAGGCGGGGGAATGAAACAAGGCCACCTGTAGAATCCTCTTGACAAACGCCTTCACTCTGTTCATTTCCGGGTCGTTCTTGACACTCTTGAACAACAGATTTAGGAAGATGCCCTGAGAGGGTTAGCTGAGATAATTATAGACATTGAAAGCTGTGACTTGCCTGTTTTCCAGAATGTTTCAAAGAGGGGTCCATCAGTTTAGTGTAAAGGGCTTGGTAGTATCGTCCTGAAATGGCTTGTCTGGACTCCATTACTTGGTAAAGCAGAAGGAGCGACTGTATGCCTGTCGCTAAGGGCCCAATATGAACCACTTTGAATAAAGACTGCAAATGGTCCTCAAAAGATGGAATATCGCCTAGTGTTGAGTAAAATAAAGAAAGAAAATAATTATGAGGATTGGATTTGAACTTAACCCATACCAAGAATAACTAAATGCAAAAAAAACAAAAATACGACGAGGATGGGATTCGAACCCACGCGTGCAGAGCACAATGGATTAGCAGTCCATCGCCTTAACCACTCGGCCACCTCGTCAGACACACTGGGCATGATTCATGAGGGAAACCTTAATCATACCTCTCTTTGGTCTTACCCTTGAGGAATGGAAAAGCTCTGTTCACTCCAGTAAGCAACGCTCCAAGCATCTTGGCATCCAGTTCTCCACGTTCAACATACAGCTGACAACAGAGGAGGATAAATGAACATCAGAAAACAAAATCTATAGGAGCCTTACCTTGAAAAAAGTGAAGTAAATTTCAATTAGTTTAGCCACCAAAGCGTTCTCTTGTCCCGTTATAGTGAATTGATTGAGACAACAGACACAGTAGTACCTGAGAGAAGCAGGACACTATAGCAATACACTCCACAATATTAATCTGTGCTCTTACTGTGCCTTAGATTTGATATTCGGCCTGTGCAACAGTTTCTCTAGCTCCGTGGCAACAACCACCTTCATATTGACGTGGTGGTTCACTGGGAGAGCAAAGAGGACCATATATACCAAATCGACCCAAACAGTACAATTAAGCTAGTCAAAATCACTTAAGCACATTCAGTAGCCAGTACAACACAAGACAAAATAAGGAGAAGGCAATTAAGAGCTGTTGTTCAACTAACTCGTGAAATGTGACGCACTATGAACAAAATACCTACACACATAAACTTACATAATTTTAGCAAGAAAAGTGTGCATTTTGAGCCAATCTTTCTGATGGGGTCTCCAAGTTTGTTGACCAGTTGAGAGAGCAGCTCTTGTTCTTGCTCTGGCTTGCGGTAGAGGAGGTCAAACACGTGACCCAGTGCCTTCTCACGGATATTGGCCACCGTGTCGTGAAGCAAGCCCTGTAGTGACATGCACACTTAGTACACATGGCAACAATGGATAACAGATAGCAAAGAGAGTACTACAGAGACTGAATAAAAATAAAATTGTTTTCCAAGTGACACTAGCCTTAAATTAAACTTACCCTAATGATGGACAGAAATTGAGCGTATTTCGCCTTCAGCTGATCTTCGTAGTACCATAGCAACAACTTGGTGTGTCGTGCGTGAACAGATTGTTCACTGATAACCAGCTCACTTAGCGGCCTCTGTATGAAACACAACACAGTTCAACCAACCCACAGTACCACTGTCTGGAACATAGCTATAATATTATATTGACCAGCTGCTTTACCTGTTTTAGCGATTTGAGTTTTCTGTTGTCAGGGAGCAAATTTGTCAACCACAACTCCTTGAGGGCATCTGCAAGCAAAACAATCAATTATAGGCACTCAAAGGTAGCTATAAAAATTATTGCGATTGTTGCTAATAATAAGTGATAGGATTGAGTGGTGTACCTATGGCTAGCACACACTCTCTTTTCCCTTTTTTGCCAGCCATTGTTAGTAGGCTGTCCAGAGATGGTAGAGTGTGAACGGGGGACTCCTGAGGTGTGTGTGTGTGGGTGTGGGTGTGGGTGTGAGGAGTGGAGGGGGTGACTCTTGTGATAGCTACTGGCTAGATCTGTCAACACACCTGAATGAGTAGCGTACGAGTGGCCATTTTATCGCTGAGGGTGCCACCAGTGAGAACTTTTTTCAACCATCTCAAGTCTCCAGCACTCTTCCTCTTCTGACGAGCTGTATATCACATGACCATTACATAAAAACCATTTATATATTTTCTTCAACTATTTACTTTTCTCATAGAGTGACATTTCGCTCGCCATTAGCTCCTCCCCCACTTTTGTGAGGTGGACAATCACTCTCAGACTGACAGCGTCTGTTGGCTCGGTAGACTCAGACTGTAAAATTAAATTAAAATAATAATTAAGCTTCATCACGTACAATGATTGCATTTGTAGCAATTTGGCAGAACAAAAATTGTTTTTTTTGGTTGGTACAATAACAGCGCTAGGACTCACCTGATCGTACCACATTTGCTCGGTGTCTATGGAAACCAGCATCCTTTTGAGTGGTTTGGCAGAGACCGACATCAATTGTTTATCAAGATGGACAGTGGTGGGGGTGGTGGTCTGGGGAGTTTCCCTCTGCTGTGTCTGTTCGTCTGGTGACTCGTTCATCTTCTTCTTGTCTTTGGCTGCCTTTCGTGTGCTCGCTTTCAGACCAAGATTATCAATAAAACTTTGTATCTGTAAAATATAAACCTTAATTGCTGAAAAGATGCTTTCCAAACCGATTTCTCATAATTTATTGGAGTAAAATTTCAAAATTAATGAATGTACTCACATCTTGCCTGCACTTTTTATCGACATCGCTACCAATGAACACCATCTCCTCATCGCCATCTTCATCCACACCCTCAAGGAGGGACAGATCCTCCTGAGAGATGGACAAAATAATTATATTAACAGGAAGTGTGAAAAATCATCATTTCATGACACCAGGCACAAGTGGGATTTAGCGTATTATACACACTTCTCTGTGTACTCATGGCCATGTTATATAGACCTACCTGTGTTCCACCAAGGCACTGTATTTCTTCCAAAGTCAACTTCTCCATGACTTTTTCTGCAGCCACGTGGGTGAGAGTTCAAGGTTGCTCTAGCTAGGGGAAGTCCCCCTTGACAAGCTTTTACTGCACTTGTATGTGTTCATGCAATGCAGGCTAATAAAAGCATTCACTTGTAGGAGGATTCTGGAAAGTATCTACTGCTGGGAGAAGCAATCATGGCAATAAGAACTCTATTTGTGCTAGTACTGGTCATTGTGTGTGCCTCAGCAATGGAGGACATGGAGCAACCATCAAATGACAATGACTGTGAGTCCGATTAGTTTGTTGCAGTTCATTAATTATTCGATAGAGCTGAATGCATACTTTTCTCATCAATGGTGTTGCAGACATCATCACAGTTCCAGAGTCTATAGCTGTAAGAGTGAACCAGCAAGAAAATGGGAGCTTCCCAGAGACTTCCATTGAGTATGGAAAGTTCCAATGTGCAACTAGAGGCGGTGTACTCCCACTGTGGCTAATAGATGGAGTCAGTGCAGCTAGCATCAAGACAAGGCCTGGATTTGAGGAGCTCACCTACAGTGTCCATTCCTTGCCTGAGAATGGAACGTTAACTCTACTCTATGTGCCTGGATCTGTGGAGACAAATAATTCAGGCATTAGATGTGTAGCTTTTACTGACGGAAAAGTGGTGGAGTATTCTGATATTGCTTTATTTAGTGTGTATTATTGTGAGTTGATCTATCAATATGTGCCTAGTTATTTTGGTATGACTCTTGGTGGGGAAGCATATGCATATACTGGCTTGAAATGTTCTTTGAATACGAATGTTCTTCATGCACAGGTACTACAAATAATTGCACACCAAGTATTGACATCACTACAGAAACAACAAGTGAGCTCCCATATATAATAATTATAAAGCAAACACTCGAGTAGGTCACTCTATGACATAAATTATGGCCAATGCAGGTTGGTACACATACATGCAAATATTGAAGTGCATGCACTTGACCATGAACTTAAACCTAAGGTTGCATGTGTTGAACTGAAGCATATAGTGATATACTACATTCCATTGCCGATTAATCCCTTGCTTTGTATTCCTTTCTTATAGAGTAGGGGATTGCCAGACAAAGTTTTGTCTTGAGCAAGAATTGAGTCTTTGATACACCCAAGCTTGGCTCGCTAAAATTGATATTGTGTATTAATTCAGTAAAAACAAACAACAAAGTTCATTTTTCACTAATGTTGTGTACAAACTTTGCAGCCGATGGAGGCTCTTCGCCAACTGACAAAGGAGCAGCAATCTCCCCACAGCTCATTGCAGGTATATATGATTTGTCGTACAAGTTGAGTCTCTTTATCAGAGTGTCTCACAATAGATTAACATTTTTACGAACAATAAACTAATTAACACACTAAAACTTTATGTCATAATAGCTCTCCTTTAGAGAAACTGAACCTTTAACACATCAGCCAATATTCTGTCTTCCCTATGTAGGTATCACTGTAATTACATTACTAGTGATGTTACTGATTGTGTTGACAATGCTCATGGCCGTATGGTGTGTGTGGACAAAGAGAAAGCGAATGATCGGTAAGCCTCTTATTAGGTTGTGTTTGCAAATTATGCATATTGTGAGGGTCAATGGCCAACAAGCTGCCACAACAATCATCAAACAGTTTACATAATTATGTATAATACATATGTAAACTGTTTGATGCTGTATACGCATATGCATATAGGGTATGCATGCCGCAGTATGATATCATTTTATATATGTTTACCTTAGTGCAAAAATGTACCGGTATTGGCAACCTACCAATGAAGCATAGCAAGTCTAGCCAACTTGGTGCCATATTTGATTTTTTCTCATGTACATTTATTTATTGGCTGAATCACTAGGTCGACACGGTGATGCCGAGACAGAAAGCAATATTTACTGGAATCAATCGGGTGGCCGAATTCTTCTCAAGAAGAGTGGGAGTGGCCAAGACATGAAGCCCGAACCAGAACCAGAACCAGAACTCACTGAATAGTTACAGTATAAGTTGTGATCATTACACACACACACTGACTCATCATTTCTTACACAATGTCATTACATGAGACGATGCTATTATTATTATTATTATTATTATTATAATTATCGTTGATTATTTTACTTGTAAAAATCAATCTCTCCTATACACTAATAGCTAGCTATATAGATGGGTGAGGGGAGAGTCAGTGCATTCACAAATTCATTGTACTTTCTGCTGCATAATTATGTTGAGATATTGATCATTGAACACCCACGCATACAAGCTATCTGTATATGCCCGGCATACATACAGATAGGAAGTGACCTTTTACCCAGCCCATACAGTATGGGCTGGATAAAAGGTCACTTCCTGTATATAAATCTTATCAGAGCTCTTTACCTTATAGGATCAGGATCACTGTGCAATGTCTTCTCCTCTGATGCTGCGGCTCCTCTCTGCCAGTGTAGTGGCTGCCAACAGAGCTGGACGGGTTATCAGGGAGGTACTGAAATCTGGAGAATTGTCTGTAGTGGACAAGGTGAGCACAACAACACGCACACCCGTACCCGGTACCCATTTCGATATATACAATACAGTGACTTGACTATCAATATATAAACATTTTTCTCAGGGAGGCAATGACCCTCAGACAGAGGCAGACAGGAAGGCCCAGCGCTGCATCCTATCCACTTTGTCCACCAGATTTCCTGAAATCAATCTTCATGGAGAGGAGGTATTTATAAACTAGACCTACCCAACTTATATTTGACCTTTGCCCCCAGACACTGGAGCCGAGTGAGGAGGACCAGCAACTGACTGAGATGGGGGAGAGTGGGGATGTGCTAAAAGAGGCGTGTCCCCAGATTTACGATGGCCTGAGAGAGCGTGACTTCATTGTGTGGGTGGACCCTCTGGATGGGACGAGCGAGTTCACTCAAGGTGAGTTAATAATAATGTATTAAAGATAACGTAATGAGAATTGTTGGAGTGTGAAATGGCCTTCAACCTTGTTGAAATTAATCAATAAAAATTACAATGCACAAAATTAATGTTTCAGCTGGTTGTGAAGCAGATATTACAGTTTTAGATTTATCGTTGTTGTAACTATATAGCTGAATGATGATGCCCCTTTTGGAATTCCACATACTTACCTTACTCATATCCTTTATAAAAGTGTTATTATGATGTCATTTTCACCACTCCGCAGGTTTCATTGAACATGTGACAGTGCTGATTGGGATTGCAGTAGGGGGCAAAGCCGTTGCAGGGGTCATTCATCAACCATTTGTTTCAGCACCCGACAATACCATGGGCAGAACCATATGGGGGTTGGTTGGTCTGGGGGTACGAGGAGCAAATTTAATCACCAATCCCCCAACAGCTGGGACCCTCCGAGTTGTAGTGACGCGTTCCCATTACACAGAAGCAGTGGAGAAGACAGTTAAGGCTATAAATCCAACTGAGTATCTAAAAGAAGGTGGCTGCGGGAATAAAGTACTGATGGTTCTCGAAGGAACAGCTGAAGCTTATATTTTTCCAAGCCGAGGGACAAAGAGATGGGACACTTGCGCAGGGGATGGGATAGTACGAGCAGCAGGAGGCGTGTTCACTGATATCCATGGAAACGATATTCTCTATGATTGTGCAAAGGATAAGGCAGCAAATCGGACTGGACTGCTGGTTACTATGGATACAGAGTTACATAAGAACATTATTAGCAAAATACCTCAATCTGTGAAAGACGAATTTGAGAACTAACTGATATTGTAATGATATACGTATAGCAGATAAAAAAATTTTAGCTAGATTTTACTGTTGATGATTATTACGGTTGTTCTCTTTTAACATGTTTTGTTGTCAATTGTTCAACAAAAAAATAGTATGCAGCAAATTGTTTTAACGATAAAAGCACAAACAAATTCTAACAATAATTCTACTTTTGCTATGCTGAGCGTTTGAAGCTTTTAAAGGGCTTTGGCAATTCCTCTGGTAACCTGTAAGGAAAAAACGACTAAAACACCGTTCTATTTCATACAACATTTGTACTTACTTGCACGATCTCTTTTCCTTCACGAGAAGCCTGTACTTTCTGCGTCTTTTCATTAACTCTCGAGGTTCAATGATGTTGCGCTTCTGTAGGCTCTTGTATCGATCCAGTGCTAGACTACCCTCAGGCTATAAACGTGGGTGGGGGGGAGAGAGGGGGGATTGCACCATTGTATATAGAAAATTACAGAATACATATTTACATAGGACCTTCCAATAAGAACATTGAAGTACATACATGCATACTAGCTTGTCTACAATTATAATTATACTGCAATTAAACTACAATTCAGCCTAAACCAACCCACCTTCATATTTCTCAACGATCCAGTCAGTTCAGTGCTCAATTTACATTCGATATCTACCTCCTCAAACCTGCAGTTCAAACCCACACGTCACATGACCCCCTCCCTGCTACTGCAATAGTCATCACCTGTGCTTTCCCAGCCTCTGTGTTTGGTAGGGTGCCATTTTCTCATCCTCTAGTCGTCTTTTCGTCTTCTCTAGTGCAGCCACTTCTTCACTACTTATCTCCTTCTTAATGGAACGCAACCTGTGAGATGGTTGTACCTATACAGTCTGATAGTGTTACACAGTACACTAATATTTTACCTGAATACTTCATCCATTTTCATTTTTTGGGCTTTTTCTGATAACTTTAGCTTCACCTAAGAACAGAGAGATAAACTTAAAATTGGTCAATCCATAAATTATTATAATCTAGGGTCGACTAAAATTACAGACAAGCCACTTACCATTTCTCTTCTCATTTTTTCTTTCCTTCGCTGTTTCTTGGTCTTTCTGTTCTCGGCTCGTACTGGCCGTTTCAAGATGACGTCCTCGTCACTGTCACTGCCATGGCTTCCACCGCCATCACTCAGTAGTCCCTCTGTCATCTCATCCATCCACACCTTCTCTCGTTGTGAGAAAGTGAGTTCTGCCAACTGAACTTTCTTCTCCAGTTTCTCTGCCGCTATCTCTCTCCCCTTCTCTATCTCAACTGCCATACCCAGCAGCTCCTACAGTGGAGGGGGGTAAATATAACATAATATTAGCGGCTGGTTATTATGCCTCAGGGCGTAGCTGCAGGAGGCATACAGTAAAAGCTCTGTGTGTAGTTGCAATAATTATAATAACAACTAACTAGCTTCTATAATAAGCTTCTAGCAACGTTTTCTTGACAAAATTAATATCAAATAATATATTGAGAGGCAAGCTTTTTTATACAGTACAGAATGGTTGCAGTGATCAACTGTTGTAGAGCATAGGATAATTGTACGAGCATAGGGCAGCCCACAGTGGTGGTGATCACCTGATGATCTTCAAAGGTGGGGTTATAAGACATTCCAGCATGTGGCAGTTCCACACTTGGCAGGGCAGATGGCCTCGTACCAAGCGATGCCGGTCTCTGTGTGAGGAGATAGTTATGAGTGAGTGAGATTGCTCATATCACACAATTAAGTCTTACATTTACAGGCTTCTTGCCGGTTACTTTCTGGTAATGATCGTCTGGTATACCCACAAGAGAAGCAGCTCCTGAACAAAGACATTAACACACCCGGTAGATACTCGGTCTTCTACTTTTGACATTATATACAGACTAAAAACAACAACAATAATACAAACAGAGGATGCCTCACCGTCCTGACTCCACAAGTCCTTGCGAGCAAGAATAACGGTTGATTTGGGAGGGTTCTCTCTCACCCACTTAGCCAGCTTCTTCGATTGTTGAGTGTGTAAGGTTTGATACGAGGCACTCTTATCATAGCCCTCATCATCACCAGAGGAATCGGTCAAGCCGCTGGTGACAATCATGCTAGATTTATTACCCTTCTTTCTTTTCTGAGGGGGAAAGCCAGGGACGGCTGAGTTGGGGTGAAGCGATAGCTCTGATCGTAGAGGTTTCTTTGATTTCTTAACAGTAAACGCATTATCAGTGTCTTTGGCAAGTCTCTCCTCAAAGAAAAGCTGTTCATTTGACTTCTCAGCAGCAGGCACTCTAAGTGGAGAGTTTAATATAATTATGAGACCCCATGTTAACAAGCTGAACATCTTTCAACAACCGTAATTATACTGATCCAATTTTAAAATTGTTATGATGTTCTGAAAGCTTAGAAAGAGACCTTTAAAATGATGTGTTTCAATCCAAAATTTGGTTGAGGATATAATTTTGCATTTTTCGCCTTTGGACCATGGGCTATAATCCATGGTATTGGGCCGAAATTGGCAAATTCTGTCGTCTCCCAAATATAAACTTTGATTGTACCATTTGGAAGGTCTCTTTCTAAGGGTTCAGAAAATTGAACCCACCGAACTCAAGTTATGGCGACTGAAAGAGTCCCGAGCCATTGATTTATAATAAGCCCTAGGCCCTACAGTTGTTAGGAGGGGCTAGCTATAATAATTATTATTGCATGTTTTCTCACCCTGTCACTTGCTCCCTACTTCTCTCAGCCAGAAAATCCTGTACATCCTTCACATCTGTGTTCTTTCTCCAGCTTGCCTTATTCTTTTTACTAGTTTTTCTTCTCTTTGGGCCTTGTTCCTTTGACATCTTCTCGACAATAGCTTCTTCTCTTCTTGACCACGTGGCAAAGATTGAAAATAGGGGGGCGTGGTGGTGGATCTGTAAAAAAAGTGCAATAAAAATAAATAATAATAATTATTATTAATTAAAAAGAAAGCAAAGCTGTAAAACAACAAAGTTCTACTAGGCCTAGCCTAAGTGTATAATTATTATCAGTCCAAGATATTCGCCGAGTTTGATCTAACAGCCAGCAAAAAGAAGATGAAAGGAGCTTTCTGTAACTGAACTGAGCTTTGGTATCCAAGACAACAAAGGCCCTGAAATAACGCTTCATTGAGCACGCTGTGCTAACTAACTGTCTCCATGGTCTATGCGTCAAAATCTGGAAGAGTGAATGATATGACTACCCCAGGCCCAGGCAATTCCTTTCTAAGTGATTCATTAGAAGCTAGCAGCAACAACTGGCAGAGGATGCAGTCTTCAGTGGTGGAGCCTGTAGATTATGCAAGAGAAGAAGTCAATCGAAGTGCATTCAGCACAGAGGACAAGATTTTAGGGCCTTTCCCAAAGTATGTCATCAATCTACTACGAGACGCAAACGATTGGAAAAATCGGACGTCAGGAGTAACCAAAATGCAATCCATCATCAATGGATTACCAAGTGATTATTCGTTGGAACCTCATCTTGATGGTATTCTGGAATTGGCTACTTCTACTCTGAACGACAATCACTTTAAAGTGACACAGCTTGGATTGGAGCTCATTGCTTGTATCGTGGCTAAATTCGGAAATAGTATTAGACCGTTTTTCCCATCTCTTGTTCAGAGTATTATGAGCAAAGTGGGATCAAGTAAGTTTGTCCTCAAGCAGGCCGGTCTGCAAGTTCTCAAGGAGCTAATGGTCGCGCTAAGACCACAACCTGTCGTTAACGAAGTCATCAAGTTTGGGCTGTATCATAAACTGTCTAAAGTGCGAGAAGAATCTCTCAATTTTATCACAGTATCACTTTTGACATTTCCGAAATCCGAATTCGATCTGTCTTCAATTCTCAAAGAAGCAATTCCTACCATGGGTGATAGCAAATCAAGAGTAAGGCAAGCCTCCTTCGAAATAGTTGCCCTGATCTGCAGTATTGAGCCTTCTGCTGTGAAGGGAACAGTTACCGAGATTGTATCGCAACGTGATAGCCACAAGTGCAAGTACAGCACTCAGAATGGGCTCACTCTAATGGTGGCTTTTCAAACCAGACTGGCCCGCGGAACTAGTGGAGTGCCTAAACTGAACGAGAATGGAAATGTGGAATATTCTATTTCGATCTCAAACAACAAAGCCGTTGCCGTATCCGGTGACGATGTGCAATGGATCTTGGCTGGTGGTGGTGGGAAATCCCCTTCTAGTGGAGACGTGAGTGAGGTCAAAGATGGCACACTGTCCCAGCCGATACAGAGGAAAGGGTCACTGAGCAATGGAGTTGCCTCTAGTTCCAGACCGTATAGAAGTGCGGGGAAGAGACTACCCTGGGAGATGGAGGGAGAAGAATTGGTGAGTGAGCCGTGTGTTTATTTGGACCCCTAAGTGTATATTTGAAATTCTTGCTAATTAAGTGTATTTATTTGTCTCTTGATATACTCTCGTTAAGTTAGACTTATGACTTTGTATTCGCTTACCACATCAGTTGATCTGTACTGGAGCCTTAGGAATGCTATGAATGACAGTACCATAACACATTCATACGTTATGTTGAGTGTCATCTTCTATGGGCTGTAAATGTGCTTTCATAAATACACTTAAACTTTACCTTATATGGTCATACACACATGTTACCGTAGGTCCGCAATCACCTGACGATGCCAGTGAAAGAATTGGCCCCTCTTCCAAATCCGCAATCCCCCAAACATCTCCCCTTCAGTCCACCCCCTGTGTCACCTTCAAAGCTACCTATCCAGCGGAAGAAAAATTACTCAGACATGTACATGGTGAAAGTTTCGTCTACACAAAAGCCACTCGCTGCCGTACAACCTCCACCAAATACAGGAGGTCACTGGGGGAATGGGAGCTCGTTATCCAGTGCTAATGATAGGGGCCCCCCTCTGTTTACCTCTCGACATGCAAGCGTTGGTGATGAGCATACTTCCATTATGCAACCAAATGCATCCATGTCTGTTACATGGCCTCGACCTGGAGGGGGCGGGGCACTGATGAGAGGAACCAATCAGATCACAGCAGACACATCCAAAATTACAGGAGGTAAAGCAACTTAGTCAATTATGGTTTTTTATAATTATTTTTTCCTTGCAGCTCATAACTATGTGAAAACCAGCGTTTCTCGTCCACTGTCTAAACCTCGCGTAAGAAATCCACTCAACTCAATGAAGCCACCATCCAATCAGAGCACAGCACACAGGGACAGCCCCACACAACTGGAGAAAGAGTTTCTCTCTTCAGGCAATGGTGGTTCTGAGACTGGGTCCATGCCAACAGGCTGGGCAGACACAAGCTGGGAGGAGGAGTACTTCACCACAATCCCTGAGGATATAACCATCTTGAATAGCTCTCTCTCATCGAGTCTATCCTCACTGTGTGCAGGGAGGGGGGATCTGGAGGGAGCCAGGGAAGCCAGCAGTGAGGTGACTTTAATCCCTGCTGCCTTCTTTTGTGTATGTATTAATTTTTGTGAGAATAGTGAGTCTAGGTTTGGAGATGTGTGTATTCTTTTCTCAAAGCTGCTAACTTTTTTTCACACGCTTTAATATTACCAGCATTTTACACTCGTCAATTTGCTAACTAGCAATAATGTAATGTATGTAAATCACTCACAACAGGTTGACAAGCTCAAACACATTCGAAAGGAGGCTGCCTCTAGAAAAGCTCAGCTCTTATCAGCAGCTACCTCTGCCTCTAACTCTCCCGAGTGCTCCAGACAGTCCAGTGGGGAAACGAGAGGTCACCCCTCTAATCAAGAGCTGGCAAGGGGACGACCCTCTAATCAAGGAGAAATGTGAGTTATAATTAAGATCACTGTGTGTGTGTACACTAAAATTAACATTCCGTAAGCTCCAAACATTTGACCATGAATCAGAACAGTTTTCTATAACAGCTTTGTTTTTTAAAAGTTTGTATTTTTCCTTTCTCGTCAGATCCACCTCGTCTGCTCCTACTAAGAAGCCAAAAAGACCCAAACCACACACCCAAAATTCCTTCCCTTCTAGTCTCAACGCTACCTTCACGACTCCATCGCGATGGCTACCCGTGGACAATGCTGACCCTACTATAAACCTCAGCAAAACGTACAACCCAGGCGGTGGGCCTGATAAAACATATGCAGCCGCTTACGCTGCCAAGAAATTGACTACCCCTCCAAAATCGTTCAAATCCAGCCACTCTCAGAAAGATCGGGAGCGCTTACTAGCCGAGGGGTCAAAGGTCATGTCTATAGAAGAGCCAAGTATTGTCTCTGATACTAGCAGAGCAAATTTTGGGAAAAGAAAATCGCGAAAAGACAGTGAGGTCAGAACTAGTGGCCGTGGTACGGATATGATTGATATGGAAGTTAGCGGTAATACAAGTCATAGACATGCGAAACCAGTCGAGCTAGTAATCAAGTCACAATCTGCCGGCTACTCCTCAGCAAAGAAACCTCCTATAGCTCCCACTACGAGTGAACCCAGCTCTGCAACACCAGAGAGAAAACGCAGTAAGCACAAGAAACCCTCTCCTCCCTTGAAACGGCAAGTTGACTTGTACGACGAGAGACAGAAATTAGAGACCTCTCAAAATGGCTCCCCAGATGATTCTTTCCAGGAGCTCCAACCTTTCAGCTCACCAGAGGCTGGGCTCAGGGAGTCACTACAGGGAATGGAGGTAGAGGACTGGAGTGCTAAGGTCGAAGGGTTGGTGGGAATACGGCGATTGGCTGTGTATCACTCGGATGTGTTGCTGCCTCGATTGCACACCATTGTGTTGGCAGTGGAGAGAGAGGTGAGTGTGTGTGTGGGTGTGTGTGTGGGTGTGTGTGGGGTGTGTGGGTGTATACTGTGCCCTTAATTGTAGAGCTCTATAAACTGACTAGTGTGAATTTATGCCCTAGCTTGTACGTATTATTATGTATGTAGCGCATACATGTACATCATCACTGAAATTTACATAATTTTATATATTATACACTTATTGTACAGGTAAAGAACTTGCGATCATCTGTGGCCCGTGCTGCACTTGTCTGTTTTGGAGATCTGTTTGCCACCGTGGGACCTGCCATGGAGAAGGTACCTAACTTCAGCACTGATAAACTCATGCGTTTCTTATTTTGTGTCCCTTTCATAACAATAATTATGCTTGGAATGCCGTTGCCTTTTTGTGTGTGCTAATAAAGTTATACTTGTACAACAGCTAGCTTATTTGGACTCCCCTTTCCCCTTTATAATGTGTATGTACTTTACCCATTCTTCTTAGGATCTGGACGGTATTGTGAAGGTCCTACTACACAAGGGAACAGAGTCGAATGCTTTTATACTAGAGGACGTAGAGAAGGCACTGTGTGAGATGGTAGTCAATGTCAGTCATCACAAGTGTCTCATAGCCCTCGTCAATGGGGGACTAGCGTAAGTCACACCAGCAGAGAATTGTACGCAGAAAATTGCTAAAATTTGTTTTCTATCCATTTCCGTTTTCTAAATTATCGTATGACTTGTGCTTGTCTCTCTTTCCCTACAGCCATCGCAACATTCAAGTGCGCAAAACCACAGGCAAGCACATATGCTTGATCCTAGAGGCACAGGGTCCATCGAAATTCCTCCACTCTTCAAAAGATCTCATCGATCGCACTCTTCCCGCCATTGTTCAGCTGGCCATTGACAACGCAGTGGAGGTTCGGTATTTTGGCAAGAGGTGTCTGCATCAGTTGTGGCCTCTGGCTGACTTTGAGAGGATATCCAGTCGCGTATTGACTGCCTCTCTGTTGACCAGGTCCAAGGAGGTGGTGGAGAACCTTAGAGCAAAGGTGAGGGGACTCTCTTAGCATTGTACAATGTATCAACTGTAGAACAAGAGTTATATCAGTGTAGGTGGTGGGGCAGTGGTTGGTGTGTAGCACTTTGAGAGCCAGCTTTGAAATCCAATTTTTGTGTCAATTTATGTCATGTATATTATTATGCTCTGTATGGAGATTTATAATTATTGGTAATCTACATAATTATCATTATTAATACATTTACCTCCCTCCACAAACAGGGTCTTGGTGATCCACCCGCTGAGAACCAATCTGCCAAGACCAGGCACTCTACTTTGAGCACCGTGCGAGGCTCCAGTATTAAGCCTCTACAACATCACCACCAGGCTGACCCTGAGCCAACCCCTACTAAAGACATATCCTCTAAGAAGGCACGCAAATACTTGTCGAGTAATAGCAATCCACCTCCAGAGCCCGTGACAATGGATGTGCCCCTACCTGATGGCCTACTCGAGAAAATGAAGTCTAGTAACTGGAGCGAGAGGTTTGAGGCAGTAGCAGAGCTGGAGAGCTTTGTCAACAACTACCCAAAAGCACTGGGTCCACATTTATTAAAGGTACGTTTTATGGTTATTAGGTACATGTAGGTCTATCACATGGTGTGCTGTTGAAATGTGTGATTTCTTTTGGATCAATTATCCCCCGAGATAATTATATTTTTTTCTTTCTCTCTCTCTCTCTGTCTCAGGTATTTGACTTATTCTGCCCTCGACTGACTGATAGGAACAGTAAAGTGAACCTGCGAGCTCTGGAAGCATTCTCAAACATAGTACCCCTTCTCTGTGACACTCTGACCCCTGTGGCCACCAATATAGTCACTGCTCTTGTGCCCAACCTAGCCTCTCGCAATGCTACCATTCATTCCAGCGCTATGACCGCCTTGGACCTTCTCATACAATGCATTGGTGAGGGATCACTGTACAGTAGAGATTACAATGTACTTGCTACAGCCAGACAGCAAAACTATAAGTATTTAGTGATAACGATAATTATTCATATCTTTTGCAAGTACAAGAGGATCTCAGGTTGAAATTTAGCCAACCATGACTACCTATTTACACACTGTTTATGTTTACATTTGGTTTTTACACTGCATGCAACCTACTGTACAGTTACCGGTAGGGGGCAAACTGTGTTTGTGTGGTATTGTGGGATATAGAATGCATTTATAGTGTTGATTGCTTTGTCTTATGCCCTACAGATCCGGCCCATCTCATCCAACCTGTAGCCAAAAGTGGGCAGTTTGGAAATGCTCGAGTGAGACCCATTATGATCAGCAAACTAGCAGGTATGTTATAGCAATTACGATAATTATTCTGTAGCTTTAGACAATAAGTCCTATCACTAGTCTTGGTATAATTTTTATGCTCAGATCAAAGTTTTGGAAGGGGCAAAAAACTGTCACATTTAGATTCCTTGACTGCTACATTTATGGAATAAAATGAAGCACTTGCTGTGATACTAATTGTTTTTCGCTTTCTTTATTCCCAGATTTGACGATGTACATTTATGCCCAGAAACCGCAGCTAGTGACCCGACAAGTGGTTCCTATATTGTGGCACTTGGTCTCAGCTAAGGCTCCTCTGACTGGAGACACTCGGACTGCTGCCATGACTCTTTGTGCGGCCCTCATCTCTACAATGGGCCTAAAAACTCTCACAGACAATGCTTCACATCTCACACCAGAGGCTCAAAGAAAATGGGACGATTTGATTTTATCACTGAGAACAGATGATGCATAGACCACACTACTTTATGTGTCTGCTACCGATCAATGTTTTTAATCCCCATTTTGTGTAACTTAATGATTTGTGCACCTTTCATTCATGCAATATAATTATACCGTCAAAATAATTGGACATGCCATTTCTTATTGTGTAGCATATTTGGCCTCTCTCACTGAGGTGCGGCTTAGTAATGAGACATACCTATGTAATACGCCGAGGGTATAATCGAGGGTAAGGGGGCGTTGTCTAGTAAATCTAGTTGCTTGGTAACTCAATTACAAATGCATGCAGGCTGACAAGATGCAAGTGGCTCAGAGGAGAGAGGAACTGTACGGTCCACACAGGTCTGTCGGGAGAGAGACTGCTAAGAGACTGCAGCAAGAGGACCATATCAAATTAAATGTTTTGAGGGGAGCTGGGATTGATGAGTATGACTCCAGTGATGCCTTTGCTACAGTCTCCTCTAAATCATTCAGGGTATAATTATACTCCTTCTGTTTAGTCTATGTATATATGCACACTGCACAACATAATTCTAGTGGCTGGTGCAGTGACCTGCCTTTGACCTTCCACAGACAGCCGAACTTATAATTAAATTTGTTCGCTGCAGGCCCATTCAGGTAGCAAGTTGGTGCGGTCTAGTTGGGATCCGAATGCTCAGAATGCCTCTCACCTTCAATTTGGTTCTGACAACCCCCTCATACCACACTCCTCTGTACTCAAAGAGGACTTTGGACCAAAGCCCCTCACCAAGGTTCGATGGGATTTTTTGACCAGCAATCATTTTGCTCACCTTATTAATCTAACTGACTGTTAGTTAAAATTATTGTTTCTCTCGTGCAGTATAAACAGCACCTTCCCAGTGGATTCAACGTTACCAATATTCCAGTAAGTCATTGTCTAAACCTAAACTAACTGTGCATGCGTATATAATGATTGACAATGCTAATATCTCTATGCAGGATATGGCAGCCAGGTACCAGGACAATAGGACAGTTGGACAGTCCCTTTACAACGCTGACTTTGATGGAGACAAGGTAAAACACTCGTTTCCATCTGAGCTGGTGAACATACATACATACATACATACATACATACATGTACATACATGCATGCATGATAATATAAATCATCTTTATATTACAGTGTTATGGTGAGTGGTCGTCACGATTAATCAAAGACGGTAAAAAAGTTGGACGAAGACAAAAGACAACTCTCTTCCAGAAGCGCACCCATTTTGAGCTAGGAAGTGACCCTCCATATCTGGAATCTGTTACAGGTAGTTCCTTTGCTGCTCACGGGACGCTAGGGAAAGCATCTAGTGTCAGTGGGGATGGGAACGGGAAATCAAGTGTGTTCAGAGCAGAGGATATTGTCAGTAGTCGTGAGGAGGAGAGAGAGAGATTTATGTCCGTGCAGAGAAGAGATTTCTTGACGTCAACCAACAAAAAAGAGGTTCGTGCCTAATTCTAATCATATACTTTGAATGTTGTAGATATCTTTCAATAACTCAATTTCAGGACATCGATGAGGCTAATTCTGAAGGAGAGTTCACAGGAAGAAATTACCAGACCTCCACACACTTCCAGTTTGGGGACAGCCTGGAGCCATCCTCATCCATCTACAACCGAGGTGAGGTGCATACTAGCTCATACATAGTTGCAATGTTATGTACTGCCTATAATTATATATATGTACTCAGATTTCAGCAGCGAGGAAGTGAAAACCAGCAGGAAAATGCTGCCAGCCCATCCCCCTTCTTCATCAAAGGTATGCTGGACTGAATTTTCTTCTTTGGTGAATGTATCATTATAGTGAGTTGGTGATTCCTGCAGGTGATGCACGAGTTTCCAGTAGTGGCGAGTGGTGTGACAACCAGTCGAAGGGATTTTGTCAAACATGATATCTTAACGAAGGAGAAACAGAGACTGACCAGCCTCAGGGCAAACAAAGTGAGACTTTTGAAAGAGTACTGTGCATGGGCATGTATACTTCCGCACTTCCCGCTTGTAGGAGAGGCAGTCAGAGTTGGCAGTTGAGCTGAAAACAGATAGCCAGGATAAAATCAAATCAGGTTCGTTCTATACAACAAAACCCCTTTGACTGTACTCTATCCTCACCGTATCATGCAGTAATGACCATGTCATATGGTGCCCCTCCCGTGGGCACAAAGCCCGCAACGCCTATCGATCGTACCCCTAAGAACTACCACCATCTGGAGAGCAATCGAGCTCTGTTGCACCCCCCAGTGGGGGCTTACTGTTCGGAGGTACAAGGGAATTTCACAACCCCCCTGTCTGGACCTGAGGAGTGTATGAGTAAGAGGGTGTCGTCATTTGGAGAGAGGACCACAAGAATCTCTGATAACAAGAACACACACTTTGTGCTCGGATTTGATGGCACTGTTGATCAAAGTGAAAAGGTTTGTGTTTCATAATCATTGTCAGTAATTATTATTTTTTCCAGATGGAAGAGTTTAGTAGCAGGCCGCCTGTTAATCCAAACCTGCCTGCAGCTGGCATATGCAATATTCCCACTAAAGGCTACTCTGTTATCGAGCACAAGTAAGTCTGAGAATTGTTGCTATACTGAGTGACCAATTGTTATTGGCATGCAGTGTTGATGGTATGGAGGAGGGCACGGAGAGTGTGGAGAGATTGCAGGGTATCCTACAGCAAAGGAACTATCTCAAGAACATGAATCCCAGGGACCCACTCAACGTCAATCTGCGTAAAGCATTCCTGGAGTACGACAAGGACTTGTACGTACTGTTTTATGTTTGACTACCTTTATCCAATGCCTATCTTTCCCCACTGAAATAGTTAACTATTTGTTACTACCACAGGTCTGGCTCTGTCAGCCGAGAGGAGGTGAAGCAGGTCTGCAAGGAGATGGGGGTAGGCGTGGACGAAACTGACCTAAACGCCATCATTACCAGGTAAAACTATGATTGTACACGCTATTTACCTCAATCCGATTGACAATTTGTTCCACATTGGCAAACGCATAATTACGAAAACCCACTCGAATGTCCAATGGAAAATGCTGCACTTGCATATCCCCTGTTAGCATTCGACCTCCTCATACCATTTCCCATGCATAATGCATTCCCCACTTGCTCAGTACTCCCATCAACTGATCAATGCAATTTCCCTACAGCTGTGACAAGAATGGGACTGGTCAGATTGACTACCATGACTTTGCATTGTGTCTCTCACGCCAACACCCTCCTCAGGGCTCTCTCGATCACGCAATCACCACAACAACTAGGAAAGATTTTAAACACCCTGAGGCCCAAAGGTATGTTATTATGCTAAAAATTGTATGTTCATAAGTTGTTTCATTCGTCTGTAGAATGAATCACATGCAGCAGTTGATGCTGCAGCTCAATAAAAAGAAAAGTGTGCCTGTTCAGTCGACACATTTTTTCCACTTAGAATCTCAAGGCAGTAAGTTGTGCTGTTATGCATTTTATCTCTACCAGCAACTATTGACTATTTTTCATGCAGATTATTTAATGTCTACCACAAGGAAAGATTTTACCAAGCCAGAAGAACAATAACTGTGTAGTCTATATACCTAGCTAGAGTTATTATTGTAGAAATTTTATTTCCGTTGTGTGTAGACGAGGTGGCCGAGTGGTTAAGGCGATGGACTGCTAATCCATTGTGCTCTGCACGCGTGGGTTCGAATCCCATCCTCGTCGTATTTTTCTTTTCTTTTTTTGAGTTAATGATGATTTATTATTAGGAGTTCAAAGTCCCTTTATAATTTGATTCATTATTTTTCACTTTTACATTCACTCACAATAATTTCATGGTGAACCACAATAAATAGCAATCACTAGAAATACAAATTAATAATTAATTTGTTAGAAACTATTAAACTCTGCAAGGGACGGGGCTAGTGGTGAAACTCATGACTGACAACTCAAAAAATCCGTAAAAAATACTAGCTATGATAAATACAAAGCTAGAAACCATATCATAGCACAACACACAAACAAATAATGGAAAATTAAAATTCTGATGAAAAAACAGAGTCAGGAGAGCCACCTGCCGTAGCTCCCCGTAATAACATCTTGAGGCTTGCAAACTGAGTTGCTATATGAGTTGGTATGCTGAGTAGGCACTGAAACAAGTCTGAACGGATAGGGTTGTGGCGTTACAACAGAGCCAGGTACCGGCCGAAATTTTTCGTAAGTGTCGACTTTCTTTATTGGGAGTTCAACATAGAACGGATCTTCCACTTCAGAGAACGGCATGGCACGAGGCACATGGCATGATGGAATATCTAGAGGGTTGTCCATCTCTAGTTCAAGCCCCTCTTCTTCCTCCAGAAGGTTGTATATGTATTCCAGAGTGTCGGAACTTTCAGAGCTGGAGTCACAGTCTCTTTGACCTCGGGCAAATCCCTCAGCGAGAATTTGTGGTGGAAAAATCTGCCCAGAAGTACCAGGGAAATTGAACTGGCTGAGGTTGCCACTTAAATTGTTGTTCTTTTGCTCTGTGAGTAGCTTTTGTCGTGCACTTTCTTCGTTTCTAAGCTTTTGTTTCTGTTCTTCCTCGTACCAGCCGTGATACCGCCTTGTCAGCTTCTTGTGTTGGTAAAATACAATGGATAGTCTTGTCGGTAGCGACCTGCACGGGTTCTTAATGGAAGTGGTTGCATGAAGCTCTTTCTTAGCACACTCAATCAAAATGGACCCATGTCCAAGAGCTAGAGCAACTCCTCCAGGGATAGCATAGACACGATCTGAATTCCTCCGTTTCTGTTCCTTTACACAGTTCTCGTAGTCACTTTGTGGCTGCTGCTCGGAAAAAGGACCGGAAGGGGCCATTCTCGGCATATTGTTAGTGGGGGTGCCACATGCACTATCAGGTGAGGAAAAGCAAACCTGCTTCCTCTCGAGCTGATGTGAGTAACTCGTCCCATTTATCGACGGAGAGCACTTCGGAGGTGTCGAGACCAAAGACGGTGGCATAGAGTGAAAGCCATTCATCCTTGGCATTGGTGGTTGCTCAAACTTGACTTGGTGTGAAGGAGATTCTTGCGAGGGTGCTGGGGATGAATCAGTCACCATATAGCAATCACTGTCTGAATCAGTACACGACGAGTTACCGGTTGTCGCGATGAGGTTATCCATTGGTCGTAAGGTGTGCACCATATCGTGTTCCTGCTTGATGGTCTGCCTCATCAGCGGTTGAGCTTGCAATCGCTGCATTCCGTTCATAAAGTGTGGATGGAATCCATTAACTGCGTTGGGAGAGGGGTAGGTGGGGGTGGGTTTCATTGGAGCGCTGCTCAGAGGTGGGGGGTTGGAAACACAGGGGGTATTAGCTCTCATATCTGGGGGGAATTGAAATGGTGGTCGTTGTTGCGTCTGAATTAGAGTGTTAAAAACAGGAGCAGTGTTTGTGGGGGTAGACGGGGTCTGAGGTACGGATGACATCGAACCGTACCCTGAAGAGTGGTTGGATATGACAGGTGAGGGCGTTTGCGGATCTGTCGTGAAGGGCGGGGATCCAGACGACACGCGATTGAACGAAGGAGGATTAGGCTTAGCCAAGTTGAGGACCGGAAATTCTCGAGTTGTGTTCAATTCAGCATGAGCAGATTGATCAAAAGACGTCTGTCCTTGAGTGGCAGCGAGTGTTCTGATACGCTTGACCTCTTCCTCAGTGCGCGTTGGTTCCTCATAGCCCACCTCCTGCACGTCATCTCGGACTGGCCGAATCTCAATGCCAGGAATACTTTGAGCGGGTGCGTTCTTGAGACGATACAGAGGGAGAACGTGGAGTTGTTCAGATGTCTCTTCAGTTGTGTCGTCTTTGCCGAGAACACCTTTCTTCAGGATAGTACACACCTGTGTGTGTGTGTGTGGGGGGGATCCATGATTGATTGCCGTATAGATTTCTATATACAATTGCTATCTAGTGTAATATTTCAGCTAACCATCCAAGCCATATCTTTGTATAACTATGCTCACTGTACATGTCAAGCTATAGCTCATTCCCACATGTATTTAGTAGCTATTATTGTTACAGCCAGTAGGTTGTAACTAGGATTGGCAGAGAGCATTTTTGTAGCTTTTTAGCAATTTTTGTTAGTTCCTATGAAGCATGGCTTACCAGTGTAGCTCCACCATGGGTCATGTTGTGTCTGTCATAGTGACTGTGGGCGCAGAAGTCCATGCAGGCCGTGATCCCAGAGAATGGCTTCTCCTCGCCATTACCCAGACGACACTCCTGCCCCGCCTCGTTTGTAGCCACCTGTATGGAGAGAGAGAGAGAGTATTGTCAATAATGTAGCCAATAAAGTCTCTAGTAATACACCAATGAATTTGTACATGGACAAACCAGTTTGTACAGTGCATCATAACCCACCTGATTGTCGTATGCGTCGGGAGCGAGCCACTTGTATACAGGTGCCAAATCTGTTGACAGTGCCTGCACTGTGCCTTCCAGCTCCTCTTCCTACACAAGCAAATGAAACAAAGTTAGACCACATGTTGAATGCGTGTACATGTATGTGTGATATACTCTGGTCATCTCTATGTAATGCTTCTTTAACCTACAAGTTATGCACTTAGAGAAGTGTTGTGTCAGAGTACGTGTTAGCTCAACTTGTGTGGCTGCATAATTATAGTCCTCACCTTGGATGTATCAGTTAGCTTGAACTTCCTTGGAACTCTGCTCTTTGCAAACTTGCAGCCGTCATAGTAGACACTCCATGAGCATCCAAAGGAGAATGAGCAACCTCTTGTCTCATTGTCAGTTCCCTGACACGAACACGACTTACTGCAAGGGATAGGAATGGTTTGATAAGTCATTGCATCAACTGTTATATTATTATTATTCTTAATCACATCTTTTATACATAGTAATGTGTGTACTACGGGAAGAAGTAGATGCATGTTTTAGTTTTGAAATTGGATAATCCTGTCTCAAGTTAGAGGCCGTCACAGTTGAACAGCTACCACTGCTCTTTCCGTGTAACTACACACTGGTAGTATAATGAGACAGGTACTCTTTCAGTTGCCATAACTTGAGTTCCGTGGGTTCAATTTCAACGATTTTATGATTTTATGAAAGCTTAGAAAGATACTTTTCAAATGGTACCATCAATGTTTATATTTGGGAGATGACAGAATTTGTCAATTTCAGCCAAATACCATGGATTATAGCCCATGGTCCAATGGCGAAAAATGTAAAATTATGGCCACAATCAAATTTTGGATTTAAAAACATCATTTGAAAGGTCTCTTTCTAAGCTTTCAGAAAATCATAAAATTGTTGAAATTTGATCAATAATATGAAAGTTTCGAACAAAATTAAAATCCTATGCTCCAAGGCCGAAATATATCTTCCCTTACGTTTCATTCTTCTCGCATTTCCTGACTGTTGGTATCCCATAGGTGGGCAGAATGGTGGTGAAGTGGCGATAGATGTGCAGAGCCCGTGCATGAGACAGTCCTTCCCATAACACAATGCTGATCACAGTGTACACACCGTCACAGACATGGCCCTTGTGATGACGATAAACAACACAAAACAGTTCCTCCTTGTCTCTGCGACGTATGATCCACTCGGCAGTAGGGCAGCCGTCGGCCGTCTTGGCTTCTATACCACCGAACGTGACCTGGGGTTAGAGCAATGTAGGGTCAAATAACGAGCAATGAGATATAGGATTTATTTCCATTTCAGGATTATTCTTCTTTAATAGTGATTGTATGGTGGCTGTAACAGTGTAAGCTAGCTGTTAGTAGCTATAGGGAACTTGGCAAGAATCGGTACATACATACATACATACATACTGTACTGTCTGTGCATAACTGTAACAGGTAGCTATAGTTCCATGGAGACATGCTTAGAGATAATTATAATTACCTGATACAATAGCATTGTTTTAGTAAAGTGTACGTGTATATATAATTATATGCTATCAGGAGCCCATACTATGCACTGTGACAGTACCGTGTACATGTACTGACTGTACACTCACCTCCAACATTCTGAGTTTATTGCCAGTGACTGAGTATCGTTCCTCCAGCGTCTCTCGTAGCTTGTCGGGGGAGGGGCCTGAGCCGAGGTGAGTGTAGTAGAACCCTTCATCAGACCCTGCAGGGGGGGGGGGCAGAGAGGCAAGTGATTTGATGGAATTACAACAGCATAATAATGAGATGTGATACTGACCATACTGCACAGCATATACGAAGACTTAAAGAATACTGTACAATAGAACCTTTCACTCATGATCAGATACTGGGCGGGGGGGGCAAGAAAAACATTACATAATGGCAACAATATTAGTTAAGAAAGGACTCCTATAGTAGTAGAAACAATCTTTGACTTTACATTACCAAATGTTAAGTACGTGCACAAGTATACAGCTGCGAGTGACTCACCAGGGCAACCACAGGGAGGTGGTTCCTTGACCGAGGGCTTGCAGGTCCCGGTTCCTCGTCTCTTGCGCTTGGGGGGACTCACTTTAAACTGTATGAAAGAGGGATCAGGTGACATAGCTTGGTAAGCTCCCATGTACATTTAATTAATAGTGCATGCAGTTCCATCATATGGGTTGACATTTGTTGGGAATTTGGGAGAATCAATGTTGACAGTTGCTGTGAGAATATACATACGAAAAATCAAGCTAGCCTAATCATGCACGTCCAAACCACTTGCAATATGTGAATATATATATCGAGCAAACAACAATTTATTTGATTTATAAGTGGTAGAATCAGTACTAGTGTACAAATATTTATCTGCCTCAATAAGAACTATACTGGCGCACAGACACGTGTCGTGTAACCACATTGTCTCGTGAATCACATTATAGACGACCACAAATTGACCACTAGAATATAACTAATACTCACATCTACAATTGTTGTGACCTCAAAAAGTGCTGACTAAGCAAACATTGGGATGTTAAATAATTTATTATATACGTTTAATGTGGTATCAGCAGCATGAATGGCAATGCATGTGTTATAGGGAAACATGCATGGATCTGAACAATTCTAGTACCGTATATATATATAGGGTAAGTTTCGTGGGGTAAAAAATTCGTTCATGGTTAACGTATGCCAATAATAATTATACAAACAAGAAAGCTGTACATGTGAACAACATGTGCACTTCAACTGTAGATATCTACGCAGGGGGGAGATACCAATGTTGACATAAGAATGCCCGTAACCTCAACAAAGTCAGATATTGTATTTCACAAAGGAACTGGATAATTAACCTCGACCTAACAAGGAATCGGATGCATAACTTAGTGGCTTCACACAAATGTATGTATACACAAGCAAGTACAAGCATTGTGCATTTACTCACTCGGGTCTCTGCCAAAAACTATTATAGTCACATCAATGCTAACAGTGTGTGCTTGAATGCACCCAATGGCCCAGTGTGCCAGCCAGCTAGTGTATACTAGGAGGGTCTTATACCTTACTGACCTCTCATTTCTAGCAGTATTTTTATTTTTGTTTATATGTTATAGGGAGCACCCTTGAGAGGCCTGAGCCATTTTGTGCTGCCCTTTCCCTTACTGTATGGATAAATATCAATCCTAAAGATCAAGAACTATCCCTAGCTTGTGTGCATGAGCTGTGTGCTGGGCAACTAGTGCACTATGAGGGAATGCATGTAGGAAATGCCTTTGGCAATTAAGAAATTGGAAGATTGAGCAATTCTTCACTTTGCATCACACACACACTCTCTCCCATGCACCGTGTGCTTTTTTTTAACACTCAGCCAATCTCAAATGAGCAGCTGGTTATCAAATTAAAAAGCCCACAGAATTCATTTGAGCAGCTTCTGTTATTTTAGTATACATGTTCAGTATTAACCCACAAATCTGCTGGGTCAGCTGACACCAACAGCCGCACTTAATTAACGAGTATACGTGTACTGTACTGTATTATACACGCCATATGCAAGTGATGTTATTCTTACAAGTTTTAGCTTTTAGTTAAGCATACATTGAGTGCTGAAAGTGAATGCATAGTATGTTATTTGTTAGTGTTATGGCTAGGGGGGAAACACAGAGCAGAGTTCAATCATCAAAGCAACAGGGAACCTATCCAGAGTATAATCAAAATATTTGAAGAAGCATAGTTATGGAAATGTACTCATGTTACAGTGAGTGTTTACAAGTTAGTCAATTCAGGATCACCCTAGATCAATGTCTGCACACACCAACACCATTAATATGAGGTGCGTGCAACACAGACCGGACTAAGAAACAAGATTCCGAAGTTTGGCTGGCTACATTGAATTAACGTAGTTCACAAGTATACGCCTAATCCAAACTAAAAGCTACATATATTATATTCATGTGCAGGCTATAAGCTTGGCCGGGGAATACCTCAGGCACAGTCACAGTAGGAGGATATGCTATCGGATTACAGACAGTTTGCATCCCACTAAGGCCCAGGGGAGGCCATTATACGTACATGAGCATACTTCCACACTAAATGCTTTGATTCGAAAACTATCAAGGATTCTCCAGCCCACAAAAAGGATGTGAATGGTGCTCCAACTTCCTAAAGTACAGATCAGTATTGAGAATAACTCATGCATGCAACCATTAGGGTGCACAGTAACTGATGAACTCATATTATATCACAAACACCTATACAATAGAACAGCTGGTTATTATAGCTATGCTTTTCTCACAGTAGTTAGGGCATTGTAATGATGGCATAATATAGGTAATATACAATACACATGACCTTACACAGTTACGTGTTGCGCAATGCTGCTGGGAGGTATCACTGCTTGTAGTGTATGAGGAATCACTATTAGCTTCCTAGTGTGTGTGTGTGTGTGTGCATGGCTGACTCACCTCTGGTTGGTTCTCCTTGAGGGGTGAGTGGGAGGGAAAGGGTGTGGTCAGTCTCTCCGCAGCATTCATACTAGTAAAGTCGAATGACTGTGGCACCTCCGGATCCATTGATGTGAAAGATGTGGGGGTGGGGCATGACTGTGTGTGTGTGTGTGTGTGTGTGAGGTGTGTGTGTGTGGTGTGCATGTGTGTGTGTGGGGGGGGGGGGTGTATGTGAGCGTGTGTTATTCATTTATCTTATTAATACAATTTCAATATCCTCCTACGAGACATAAATCTAATAACATATTCATAGCTTTTCACACTTGAATAATCAATCAGTAGTTTTTACATAATTATGACCAAAACAATGCGTTCAAGTTCAAAACTGTAATTAATATGTTCATGTACTTATAACCACAATATATGCACAGTATATACACACACACAACGAACCCTAGCAACCACCAATAGTAACAAAGAGGCTTATTTATATGGCTTTTGTTTGTGTATCGTACACTCTAGGATTGGAACGTAGCAACCACAGAACGGTTGCACTGTTGAGACTCAAGAAAACCGTGGGCAAATTCCAAGCAGTCACACACATATCAAGTAGCCAGCTTACAAACAGAATATTCATTGAGTGCATACCAACCTAAACCACAGATCCAAACAGTACATGAATGTTATGTAATGACTAGACCACGCCCGATAATGATATGCATGCTAGCTGCCATAGAAATAGCTGGTTTTCAAGGACACGTGGTTTTTTAATCAAAGGGGTTTGATCTAATTGCATCTTGTACATACCAAGGAACTTGTGAAATAAATGTACATGGTAGTGTTACATCAACATATGACATCGTCGAGGGCTTGTACTTTATACAAGAGAGTGTACTTGTGGTTGTATTATATACAAGCTAATGTTGAATACTCAGTGAGGCGGGTAGAAAGGCATGTAAACACAGGGCAGTCAGTATATCACAAGATACACACACACACACAAGGCACATTACAGACAGACAGACACACACACACAAGGCACACTAGTACTACAGACACACACAAGGCACACCACACACACAGGGCACACCACACACAGAGCACACTACACACACACAAACACACACACACACAAGGCACACCACACACACACACACAAGGCATACCCCACACAAGGCACACTACACAGCAACTGGAGATGACAAAAGCTTATGAGAATATAATCCTAGCATATACCCTCGAATATAAAAGTGAGTTGTGAACATATAGGAGGGATGTTTACATCCACATATGGCTGCACAGAATTGGAAGGTGTTCTTGGGGTATTATTGTAGCCAGCCAAAGCCAATTAATTGATACGGGCAAAGAGTATGGGACAATATACTGCTTGATTTTCAACCGAGTTTGGCCTCCGGTATGAAAACATTTACTGTGGTATTCTTAGAGAAGGGACACGAACCTGACCTTGCGTGCGTGGGAGGCTCAGACGTATTAATATGCGGTAACAAAGTGAGAATTGAAGGGAATTTCCCTGTACACCCAGAAACCCGTATTTTAATAACCCGAATCATGTACTATACTAAGTGTATGAGGTTTGAGTTATAAGAGGCACCTTATTCAATGTGGGTATCAAGTGTCTACCACAAAACACACAAGTCTATAGAAGAGCCACTCAAAAAGACGTTTGCTACATTTTGTGAAACAATCAAGTCAAGTTTATGGAATTCAACTCACCAGAGAAGGCCTTCTCTTGAGAACGTCACATCGCCTCATCTTGCAGACAGAATTTGTGGTATTTGCGTTAGTACAGACGCTACAGGTTCCACAGTTGTCTTTCCTAAGACATCCTTCACACGTCCAACACCTCTTACGACGAACTCGTTTCTTCTTTGTCGGACTTGGTGACGTACTTCTAGTAGGATCCACCGCTACTGGAGGTCCCGGTGTCGCATGCGAACTGGATGCAGCAGCACTCAAGTTTAGGGTACTAGGTTGGTTGATCCCACTAGTAGAGGGTTGAGGAGCTTGCGGACTTTGTGAAACTGTACTTGCAGGTACGTTAGGTGCAGGGAGGTTGATGGCCGGTGGTGCGATGGACACAGGGGACATTCTTACCGGACTCGCATGTAAGTACGGTTGCTGCTGTTGCTGCTGTTGCTGATACAGTATGCGAGCATTGGCTGTAGTACTGTGGACATTTGTAGCCAGAGGGCTTGTGGCCACTACTTGATGGGAGGGTGGTGTGTTCCATGGACTCACGAAGTGGTGGAACTGAGGAGAGCCATGAGGCTGCATTGGCCATGGCTGTACAACACCAGGAAAAGCCATTAGTGCTTTCTTCTTCTTGGATGTGTTCAATCTTTGTGTAGTTATTGTCGAGAAACACATCAAAATGGACAGTTAAAACAGTTCAGAAAAGACACCATGAGCTTCAGAGCAGACTGTAGTTTCATTTGGTTGTCTCTCCAGAGAGGAATAGTTTCACAATTATCCCGGAAAACAACCAAAGAGATAAGCTTCTTGGAACTTACTCTGCAGAATATACTCCTGTGGATTGATCAAAGCTTTAGTTTGAGGCCTCTCGATCTTTTATTCTGTAGTGACTAGTAGAAATACACTCTGCTTATCGATGTACAAAGCTAGAGAAGTACGTAGCTACTAGCTAGCTGTATTACAGTACTGTGTAGTTCACCAACAAGATCATGTAACATTCTTGTAATTGAGTCATGAATATCATTGTAAACAATAACTCCCACGCACTTCTATTGTACATGTTGCGGTTATGTCATGTACTTCAATCAACGGAACCCGTACCCCACAACTAGCCCCTGTCCAAGAAACGTTATCTGCGCGGCCGGCCCAAAGACACCAGCATCGAGAATGTGACCAATGGCAGCAGATAGAGCTCTCCCCACGCTAAGGATATCAGCTGAGCAGTTAGAAGAAAGAACAAAACTGATTCAACAAGAAAGGAAATACTGTTATATCGATGATGCAGGTGTGAAACACAGAAGCAAAGATGATGCTGTAGCTGCAAGGGTGCCAATGTCAGCTTCTACACGTACACATACGACAATTGGCAACGATCAAATGGCTGGAACTAATCCGAACAGGAGGCGTGGTCAAAGAAGGCGTGGCCATATCCCAATTGTCAGAGAACACACCACTCGAGTTGATGAACAATATCATGTGACTAGGAGAGGAGGTCGAAATGAGGAAGACAATGGTCATGTGACTGGTGGGAGGGATGAGGATCTGCTCACGGCCTGGAAGAGGTGCTGTTCAGCTGGGGGGACAGAGAAGCTGATAGCCAGCTGGATGGAGACTAGGTCAAGGTCAAAGTTCACAGTGATACTGAATGCAGTGTGAGTTGTTGTAGGTGGTTTTGTTGTGAACGGTTTGATAATTATAATAACGTTCATAGAGTACGAAAAGAGCTTTCCTTTTAATTATTCATATTTCAGATGTGCATGCACACTGATTACACTCATTCCTTGTCCCCTCCTCAGGACCAAGTTTGCTAGTCTGTCGGAGAGACTGGTGTTGAGGGACCTTGAGATGAGCATGAAGATGGATCTTGTCTCTCGTCTGTGGAAGCACGGACACTATCCCGTCATAGAAGGTCTTAGGAAGATAGGAGGTGGGTGGGTGGTGGGTGGTAGATGTTAGGAGGGTGGGAGGTGGGTGTAGGGTGGTTATTGAGTATTTAAGATTAGTGGTGGGTGGAGAGTATTATTCTTTCATTACAAATTGAAGGTAGTGAGGAAACAAGTAGTCTAGTCAGCCTTTCCTGTTTTACAGTGTTGGGTTTATAGAGCGTACAAGTCCACAAAGTGAAAATAATTGGTACCCCTTACAGAGGAAGTTAGCTGCGACCTGGATGAGTTTCTCCGCTCCAGTGACATGTTCTACTCGTCTCTACTGGAGCAGCTGCAGACCGCCCACTCCTTCACACTCACTCAGTACACCAGCGGCCGACTCACCTTCCCCTCCAAGACAAGACAGAGAGTGGTGAGTCCACTGTAGTACACGCACTGAGCTAGCCTCCTTTTCAGCGCCGTTTTTTTCTCTAAAGGACTAGGGGAACGGCTAGCACTGAGCCTGATTAATGATGATTTGATCTGTCAATGCCGGGGGGGGGGGTGGAGCCATGGTGTTCTGTGTCCATGTTGTTTCTTGTTTCTTTTATGTTTGCAATTTTCTCGGTTTCCATAGCTGTAATGAATTTATGATGGATCACACAATGGTACCAACCACTTTCTCTTAGCTGGGCTTTGTCTGATGAGGAGATTAGATTAAGGCTCACCACTGGTTGACTTAGATAATGAGTGTCTATTTGGGTGACTGTTTCCAAGAAATAAATAATGAGTCTTTTGTGGGTTGACTTCTTCCAAGACTATCCCAGGCCCCACCTACCACCCCACCACATCTTTTGAGATATAAGCTCATCAAAAAAGGGACCTAGCTACTCATGATTTCATCATCCTGTCATCATCTTTTCATCATCCTTATCTACCACACTTCTTCTTGTTTTTCTTATACACAGACATTGGTGGCAGTTGCTAATGGGACTGGTTAATTTATAACTATTGGTGTTGAAAGGAAGCATGAACCACACTGCACAGCTAGGTTTCTCATGAAATGAATTTTGTGTTATTGTTGACTGCAGGTGCTTCAAGCCGTGCATCTCTGCCACCATTGTTGTATTCATTTGGGGGACCTCTCGAGATATTCTGAGCAGCTGTCTTCAAGCCCTAACTGGGGGAAACCAAGAAAGTAAGCTGCTTGTATATGCTGTAAGAGCTCTTTGTTTTGTGGTTGACGATTATTTAACTACACACTGTGTTACCTGTTATGATGTCACATCCTGATATTGTGGAAGTGGGGTTGATATAATTGGAACCTGTGAACCAGTAGTAAGACAGTGTGTATTACTGGTGGTGTCTGTACATACATTGGTCAGGGTGATCTATGTGAATGAGCACAAACTTGGTTAAGTTATACTCCATTGTTATTGTATACCCCTCATCTCATGTACATACAATGTAGTAACTAAGTTACAATATGTACATGAAGTGTTGTACAAGTGTACCTTAACCTCATTGTGCATAATGACTGTACACACACACACACCCACACGCACACGCACACACACACACACACACACACGCACACGCACACGCACACACACACACACACACACACACACACACACACACACACACACACACACAGTTACTACCTGAAGGCTAGAGAGCTTGCCCCTAAAGATGGCCGACCTTACAACCAGCTGGCAGTAGTGGCTCTAAGAGCAGTGAGTGCCCTGAGGTCTGCACACACTCTGAAACCAGATAGTTCCATTTCCTATTGCCACTACTAGGAGGAATAGTCCCACCATATAATGCACACGTGTTGTACCATATGACTGTACACTACAGCTTCACTTCCTCTTCAATAATTGCTGGAATGACATGTGGTATAATATAGTACCAGCAATAATCCTGTGTCAGTATGCCCATACAGGCAGGGTGAATGTGATGTCAATACTGCTCCTAACCCTCATCTCTCATCCTCCCAGAATCATCGACTTGACGCCATCTATTACTACATGCGTAGCTTGATGGCCAAGAACCCGTTCAAGTCAGCTCACGACAGTTTGGTGGGACTGTTCGAAGACACCGCCACCAAGGTGAGGGGCATGATCAAACATGCCTCACTCATATCTATCTATGCGTATATTAATAGGTCCCCTGCATTTTGATAGTACAATTCTCAGATCTCCCTTTACGATTTTCTGAGCTTGTACTTGTTCTTTTAGTGTGTTTAGGCCCATAGCCTAGCAATGAATATGTTGGCAGTCCTGAAGATGTCTTCCTGCTTAGAGACAGCGCTAAACTGTTTTTTATGCATTTTTTTCTTTCCATAGGTTAAGAAACAAGAGGAGGAAGATGTCAAGTCAAAGCTCAAGGCTGAGAGAGGAGCTGTCAAGAAACAGAGAAGGCAGCAGCGTCACAAACAACGTCAGCAGCAGTCTGTGGGGGGTCACCGTGTGGGGGGTCGTCGCGAGGAGAGCAGGGAGGTGTGGATCATGCCTGGTCATGAGCAGGAAGTGGGTGTGGTCAGCAATGGCACTCAAGTGATACAAGACGACTTGGAGTCACTCTCAAATACTGAGGTGAAGTGATAAGCGATTCTTAACCACTAATACCATTTCATAGTCTTAACTGCAGCTACTGAGGAAGCTTGTTTCATGTTTCCTGATAGCCCATGGGAAGATCTTCACCAAGATAGGGTAGGCTAGCTCTTTAATGTGTGGCCTCCACAGATGATAATATAGTTGTGTGTTTGTCCTGGCTATAGTCTAGTCTCAACACAGCTGTTCTAGTAGTGTATTGTCTACTGCTCATCCTGCCTTGTGTTTTCTCTTAATGTATCCGTATTTTCATGACAGGATTGAAACAATGGACTCCACCCTGTCACACTTGTCACACCTCCTCATCCGCCATCTCACAGCTGGTGGTGCCCACGCAACAGTTAGTGACGCCCACGCATCAGCTGGTGACGCCCACGCATTAGCTGAGACTCAACGACTAGTACAGATGACGGCGATCAACGTGTTCTCCATTCATCACGCTGTTGACAGCCATGTTGGTAAGTACTGTACATGCATACACACTAACGGTAACAAGCAATTAAAATCAATTTCAGAGATTCATATAACATTGTATGGTTTTAACTTTCTAATGATGGTGTGACTAGATCCAGTACATGTGACTGCCCCTGTCCCTGTCCCTGCAGATAATGTGCTCAGTCAGCATTTCTACTGTGGTCGTGCAATGAGTCTGTCCCTACAGCTGACCACTATACTATTACAGCACTGTGTTAACACACTCCAGGCATGCCCCATCATGCCCTCTCTGGACAATATCAGTAGATCTGATTCGTCACCACCACTTGAACCTTCGGCAGGGGTAAAAATCAATCCTCTGAAGTCATGTGATCAACCGGCAGAGTTGAAGGTTGTTTCAGAGTACCCAAAAGACTTGATGGTGTGTTTGGATGTATTTTCAGTTCTATTGCCGGCTGTTAGGGTGTGGCTACAATGGCTGCTACGTCAGAAGGGGCTGTGGACTCAGTGGTTGGAGCATTTAGACAAGTCTGCAATGTGAGTGATTTTTGATGGCTAAGTTTGAGAATCAATTCCATTATAATTTCTCAGGTTCCAGTTCTGGACTGTGTTGTGCTCATTCCTCAACCTCTCACTCAGTGTAGTCCCCGGGGTCACACTCATCACTACAGACACAGGTACCTATATCTTACTAGCTACTCCAATGTATGTCGCAAATTACTGGGTTTGAAGTTATGAGCGTTCTAAAAAGTTGACATTTCACAAATATGATCATTTATCTCTCACCATGATTTAATTTTTGTGTTTTATATTCAATGATTGCAGCTGGTTCTGTGTGTCCCCTGAGGCGATACTGGGAGGACCGGATGTTGGCTGGCTTCGTTCCTCTCGGCAACACTCTCTCCACTCAAGACATTCTCAGTATCTCTGAGCTCAAAACTCTCGACAAGCAGGTGAGGGGTGTGGCCTGGGAGGGGTGTGATACTTAATCTATCGCTGTATTTATATATAACTTATATTTACGTCTTTTATTACTATAGCAACTTCGAGATCAAGCAGTTCAAAGAATCGCTGACATCAGCAGATTGAGTGTGGACCTCTCGTCTTTAACGGATTATGGTTTAATTTTCGACCCAGTGTCAGTCAAGTTCGATATTTCAGAGCGGGTATCTGATCTAATTAAAGGGAGCCCACCACCGCCACTGGATGACGTGAGGGATACAGACAGTGTGTCTTCAGATGATGTCCTTGTGGACAGTAGCAGTGCGGAGGAGGAGGAGGAGGGTGGAGGCAGCAAAGATGAAGAAGATATAACCACTGAAGCTCTAGCAGAGATTGCACAACTAAAGGTTTGCCCACTGCTATGGTTTCCCCCCCACACAGGTGTAATCCCTTACACATTTACCCACCACAACCTAGTCTAATGTTTGAAAACTGTTTGTCAAGTGTTGCTCTCTTTCCCTGTGGCTTTGTGGGCCAGACACTCACACACGCACACTTGACACACACTCACACACTCACACTTGACACACACTCACATGCACTTGACACACACACACTCCCACTTGACACACACTCACACACTTGACACACACTCACACACTCCCACTTGACACACACTCACACACTTGATGCATGTACACAAGTACTTTAATCCTGCATGTTCAACCCTCAGGCACACAAAGAGAGGCTGACCAAGAAAATGGTAGAGCACACTCAAGCCCTACAAATAGCAAAGGTGATACCTAATCTATTAGCCAGCTACTACCGAATGCTTATTCACCTTTGACCCCACCCACCCCCTGTTACAGAACGTACTGGACGAGGCGGCACACAGTGAGCAGGCCGTAAGGAGAATATCTCCAAAATATCTCGTTCCAGACACCAACTGTTTTGTGGACCTGTTGCCCTCAATTCAGAGCCTCATAGCAACCACCCAGTTCATCATTGCAGTGCCATTAGTCGGTGAGTGTAAGGTCAAAGGTTACTCCTCCCTACTGATGGTGTGTGTCTTTTTATACGCCATGCTTCATTACCCCCCCATCCCCCCCCCCACACCCCAGTACTGAGTGAGCTGGAAGGACTGAGCAAGGGCTCAGGGGAGGGTCAGAACAGCGCTCATGTTACAGCTGGTTCAAGGTCAGCTGTGAGGATATAGAGTATAATAACTAAGTATGTTTTCTCTTTCAATTCTGAGCGTTTTTGTAGCTTAATTCTAAGTACTATAAAGTATGTTGGTTTAGCGATTGTCTGTTAATCAACAGATCAGCTGTTGAGTTAGTACAGTCTCGGTTTGCTGAGAGGTGTGTCCAGGTGAGGGCGCTCACCACACAGGGAAGCCTCCTCCCCTCCATCTCATTCAGAGCCGAGGTGACAGACAAGGTAAGGGTGTGGCTGGGGGTGTGGTCTTATATTGGGTCTAGGGGTTATATAGTTTTCGACCCATTTCGTTTTCTGAATTACGTTTTGCACTGTATTTTGGGGAACATTACACATTACATACACATACGTTACATTGAGTGTATACATGTTGTGATTTTTGTAGGCTTCGAACGATGACCTGATCCTGACCTCCTGTCTGCAACTGCACTCTAAAGTTGATTCTGGTAAGCTAATAGCCACCTGTATAGCATTCAAGCTGGCATACTCTTTTTAACATGCCCCTCCTCCCACACACTCTTTTCTTCTGTGAATAATTACTGCCTTCGTTCCCCGCACACACACACACACATACGCACAGGTGACAGACTCAGTGTGGTCCTACTGACTGACGACAGGAACCTACGAGTGAAGGCACACGCTAGCAACCTCCCTGTCAAAGACATGCCTAGTTTCATGAAACTACTTGAATAAAGCCATACATGTTTATATATATACATTACCTGTATATAACTTATCAGCAACATGCAATACATGTGTATAATTTTTATAATTATATTTTTCATGAATGACAGACAAATAACATCAACATATTGAAAACAAACATTTTGTGATCGTAGAAACACACATACTTATAATTTGCCTAGCTACCAGATGCATGGGACGTACTACTCATCAGGGTCTGGTGGACTATAGTCTGCTATAGGGGGCGTGGCAGTCGGCCCCACACATTCGTACGGAAATAAGTCCTCCTTCAGCTCCAGCGCTCTGTCATACAACAAGGGAGAGATCTTCTTGAGTTCTTTGAGAGCTTTCTCTCTGCTGTCCACCATGTCCGCGAGTGCTCTCAGGTCTTGTTTGTGTGTCTCCATTCGATATCGACTCCACTCTTTGATCAGTAGATATTCGCTTTCTTTCTCCTCAGAAGATTTATCAATTGGTTTTCTCTTTCTTGCTGGATTCAGCATCTCAGGGTCAAAAGGTTCTCCCATTTTAGCAGCTTTCAGAGAGGCAGTGTGCATAAGTTTCTCAAGTTCTTGCTTCTTAACAAACTCCTTCATTATTTCTCTTCTCATGTCTTTTTTGTTTTTGACTTTCTTGGACTGTTTGCCCTTGGCCCTGGCTTGAACTAGACTCAGTCCTGGACACACGAAGCAGCTCCTGGGAGAGGCAAAAGACAGCTTGCTTACTATCCTGCTGAGAGTAGTAGCCATGTTGCTCTAAATAATGCCCATTTAATCCACGAGGGTGAGGATTTTCCAATAGAAGCACATCTAGGCTAAAAGCTAAGAAGGTTGTTTAGTGATGGAGTCTGGTTTGTTCTGCGATGACTGGACAGGTAAAGAAGAGCTGCAGCTGCTGGAAGCCATTGATGAGTATGGATATGGAAACTGGTAAAGTGGGACTTAATATTTTTATATTAAATGACGTACATTCCAATAATAATCATGTCCACACAATCGCAATACTCTCACGTCCACATAATTATTACTTTCTTGGATCCACTTTACATGAGACATTAACCGCATCATAGGGCTCCTATTTCAACACAAGTTGGAAAGACACTTGAAGGTAAGTGTTTATAGATTGAGGTATGCAAACATTATCATTTGATTCGTATTCAGAATGTCAAGATCATTACAACAACTGCTACATGTTCAACCCCCACCCTGTGTTGCCAGGTAACCCGTATATTGTGTCATGAATGCAAATATTTATCAACTCGTTATACAATGGGCAGCGATACCACTCCGTCCAGAAGTGTGCAGAGTAGTAAAGTCTGATTCCCATGCCAGAGGAGAGTCAGAATCCAATGATCCGGTTCCAGTGTACTATCCTGGTACCGAGATATCTGGGTTCATGCCACGTCGTGGAGACTTTGCTGTGGTGAGATTACTAGTGTTATACTAGTGCAATATATCATTGGTATTGTCTTGTATACTATTGGTATATTCTTGTATACTATTGGTATATTCTTGTATACTATTGGTATATTCTTGTATACTATCGTTATGTTCCTGTATACTATATTATAGGAGCCTGACAACGGGGCAGAGAGTATAGTGGCAAACCTGTCACCTGACTCTGATGATGATGACATGCTAATGAAAGGTATGTCAGCGCAGCTGCATGCATTATTATCATGGTATATAGTAAACTAATTAATTTAGTGTATTTGACCCTCCCCAGCTTTTAATTTGGCCTCCATAAAGATCTACTGCTCTCGACTGAAGCAAAGGGCTGCACGAAAGAGGTAAACATTGTGTAGTTATTTTGAAGGGACGAGCTGATTATTGCCACGCCCCCACAGTTTAGTGCGGGAGTACGGACTCTTGGACATCAAGAAGCAGATTGGTGTGTTATTGTAAATCTCACGTTGCATTTCCTCCCGAAAATTTATCTCTATTTAATTGCCTTCTCCCCGTAGCCATTGACAAGACGAGACTGACAAAGAGTCAATTGTAAGTCTCTCTCACTGCAAGTGTTTGAAGCTTCCTCTAGCTGAAGGAATGTACTGTATAGATATAAAACACTGTGCAATGTGTCTGAGCTTACAGCCTGAGGTAGTAAAGCACGCTAATAGAATCAACGTAGCGTTAAATAGAACATCTTTGAGCAGCCATAACTTTAGTTCCGTTGGTCCAAAAACGATAATTTTATGATTATCTGAAGGCTTAGAGAGAGGCTATTCAAATGATGTGTTAAAATCAAAAGTCTATTTTGAGCCTGTTTTTGACAAAATACCATGGGCTATAATGGTCTTTTCCCGAAAATGGAAAATTATGATCCGTTCCAAATTTGTTAGTTAAGCCACCATCTGAACGGGCTCCTTCTAAGCTTTCCAAAAATCATAAAATCATAAAATTTGGACCGTCAGAACTCAAGTTACAGAGCCGACTATAGTAATTTCAAAAATGAAGGGATCTCTAACTTTATCTTTTTGTCTCTTCCGGTCGTACCTCAGGAGATTGAAGATGGTGGCTCGTCCGTTCATGAGGTTCATGAGTCCACAGAGTGCAGCCAAGTTCCTCATCAGTCACTACAGTAAGTGTACGAGTGCTACTATTACAGGCTTTGTGATGACGAGATTGAAATTATGTTGTTTTTCTGACAGTGGAGGATGAGCTTCATCAGCAGATTAAGAAATTAAAGTGTTACAGAGAAAATGGCATCACAACTCTCAAAGGTAATCTATTTCAGTCCTACCTGAATTGTTGTATTAGAAATATCAGTTTAATAGAGACACTGTGATGGTATATTTATGCCTCGGTGCGCATGCGCAAGCGAGGTATACGGTAGTGTGTCTGTGTGTGTGTGTGTGTAGACCGCTACAGCTGCTCAAGGATGAATCAAGTGCAAGTAAGAGTTTCTATAGGCTTCTAGTCATGTTTACTTGGATTTTAATTCGTGGATTTGCAAAATAATGCTTCGTTCTCGAGTTATGCCTAGTTTTGCTTACTTGGAATGCTATTGCAGCCTTTTCAGAAGAGTCCGTAGCAAAACTTGTTCCCCGAGTGTTACTACTCTACTTAGTAGTTAGCTCTACATTAGAACGCTAGCTATTGGTAGCTGCAAGAGTGAGCAGAGAGCTGCAAGGCTCTGCTGACTTGCAGCCATAATTTTAGACTTGAACTTTTGGCATCAATCGTTTTTAACAACAATCATGGTTGATCATTACCCACCATTTTCATGCAGCAAAATTAAAGATGTTCATCATGATAATTATAATCAATGTGTGTATAAAAGCTAGCTATTAGTAGTTTTATGTTATGTAGCTTTGGCACCTCCACCGAGGCATCAGCACCCGCGGTGCTTTCATTGTATAAGACATTTTTTCCGTTCTTTATAGGAGCTGATTTGTATGAGAAACTGCTGACTCGTCGTCGTCAGCAAGAGTGTGAGCAGAGGGAGTGTGTGAGAGGTGTGAGGAGTGAGGAGACGTTCCTCTATCAGGTGCTACAGCACGGGTGAGCTAGGACTATCAGCTGTGTGTCATGTGACTCATTGGAATTTTTCCTATATAGGAGTATGAAAATAAAGAAACCCGGTATGTTAATTAAAGTCTCAGAGGAGGTACGACAGGCGCGGTTCAGCTCTAGCAATTAGTGTTTGATTGTTCCCATGTACAGCGTTATTGCTGTGTTGGTCGTTCAATTAGAGAAAAACAGCCTCTGATTAATAATGATGTACGTGGGCGGGTAATTAGTGTCTAATCAGATACTAATTGCTAGAGTTGAACCACGTCTGTCGTACCTCCTCTGGGTGTTATAAGTATGTTCTATTATCTCACCACTATGATAGTATTCTAACAGCCACTTCCACTTTGCCTTGCCAGAAGCTACAGTAGCCTCACCTATGAGTTCACCTTGCACTTACATGTAATTAGTATAATTGGGTTAATGTCCAAAGAATCGTAGAGCATACATGTGTGCAATAAGGCATCGTGTGCGCCCTAGGGCCTGCTTAATGTTAATCTATGCAGCAATTATATAGTCCAATGTATACGTGCGTCAATCGTAATCACTATGAGTTTAATTACGTTAAGGCTATGGGCTGTTCGCTGATTTTCCGTACGTGCTGGTTTATATTATCATTCTTGAATCCCACTTCCTACTAATGGTTGCCCTAATCCAACAAACCCTGAGTATGTACAGAGCCGTGAAGATGAAGCACAGCACCTGTGTAGGAATTACAGCCATTTATTGAGGGATATATAATTTGTAGCAGAGAAAGATTGAATATATGAGTGTGTCTGATATTAATTTATGTAAGAATGTTAATCACTGAGCAAATATTATTTTCAGGCTAGGAGATGTTATGTACATAGTATATGTAACGTATACCGTATAGCGGGTAATTTTCGGGGGACAAAATATTGAGACATTTCGTGGGTAATATTTTTGTGTTTGCTGCTTGCACTTGCAGGTAAAGGTAGGCAAGGTCGCTTCATTCGTGGGTAAAATATTCGTGGTCAGACTTTCAACCACGAAAACCATGAATATTTTGCCCCACGAAAATTACCCGCTATACGATATATGCTTGATCAGAAGTCGCGGCTACTAAATGTTTCATTTTGCTGGCAGAGGAGGCTACAATTCAAGAGAGGCCACTGTTTAAGAGCGGCGTTTATTAGCCCCAGCTAATTCATCAAAAGTTTTTTTCACCTGCACAAACTCGAACCAGAAAAGTCTTTTAAAAGCACTAACAAGCTGCTACCGTAGATACCAGTATCAATATGGCTGCCACGTGCAGAGCATATAGCCTCAAAGTTCACTGAAGCTACTATTTGAGAGCGGTTCTATTGCACTGAAGATGGGCTGTAGGGAGGCTACTATATTTGAGAGCGGCCTCTGATCAAGCGTATACAGTACATGTATTAATTTAGTAGTTTAGTGTAGGACCTGCTTGGGGTAAGGTTATTAACTTGCCGTGGTTAGAAAGAAGAGGACAAATTCTACCAGATTACTTGTTGTAGACCATATTACAGTTTGCCAGGCTGATATTCCGAGGAACACCAGTGAAAAGAAGCTTATCATGCAACAGTATAAAATGTCCTGTGTGTGTGTGTGTGTGTGAGTGTGTGTGTGTGTGTGTGTGTGTGTGTGTGTGTGTGTGTGTGCGTGTTTGGAAGGGGGGTAGTAAGCACAAGGCTAACTGGGTTGGATGGAACCGCGCCCGCTGAAGTGTACCATTTTGACTCAAACGGAATGCACATTTATTTATTTTATGAAGGCCATTCAATTAACAAGTTATATTTTTCTCGGTCTTTAGATATTTTGTGGCTTATAGGAGTGCTATTCATGCACTCCTGCTTGTAGCTATACCGTATAGCGGGTAATTTTTGTGGGGTAAAAAATTTGTTATTTTCGTGGGCAAGCTGACCTCCACGAAATTTTAACGTAGGCGTAGCTTACCAGAACATATGAATGCAAGTGCAGGCAACGAGACTAAACGAAATTTTTACTCACGAAAGTCACCGTTTTCAAGATAAACGAATTTTTTTACCCCACGAAAATTACCTGCTATATAATATACTGTAGTTGAAATAGGACCTAACCCTTGGTTCTACAATATGAATTTGCCATTAGTCAGATGCCAGTGTGTGTGTTGGTTAGCAAAAAAAGTTTGAGAAGTTTGATGAACACTTTGTTTGACTTTGCAAGTAAGGCTTTGTGGTTTTATAGGGTTGTGAAAACTTTTTATTCAGCCCATACAAGCAACATAATTATGTGTTTTCCAAAGCTACTCGAAACCTTCCCAACTAGAGCACTAAAGTGCAAACCCTCGGCTGGTGACATGATTATAAAGAAACCAGAAATATAATGCAGTCCATAATTATAGTGATGTTGTTATCATGTATGACTTGCACAGCAACTCAGGAGCAATAAAACTAAACCAGACTGGAGGCATGCTGAAACATTTGAGAACAGGTAGTGGTACTATAGATATATGCACTGTGGATTAGGATCACAGTAAAGAAGCCTGGAGTCTCAGAGAAGTCTGGCTCCAGGTTATGCATGGAGTAGGATCCCAGCCAGCAGCAGGAGCTATAATTTAAGCTTCTACTTTAGTGACCCTGTTCCATTGTTCCTGGTATATACAGCTTTCTACTTTAGTGACCCTGTTCCATCGTTCTTGGTACAGGATCACTTCAGTTATAAGTAACGCATGTGCAAGTTCTGTTCAAGCTACATTTTGCTCGCTTTTATTAGACAAAGAAGCTTTAACACCGAAAGCTGCCACTATCAAAAGTACTAACTTGTTGTGTGGAGGCTACTCATGCTGTAAACGCAGTGCTAGAACATCCAGGTAAGCAGACCTAGTCACAAGCTTATTTAAGCTTCTTAGCTTTTGCTCGACAAAGAAGCTTTAACATCAAAATCTGCCACTATTTAAACCAAGATATTGTTATGTGAAGGCTACCTATGCTGCAAACGCAGCGCTATGGCATCCAGGTGAGTAGATATACTCGTGACAAACAGACAAACAAACAAACAAACAAACTAGAGCACTAAAGTGCAAACCCTCGGCTAGCTGGTGACATGATTATAATGCAGTGCATACGGTGATGTTGTTATCACGTATGACTTGCACAGCAACTAAGGAGCAATACATCTAAACCAGACTGGAGGGATGCTGAAAATTTGAGAACAGGTAGTGGTACTATAGATATATGCACTGTGGATTAGGATCACAGCAAAGAAGCTTGGAGTCTCAGAGAAGTATGGCTCCAGGTCCTGCATGGAATAGGATCCCAGTCAGCTAAGCAGCAGGAGCTATAATTCAAGCTTTCTACTTTAGTGACCCTGTTCCATTGTTCCTGGTATATACAGCTTTCTACTTTAGTGACCCTGTTCCATCGTTCTTGGTACAGGATCACTTCAGTTATAAGTAACGCATGTGCAAGTTCTGTTCAAGCTACATTTTGCTCGCTTTTATTAGACAATGAAGCTTTAACACCGAAAGCTGCCACTATCCAAAGTACTAACTTGTTGTGTGGAGGCTACTCATGCTGTAAACGCAGTGCTAGAACATCCAGGTAAGCAGACCTAGTCACAAGCTTGTTCAAGCTTCTTAGCTTTTGCTCGACAAAGAAGCTTTAACATCAAAATCTGCCACTACTTAAAGCAAGATATTGTTGTGTGAAGGCTATCCATGCTGTAAACGCAGTGCTGTGGTACCAAGGTGAGTAGATATACCTGTGACAAACAAACAGACAAACAAACAAACAAACCAACAGACTACTATACCCGTGGCCGCCCACGCGCCTCGGGTAACTAGAGCACTAAAGTGCAAACCCTCGGCTGGTGACATGATTAAAAAGAAACCAGAAATATAATGCAGTGCATAATATAGTGATGTTGTTATCATGTATGACTTGCACAGCAACTCAGGAGCAATAAAACTAAACCAGACTGGAGGCATGCTGAAACATTTGAGAACAGGTAGTGGTACTGTAGATATAATTATGCACTGTGGATTAGGATCACAGTAAAGAAGCCTGGAGTCTCAGAAAAGTATGGCTCCAGGTTCTGCATGGAGTAGGATCCCAGTCAGCAGCAGGAGCTATAATTCAAGCTTCTACTTTAGTGACCCTGTTCCATTGTTCCTGGTATATACAGCTTTCTACTTTAGTGACCCTGTTCCATTGTTCTTGGTACAGGATCACTTCAGTTATAAGTAACGCATGTGCAAGTTCTGTTCAAGCTACATTTTGCTCGCTTTTATTAGACAAAGGAGCTTTAACACCGAAAGCTGCCACTATCCAAAGTACTAACTTGTTGTGTGGAGGCTACTCATGCTGTAAACGCAGTGCTAGAGCATCCAGGTAAGCAGACCTAGTCACAAGCTTATTCAAGCTTCTTAGCTTTTGCTTGACAAAGAAGCTTTAACATCAAAATCTGCCACTACTTAAACCAAGATATTGTTGTGTGAAGGCTATCCATGCTGTAAACGCAGTGCTGTGGCATCCAGGTGAGTAGATATACCTGTGACAAACAAACAAACAGACAAACAAACTAGAGCACTAAAGTGCAAACCTAGCCTCGTTCCCAGGCCTTACTTTTTCTTGCTGTTGTCACTGTTCATCCATAAACATAAGAAAGACATAGTGAGGCAGCAAAGAAAGAAATGGGCGTACAGTTAAGAAAACGTAAGGCCTGGTTTGGGAAATCGCGTGATCCACAAGGATTTTTATGAACGTGGGCGATATGTAGCCCACAATCGTGACGTAAGGTATTCTCCCACGCATTCAGAGTAAGACTGTACTGTACTGCACTGAGACAACCACCAAGCTGTGCTGCAAGTCAGATCAGAGAACCAGCGTGGCCAGCTCTGGTGGCAGTAGCTACCTGCTATATGATAATGATGACTAAGCTATTCTACTATAGCATGTAGAAAGACACAAGAAAAGGTAATAGTGATAGAATCTAAACACACAATCTAGACTAGTAGATCATCTAGCAAATCCTAAGGTATAGCTAGCTATAGTGCTTGCAAACTTCCAGTTCCAAGTCCATGTCCAGCTTGCTGCAGGCAAAGTTTTACTAGTCGTAGACCTCTGCGTGGGCAGTCCAACATCTCTAGCTCAGTATGCCCACACTCATTTTCACCCTTCTACCACCCTTCTACCCTCACGCGACTTCCCGATACAGGCTCTCCTTTTTCCTAACTTTACGTCTATTTCTTTCTTTATTCCTCCAATTAATACCGTATTTTATCTCATTGAACGAATAATACAGTATTTTATCTTATTGAACGATTGTGATAAAGAACAGAAAAAGGAGAGCCTGTGTAGAGGCTAGTGCAAACCCTCGGCTGGTGACATGATTATAGAAACCAGAAATATAATGCAGTGCATATAGTATCACGTATGACTTGCACAGCAACTAAGGAACAATAAAACTAAACCAGACTGGAGGCATGCTAAAACATTGAGAACAGGTAGTGGTACTATATGCACTGTGGATTAGGATCACAGCAAAGAAGCCTGGAGTCTCAGAGAAGTATGGCTCCAGGTCCTAGATCCCAGTCAGCTAAAAGCAGGAGCTATAATTCAAGCTTTCTGCTTTAGTGACCCTGTTCCATTGTTCTTGGTATATACAGCTTTCTACTTTAGTGACCCTGTTCCATCGTTCTTGGTACAGGATCACTTCAGTTATAAGTAACACATGTGCAAGTTCTGTTCAAGCTACATTTTGCTCGCTTTTATTAGACAAAGAAGCTTTAACACCGAAAGCTGCCACTATCCAAAGTACTAACTTGTTGTGTGGAGGCTGCTCATGCTGTAAACGCAGTGCTAGAACATCCAGGTAAGCAGACCTAGTCACAAGCTTGTTTAAGCTTCTTAGCTTTTGCTTGACAAAGAAGCTTTAACATCAAAATCTGCCACTACTTAAACCAAGATATTGTTGTGTGAAGGCTATCCATGCTGTAAACGCAGTGCTGTGGCATCCAGGTGAGTAGATATACCTGTGACAAACAAACAGACAAACAAACAAACAAACCAACAGACTACTATACCCGTGGCCGCCCACGCGCGCCTCGGGTAACAAACCAACAGACTACTATACCCGCTGGCCGCGGCACGGCCTCGGGTAAAAATGTCTTTGCAACGTGCAATAGGAGTCTGAGGGTATTAATAATAGCTATTTTGATGTATGTATACACAGATGAATAGTCAATCAGCTATAATAAACAATTGTTTGTTTACTGTATATACACTGTAACCGTATAGTCTGTACTTACCCATGTGAGGAAACATTTGGTTGTCCTTATCCTGCATGTCCTGATGCAGAGGTGTACTATTTCCATGCTGATTACAATACTCAATTGGAGTGGAAAAATACCTCCTATAATCACTCTGATATATGAATTAAGAGGGTTCAATGAAAACTCATTAGGTGTGATGTAAGCCTGACCAGCAGATACATATAGCCCCATCAGTAGAAATGCCAGCTGCATTGGTGACGTGTGTGTGTTTCTGTGTTAACATTGTTTTCTTTTATTGTGTGAATTGAATGTATTGCAGAGGAAAGCTAGTCAGGGTCTGGGTCTAGGTCTTACTGCTTCCGGAGACTTTAATTGCATTGCTAATCTTGTTTTAGTACCTCCAACCCTTGTAAACTTCACTGTGGGTGGAGGTAACAACAAAGAAAGAGTAGATGATCGGAATGCAAATAAAGTCCTCCGTTAATTGACCCCGACTATCCTTCTCTGCATACACAGCTATCGTATGAGCTGTATGGCATAATTTTTAGACACTCTAGTTGTGAGTTGTAGTGTTAGTTATGTTCTACAGTTACCTTACCACTAGGATAGTTATTCTGACAGCCACTTCCACTTTGCCTTGCCAGGTTCTACAGATAGCCTTCAATGGCGAAAAAGATGTTGATACTTTCCTAGGGGCTTGTGTTGATACTTCCCCAGGGACTTGTGTCAAATGGTTTTGTTGCTCTTCATAAAATTGCTTGGTTATATTTTCTGAGATCTCCTCATAACTACGATCAGATGCAGTATCACCTTGCTGTGTAGTAATAATGTTATTAGCCTGGTTTTGTTGGACAATTACATTTGCAGGTGACTCCGTAGGGATGATTAATTCGTACTCGCTAACTTTGTCCAACCGCCTGGTGCTGTGCACCTTGTAGGCAGGGTTTGGCTCGATCGGGATTTTTGTAAAGTTGTACATAACGTTTTCGTACTCTCCCCCATCCCCACACTCAACACTCGCATTGGTAGCTATGAAATTGTATGCAGGATTTTCTTGGATGTCAACATTTGTTTCTGTAACAGCATCTTCAACAATCTTCTCATTCTCTCTGCCTGTTCCACTGATTTGTCTTTGTGTGCCGACATCGTAGGAACAGTTGTTAACTAGCTCCATGGCTTCTATTTGTGATTCTTAACTTGTTATGATTGCTACAGTAACTTAGATGGGTGTGGCCCGCCTCCCAACAAAAACGGGCCACGCCCGTCTAATAATAAAACTGTGCTTCCTATAATGATTGTAATTATGTGTGTAATAGTTTCCTTTTGAGCTGTTGTCTATGGTTTTGGCCATAATTATATGGCAGTTGTGAAATATGTGATGATATTTAATCGTAACTACGTATGAATTTATTGCGCTTAATGTTAATGTTTTAGTTTAAGGCAGTTTGCTGGCTATTCTTGCTGTTTTATATTTCCATTCTTGAATCCCACTTCATACTAATGGTTGCTCTAATCCAGCAAACCTTGAGCATGTACAGAGCCATGAAGATGAAGCACAGTACCTGTGTAGGAATTACAGCCATTTATTGAGGGATATATAATTTATAGTAGTTTAAATATGTGAGTGTGTCTGATATTAGTTTATGTATAGGGTTTGAATCACTGAGCAAATCTATAATAGTTATTTTCAGGCTAGGAGATGTTATGTACATAATACATGTAACGTATGTGCTTGATCAGAAGTCGCGGCTACTAAATGTTTCATTTTGCTGGCAGAGGACGCTACAATTCAAGAGAGGCCACTGTTCAAGAGCGGCGTTTAATTATTAGCCCCAGCTAATTCAACAAGCTTTAGTTTATCATCAAAAGTTCTTTTGACCTGCACAAACTCGAACTAGAAAAGTCTTTCAAAAGCACTAACAAGCTGCTACCTACCGTCTATAGATACCAGTATCAATATGGCTGCCACGTGCAGAGACATAGCCTCAAAATTCACTGAGGCTACTATTTGAGAGCGGTTCTATTGCACTGAAGATGGGCTGTAGCCTATAGGGAGGCTACTATATTTGAGTGTGGCCTCAAGAGCGGCCTCTGATCAAGCATATACGGTACATGTATTAATTTAGTAGCTTTGTGTAGGACCTACTTGGGGTAAGGTTATTAACTTACCGTGATTAGAATGAAGAGGGCATATTCTACCAGATTACTTGTTGTAGACCATAGTACAGTTTGCCAGGTTGATATTCCGAGGAACACCAGTGAGAAGAAGCTTATCATGCAACAGTATAAAATGTCCTGTGTGTGTGTGTGTGTGTTTGGAAGGGGGTAGTAAGCACAAGGCTAACTGGGTTGGATGGAACCGCACCAGCTGAAGCATGTCATTTTGACTCAAACGGAATGCACATTTATTTATGAAGGCCATTCAATTATATTTTTCTCGGTCTTCAGATATTTTGTGGCTTATAGGAGTGCTATTCATGCACTCCTGCTTGTAGCGGAGTCTGAAGATATTAATAATAGCTATTTTGATGTATGTATACACAGATGAATAGTCAATCACTCAATGAATAGTATATAATGAACTATTGATAAAATGTATAGCTTTGTTTACTGTATATACGCTGTAACCGTATAGTCTGTACTTACCCATGTGAGGAAACATTTGGTTGTCCTTATCCTGCATGTCCTGATGCAGAGGTGTACTATTTCCATGCTGATTACAATACTCAATTGGAGTGGAAAAATACCTCCTACAATCACTCTGATATATGAATTAAGAGGATTCAATGAAAACTCATTAGGTGTGATGTAAGCCTGACCAGCAGATACATATAGCCCCATCAGTAGAAATGCCAGCTGCATTGGTAGACGTGTGTGCATTTCTGGGTTAACATTGTTTTCTGTGAATTAAAAGTATTGCGGAGGAAGATAGTCAGGGTCAAGGGTCAAAAGGTCTAGGTATTCTGCTTCCAGAAGACTTTAATTCTGATCGTCTTAATCTTATTTAGTAACCTCCAAGTCTTCGTAAATTTCATTGTGGTTGGAGGTAACAAAAAATAGATGATCGGAATTAAAGTTATCTGTAAACTGGTTTTAATTAAAACCTTTACACCCCAACTATCCTCATCTGCATACAGCTAATATAATCTGATTGGCTAGAGACACGGTTCCATTTAATGATCTAGACACTATTTAGGAAGTTTCTAGAAGACATCAGGGCTAGCAGAACCCTCACTACTTTCGGTACGTATACTACTAATTTGTAGAACACTCTAGTTGTGAGACGTAGTGTTAGATTGGTTATAAGCATGTTCTAAAATCAGTGCAATTATCTCACCACAAGGATGTTTATTCTGACAGCCACTTCCACTTTGCCTTGCCAGGTTCTACAGATAGCCTTCAATGGCGAAATAGGTGTTGATACTTTCTTAGGGGCTTGTGTTGATACTTCCCCAGGGGCTTGTGTCAAATGGTTTTGTTGCTCTTCATAAATTTGCTCATTCGCATTTTCTGGGATATTCTCGTAGCAACGATCAGTTGTTGGCTGTGTAGTAATGATGTTGTAAGCCTGGTTTTGTTGGACAATCACATTTGCAGCTGACTCCGTAGGGATGATTAATTCGACGTACTCACTGACCTCGTCCAACCGTCCAGTACTGTGCACATTGTAGGCGTGGTTTTGCTCGATCGGGATATTAGTGAAGTTGTACTCAACATTTTCGTACACTCCTTCATCCCTATGGTCAACACTAACTCTGAGATTGTCAACAGTCTTACTCTCTCTGCCTGTTCCACTGATCTGTCTTTGTGTGATGACACCGTAGGAACAGTTGTTAACTATCTCCATGGCTTAGTTTAGCTTGTCTCTGTGAGTCTATTAACTTGTATGATAGCTACAGTAACTGAGATAGGTGTGGCCCGGCCACCTCCCAACAAAAAAACGGGCCACCCCCCATCTAATAATAACTGCGATAGCCTATTATAACTGCTCAAATGAAAGTGAATCTCCTTTATTATGCTTCGTAATGCTATTCAGAGAAATGTTGCTGTGTTGTGGTTTTGTCAGCGTGTAACTTGTTGTTGCTACACCCAGCTATTCTGAGTAAGATACTCCTTCCCTTTTCATGTGTTTGCTAACACAAATCATCCTATGTTAGCAAACACATATTGACTCGTGTCAATGAGTCTCTGTGTGTCAATAAGGTACCGGTAATGCATGTGTGTGCCCTAGGGCCTGTTTAATTTCCAAGCTAGGAGATGTTATGCAGTATAATACATGTAATACTTAATTTGTGTAGGACCTGCTTGGGGTCAGGTTATTAACTTGCCGTGATTAGTTGATTACTCGTTATAGTATCTGTTTATAATATATATACCAAGGGCTGTATTTGAATGGTAAAGATCACCAGTATAAATTGTGCTTTAACTACGAGATTTGAAACGGTTAATAGTTGTCATACAAGCTGTCTATTATTATTTTGCTCTGTTTATTGTGTAGCTGTGAAGGAGAGTAAACCGCTGGACATCACATTCTCTGCTGGGGTGGAGCTACTGGAGGAGGACGAGAAAGAGGTATCTAATACAGTATGTGATACACTGCACCTCCTCCCCAAGCTATAATACAAGTCATGAATTTTAACTATATATTATGTGATTTAATGCAGTTTTTATATTATTACCCTCACAAGATTTCACCTCTTACATTCACCCCCCCCCCCCCCCCCACACACACACACACACACACACACACAGCTGTGCTCCTCCACTCGTATCCAGCCAATGCCATACCTTCAGTACAAGAAGACCGTGTTGGCGGAGTATGAGAAGCACTCGAGACTAACTCTAGCAGAGTGTAGGAAGCTGCTCAAGATTGACGTGAACAAAACTAGAAAGATATTCAATCTCTTTGTCAGTAGAGGTTGGATTGTACACATCAGCTAGTGCATAAAACTTTTAATTTTACTTGTATAATATCCTGTTTTCTCATCATTTATAGTGTGTTTGTCTAATATTTTATTGTAATTAATTTTGACATGTTATCTGAATTCAAATCATTACTTAATTGAGTGTCGCAAGCTGCGCCTGTGCTAATTTCCTCTCACTATGTTATGTTTTCGCTCAAAAAGTATTAGATATAGTAGAAGGAATAAGCTATAAAATCATTACAGTCACTGACTCATGCATGCATACAAGGCAAGGCCTCATCTTCAGTGCGGCCTTGGATCGAGGCTAAAACATCCCCTTCCTCCTACGTTTTTGACTTGTTGCAGTTCACCCATGTAGCGTGTGGGTTATAAACCGGGGCTCCGGAGCTGTAGTGGGTGGCCGGGAAACCGGCCGTCCCCACTTTCCTGTAGTCTTTCATTAGATCACAGCCCTGTAGTCTTTCATTGTGATAGTCGACAGCCCTCCTGTAGTCTTTCATTAGCCTGTAGTCTTTCATTAGATCACAGCCTCCTGTAGTCTTTCATTAGATCACAGCCCTCCTGTTTGATGTCATGTGACCAAATATTCCAACAGCCTGCGATCACAGAACAAGAAGCAATACCCACACACACACGCACCCACACACACCCACACCCACACACACACACACACACGCCTCGAGGCATAATAAGTATGTACATTCAACACTGCAATGCTGCACACAACCAATAATTATAAATGACGGACATGAAATGTAACAATTAATAATCATAACAGTAATAACAGTTTAAACTAAATAAACTACACTATGCAGTCCAACCTTCTCCATCATCATCATCACTGTCGTCTTTGTCCTTTGTACCCTCTGCTAGGGTGGGTATCATACGAGACATCTTGTCCAACATGGAGCCACCTCCCAGACTGTGCTCTTCTTTCTTTTCTTTACGACTTTCCTTGTCCTTTCCACTCATAGCCTTGCGTCGACGGCCGAGGGCGGCTGAGAGGTCACCCAAGAGGTCACCTCCTCCTCCACCAGAGTCTGTTATGTCTTCTTTCTTGGCTTTCCGCTCCATCTTTCGGTCTTTGGAGTTCTTTAGATTAGCTTTGGAGGCACCACCTGCAGATACATACGAGCATCAGAACGAGGAATACTGTGTCACAAGCTGTCATGTGTTATACCTGTCTCTATTGTGGTCACCCTCTAAATTAAGCAGAGTTATACCATAATGGCAGGGACACAATCTTTCCATAGCATGTGTTTTTCTCAAATCCAAACACAATCACTATTATAGGCTTTTCAAAGGGCTACAAAATACATCTCTGAATTGTGAAATTGTACCATCCTAACTTCAAAGCTTACAATTCCTGATGTGTTAGCAGGCCATCACTTTATTAGACATGTACGCTACACTGTGTACCCATCAATGAACAGCATACATTACAACTAACAGCCTTCACAGATTCTCACACATAATTATGATATTCCTACTGTTAACAGATTATACAACTCACCTGCTTTCCTGATGGCATCCATGAGGTTGGACCTGTCACCATCACCATCACCATCGCCAGGGGGTGTGCCAGCTTCATCATCCGAGCTGTCCTCTTCAGCGTCCTCTCGTACTGTGGGAAGGGGTGGAGCTGCAACAGGAGCAGGTGGTGGAGGTGGTGGAGGCGGGGGTGGTCCGCTAGCATCCTCTACGGGGGGTGGTAGTTTGGGTGTGTCTTGTGCCGCGGGTGCGCCAGGATCAGCTAGGCTAGGTAGTTCAGGAATGAGGCTAGCCACGGAGGGTGCAATGGAGGCCCCAGCGTCTCCTTGGTAATACATATCTGAGGCTACATACTGCAACGAGGGGAGCATATCGGGGACATCCAATTCGGGAAGTTCAGGCATGAGAGGTACATACATCAAACTGTCCTTATGGCCACGCTCCATTTGTTCTCCGTGGGTAATCGTCTCGGGAGCATCGTGAAGTTTCTCCTCTTCTTCGGCCATATTGTCTCTTGTCTTTGTCTTTGCTCCCTCTAGAGGGTCACGGAGGACATACTTCTTGTATGGGTTCTCCGTGGTGTTGAAGAGAAGGAGAGAGCTAACAGAGGGGAGGTTCTTAGGGAGACTGCCCAAACCCTCGCCCCTTTCCGGGTCATCCATTATCGCTCTCTCTTGTCGAGATTTCTGTCGCCTGAGGTTGAGTCGATACGGCTTGTTCTTGTTTTTGAGCACCTCCATGGATACCTCGATGAGGCGAGACTCTATTGGGTCCTTAATCTTGCGAACCTGGATATAGAGGATTGATACGGCTGATATGAAAATTGATATGAATGAATTGGTCCATTATCGTACATACATGTATACTTATTGTTTTTAGCCTAGCAATTTTAGTCCAGGAATTATCTAAAGTACAATCAAAAGATACAAGGGAAAACACTCTATTGTAGTCAACGAAATGGACAAGCTCAGCAAACAATTATTACTTATCAGAGCATGATATTTTTATAGCATGTTATCTGTGGTAGCTAAGGAGAGAGACCGTACCTTGAGCAGAGCTGGGTCCACCTCATGGAAGATGGTGTGATAGTCAGGCACGTGCTCTGGGGCAGGGTACTTGGGGGAGGAGAACACTTGTGTGGCTTTGGTGCTCGTACTGCGTAGCTTGTCTATCTTGGCCTGAGCAGTGAAGATACGACCATTAAGGGACACCAGCTGCTCACGGTTCTCAACAATCCTGGGGAATAAACCATGGATTGAACACTCAGAGCTATGGCGTCTAGTCTATGATCTAGACTGTCAAATATTTTTATGAGCACGTTAAGAACTGTAATGTACATTCTAACTGACTAAACTTATCTATTCATAATTATAGTGAATGTGTCATCTTCAATGTTGTGCACTTAAGCTACCTGCATGTTATTCTGTTGAAAATGTCATTGGAGACAGCATCCAAGTACTCCAAGGCATCGACGATCTGCCTGTAGGACTCCTCTTTCCTGAGGTCTGACAGAATCACTGGGACGTTGTAAGCGTGGCCAGCCATTGCATGCTACAGTACAGTACTTTATACTTACACAGAAAAGACGTCTTTGACAGACATGTGATTACCACCTACGAGGTACGCCCCCCTTAGCTTAACCACACCCCTACAGTACAGATGACAGCCTGACTTTTTTCTTTTTCAACCTATACACGTAGGAACACCAGCCCCACCCCTCTTTCACGCTCCTTACCAAAAACCACGTGGAATGATGAGCTCTGTGATGTTTGCAACTTGTATTATTAGTCACTTGCAGAAAATGTAAGTTATTTTATAATTATGTTCATTATTTTCCATTCTCGATCTCTTGCATGCAGATATTGTGTTGGATGAATTACATGCTCTGAGATCACATGATGAACAAACTAGAGGAGGGTGAAAACGAAACAGATATTATGTCGGGACATTACATTGCCTGGTAAGATATAATTCCGTATAGCGCGCGGGTAATTTTTGTGGGGTAAAATATTGGTTATTTTTGTGGGCAAGCTGACCTCTACGAAAATTTCTCCCACGAAAACATAGGCGTGGCTACATGCAGTGCAGTGCAGGCAATAAGTCCAACGAAATTTTTACTCACAAAAATCACCGTTTTCGAGTTGCACGATTTTTTTACCCCACGAAATTACCTGCTATATACGGTATAAAATATATCAGGTAATAGAAATCATAATAGTTAATTGGAACACCCTAAATTAAATGAGTTAATATAATTAGCTATTTCACGTATATAGCAACTTTATTAATGTGTTCATTTATCACGCCAATAAAATGAGAAGGAGATTCCACGTTGAGATTGTAGAGTTTGCAGGAGGTACATGTGAGCATGATAACTACAGCCGTACAGCAGAGGAGGTTGGCACAATTAAAATCTGTTTGTTTCACCACGGTTTTTTCAGCAGGTTGAAGACGAATTCGAGGCAAACAGTTTTTGTGTTGTCCTCGAATTCGTCTTCAACCTGCTGATCTCACTCTTGCTATTCTTGAGTATTTATCTCTCTTGTATACATCTCCTGTTAGTTTATAAATCATAAACCCATGATTGCTATACCTGCTACATTAAGACAGGAGTCAAAAAACCAAGGAAAGTGCAGCAACAACTCGAAAATTGAGTTTCTGGCTCATTGCTTCAAGTATGACTATGCTTTCTAGCATGACTGGGTTGTTAGCATCATTTACTGCTAGTAAGTATAGAAGGCTATAATATACGATCGTTTGAATCCTTAGCTAGAATAGCTACTTTTCTCTGTACGTTTCCTTCTTTTTTCTCTCTGTGCATGCACATTCCTCCGTTGATATGTGACCAACCTCCTCTGGCTGTGCAGTGAATGCCTAAATAACGTGGGTGTGGTCTCGTTAATGACGTACACTATTTAACTTTGCATCTTCAATGAATGTGAATAATTAATGAATGCACTAAAAATGAAATGTAACATAAATTTTGAAACGAACGACCACTGTGAAGTAAGGCCATCTGTTAGCTAAGATACTTTTGTGCTATTTTATTAGCTATACTTGTATTCATTATCGGGTAAAGCGTCACTGCTAGAATTACGTCTTCCCAAGTGGCCTCTCCAGTGTTCACATAAGCTTCGATGCATCTAAGCTTCAAGACAGACACTTCCAAGCGAGAGTGTCTTAACTCATCGATTAGCCCAGTTTTGATACCCAGGTTTACACACAGTGCCTCCCAGTTACCAATATCCTCCAACATCGAGTACAGCTCTTTGACACTTGTAATGGGATGTACGTGCTGATGGGTGGATACATTGCTAAGGCGATGATCTCGCTGTGCTGGCCAAATTCCTTCATTGTCAGGCATGTCCTTTGCGCCATATTTTCTAAGCGTTTTCTCACACTGTACGTCATTCTTTCGGACTGCTGCATGAAGCATCCTCGTTCCTCTTTGAAGGTCCAGAAGAAGGTCATTCGTATCAATGTCGTACTTCTGGCACAGGGACAGCACACTTTCAATCTCATGGTGCTTGTTCCTGTTCATCAGATAGTGCCATGGCGTGTTGCCTCGACTGTCTGGGATCAAGAGCACAGGTAGAATTTGCACATTTAGTTTTTCACAGACTTTTAGTAAAATTCTGAAGAAGTTAACGTGACCTCGCTGGAACGCTTTGTGTAAAAGCGTGGTGCCAGCGAGTGCATGGACCCCCGTCAAGTGTGCTAGTACCCCATAGCTGATCGACAATTCTAATAGCACCTCTGCTGCTTCAAAGTGGCCTAACTCAAATGCTAATTCGAGCGGGACTTCTTCTTTGTTATTCTTCGCAAGGAGAATATTCTTGGTGTACTTAGGGTACGTATTAGCAAAAACTGTCACATAGTGTTTATCAGCCATTCCTTTAATGGCCGAGTGTAGTGGTATGTCTCCATCATTGTCCATCCAAATGATGTAGATGTCATAACTTTCATCTTCCAGGTAGAGCAGAATCTTCTCAATGAGATCGATCGGGAAGACACTGTAAGACCTGGCAATCTGATTGAGTATAGTCCCCCCAAAGAGACTATCTCTCGTTTCCAGGATACATTTCCTGAAGACTTGCTTTAGGTCGGATGATGTAGTCATGCCTAGCCAGTGGTGCTGAAGCCACTTTGACAGTAAAGTCTGGCTAGACTCAAAAATTATTTCCACTCCAGTCATGCAATTTTGGTCTTGTTTTCCAACGACCAACGACACGACGCTGAGCAGTACAAAGGAGAAGATGTTTGTGATGTTCATCCTGCTGGGTCTGTAGAAAAGAACTCTATATTACTTAGATTCCAAACTAATTATGTTAACTTACTAGCCGTAGTAGTTGTTTTCTAAGATATTGTATAGTGGGAAATTTCGTTAGGAGTAAAATTTTGTGTTTTTCGAGGGAAAAGTAGTAATGCGAAAATTAAAACAATAAACTCCCACACACCGGTATTTCACATGCAAAGCTCTTGGTGGGTGTGGAGAGCTATTATATAATAATAGCTTTGTGAATCCATACTAGCTGGAGTCCTGATACTAGTACATGTGGTACTTGTCATAGTGTGTGTTTTTTTATGCAGGGATATTTGAATATGAAGTTGCTTCACCGTCTCCGCTACATCCTGGAGGTGTGTGCCCCGCCCACTCCACTACCCTCACACCTGTTGGATGTGGTCACCATGGTAGCAAGACACTCTGTCTACGCAGCCACTGAGGTATAAGCCATGTTGGTATGGTAAGTATATTCTTGATAATTAATTTGTTGTGTGTAGTATTTTAAATGAATGCAATCTCTTCAGGTGTACAGCTGCCCACGTCTGATGGATTATTGTTTTTGGTCAGTTTCTACCACTTGATTGGTCGACTGGGAGAGGGGATGTGGTTGATGGGCCTGCATGTGTGTCTGCACTAAAGCTAGTGTGTGCACTGGTGTCAGCTAGTAGGAATATCACAACTGCTTTGGTGAGTAAACATACACTGTGTTTGAGAGCAAATTATTGCTTATTGATACACGCTGTGTCAATATTTATACCTTGGTGCGCATGTGCAAGTGAGGCGTACGGTAGTGTGTGTGTGTGTGTGTGTGTGTGTGTGTGTGTGTGTGTGTTTGATTGAAGTGTATACAAAAGGTATTGGGGTGGGCAGGGATTGTCAGTCGCACACCCTCCCAATCAAACGGAAAGCTTCTAATAAAAATATATATACGATGGTTGGAATCCAGCCTTCATTCATTATTTTGTCTATAATTACTTAGCATATGGTTTGTTTACCTCCTTCTAGGTTGCAAATGGGTATTCACACATGTATATGTCTGTCATAATATGTGTCACTAAAGGTAAATAAGTGTACGTGTGAAACACACATATAGAATAGAAAGAAATCAAACAGGAACAAAAAAAGCAAACAGATGCCCGGCCTTGAGAGCCGAGAATGATGGGTTAAAGAGTCTTTAACGGTGCACCAACCCTCCCCATTCATCTGTTGCATTCAGAATAACTAGTATACTGAATAATTTTTGTAAGCTATTCACTTGGGGCCATGCTGATATTGTAAGCTATATTTATATTTGAGGTAATGCTGACATAAAGTATAGAACTTATCTTAGACTTGATAATTGGCTGCTGTAATACTTCAACTTAGCTTGCATGGCTGTGTGCTTTGTGTGAAATAATATGACCTTGCAAGGGAGGCTTAATTTATAAGTACAGTAGAACCTCGATTATCCGGCCCTCGATTATCCGGAACCTCGATTATCCGGCTTGACTTTTTTTATTTTATCAGATTACATAATTCATAAAATGGGCGTGTCCCTCAAATGCGCATGCGCGTTGCAGTTGTTACCATGGAGACATACCTGCTTTTCTTTTGCGCATGCGCAGACAACCATGTGACACTGCTGTTCATCAATAAAGTGGGTGGATCAAGGAGTGGTTTATCTATTCGATTATCCGGCATATTCACTTATCCGGCCTGCTTCTGGAACCAAGGTGTCCGGATAATCGAGGTTCTACTGTACAGGCCTGTATTGTCTGAGCCAGGTTTTGTGGTGATAGTATCTGATAATGGGATGCATATGGATCTATGTGGTTCTTCTAGGTGGCAAGCACAAACAAGCATTAACCTCAAATGTTGGTTCTTAGAATTAGCGTTAGGCATTAGTAAAAAAAAAAGATAGTAGTGTGTGTGTGTGTGTGTGTGTGTGTGTGTGTGTGTGTGTGTGTGTGTGTGTGTGTGTGTGTGTGTGTGTGTGTGTGTGTGTGTGTGTGTGTGCGTGCGTGCGTGCGTGCGTGCGTGCGTGCGTGCGTGGAGTGTTGCTACTCTACTTAGTAGTTAGCTCTGCTATTGGTAGCTGAGAGAGGGAGAAGAAAGCTGCAATTAATACTCTGCTGATATGATGCAAAAATGTATAATGTGTGTATAAAAGCTATTGCTATAATAGCTAGTAGCTTTAGTTTTGACACCTCCATCGAGGCATCAGCACCCGCGGTGCTTTCATTAGTTACAGATTTTGATGTTAAAGCTTTGTTGTTGAATAAAAACAAGGAAGTTTAACTTGCACGTTGGTTGCATGGCAAGCTAGCTACACGTGGCCTTTATTCGAGGCACTTACATGTAATTACACAATGTATATGATTTTTTGTTTTGAAAGTACTTATTTGCTGACTCTAGGACCAGGACTCCAGAAGCCATACTTCTTAAGTCTCCAGGCTTTTTGCTCCTAGTCCACAGCTAATGCATGTCTATGTACCACTAAAATTTCGGTCTCTTAATTAATTAGTACTTTAGAAAAGATGGGACTTTCCCAGGGAAAATCCCTGAGACTATATGTAATTAAAATAAAATACCAGTATACCATGTACCAACCACAAATTACTTTGATGTGCATGTGTGCATATCAATATGAAAGCACCGCAGGTGCTGATGCCTCGGTGGAGGTGTCAAAAGTACACAACATAAAGCTACTAAAGTCTATTTGTGCTAAGTTTGACCTTCATAACTTTGTCATACTTTACTGAAATTCAAAGTTACATATACCATTGGATTCCTTGTTAAAAAGCGCTTCTATCTATATGCTGTAGAGCTGGTAAGCTCCAACCAGCTAAAAGTTAGTATTTTCCATAGAAGTCCCAGGCATACTTGTCCACATAAATGAAGCCATAATTGACCACATAATTTCCGGGGTCGAACTCAACACAAAATAGCAATAGCTTTTATACACACATTATGAAGAATTCAGAATCACAGAGAAACAGCCCCACCCCACTACTCAGTGTAACTGCTGCTCGAACAGCGCTCCACGGTGGTCTATCCTCGGCATCACAACCAAGCCAAGAAGCTCGCCTCTACACTGCTGCAAAACAGCTCAAGCCCCCAGCAAAAAGAGCCGCTTCTAGTGCTATGGTGAAACAGAATTGACATGCATCACGAGGTCGAGGACTAGGTCTAGGAACACAGAATCTTCACAAAATGAACCTGACAATTTTAAAACCTGCATGGTTGCAAAGAAGAAACTCCAGCAGTGTTGAACATTCCTGCATGGCTGGACTTACTTTGATACTTGTTATTTCTCATGGTAATTATTAGCAAAGGGGCGGTTTGCGGTCAGTGCATTATAACTTTCAGCAGTGCATTATGCTGCATATTGCACTTCGCAACAATGTAGCAACGGGATATAACCATAATTATATAGCTTGAGCTTTTGCTTGAATCTCAAATTGTGTCATTTGTTCATATAGATGTTCTGCGAGAATGACTTTCATATAGGGACACGTTTCCCGAGTTGCTGAAGTGGCCACTACACCTGAGCAGCTCAAGATTGAGGGAACCACTGGTATGTCATGATGACGTTGACTACATTAATTAGTGCATAACATTTAATTTATTTTGTACTCAATAGCCTACCCACCCCCCCTGCCGTGGACCGGAGTCACTCTCTCGGGCTCCACTGCTCAGTCTATAGCTAACACTCTAACACAATAACTTTCTAAGACTACTGAGGTGAGTGAGGTCTCAGTGTGCACTGTCCCCATAGCTCGTGTCTACTAACTTTTAGTAGACACGAGCTATGGAAAGTTAGTAGACACGAGCTATGGGGACAGTGTACGTACACGGAGATTTTTAGATCAAAGCTTACCTATAGCTAGTCTAATTAAGTCCACGAAAATTGTTCTTTAATTAGAATTATCTGCTATAACGTGCAAAGATTAAAGGCGTGGCTTCCGGTAAGCAATCATTCCATGAACATTGTGCAACGAAAGGCTTTTACAGGCCATTTTACGAAATATAAGTGCCTCTAAAATTTCGCGCTATACGGTATATCAACAGTGAAACTTACACTATCCATTCTTACAGTATAAGAAATTGGCAATCACAACAGCTGCACTATACTGATCGATACAATCAGTATAGTGCAGCTGTTGTGTGCAGCTGTTGTGATGTGCGATTTTCTGAAAGCTTATCAATGCATGTTATTTGGCCACAAATTCTGTCATCATCCATAGTACCTTTTGACTAATCTTCCTTTCAGAAAATAGTGCAACTGCCCTGACCTTATTAGGTATTCTTTTACATGCCGTTATCTATCCTTTTACTTGCATGTACATGTATACATTGTAAATACTGTCTTGCCACGTACTCTCCCCTCCCAATGTAAGCTCATGCACACACACAAACTCTATCTACATCCACTCCCCTCACACCTGTTGGACGTGATCACCATAGTAGCAAGACACTCCGTATACGCAGCCACTGAGGTAAGCCAAGCTGGTATGGTAGATATAATATTCTAGATCATTAATTGTGAGTATGTACTTATGTATTTTATATTTGCTAAATGGAATCTTCAGGTATCTTCAGATGTACAGCTGCCCTTGTCTGATGGATGTTGTCTTCAGCCAGTTCCTACACTTGATTGGTTAACTGAGAGAGGGGGTGTGGTTGATGGGCCTGCATTTGCATCTGCATTGAAGCTAGTGTGATGATTAAGCTTGATCCTAGGCCGCACTATCTCCTTTGTTTAAAGGCCTGTGAAGGAAGCTATGTTGTTATATGCACAGATTTTGTACTGTCAAGGTTTCAGTTGACTTAGCTTGAAGTTTTATAATACATTGTACAATGTACTTACACCTGTTTATACCCTCCCTTGCAGTTATCTTGTCACCACCTATCCTCTGTGCTTGTCCGGTACACTATCCCCCCTGCCCTCTGAACTGGGACTACCTCTAGACCACTCCCTCCCCCTCTCTACCACGGCTCTGCTCACATGGGCACTGGCACTAGGCTACGGACTAGCCTCTCACGCAGTCAGGTGAGAGTGTGCATAAGCATTAGCTACAGTTGTACATAGCTAGTACATTGCGTAAGACCCAGTGTTTAGTATAACATTGTTGAATGGCCATAACTTTAAGTTCTGGAAGCCTGGGAAGATGTCATAATTCGTGTCATTTTCGGCTTAGCACAATGTGTGACTTTTTTAATGTTAGGGACACGTTTCCAGAGTTACTGAAGCAGTTGCACTGTGTTTCCCTGGACAACGGTAGCTCTCCCCTGCAAGCTAACAGAGACAAGGCTCTACTGTGTCTAGTGGAGGCAGTTCTCAGACTAGTGGCTATTACACCTGAGCAGCTCAAGATTGAGGGAACTACTGGTATGTCATGATGACGTTGACTAGTGCATAGCCCTAATATTTGATTTCTGTTGTACTCACTAGCTACCCCCCCTACCCCAGACACCCACCCTCCCCCTGCCGTGGACTGGAGTCATCCTCGGGCTCTGTTGGCTCCACTACTTAGTCTAACACAATGGCTGACTGAGACTACTGAGGTGAGAGGAGGTATCAGCTAGTACACTGGCTAGGCAGGGGGGCTACAATCAGAAATCCTACTACATGTGCTTGCGCAATGCATATGCATATGTAATTATAGCCACATTGTTTTGAGTGCGTGATCGAGGAAAATTATTGCTAAATGGTTTGAAAGCCCTCAGAAGAATGTTCGTATTCGCATTTCAATGCCAGGAAACCACACCCACCAAGAGCTTTGCATGTGCAAATATATAAATATCGGTGTGTGGGAGTTTATCCACGTTTTAATATTCGCCTGCTCTATCCTAATAAACACAAAAATTAACACTGCACATAATTTCCCGCATACGGTATCACAATACTTGTACCGTCGCGGGAAATTTAGTTTTGCGATTTAATTTTTGTAAAGTGATCAAAGTTTGCAAGTGATTATGCTCGCATAACATTCTATAGTAATACGGTAGTTCTTAGAATTACGTACTTTTCCAATGGTGTGCTCTAATATAACTTTTGTCAATCAGTCGCGAAGCCAATAGCATTCAAAGTTCTGCGAAAATTAATAATTCGCAAAATATTTTACATGTGATACTATAAATACTGTGTACATTTCACTATTATGCAGTTTTCTGCTTGTACAGGACGCACCGTGTGCTGGCAATGTGCTGCACTGTCTTGCCACATACTACCATCTCTCCCCTCCCAATGTAAGCTCACACACACACACACACACACACACACACACACACACACACACACACACACACACACACACACCACACACACACACACTTTGTTGTAAGTCTATCTACACACAAATGCTCACCTTAACAGCAGTAGATCCTTTAGGCCATAATTATAGAAATGGCAGAATCAATGGATACAGTAGAATCAATAAATCTCTCAGAGCAACTGGCCTCACTGTTACAACTGTGTGTAACCATGTGACCATAATGTTTATGTTTGTTTTTCCTGGCACATGCACACTTTTAGTTTTACAAGTTTGAAAGTGTGAATGCTCTTCCTCTCTCTTTGTATAAGACATCTGGTTGTGTGGGTTTATAGCAGTGCCCTCTAATTACGATGACTTCAATATTATTTTTTCCCATAATAATTTTAGCACCATTTTTTCAGTGCACATACATGTAGTCTCTCAAAATAATTTGTTTGCTGCCGCTGTTATTACATCAACTACGATGATATACCATATTAAAACTTTGTGAATATTCCCCCACAGAGATACGTCTGGTATTGCCACTCCCCTCGACACTCCGGGCACACCTCCACCACCCTCCCTACCCTCACACTTCACACTCCCCACACCCAACAAGCCTGCACTGTACGGCCGCCCCACGATGCAGTCAGGTGACTACCACAGTCTAGTGCAGCCTCGACTCTCGCTACTGACAGCCACCAACCTGACCTGGGGGTACATCAGACTAGTGGCACTACACAGCAACAAGGCCACAGGTTGAAACCTTGCTGTGAGTGAGTACATTGATACTTATTTTATGATATGGTTTGTAAGTAGCTGGAGCATATATATAATTATAGTGGCTGCAATAGCATATTCACACCTGCACAATTATTATTTTTACTTTGTCTTTTTATGCTGATGCTCTTCCTCTCTTTGTAGGTGGCTGCGATAGTTTGCAACCCAGTGTATATTGAGTATCTCAATAAAGTGTCACAATCTGATGGTTCAAAGGTGAGTTGTCTCCAACTCGACGCTAGCTAGTACACATGCTTGAAGTATCTCTCTCCATGCACTCAGGCGTCATCAACAATTGACCTTATTGAACTGTACATGCTCTATGAATCTGTACTGATGCTTCAGTCTCTTATAAGTTACCTCATTGTCTGATTATGTTTATGTGTTTAGGTGGAGTTGGGTTCATCCGTCCCAGAGGGGTGTGGTCAATTGACGTTTGATCTTGGACATAGGTTACTTAAACTCCTCCCACCTGAACCAGAGAGTATCGTATGTATTGAGTCTCCACTGTTGTATTGCACCCCTCGCTTATCAGGTAGTGTAATTATACAGCCTGCACACGCACACACACCCACCACCCTCTACACACACCCACTACCCTCTACACACACACCCACCACCCTCTACACACACCCACCACCCTCTACACACACCCACCACCCTCTACACACACACCCACCACCCTCTACACACACCCACCACCCTCTACACACACACCCACCACCCTCTACACACACCCACTACCCTCTACACACACACACCACCCTCTACACACACACCCACCACCCTCTACACACACACACACCACCCTCTACACACACACCCACCACCCTCTACACACACACCCACCACCCTCTACACACACACCCACTACCCTCTACACACACACCCACCCACTACTCTTCACACACACTCATGTTAGCAGTAGAGATCGACATACCATCATTCTCCAAGCTTCTAAAGACACCCTTGTATAAATCTACCAGATTGAAAGGGTAATGAATTGTTATAATTTCTTGCTGGCTTTGATAGTGGCCTCGTTACTTTTGCTGTGTTCATTATGTAGCTGTGAAGGAGAGTAAACCGCTGGACATCACATTCTCTGCTGGGGTGGAGCTACTGGAGGAGGACGAGAAGGAGGTACCTTAACCCCCCCCCCAAGCTATAACACAAGTCATGACTACATGTCCATTTTTTAAAGCTCATAAAATGTATTTCTTTCATCTACCTTTACAAGATTTACCACACACTCATAATTCACCCCCCCCCCCCCCCCCACACACACACACACACACACACACACAGCTGTACTCCTCCACTCGTATCCAGCCAATGCCGTACCTTCAGTACAAGAAGACCGTGCTGGCAGAGTATGAGAAGCAATCGAGACTAACTCTAGCAGAGTGTCGGAAGCTGCTCAAGATTGACGTGAACAAAACTAGAATTTCTTTGTCAGTAGAGGTTGGATTGAACACATCAGCTAGTGTTATTTTGTTGCTCATTAATTAAAGTGTGTCTGTCATGTTTATTTTGTTGAGAATGTCATTGAGGACAACATCACAAAGTACTCCACTGTGGGAACAAGGCTGCAAAACACCAGCCCCACCCCCCAGCCTATCTTTCACGCTTCTTACCAAAACCACGTGGAGCCAACTTAGTTGATGTCAAGGTTGCATTAATTAATAAAAGAAGAATGATTCGGAGGCCTACAGCTACTGACACAGAAGATGACCTACTCGCCTTCCAGGAGAAGTTCATGTCCTCTGGGGAGAAGCCCTCTGCCTCGGTGGATTCTCACAGAAAGATTAAAGTAGGCTCCAAGAGGGATCAGCATGACGACAGTAGTAAGGAAGGTCCTGCTCAAGCAAGAGATGTGGTGGATATTAAGAAGGTGGAGGGTAAGATAAATGAACTCCTATCAAATGGCACGGGATGTGGAAATGCAACTACAAGCCTACATACGCTGAATGCACACACACTTGCTCGTATATTATAATTATGACATGTATGCAGGTGGTATGGCGAAACCTCCTGCCAAGAGATCAAAGTTCAAGGAGGAAAGAATGAAGAAGAAGAGGTCAGCTGCTCCGGACCAGCATGAACTAATGGAGGGTAAGAGAAAAGAGAAGATTTTAATACCACTGTGTATGTGTGAGTACACGTTCGTACAGATCAGGATACGCACGTCACCAAGATACTCTCTGAAATACAGGTGATGTTTGTTACCTAATATATTTAAAATTAGTAATGGTTTTGTATTCCCACTTGCAGGAACGTGATACGATAAAGTTCACAATGTCCATGCCTAGATATACCACCAGAGGGGGTTTCCCCTCCGCCCACACCCTGGACACCACTACCATGGTTACGTCAACGGCAGAGGGTCAGGCGAAGAAGAGTTTGTTTGCTCAGGCATTTGAGGCTCATGGATCAAGTTTCTTTGGACTGGAGGAGATGGTTGGTCAAGATGAGCAGATGGTTGAAGGTGGTGGGGGTGTGCCCTCTGGAGGAAGCAAAGGAGGAGAGGAAGTTGCTGCAGATACTATAGAAAGGTTAGTATAATAATTTATTTACAGATTACAAATACACTATATAGTTTGTAACTGATAATGTTTCCCAGGCTTGATTTTTCGTCTCTTATTTCTGGAGAGGGTCTCATGTCCGTGGGCGCATCCAAGGAGGCAGCAAAAGAGGAAGTGATGAAGATCCATGAGGAGAATGTGCAACGACTGTCGTCCCTATCAGAGGAGGAAAGAAAGAAAGAAAGAGAGAACATAGTGCAGCAGCTAGGTAAGAAATACAAAATTGTAAAATTTGTGTCATAATAAACTCGTTTCTACAGATCCTAATCTCCTCTCGTTTCTCAAGTCTAGACACCTTCAGAAACAGCCGCTTCAACCATCTACTGGTGATCACATGACTATGGATCACACCCCTCAACCTCCTGTATTGGCAGACACAGCCTCTGATACGACCACACCCACTTCCTGGGTCCACATGGACGTGGTGGAGAGAGACAAGATGGAGTGGATGACGGACGTACCATCTCACGGGACTGCCCCTCTCGTCAGGAGCAGTAACGAGATCAGGTTCTCATTGGAGGGGCTGGTCATCCCACGCTCGATAGTAATACCCGCCCACCTTGGGTTACATCACCATGGTGACGAACCCCAGGTAGAGCTCAGTACACATAATGTCTTCTAGTGTGCATACAACTATTTCATTATTTCATTATTTTTACCTAGTTATTATTGTTAATTTTTGCCCCCAGGCTGCTGGCTACACTTTGAACGAGTTGTTGTCCCTGTGTAGAAGTACAGTGCTACAACAGCGAACCTTTAGTCTGCAACTGCTAGCTAAGGTCATTCAGAGAGCGAGGCATAACGAATACTCTAGTGTGAAGAGTGGATCTCGTGACAAGTGTGAGGATGGTGACTCTGTTCTCGAGCAGTTGCTTGCCTCTGATGTCCCGCTGTTGCTAAGATACTCTTTAGACGAGAATGTGAGCTCTGTGATGTTTGCAGCAGCTGCTGGTCTGCACTCGCTGTTAGTCATCCCTCCAGAAAATGTCAGTTACTTAGGTTGGTGCAATATTGAGATATTTTCTATTCTCTTGCATGCAGGTATTGTTGGAGGAATACATGCTCTCTTATTTTGGATGTGTTTTGCCGGCTTTGAGGTCACATGACAAACGAACTGTGGAGGAGGGGGAAAACGAAACTGAGATATTACATCACGACATTATATTGGTAAGAAATCTATATTATTACTCATGCTCTCGTTCTGCACTGCTAATAATTATGCTACTGCTAGTATGCAACTTGAGCCTGAGGGCAAGAGTTGTGTATTAACAGTACAGCGCAGCACAAGGAAATGACCTACTTATTGCTGATTACATAGTCCTGCGTCATGCTGTTTCCAAGTATCAGCCCTATGCTCATAACTGGTTACCGCGGTTATAATGATTAGAATTGGTTCGCCATGCACGCATCCACAATGTTCACACTCAGAAAAGCTTATTTGAGGATACAGTTTTCTACAAAGAGCTACTAACAAAAGCATTGGAAGTATATATATACATCTAATGCTCTAAAATGTTTGAGTGATTCTAGCTGCTACGTTATAATTCTAGTGGTGTCCGTGTGATAATTATCTATCAATTTTGCAAATGTTCCTGGGTGATCTTGCGGACAATATCTAATTTATGAATGGGATACAGGGTCACAGCTAGGATCACTTCTTCCCACGTGGGGTTGCCATTGTCGAAATATGCCTCAGCACACCGAAGCTTTTGGACCGATACTTCAAGTCGAGAATGTCTTAGCTCGTCGATAAAACCACTTCTGATACCCAAATGTACACATAGTGCCTCCCAATTTCCCACGTCTTCGAGCATTATGTACAGATCCTTGATCCTGGTAATGGGATGAGAATCCTTATTTTCTGCAAGGCCATTTGAGCTGAATCGGTGGTTTCGTTGTTGTGGCCAGAGTCCCTTGTTGTCAGGCTGGTCTGTCACTCCCCACTTTCTTAGTATCTTCTCGCATTGTCGATCGTTCCTGCGGACAGCTTCGTGCAACATCGTTGTTTTCTTCTGAGGGTCTGAATATAGTTTATTGACATCAATTCCGTATTTGTTGCACAAGTACATCACCTGCTCAATCTCATGGTACTTATGTCGGTTTATGAGATAATACCATGGCGTGTTACCTTGACTATCCGGAACCAATAACACTGGTAGTATGGATATATTGAGCTTCATACAAACTGTTAACACGATTTGGAAGTATTCAAGGTGTCCACGTTTGAACGCCTTGTGTAGCAGAGTTGTGCTACTGAGTGTATCAACGCCTGTTAAATGTTCTAACACTCGATGTTGTACCGATAATTCCAGTAGCACTTCCACCGCTTCAAAGTTTCCTAACTCAAAGGCCAAATCCAGTGGAACGTTACCCTTATTGTTCATAGCCTTCAAACATTGGTCGGTGTACTTTGGGAAAATGTCAGCGAAGATTTTGATGTAAGATTGATTGGCCATTCCTTTGATTGCTGAGTGTAGGGGTATATCGCCATCATTGTCCATGATTGATAGATAAACTGCATATCCTTCATCTTTCAAATAGTTCAAAATTTTCACAATCAGGGGAATTGGAAACACATCATACGATCGGGCGAGTTGATTGAGGATGGTTCCTCCGAATAGACTGTCTCTCTGTTCCAGTATGCAGCCCCTGAAGACGTCCTGCAGGTCACTTGAAGTGATGTTCACCCAATTGTGTTCGAGCCATCTAGACAACAGGACCTGGCTACAATTTTCGTTGAAGAGTTCCTCGACACCAGTCGTGCAGAAAATCTTGCTTTCAGTTGTCCATACAAAAAGAAGGACTACTACAATAACTTGATGCAGGTGAGACTTCATTGCAAAGCTTTAACCATGAGAACTATGTATATATCCAGCACAGCTGAGAGTTTTTATACTAGTAGAAACCGGATGAATACATGTACATTTTTGTGGCTGGGTTTCATCTTGTGGGAGGGGGGGCAGGGGTAAATATTCCCCCTCCCCCCAAATGTTGAAGAATAGTACTGTTTATGATATCTACTGTGATGCATTAGCATGTAATAGGGGGTGTGGTCAACACATGTGGGAGTGGTCAGCTATTTTGGGGCGTGCGTAAACCTTCCCCCCCATACGAGTAACTGCCTAACATTACGCTATGTTTATAGTTATAATTATGTCTGCCATTTGCTATGTTTATGGAACATTTCTTGTGTAGGATTGCTAATAAATGTATATATACTGCATACCTTAAGGTGACATTATTTTCGCGAGTATTAATTTCTGCTATTTCTGCGAATGAGAGTAAAATCGCAAAAATTAGTACTCGCAAATAATTGGCGGCGGCGCCCTCTTGTTTAATGTATCCAGATCTCGAAAAATTATACCAGCAAAATATACAAAACTGTAAAAACGCAAACAAATCTACCTGTGAAAATATGTCACCTTAAGGTAATTGCAGGGATATTTGAATATCGTTCACTGGTAAACTTTACTTGGCAATTTGATAAAATTTTCCAAATTAAAATGCTCGCCAAATTTTCTCGTTATATGTAGTTATTTTCTAAGACAGCTGTTGGGGAATTTATGTATAATATTATGTGGTTTTTAGAATGTTGTGGTTTATTATTAGTGTACTGTCATATTGTGTGCATTTATGCAGGGATATTTGAATATGAAGTTGCTTCACCGTCTCCGCTACATTCTGGAGGTGTGTGCCCCGCCCACTCCACTCCCCTCACACCTGTTGGACGTGGTAACCATGGTAGCAAGACACTCAGTCTACGCAGCCACTGAGGTAAGCCAAGTTGGAAATCACATTAATTGGTATTTTATACTTGCTTGCTAAAATGAATGCAATGTTCATCAGGTGTACAGCTGCCCACGTCTGATGGATGTTGTCTTTAGTCAGTTCCTGCCACTTGATTGGTCGACTGAGAGAGGGGGTGTGGTTGATGGGCCTGCGTGTGTGTCTGCACTGAAGCTGGTGTGTGCACTGGTCTCAGCTAGTAGGAACATCACTACTGCTTTGGTGAGTAAACACATATCAAAGTAGGTCTAAAATTTGGTTTTTAAACATTTGGAAAATTGTCCCAGGATTTTTCCCTGGAAAAGCCCCATCACTTTGGTTTTAAACATTTGGAAACTTGCCCCCCCCCCCCCCCCCGGATTTTTCCTGGGATTTTCCCTGGAATTTTCCCTGGGAAAGTCCATCACTTATCTACACTCTTGGTTTGGCTTCTTCCCAGAATACCTGAGCTTAGCAACAATCATTGTAGCCTCGATCCCAGGCCGCTCTTCCTCAAAGAAAGGGCCTTGTATCGACTGCTTGCGCATGCGCCACATAATCCCAGAAACTGGGGACTCCGGATATCATCGTATATTGCTCAGTAAAACCATGACGTTACAACGAACGGAAGTGGATTGAAGTCAGTGGAGAAGTGCGATTGTGAAGGTTTTTAGCCCGTGTGATAGCATTCTAATAGCTGCCCTTAGCCTGCTATGTTAACAAAGGACTCACAGCCTGCAACAGTGTGGATGGCAATCGTCTGAAAGGAGGGAAGGCTGACAATGCTTATATGGACAGGCCACGCCCATCTGACACTAACCTCAAGTGGTGAAAGTCTACATGTAGACTATCAGAAGAAATAGCATGCTGTACCCAAACATACAGCTCTGTCTCTAGCTAGCTAGCTATATAGTTCTGTGTATGTAGTGTTCTTTGTGTGTATATGTCATTCAGGATATTAATGGGAAACATTACGGGGAAATTATCCAATAATTTTGCGCGTCAGTAGCAGGCCTCCTTTTTGTGAAGGAGGCTACAATCATTGTTGTTATTGCAGTACTTGTCAGCAACGTTTTAATTACACCATTGTGTATGTGGGTTGTGCTTGAGTATTACATTGTACAATGTACTTAATTTAACCCTCCCGTGCAGTTATCTTGTCACCACCTCTCCTCTGTGCTTGTACGGTACACTATCCCCCCTCCCTCTGAACTGGGACTGCCTCTAGACCACTCCCTCCCCCTCTCTACCACGGCTCTGCTCACATGGGCACTGGCACTGGGCTATGGACTAGCCTCTCACGCAGTCAGGTGAGAGTGTGCGTAAGCATTAGCTAGCTACATGTACATAGCTAGATTGCGTAAAACTTAGATATTGAATGGCTACGTTCTAGAGATTGTAAGCCTGGGAAGATATAATTATACCTAAATCTATATTTCAATATCATAGAAGCTCTGTATTACCATAGATAGAGTAGAGAGGGATTGGAAACGAAAGTACCCTTGAAGTACCATCCGTGTATCTCCGCGGTTTTAATCGAGGCTTACTTTTTAACACGAGGGCTAAACATGAATAATTCATGAGAATTGTTTGCTCTCTGTAAGAAGTCCACGAGCAGTTCTGCTGCTAAACATCAACTTTTATCTAATACTTGAGGCCATTTAGGACACTATTTAGTTACACAACCTTAGCTATATCATAGGTTCTATAGGAACACAAGCATGAAAAGCGCTGTGTACCTCTAGCTACTTCACGACAATCGAGATTATATTTTCTTCGTTTCCAATTGATACCTACTATCAGGGGGCATGTGATTCAGTAATGGGGGTAGCTCTGAGATGTATGCATTGGACACAATAAGTTTCCCGGGCTTTTGCGGGAGTTATGAGGAGATACACGGATGGTCCCAGAGCCACTACGTAGACTTCATTGTAAAACATCACGTGAATCACTTCCGTTTCTACTCGGTATATCACTAATTTAAGTGTGTGCACTGTATAACTTTTCATGTAGGGACACGTTTCCAGAGTTACTGAAGCAGCTGCACTGTGTCTCCCTGGACAACGGTAGCTCTCCCCTGCAAGCTAACAGGGACAAGGCTCTACTGTGTCTAGTGGAGGCAGTTCTCAGACTTGTGGCCATTACACCTGAGCAGCTCAAGATTGAGGGAACCACTGGTATGTCATGATGACGTTGACTAGTGCATAGCCCTAATATTTGATTTCTGTTGTACTCACTAGCCTACCACACCCACCCACCCCACCCCCAGACACCCATCCTCCCCCTGCCGTGGACTGGAGCCACTCTCGTGCTCTGTTGGCTCCACTGCTCAGTCTTACACAACAGCTGACTGAGACTACTGAGGTGAGCCATTGATTAACAGGAGTGGTGGTGTAGCCATAGTTTACCTTAAGGTTGGTATTATTGGCGGGTACTAATTTTAGCGAGTTGAAATGACTAGACTGGCGACGCGACAATATTACTCTCTAATTGTACGTAATGCTGACGTGTTTGTATTATTAGCGAGTGGTTGATTTAGCGGAAAAAATGTCAATTCGCTAAATTCGCTAAAATAACAACCCGTTAATAATACCGACCTTAAGGTAGTTCTGATAATCCAATTTTCAAAGAAATGTTATGATTCTCTGAAAGCTTAGAGAAAGACCTTTCAAACGATGCCCTAAATGAGTAATGCATTTCCTAGACGTGTTTACTAACATGCGGTTCCTTCGTTTACGTGTGTAGGCTAGGCGTGTAGATGTGTACTGTTTCAATCATGACAATTTACCATCATATAATTCATGCAGTTTTCTGCTTGTATACAGGATTCACCGTGTGCTGGCAATGTGCTGCACTGTCTTGCCACATACTATCATCTCTCCCCTCCCAATGTAAGCACACACACACACACACACACACGCGCACACACACACACACACACACACACACACACACACACACACACACACACACGCACATGCACGCACTGTGTTGTAAGTCAATCGTTTTAAACATATTTAACAGGTATCTTCAGTGGATCTCTCAGAGCAGCTAGCCTCACTGTTTAAAGGGCCCTTCTTGTGTTTGGCCAGTTCACCTCTCTTTACAAATTCTCTGCTGACTATCCGGCAAGTCTGTTTAAATGTGCATGCTAAAATGTCATGTTATGTAAAACTCGTACTTGTGCTACAGTGTAGGAAGCTTAGGCAGGGTTACTAAGTCTCCTCCCCCCAAAAAATATATGGCGTTGTAATCACATCACTACATTACTCCCCATCCCCGCAGAGATACATCTGGTATTGCCACTCCCCTCGACACTCCGGGCACACCTCCACCACCCTCCCTACCCTCACACTTCACACTCCCCACACCCAACAAGCCTGCACTGTACGGCCGTCCCACGATGCAGTCAGGTGACTACCACAGTCTAGTACAGCCTCGACTATCGCTACTGACAGCTACCAACCTGACCTGGGGGTACATCAGACTAGTCAGAGTGGCACTACACAGTAACAAGGCCACAACCACTAAGGTGAGGGAAGATGTTGTTGAAACTATAGCAATGAGTTAATTAGTAGAACATAGATATACAAAGCGGGTTTGATATCGTGTGTACAAGTTGCTAGAACTGAGTATTCATATTGAATTTCTGCCTCTGCATGATATTATAGGTGGCTGCGATAGTTTGCAACCCAGTGTATATTGAGTATCTCAAGAAAGTGGCACAGTCGGAGGGTTCAAAGGTGGGTTGTCCCCAACACGATGCTAGCTAGTACACATGCTTGAAGTATCTCTCTCCATGCACTCAGGCGTCGTCAACAATTGACCTTGTTGAACTGTACATGCTCTACGAATCTGTGCTGATGCTTCAGTCTCTCGTAAGTTACCTCATTGTCTGTATAATTATATGATTATGTTTATGTATTCAGGTGGAGCTAGGTTCGTCCGTCCCAGAGGGGTGTGGTCAATTGACGTTTGATCTTGGACACAGGTTACTCAAACTCCTCCCACCTGGACTGGAGAGTATCGTATGGGATCTAGTCTCCACTGTTGTATTACACCCCTCGCTTATCAGGTAGTGTAGTTATATAGCCATGCAAGACAACACTCACACCCACCCCCTCCACACACACACACACACACGTACCCACCCCCTCTACACACACACCACACACGTACCCACCCCCTCTACACACACACACACACGTACCCACCCCCTCTACACACACACACGTACCCACCCCCTCTACACACACACACACACACACACGTACCCACCCCCTCTACACACACACACGTACCCACCCCCTCCACACACACACACACACACACACACACACACACACACACACGTACCCACCCCCTCTACACACACACACACACACGTACCCACCCCCTCCACACACACACACACACACACGTACCCACCCCCTCTACACACAAACAGGACAAGAAATCAATCTCTGTTTCTGGAACAAGACGTCATCAGCTTGTCACTAAGAGACCAGCCTCAACCAATCACAGTTCAGGATAGATCTACCATCACCAAGACCACCAGTCAACTGCTGACAGACTCACTTGCCCACCTCCCCACCATCAGAACCACCTACCAGCTGGCATTGAGGGAGAGCGGTGTCTGCTCTCGTGCAAAGATACTCCGCTCTGAGTAAGTTTATCAATCAGCCGAAATCCTTGAAGTGGTATCATGAATATAATTATAACATTCCGGGCGCTTACCACAAAATGTTGTAAACGTACTTGTGTATAAAAGGGGGCAGCTGATGCTATAGAGTCAGCTTTGCGCAGTGGCAGTACCATAACCAATGAGGTTTTACCGAGGTGTGGTTATTGCTAGTTGAAAACTTATCCCAATATCCCGCAATGACGACGTGAAATACCGTCGGCATTTGCAATTTTTGGAGACCACTACGGTGGTCGAATCACACAAACAATAATTTAATGATTAGTGCTGCGAAGAAGGCTAGCTGCTTGATTGTGCTCTGCCCTGTCTTGTCACATTGGTTTAGGGCACTCTTTCAGTTGCCATAACTTGAATTCTGTGGACCCAAATTCAACAATTTTCTGATTTTCTGAGAGCTTACAATGAGATGTTTCAAATGGTATCACATCAATATTCATTTTTAACAGATTACAAAATTTGCCAATTTCAGCCAAATACCATGGATTATATATAGCCCATGGTCCAAGGCCGAAAAATGACAAATTACGACTCCAACCAAATTTTGGATTGAAATATATCATTTGAAAGGTCTCTTTCTAAGCTTTCAGAAAATCATAAAATTGGTGAAATTGGATCAGCGATACTAAAGTTATGGCTGTTGAAAGATGTTTTCGGCACATTGTAGTGTGTCTTTACATGTTTCATTTCTCAGGGCTATATTTAACGGACATCCCTTCCAAACACCTTCAAAGCTCCTCCCACCTTGCCACGCCCCCATCATGCCAGAGGACTGGATCATGCTACCCATTATGCTTGAGTATAGCAAAACAACAACTGAAACTCAAAAAAAGTTTGTGATTCTGTTGAATTTGAAATAATGTCTTTTTTTTATTATTAGAGTTTCAGACGCAACTGATAGTTTGGAGAGAGTTGTATCCATGGTAACATGCTCCCTCCAATTGCTCTTGTTATTGGAACACCTTCATCCGCACTTGTTGAGGAAACTGCCGACGTCGGCAAAGATCGCCCGACTCATGTGCATCTTTCTAATTGGTAAGCATGCATATAGAAACTGCCAGTGTGTGTGCTGTGCATAAAATTAAATTATCTTCTTATTTTGACAGATAGTGAGCTGTTTCTGGAGAGGGTGGTTCATGATCTGCTGGCTTCTCTGCTGAGCCTCTACTGTAGAGGTGGTAGCCAGCTGGACTTCACAACTCCTATCCCCGGGCTGACATCTTTTGTGGACCTGTAAGTGGGTTTAGTACATGTGTATGACAATAATTATCCTTATGGTACTCGCTTAATGTTTTTCTCGTTGAGGGCTTTTATAGTTCTCAGAATTTAATTTTCTCCTTTAGATACACTACTTTGTTGGAGCAGTTCTCGGCTGTATCCTATGGCGACCACCTGTTCTCCTGTTTCCTGCTCCTGCCTCTACAGCAGCTGTTCTCCTCTCACCTGAAGAAGCTGGTGTGGGGGGAGAACCCTACAATCATTAGAGTCTTCTCCCTACCACTTACTGAGGTGAGGGATTCTTTCCTCATACATATTTTTAGTTCTTTAATTTCCACACCCACCACTTAATAATTTGTTCATTTGGCTCTACAGGTGCCAGTACCTTTGGACAGTTTTCTCGTTCCTATAGAGACTGACATGCAACTGATTGATATGTACATGTCTGCATTATCAGCGGAGACAGTCAGGTATGCATGTACATAACCACACCCCCTAGTTACCTGTGTCCATACAGGCGTGTGTGGAGTCCATTGTTTTACCTGGTGGCGGTCCATCACGTGCACAGCTGTATCTTCAGTGATGGCTCCCCTGAGGGGCAGAGGAGGCAACTGTTGCAGAGAGTGGTCAACCTGTCTAATCAGGTGAGCTAGAGGGGATCCCTGTCTGTCTAGCATAGCACATGTAATGACGTGTACTTCTCCTATACCCTAGATGTGTGTTGCGTTACCTTTGCCTTTACTGTAATATTTTTGGATGCCTGCTTTAATTTGCTTGTATAATTTACATGTTGTAAGTAATTTGTCTTTTGAGTATATGCACATTGATCCACGTACTGCCCCACCTCTCAGGAGACAAAGAGATGTGTGCTACTGTATGTTGGTGTGGACACGAGCTCACCAGCTGGTGTGAAACTAAGAGAACAGTTGGACGAGAGACAATTAACAATTATTAAATCATTGCTAGGGACAACCATTAATGTGCTGTAATGCTTTGTGTACAAAGAATATCTTCAAAGACCCCACAAAAACATTTGGAAAAATGGTGTGATTTTGAAGGGTGTGTCAATTAGAGGTGTACAGTGTGAGTGTAGCCAGTAATTAAATGGATGCTGCTGATGCTGTGAAGTTGAGAGACAGCTACCAGATGCCCAGGCTGGGGTTGGGGACCTACATGGTGGGCAAGGAGAGTGTGTGTAATGCTCTCAAGAGTGGCTACAGACTCATAGACACAGCCAGCTTGTATGGGTAGGTATAGGTGTTCATTCTCTATATAGCTGAGTTCAGGGAGAGGTAATGCATGAAGATCTACTTATTTGTGCAAAATATAATTATGTTCATGCATTATACCCATCTCCTTGAAAGAGTTTTGGTTGTGATGGTTGTGAGGCCATGCGCCAGTACATGGTGCGCTTAGCGAACTCTCAATAAATTTCTCACACTCGAAAAATTGATCTTTGATTATTGAGCTCTCCGACTCCAAAGATATAATATAGGAGGGAGCCAAGGTGGTCCAATTTGTACATGAAATGAATCATTACAATGAATGGAAAAAATATATCAGGGCCTATTCTGGAGATATATAAAAGAATGTAAGATACAAACATAAAAAGGTTAACCATGGTTCTTCGAAAGAGCGGTGGCCTGTTCTTCGAGGTTAGGGCGCAGTTGCCTGGACTACTCATAATGTAAACTATTACACCAGCAGTGCACTACAAGTACAAATAGCTTAACGATGCACGTAGCTCTGACAAAAGATTATTTTGCCAATTATCGATGCCGGGAAGGGATGGCTTTTTGTAGTGACCTGCAGGTACGATCTTTATTCTATCTACCACCTCCTTTGGGAGATGAATATCTTCAAGAAGTCTCACTCGTATTACTTCCCTCAATTTTTCCAATTGTTTTATATATTTTTCATCATCTTCATGTAAATCATCATCTTCATATAAATCATCGATCGTAGCCTTTAGAACGTTTGCAAGTGTGAGCACGATCACAGTGCTTTTCCACAACTCGACTCCAAATGTTACTGTTAGCTTTTTCATTGCAATAATATCTGGGTTATCGTCACCTGGCACAAATCTTGATTGATTGCAATTAATACAGAAGAGCGTAAAGTCGTACTTAGAGTAGATTAGCGATAATATTCTAAGATATTCTTTGTCCCTTGTGCCATCTTGCAGACCTGGAGTATCACACAAAGCTATGCTTATGCCATGTTTTGTTGTATGGTACTCGTAAACACATACTGTTTTACGCTTTAAAAAATGTCCTTCAATTTCTGGAAGCTTTTCTTTCAGAAAAGAATTCACCAGCGTAGATTTTCCGACCCCTGGCCTTCCACAGATTAAGAGCTTCATTTGGCCAATATAAGTAGCTTTCACTGTTTTTATAGAATGTTTCGTCCAGGGCCCTTCTTTTTCTAGTAGCTTGATAAACTTGTAGTAGGAGCGTGGATTTGCTTTCACATAATCCGTCATCGTATTGACAAGTATCTGAGCCTTCTCTACATCAGCTTTGTTGCCTGTTGGTCCAGTGAGATCTCTAATGTATTCAGATATAAATTCTTCAGCAAACATGGCAGTGCCAATGGTAATAGGTGACTGTTTCACTACATCCAGGAGTACTGAGGCACTCTTACGCATGGTGATGTATTCTCTAGAGGTTGCTTCTTCAGAATCCTTTTCGCTGGATGGCTTGGTAGCCATTGGTTCATTTGTCTGGCTCATTTTAGATGTGATACCAGCCTCACCTCCAAATTTTGATAGAGACGACCACATCCACATATCATGTCATGTCATGTGACATGAATGTTATTGCCAAGCCCTTTTAGTCCCTTTGATCTATCACTATGTCTGGCCCATTTTGAATGTGACACCAGCTAGCCTCACCAGCCGGAAAAACTGCAAGAGCAAGACATGCAGTGTTCAAAATTGCTTCTGGTTATTTAACTTCCCCCCCCTGACTGTACCTTTGATTCCTTTACACTTGCAGGAATGAAGAGGGTGTTGGTGAAGCTATCCAGGAGTCAGGTATTCCCAGAGAGGAGCTATTCGTGGTCACCAAGGTGAGTGCATGTGACTGAGTGTGAGGTGGTGGTGGTGTGACTGAGTGTGAGGTGTGTGTGTGACTGAGTGTTGCCTCTGCCTGCAGGCATGGAACAATGAGCACGGGAGAGAGGAGATCAACGAAGCATTTCAGAGGAGTCTAAAGAAGTGAGTTGAATTTATATCACTGATACATGATTGATAATTATACTAATGCAATGCTGATGCATAAATATCTCATACATGAATGCCGATGTAGATAAGTTTTATTAGCTGCATGTCTTCATTCTGTTTTCTATAATGTACATGTATCCATACATGCATGCATGTAGACTGGGACTGGACTATGTGGACCTGTATCTCATGCACTCCCCAGCTGGGGGGAGACTACTGGAGACCTGGGACACTATGTGCCAGCTGCAAGCAAAGGGTCTCATCAGGTCAACCTCAAATACAGGCCTACAACATTTATAATTTCTAGGCACTTTCAAAATCTGTTGACGCAGAATTTATATACTGTGAATGGTGTATTTTTGTGCATAGGTCAGTGGGTGTGGCTAATTTTAACGCCAGTCACCTGACAGAACTGAAGAAGGCGAGACCAGACAATATTCCAATGGGTGAGTGTTACTACTTCAGCATCTCTAGTGATGATTTCAAACGTCTTACATATACCTTCTTCTTCAGTGAATCAGATTGAGATCCATCCATTTGTGAGCTGGAACGAGTGTCTGGAGGTGTGTCAGAGGGAGGGTATTACAGTGATGGCCTATTCCCCACTGGCTCAGGCTGGGAAACTCACTGACCCCACTCTTGTGGGTATCGCTGGAAAGTGAGAGCATGCAAGCATACAATACTGTTTACAACCTTCGCAGACAAAGTTTGGGTTGTTTAATTAATACACGGACGGCCTTTATTGAGGGGTTGCAGTTAGTGTACTAACTGATTTGGGACTCATAGTTGGGCTTTTTTTCAGGAGTGGCCGTTAAGAAGAGTTCTACTGTAAACTTCTGTTTGTTGACTTTGACTCGTAATACTATTCTAAGGAATTAATAATCCAGGCTATGGTTTGATTCACATGCAGGTACGATCGATCACCTGCACAGGTCATGATACGCTGGAGCCTGCAACGAGGGTTTGTGTGCATCCCTCGATCGAGCAAAGACAGTAGGATCAAAGAGAATGCTAGTGTGTTTGATTTTACTCTGTCTCAAGAGGATATGGCAACACTAGTAAGTGATCTCTAACCTATTGTAGCATTGGTAAATTAACCTCTTCTTTGAGCTAACTTATTGCCAGATAGGATTGTCTCTTAAATTTAGTAGCTAGCTAGCAAATTATTAGTTCTACTATAATAATAATATTAAAATTATAATCAGTTTTACTAGTTTCTGATTTTGCTCAGCTGTTTAATTAAACTGCCCCTCCTTAATCCCGCTATCTCACTCCCTCCTCTCTACAGAACGGAATGGACGTTGGCTACATTGCTGACTGGCCTGGGATCATGCAAAGTCCATGGGACCCGTGATATTCGTGATATTGAGGATATTGAGGATAATCGAACTTTTGATAATATTTATTCTTGTAAACAATATAAATTACAAAAATGAAATGCATGTATAATAATGGAGAAATTGCAATGAAAGAAAATTGTCTGGTGTACAGTACGTGTTGTTCTAATTATCTGTGGTCTTGAAAACATTCCTGTGTTGGGGAGGGGCATTTAAAATGTTGACATTATGAGCAGAATAAAAGTTCTTACTTGTAATCTCAGGACGGTTGTCTCTAATTCACTGAGAAAATGGTCGACAGCTTCGTTGTGTTTGCTCTGCTCAGCCTGTGTGTGTGTGTGTGTGTGGGGGGGGGTGGGGTTTATAGACATACAGTATAATATGAAAGAACGGCATTCAAAAAAAGTATTGCTTAGTTTTGATGTATTTTTCACCTTTCTATTGGGATTAGGGAACGAGGGTGTCACAGTTGACTTGCTACCAGTGTGTGCAGAATGACAACTAGCCTCGTCACCACATGTTAATTTTTCTCCCATTCCCTCGAGGCCTGCGGAGAAGGCTAAATGACAACATGGCACACTGCTAGACACACCCACCTTTACCATCACCATGGCACAACTTCAACAATACAGCCATTCTCTCACTGCAAGTGGAGAGAGAAAGAGAAATATAGTGAAATAGGAGTTTGTAAGGTAGGCTGTCCGGGGCACGAGCGTCAGATGTCCCCCCCCCTGTCTTACATGGTCTATTAACTCACTTTTCAACTTTGATGTCCTCCAGTCTACTATTGAGGGCGTCCAGTGCCAGTCTCTTGGACTTGATCACCCCTGGATAGGTCATAGTGGTGAGGGGGGTCAGTTACTATGGGTAACTATCACACCACCATCTTACCTTGGTAAGTCTGTAACTCTTTCTTCATAACAGCGTTAGTTTCCTAAAGCAATGGAAACAAACATTGACAGAGGAAGGTAGCTGAAAGCAAACTTGCAAAATATCACTAGCAATTTCTGCTAAATTTCAACCACAAAACCACATTCTCTCTAACAGCTTACCTAATTCCACTTCAAACTACTAAACCTAAACTCAGCTATAGGCTCCACATTTAGTTGATAGGAAAAGCAGAAAGAAGTATCAACAGCTATCAAGTAATCTCTACAAGCAGTTAGACACATTGTACAGTCATGTAGGTCTGAACCTTTGAGTTCCTTAGCTCCAGCAGAAGGCTCTCCACCTCATCCAGCTGTTGTAGTTCCTTAGAACACCCCTCCATTACTCTCTGCTGTCCAGGCAACCCTGGCTGGTGGCCGCTTCTCACGTCCTTATAACCCATCACTATAACGAAAGTGAAACCATAATTATTACACAACTGTTTAGCTTGGCCAAAAATAAGCATTGCATGTCATAAATTAGATACATGCACGGTTGCAGGAACATAAGACAACTGTACACACAACTACATGATATGGCTGCTTGCATACCTACTGCAGCAGGAGGATATGATTGCAGGCTGTCTTGATCAATCAAGTGTCTGTTGTCACCAGGTATTAAATTGTCTGATATCTCTTTTCTGTGGAGGACTTGAAAATAGGTTCAGTTGCTCAGCAGTGGAGTGCAGGATGCTCATAACTCTCAGACATTAATAGCAACGTACCTACACACACACATGGTACAGTGACATCTCTTCCAATCTTGCATCATTTGAAGTTTACTTGGTACTGCCCACGCCTCATCAATAAGTTCAAGGTTCAAAGTTCAATTAATTACATATAGCATGTTACATGGTAAAGGTCGTATTTACATGCCATGAGATACGACCTTTACCATTTATTCATTCTAGTGTAATGGTAGGGTGCTTGACTAGTAAGCAGGAGGTTTTGGGTTCGAGCCCGAACAATGTACTTTCTTTTCTAATTAACAAAAAATGACTATGTAAGCGTAAATTAATCCTTTACTCCTCGACGAGGCTATTAGCCCAGTGGGTAAGCTACTTGACCAAGTGAACCTCTCTGTAGTCGTCCCGGGTTCTATTGTTTATTCAATTGAGTGGTTAACCTACATCATGTGGTGAGAATCCCGTGGTGGCCAGTGTGCCTAGTGTGTCGAAGGTTAGTCTCACTTCCTGCAGCGGGTCCGGATTGGCGAATGAGAGGGACTTGGATGCTTACTATTAGTACTTGTACTATTTGTTCCCCCCCTGTTCATATTTTTTTATTTTATGAAACTAACAGCTTTTATAAGCTTTTAGCTGCATTCTCTTGTGATTTGCAAACTAATGTCTCCTCAGAATCTTTTGTACCTTTGAAGCATCGTCTATTTGACCAACTGCTGTATTGATTGTTATTCAGAGTAATATTGTGTCAATTGTTAACCTACATCACAAGAATCAAGGTTAACTAACCTACATCACATGGTGGCCAGTCTCCAACAGATAGAGCTGGGGCCTAGTGTGTCAAGCTTGGCTTACAAGTACAGTAGTCCCCTCGTTTTTAATTTTCAAGAGTAGTGATTGAAAACTAATCCATGGGTATGCAAACTGTAGTTAAATACAGTGAAGCTTATTAATTATATAAAGTGCGAATGAAATTACAGAGCAATTCATAATTATTATTGTCTGTACATACAGTCCTCAGTAGTGACACTGTGCTGGTGGTACTCCCTCCCCTGTGTCCAGTCGCTGTCTCTTCCTCGCCTGCATCTCCTCGAAGAATCCCTCTATGTCTCTCTTGGACACCACCTGCACACACACATAAGCAAGGGATCAGTTAGGACTAGGGTTGCTAACCGATACAGCTTCGCAAAATGTACCAGCACATGTGGGTGCAAAGATCAACTGTGAATACATAAACAATCTACACTACAACCATAGTTTCTTAACTTATTCTCACCTGTCCTTGCCGTGCAAAGTCTCTGAGGAAGTCGGACAACTCAGTCTTGAGTTCATTGTACTCTGTGGGCAAACAACCGACACAGTTATACACGTAGACCACTTGCTTCAAAGCAATCACTAAACACAGTAAAGTACAGTAGGAATCTACATGACAATCACATTGTACTGAGGTAGTAGCTACTGCTTAGTTTTTATTGCATCTTCAATTGATAGGTTTCTAAAGCTGTACCAAATACAAACCTAAAAATGCTAAGGTCCATGTAGCTACACACACACACACACACACACACTCACGATGAAAGACCTCCCCCTGCTGCACTCTATCCAGTGTGCTGCCTAGTGCCTCCATCCCAGCATCATGGGAACTGAGTCTGACCACACCCCTCTTCTCGTACGCCCCCACACTGTCCCCTTCGTCCAGTAAGAACAACACATCCTCACGAGAGTACATCTCCTGTGTGTGTGTATGTGGGGGGGGGGGTTAAAAATGGTATAATACATTCATGTAGGCATTTAACGCCAATAAAGCACAGCTGTACTACGCTCACCTTACATGAATCACAAGTGCACAATTGACTTCTCCAGTTCTCCTCAAAGAAACCAGCTTCTGTCTTCCTGTCACCGCCCTCACAGTTGCTTAGCAACCTCCGTCTCCGTACCAATTCACAAACGTTTATACCGGTACCGTCTTTGTCATCTGATTTGAAGCTATCACTTTTAGTCTCAGCAGCAGAAGAGGTACCAGTTTCACATGTAGTTGTTGGAGGTGTGTCAGTCACATTTACTGCTGCTCCATTTTCTTCTTTGGTTATTGTCACAGGGTTTGTACGGAGTTGGTACGTTGATAGGAAGTCATGTGACTTCATACAGGTATCACATGACATCTCAGAGAATGAGGTGGGAGTCTCTCCAGTGAGGTGCTGCGTAGCAAAACACAAAAAGCACATGATTAATTGATACACTGACTATCAACCCTACGTGCAAGCAAAATCTAAAGCCACAGGCAGTCTGAGACAGATACTATGTGCTTTACACAAAAATCTATTTATAGAAGTCTACTTTTAGTTTGTATTTTCATTGCCCACTTTGTTTTTTTGCTCGCAAGCTGTTGCATGCCCTAGCTAGCTCTTTCTTTTATACGCTCTTGGGCTCACTATAACCTGATTTTACTACATTTGGAATGGAACCAGGCCACACACACACACAGAGTAACTAGCCACTCACTCTGGAATGGAACCAATCCTCGCAGACACAGCACTGTATCATATCATCCTCCACCTAATGACAGTACAGTGAGACCACACCTCCTGACACACAAGCCACACCTACCTCATCCTCAGGGTCAGGGTACGGCCGATGACAGGTGCAGTAGAGTCCACTAAAGTTCTGATTGTACTTATTCTTCACATTCTCTCCCTCTTTCTCCTACACAAAAAAAAATGAAAGTGTTAAAATTCACGAAATTATTTGGATCACTTTCGACGGTAAGTTATGGCTGTTGCAAAGATGCTACATTGTATACAAGACGCTGAGAATAGTGTACAGAAGTGCTGACCGGGCATATTGAGCACTTGAAATTGCTGAATTTACCGTTCCCACAATCACAGCGGAAATGCCTGCAATAATGAAGGAACATGTGAATACCCAACAGGCCACAGCGTACCTCTTAGTGTAGAGCTCGTGAAGTGTGTGGCCCTCGTGGCAACCCAGACTGCAGGCCAGACACACGCCAGCTGGAGGTACGCCCTCAGGGGTGCATGTATCACACGCATACAGAGCCTGCCGGTACACATAGCCCTGAGAAACAAACCTCACATAATTCCTTTATACATGGCTACTAATTACGCCCTGGACATTTTGCCATATTATCCATTTTCTCATTTCGCATACAGTAGCCTTGCAGATGCACACCATTTGGGAGGGGAGGACCTTATTTTGAAGAAGTATGGTACATGTAAGTACCTTTGGGTATGTGCATTGTGTGTCATCAGAGTCCCCTAGTACAGCATTGGCAGTGTCCTCCAAGTGTTGGTCCTCCTCTAGCACTTCCTGCAGGGACACCACTCCATCCGTGTCTCCTTCAGACATCACAGCTGCCAAGACAAGAGAAGGAGTTAGTTGGTAAGCTTTATTTGGAAAAATATGGTGCTCATTAATTAGAACTTGCCCACTTCACAGCATGGCCGATCTTCAAGTTAGATTTAGATACTGATCTGAAGGAATGAAATGACAACCTACACGCTCTAGGTAAGTATGAGGCGGTACTGTACATGTTACTCACCCCTACACCTTTTGATACAGACCTCTTCACAGTTTCCTGGGTCTATGGCTTTCAATTGGTTCTTCCCTCAAGATGTGGTGGATCACAAGACCCCCTCCAGGGTGAATGGGATACCACTCGCCATGGAGTTGCGTTATCGTAAGGAAGGAGCGAAAATCGTCATCAATGCTGCCAACAATCTCAATCTGTATCCGCCCATACACTGTGATAATATTGGCCAGAGTACGGTAGCTAGCTGTGTATACTTTAAGCAGACCATGCTTATTAGGATTACTACTGGTGAACTGCTGTGATTGCCTCAAACTTATATCTTGATGGTTAGAACAATTGTGTTTCCGTACATGCTGCATATTCCTGTTGTCCCCTTAACCGTGTTGTTCCCCAGTCGCTATGACACAGTGGCCACAGGTGTGGTGTTCTACCATCGTTTCTTCATGATGCAGAGCTTTCAGGAGTTCAACCGCTGGATAGTGGCAGCTGCCTGTCTCCTTCTAGCAGGCAAGGTCGAGGAGACTCCCAAACAGTGCAAGGTGAGGTCATAGGTCATAGGTCATAGGGTGGAGCTTTAGCCAATAGCGATTGCGTATTTCACAGATTACTCAAATTTTTTTTTTTTGACAGGTGATACTCAAGGAGATGCGCTCGCTACTCAACAACCAACAGTGGGCGGGGTTTGGGACCAACCCGAAGGAGGAGCTTATCACTCACGAGAAAATACTCCTCCAGACGATTAAGTTTGACCTACAAATTGAACATCCTTATTCGTATATTCTCAAGTTTGCAAAGGAGCTCAAAGGCAGCGGTACGTTCTTACATGGCAACGGGCTTGTTGCTCATAAAAGTTATTGTTTGACAAGTACCACTTCCTTGAGGGTATCATGAAAGTGAAATTGAGGGGTTGAATTTTAACAATACTTATAAGGCTTAATTGTTCATTGTGTGAAGTATGTTGTTTAGTTTCTGTTGCTGCAGGAGACAAGGCTGAGATAGAGAAGATAGTGCAAGCTGCTTGGACCTTCGTCAATGACAGGTACACACACTCACTAGCTAACTGTACAAGCTAACTACACGAGTCAGTATAGCACGAAATGGTATTGACTTATTCCAAAATTACCCGAAAATATTTGATAGATGATTACTTTTAGGCCATTTTCCACAATTAGAAGTGAGAATGTATAATAATACCAAATTAAGGCATATTAATATTAATGTACTAGCCAATTATTACTAAGTACCTGTGCTCGATGTGCTGCCCCCCCCCCCCTCCCTCAGTCTTGTGACCACGCTGAGTATCCAGTGGGAGCCCCAGGCTGTGGCAGTCGCCTTCATCTATCTGGCAGCCAAACTGAGCAAGTATGACATTCAGAGCAAATATGGCTCCAAGAGTCGGTCGTGGTGGAGACAGTTTGTGGGGACACTGGACAGTCATGACCTGGATTGTAAGAAAGGGGGGGAGAGAGTATGATATGGCTTGTACTACGTTGGGTCCAGGAAATTACATAATTTTAACAAAGAAAGCGTGTTAATTTACCATTGCAATGAGCTCATTGAGAGATCTTAGTTATTGTTTGAATACGTACATGACTGATGTACATGCACACTTGTATAATTATTCTTGCAGGTATCTGTCACCAAGTGCTGGACATCTACCAGGAGTCGGGCAAAGACACTAGTGATGATCAGGTAAGATTGTCTGACACCTTCAGTTCATTGCATACTTAGAGAGGGAATTTACACGTGCAATGTTTTACAGTGTATGTACATGTATGTACAGATTTTTTTTAACAAATTTTTTTCCCCACCTCCAGCAATCTGATGAAGAGCAATCATCTTCACAATCAAACAAGTCCTCTCAACCGCTCGCTCTACCCAACCCACCTCCCTCTGGGGGGCCCAACGGTCAGGTCCCCATTGTCCCCCCGGCTGTAACTACCCTCTCCACTCAACCCACAACCTGGAACACACTATCGACAACCGTTGCAAGTCTTATGGGGCAAATGCAGTCAGCCTTTCCCAACAATCAGCAGTTCCCTCAAACTCAAACCTCGTTTCAGCCTCAACAGCCTAGTGTCGGAATGACAACGTTCACGCTGGCCGATCCCCTTCAAGCTCTACAGAAAATACGAGCAGCAACTGCTGTCCAACCTCTCCAAACTCAGTACACAACTACATCGCAACAACAGCTGTACAGCGCTACCACGCTACAAAACCCCTCCCAGACGATGATACCTCGTATGGTTCAACCTGGAGCTCAATTAATAGGAGGAGTCTACCCACAACCACAATACACATCGGCACAGCCCAACTATCAGTCACAAGTTAAAGCTCAACAACCTTACTCTCTCCTCGGACAAACAGGAGTAGTCCAGCAAACTGCTGGTGGTCAAGGATATGCCGTCAACCCAGGGCAAGTGGCCTACCCCCCCTCGTTATTACCCAGGGTAGGGGGTACTCAGCCGAACAACGTATTGAGTCAGAATACCTACACCACGCCTTATCACCAATCTACGATACCCCAAGGCACCAAGGCTCAGCTGGTAGCACTACCTCAACAGCAAATACACCAGAACACTTCGTATACAAACTATGGCACACAGACGGCTTCGTACCTACCTCCTGGAGGGGTTGGAGTTCAAGGTTCAGCTCAGCCTCCACCACAAGTGGGCGGAGTTTCAGGACAATTGATGCCGGGAAGAACTCCAGTATACCCTCCGACGGCACGAGGCCACACCCCCAACAAACCCGGCTCTGGGAGGTGGGGCATGAGATGATGTTGAAACTTGTCTAGGGCAATCAATAATTTAATTTTTGTTAATTCAATTAAACAATGGCTAGTTTTTGTTATATAAGTATATATATGGACTGGCTTTTTGTATCAAAATCAAACTCCGTGCGTTACCACGTATTTAATATGTATTGTATATTATTTATGCACTTATATTGAATATCAATCATATATTGCATGGTGGCACTTTTTTGTGGCATGCATATAATTCGTACGTTTAATATAGATAATAATATAGACTATCCATTAGAAACTATATTTTAGTGATTAATACTAGTAAGTCTTCTGGTACATATCGTACAATCATACTTCATTAGTAACCATGCCAATCAATTTTAGCAGTTTATTCTTGTTATTAGATGTCAAATAGAGTACAAAAAATGATTAATATGAATACATGTGACAATCACATGACTATGAAACAGGTGTTCTCAATTTATAAGCAATGAATCTACTGCTAGGCTGATAGGCAGAGCCTGGAGTTGTGCATTGCACTGAGTTCTTATCTAGTGTCCATTGCAGCTTTATCTCTTGAGGTCTCTCACTGTCTTCAATCATTGTGGACTTGCCGTTGATCACTGTGAAAAGGGCGTACTTCTCGGGAGTGGGTATCCGTCGGCGACTGGCTATCGTCTCACCTGTGTGTGTGTGTGTGTGTGTGTGTGTGTGTGTGTGTGTGTGTGTGTGTGTGTGTGTGTATAAGGGGGAGGGGCATGTGTGTCAAAGTTACTAGCTAAACGCAAAACTCCACTGTGCCATTATCTGTACTCAATGCAAGTGATAACAATTATTTATGGTATGCTTTTTGAAAACATTTTCTCAGCCAAAATAAAAACTACACAATAGAGGGAAACTTGTAGCTATAAAATGATACACAACACATGTAAATGGGGATTGACGTACTGTACATAAAGACACACAACACACACACTCACATATCTCTGCAGCTGGCATGGTGGGCACTATAGGGAGGTAGAAGGCGGAGGAGTACTGTCCAGTATGCTCGTCCTCACAGTACACCTTCAGCTCTGTCTGCATCTCGTTCATTGTGGGTAACTACAGACAGAGGGGAGGGTAATATGATGAAGTGCTCGGGAAAAACAGCTACATAGTTACGAGTAATCTACAACACATGCATTTACCACAAAGCTCTCTACCTAACAATTTTATTCTATCTCTAGAAAGAATTGTTGACTGCTCAGGAATCAAACTACATTGCACATGTGTTGAGTGGCCACTAACATACTGGTACAGTACACAGAATATACAGTGTACACACTTTGAACATTAATAGCATAAAGATCACAAAATAACAAATTCCATGCAGCATCTCTGCCATACACACAGGTACCTACCTGTGCTTGCGCTGTGGTTTGTGCAGGAGGTTGGGAGACCTCCTTGAGCACGTTGACAGCACTAGTGAGAGTGGTAAGATAATAGCCTCCCTCCCCGTTGAACAGACTGGGGTGAGCCAGTCCCCACATGTACTCCGCCTCTATCTCCGCCCGATGGAACCCACACTGCACCAACACCCACACAAACAGTGGCAGGAAGTCTGTAGAGAGAGGGGACAGGGAGCGATGGTTATTTCGTACAATATCACTCACTCTATTCCCCCCAGTGTATAGCACACAATATAAATATGGCTCGATTAACAATTATCTAATATTTAAAAGGGAAAATCTAATCTAGTTCAAGTTTCCATGAAATCCGATCACACAAAAGACTTACAGAAATCCATTGTGACAAATTAAGCTGTCAATCAATACCCTAACAAACACTATACATGTACACATCACCCAATCTCTCTCTTGACTCTTTCAACAGCCATAACTTGAATTCTGTGCATCCAATTTCAACGATTTTAGGATTTTCTGAAAGCTTAGAAAGAGACCTTTCAAATGGTACCATCAATGTTCATCTTTGAGAGATCAAATAATTTGCTAATTTCAGCCCAATACCATGGATTATAGCCCATGGTCCAAAGGCGAAAAATGCCAAATCATGGTCCCAACCAAATTTTGGATTTTAACACATCATTTGAAAGATATCGTTCCAAGCTTTCAGAAAATCCTAAAATTGTTAAAATTGGATCACAGAACTAAAGTATGGCTGTTGAAAGATGATCAACTACATCCCACTAAACAAACACCACTCTCTATAATTATAGCACTGACCATCGGCTCCCAGATCATTCATAGATTTCTTCGGGGCTTTAGAATCTCGTACATTCTCATATGTGAGACGCACCGCTTCCAGTAGGTACTCCAGTTTAGAGATGGCGCAAGGTGTCTTCATCATGCGAGAGAACACTTCAGTCAGTTCAGCCACTGCCTTGTCCCCAGGCACCAGCAGGTTCTTCTGTACAGGGGAGAGGGTAGTGAAATAGCTAGAGTATGGTATGTACATTGTACATGCAGCACTTCATGGATGCATTTTTATTAGAAGTATACTTTGAAATTGAACTAAGTATCAGGTGGTTATTATCAACTATCAATGTACTAGCTCTCAGAGCTGAATGGATCAAGTATCACTATTCCTGTTGATACAGAAACCAGGTTTACATACGTGTAAGCAATAGCCCACACTATCCCTCAGCTCACACAACACATTGCAACAAAACTATAGCCAAATACTACTAGTGAGAAAACCAGCCTATAGAGTAAGTCTCCATATTGCAACAGTGTACTCACCCTGATACCCATCTCCTCCGGTTGTTTCAGCTTTCCCTGGTGGATTGACCTTTGAACCTGGAACAGGAACCCATTCTGAGAGTAATACTCTTCTATACGGAGGTAGATGTAGTGAGAGAGTGGGTGGAGGATCACTTGCTGGAGGGTCGTCTCCATCACATGCCCAAAGTTGTCACATGACTCCATGCCACAGTTTATAAGTCCGGATTTATGCTCGCTCAGCAGAAACTCGTGCATTTGAGTGATAAAGGTGCGAATCTGCAGTGGGAGGGAGTTCAAAGCAAATCATAACAGCCTGAGGGAGAGAGAACACAATATACAGTAACATCTACACAATATCACAATCACAGTCACAGTCACGTACCTCACTGAGCATCTTCTGATGTGGCTCCATGCTGTGTGCTTTCATCTCAGCAATGAACTCGCTGATCCTCCGCCCAAACTCCGCCCCCTGGTCTTCAGACAACGCTATGATGAACTTACGAATCTTCTTACGAGGTTTTCGAGGTAGTTTCACTACAGATGGGGGGGGAGTATTAAATTCACTTTAAATAACGACGCATTAACGTACATTTCTTTGCCCAAGCTGGGAGTGCCCCCCATCGCGAACCCTTGGGGTCAGGGGTCACTGATCCACCTCCCTCCGCTGGTTCCCTGTGTATAAAATAATTAGCAGAGTGAAATTTGCCAACACAATGTAGAGCACATGCATAAACTCCAGTACATGTACCAGTTACTGTGGACAAAGAAGCTTCTATGCATGTACTACATCAAAACAGCTTCTGTTTTTGTATATACAATGTGCATATCTATTTAGAGCAGACAACCGAACACTACTTATAATATTACACTCACTCGTGAGGTGAAGTTGAGCTGCTGGCTGGGTCACGCCCCTCCCTCTCATTCTGATTGGTCGCCAGCTTGTCGTCAGATCTGCCCCCTCCTCCCACGAACTCGATTGGCTCGTACAAGTGCTCGGATCGTCGTGATGTGGGCATGGCGGGGACATCATCTCCTCGCTCATACCTGTGCATGGGTGAGAGTACAATATCATATAATCAAGTAACAGCTGTACACACACACACTCATAATTAATTATTGGTACAGTAGAACCTCGATTATCCGGACACCTTGGTTCCAGAAGCAGGCCGGATAAGTGAATATGCCGGATAATCGAATAGATAAACCACGCCTTGATCCACCCACTTTATTGATAAACAGCAGTGCCACATGGTTGTCTGCGCATGCACAGAAGATAAGCAGGCATGTCTCCATGGTAACAGCTGCAACGCATGCGCGTTTGAGGGACACGCCCATTTTCTAATCTGATAACAAGAAAACTGCTAAGCCGGATAATGAAGGGCCGGATAATGGAGGTTCTACTGTACAGAAGTAACGAGCCTTGCTAACATGTACTTTCATGCATATACAGTAGAACCTCGATTATCCGGCTTGGCAGTTTTCTTGTTATCGGATCAGAAAATGGGCGTGTCTCTAAAATGCGCATGCACGTTGCAGCTGTTACCATGGAGACATGCCTGCTTATCTTCTGCGCATGCGCAGACAACCATGTGGCACTGCTGTTTATGAATAAAGTGGGTGGATCAAGGCGTGGTTTATCTATTCGATTATCCGGCATATTCACTTATCCGGCCTGCTTCAGGAACCAAGGTGTCCGGATAATCGAGGTTCTACTGTAATTATTTGATCCTTCAAGATTAGCTACTTCTTGTATTTCTAACAGAACTACATGCAAGTTAGTGTGTACATATAGATTCAAACTCACTTTGTTGCAGTTCTTGACGACACCGCTGGTCTTTTTGTTCGTGAGTCTGACTGTGATCTCTGAAGTGAGTGTTTGCGGAGATTCGTGAATCCCTGGGGTTTGGGGGGTATAATTGGGGCCGGTGTGCGAGGGGGCCGCATTGGGGTGCCCCCTTCCGTGGGTAGCAGCGGCTTAGGGGGGACGGGTGGTGGTTGTGGTCTGGGGGGTAGCGTAGGCGCATTGCTAGGCTGTTTGGTGGAGAGTTTTCTCAGTATGTGTGGGCTCTTCCTTGGTTTAGTTGCTTTAATTGGAGGGCTTCGCTTCGCTGGCGGAGAAGTGGAGGGAGATTTAGTTTCAAACATTTCAACCAGAGAGAGCACTTTGGGGGAATCAGGAGGTGTGTTCACCGCACTGTCCGCAGATCGGCCCAGGGCTTGGTCTTCGACTCGACGATTAACTACACTGGGGGCAGGTACTGGGCCTGTAGGGGGCGGCAGATACGTGCTGTTGTGTTGGGGGGACGCAGGCCAGTGGTTGGATTCTGAAAAGGCTGGGGCCGGTGGTTTCCTGTCGAGCATGTACAGCTGTGATAGGTCCATATCGACGAGGCTGCTCACTCTTCTTGCAGATTGGAAGAGGCGCACTTGCTCCTCTTCGTACTCTATGGGTTCATAGTCCAATGGAACGTCTGTTCTTGGGGGTTTGGGGGGTGGGATTCGCTTCTTAATCGCTTTAGGCGACCCCCCAACACTTCTACTCTCACCTTTAGCTTCTTTAGGTGGAGACAATCTCGTCTTCTCTAGCCTGCCATTTAAATAGCTCTCGTGTTTGATGCCATTTATGAATATCTCTTCCAATCTTTGTTTTTGTTTATCGCCACTGGTGATAATTCTCGGGCTCTTGGGGGGTATTTTAGGGGGTGTGGTCTTGGGGAGGGGGATGGAGTAGGGCTGGGGTTCATCAGGGTCACTGTCCGACGAATCTGGAGTGGATAGAATCATAGTCAATGAAGAGATACTAGCACACAACAAATTAATTATAACTATCACTGTCAGAATTAAATACTTACATTGTACATGAACGGTAGTCCACAGAAACATCTACATGCATGCTGCCATCAGTGTGTATATGTATAATTATGCCTGGGGCTACACAGTTACCACATCACTGCTAATCGTCACATGCTAGTCCATAATCACTATACACTGTTTGCAAATATAGAATCAACAAACTAGTGCGCTCTGCCAGAAGCAAAATTTATACAGTGGGAAAGACCTACAATGCACACACAGTTTCCGTAACAACTGCCTCGGGGAAGGAGCTAGGCTAGAACATTAGCAGAAAGATAAAAGATAATGGCTAATAATAAACAAGTGACTTAAGACATAATAACTATATCATGATCCTCATATTATCTCGCTGACTTAATAGCAACTGCATGTACATGTAACAATATACACACACAGCTGCAGGAAAACAGCATCTAAATCAACTATAATTATTAATAGTGTATATACATCAAAGAATGGTAAAGTCCCACTAGGTTTCAACCGGAAGACAATAACGTGCTTCACTATATAATTTAGCTCTCACCACTTGAGTCTTCTTGAATCTGACTGACAGGTGGCTTTAGACAACATGGCATTCCGCCACTGGAGGAGACAAAGAGAAAGGAAGGTGAGTGCGTGAGACGTATATACAAAGAGGGTACGCTCACTGACCTTTGATGGAAGCAGAAATAGGCGAGGAGGTCGTAAATAGAGAGAAAAGGAAGGTTGGACCCTTGAATAGTGAGAAAATCTGCACAGGAATGAATAAGAAATGATCAGAATCAGATCTGCAATGATCATACAAGCTACCGTCTCTACTGGGAGGGGGGTTACTGATGATTAGGGGCTTACCCTACTGATTGGTCTGTATGATAATTGCTAGGGGCTTACTCTGCTGATTAGTCTGTATGAGAAAGTGGCTGACAGCTGGGTCATCCACGGGCATACGCAGTGTCAGAGCATAGCGAGCCTTCTGAGAGTTGCGAACCACAAAGGTCTGCAAGGAGAGAGACGAACAACCACCATGCAATGATGTAAGATGACAGAGTCACTAAATGCATTATCACTGCCAAGAGAATTAAAGTGCACGTTCATGCCATAAAGAAATACCATGGTTACTACATTGACAGACAAGCAATGCTCTATAAGGTACACCGTGAAACAATTGATCTACTTGTATATATAGCCAGCTAGCTGTAGAGAGGGGGTTTTAGTAATTAAATACTATGGCTTTTAGTTTACACAGGTTCTTAAGCAAATAAACTCTACACACTCGCTAAATAATAAACATATTCATTCATATTCTTATATGCACTGTGTTCAGTGTGTTTAATGGGCAAAAATATCTCGTTGAAGTAAAAATAAACACTTCTAACATTTACGCAGAAAGTGATGCACATCCTACACATCCTACGTATACATCGCTCTATAAATAAAAGAGGAGAAATGTAAGGCATCAGACCCCCTGTAGATAGCCCCCCATGTAGACAGACCCCCCAGGCCTGTAGACACAACTCACCCCTGTTGGCTTGTTGAACAGTAGCTTAGCAGCTGTAAGTGGAAAGAGTGATATCAACATAACTGCCAAGAATTTAGTTCCAGAACTACAAAGAAACTGCAATGCACTCTTTCAATTACTACACAATGAGCTAACATGACACACCTCAGTGCCTCGGAAAAACTGCATTTATTGTTTTTCCATAATTATACAAACCAGGATAGCTATTGTCTTAGCAACCATACACATGTACAAATCATGTAAGTATATATATATATATATATATATATACAGGGGTTCCTCTAGGCCTGGAAGTTTACCTTTGCCTCTGTCTTTGCCTAAAGAAACTGAGTAATATCGTATGCCATTGATAGAAGGTGGTCTATTGTTATAACTATAATGGACCTGTTATACCGGTTGTTTGTTTGCAGGCAACACCTGTCACTGAGGATATGACACCAGGCTATAGTCGGTACAGAGCACCTTTAAATAGGCTGTCAAATGGATCACTTTCAAATGCCAAGCTCGACAGTAAACACACTCAGGTAGCAGGAGCATTTACCCTTAAAATTTAACTTAAATATAATACTCACCGTCTTGTCTTGAGAGGTTGGGCATGAGCCACTGGGTCTCCGTCTGTCTGAGGTACGTGGCGGCTGTGTTCTTGTCAAATACCACCAGGTGGGGTCTTGACGCTCTCCGGGGGGCCAGGGCAAACATCTCATAGCGAAGATTCCTGGAGGGCATTAATATAGTTGTGCATATTAAACTCAAGGGAGAGAGTTCACCATTAACAATTATAATATTTTAGACCATGCAAATGAAACACTTAATCAGTGATAGTGGCCAGAGCATTCGTTTGTTTATTGAAGCAGCTCTGAGATATCTAAACATGTCAGACATACTAATATACCCCGTTGTGATGATCGCACTTGAGGCACTAAAGAGAGCAGCAAAAATAACACCCTAGCTATTTAAGATATGATAAGGCCCACAGAGTCAGTGATGCAATACACAACAGAAGTACGCACAATATTTGCATCATTTGTAATATCAGCTCCTAAACTTTAAGCTAAAGTCAGAAATGTGCTTATTTCATGATCATAATTATTACGAACAGACTGCACTGATGTTATCCAGTGTACAGTAATGTCTCACTCTGCAATGGGGACGATGCTCTTCCTAAAGTGGACCTGCTCATAGTCTCCCAGTTTCTTCTTGTGGCTCTCCAACACCTGCAGCAGACACACTCACTTATAAATATATATCTATCTCTCACAGACTTGATTCAAACTTGGTCTACCTTGAAATAATCCCCTTGAGATTTCTGCACATGAGCAGCTGCCATACTGAATCTTTAGCTTGAGAACTGTTTTGTGTACTATATTTTCTTTATGTGCCTTCTCACTATAAAATAGATTGGCTTTTGATCAATCATGCATGTCAACAAACTTCTAATTAGGCGAATTATTAAATTCAATTTCCCCCACGTGGAGATTATACAGCTTCTTCCTATGACGACCTTTCCCCTAGTCCCAGCAACCGTTCCATTAAAGAAAAAACGGCTTGGTAACGAGGCTGCTATATGGCTTCGTGCATTCTGCTGTTTTGACAACGTGCACCGCAGAGGTTTCACTAAAGACCCATGATCAAAGCACCTCAAGCAATTTCTGCAGTGTTCAAGCTCTCAAGCTCTCAAGCAAAGATCTGCAGTGCTGCTGTATTTATAATTGTGAGCATTTTGTAACCTATGCACTGAAAGAGTGCAAGCTAGTTCTGTTCCTTTAGATACGTGCAGGTGGCTAGCTAGTAAATACCTAGGTACATTTTTGGCCATTTTTGGCACAGGTACAGGTACAGGTAGCTATCTATTTTGATTGATTTAGGCATGGATCATAGTTGCAGAAATTGTTTGTCAATGCAAGTCACTGATTGCTGATACACACACACACACAGCTCTACATACATACTTATTATCAAGTGAGCTAGCTATGTCTTTATACAAGAGACGACGCTCTAAAGAGAGGCCAGTTTCAGTGTATACTGGCAGGAGTAGTCCTGTCCTGGTCAGCTACAAGAACCAGTACTCCACCTCTCAGCCTACTAGCCCCTTCTCTGATGAGTCTCTGAGCATGTTGCTGACGAACGCATACAGTATGGCTGACAATACCTGTATCAGTGAGGAGTCTGGCTGTGCACTGGACACCACTCTCACCAGCAGCTGCAACACACAGTCAGAGAACCTCGACGTAGAGGTGAGTCACTGGGTCCTAATACTGCAGCATACAGCTAGACTAGACGTAGCTAAGATATTATCTGCTCACCATCACGTATCTACCACACATGGTTGCGCACCTCAATTAGTTCTGGTTTATGTACCGTAACCATTACTATAATAATAGCTATGTTTTCTTTGCTGAAGTCGAGTCTTGTTATAATCACCTATGTAATTTTCAGCTTGCTATTTAGTAGCTAGCTGTTAATGAAGTGGTACTTGAGATGGTGCGTGCTCTGGCTTAGTTGGCGTGTCGATGGCTCTAGGTGGGTGGTCTAAGTGTGGATGACCTTACATGCCAACTGAATAGCTTATAAAAGGAACACTAGAGCAACTCTAGCTCAGTGTTTGGTTCTGTTTAGTTAGTGTACACAAGTGCAATCTGATCTTAGACTAGTGTAGCTAGAGCTAACCTAACCCGAGGATTCATTCTCTCTACTATTTAAAGTGTTGGACAATGACTCGAAGATTACTGCTCAAGAAGCGTGCTTTAAGACAGGTGACCATTCAATACAGCATTGTGGGAGAGCTGCATCAATTAGCTCAGAGTAATGGAAATCATGGCTCTTGCAATAAACAAACAGCTTGCGATATAGGTGTAACATGATCCCCCAGCTACTCAATCAACTGTATATTTAGACCCAGTATTACTGGCTACGCTCAAGCTGATTCATAGCTCCAGACAGAGCATTCATGACCTTGAATCTAGTTAGCTAACTGCGATAATGGGCCTAGCCCTCCACTGTGTCTCTGCATGGGATGCTGTAGGCAAGGCTGTTACTGACAGCACCATGTTTAACGTTATAGCTTCACACTTAATTGGTCAGTCGGTGTGCTGCTTTGCTGGAGACATTAGAACTGTGTCTCTGTGTGAGCATTGGTGTAACTTAAAGAGTGGTTTTAAAGCCATGATTATCCTCCCCTGCAGATTGCAGAACTCCAGCATTCTCCTACACGCGATGGAAAGAAGGTTTGGACCTTTGACAGTCCAGATGTCTCACCCGTTTCCATTCCAAGATCTGAAGGCCTATCAGGTACAGTAACCACCACCTTGTATTATATATGTACGTACGCAGCTAAGCCACAATAATTATAGCTGTTAGGGAGTTCTGGCCAACAATAATAATTATATTATTTTATGGGTGGAATTGTATTTTAAACTTGACTTCCCCAAAAGGGTGCAGTTGTGTTTCAGATGGTTATCTACATGGCCAGAACAACAGCTTGTTAGTCTGAGCCTTGTGCCCGGGGCTACTCCCTGTCTTATAAGGTGGAACTGTTAGTAGTGGTTACAACACCGTTGCCATAGTTAAGTGGATATGATTTTATTAGTTACATGCCGGGTTAGTTGAATGATCGAACTACACATCCTGTGACTCACTCAGACAGCTAGGTGTAGGTGGTCCAGGGAGTGATGAGACTGAAACATGACACCACTCTAGTTCTGTAGGGCACTTAATTCTCTACTAGTTATAAGTGGAGCTATGGAAACACTTTTTAGAACATGTTTATTTAGACCTACCCAACCGTATCGCAGCGTGTGTTGCTCATTAAGGTGTATCATGTTACAATTACAAACACTACACACACACACACACACACACACACACACACACACACATCACACACACACACCGCAGGGTCCCCCTCTCCGGACGTCACTCCGATAGCCCTGAGGGAGCGTAATGGACAGCTGACTGACAGCATCCCCCCGTCCCCTGCCTGCAGCACAGTCAGCTCCACCCTCCACCAGCTGGCCTCACGACTGAGGGGCACGCAATCCACCGCAGCTATTGAATACCCAGGAAATGGTGAGCAGAAACAAATTTTTACAGTTTTAGACTAAATTAATATAATGTCTCCTACACACTGTACAAGGAGGTACTAGCATGTCGTAGTAATGGCTATAATTATGTTGTAATTCTTGTCAATGGATGCTAAGAAAAATATAATGTGTTGAAATTAAGTATATCCAGCTCTAGTTACCCATCCATTGATGTAAATATCTCCTGTTACTGTTTTCTCACCACTGCTGTGGGTTTGTCTGGTTCACTGTCTACCAGCTTACATAATAAGTTATTATGAGAATCGAAAACAACCTTGTTTTTGCTCAAGCCTACACAACCACTGACCTCACGTATAGATTTCCATTCTTGTTATGGCCTTGAGACAGTTCGCAAAGCTCAAAGCGACCCAACCCCAGAGTGTCTTGTCTATAGCTGTAGTTTGGATAACAGTGAAATAAGAGATGCTATTGGAAGAGCTGGCCCACCCACCAGTTATATAAGTCACACTTCTTGTATTGTCTAGGTTCCCTTGATTATGTACCGTACATGTAGACATACAAGACAAGACAAATACTTTGTAGGTAGTTTGTTCGTTTGGATTCTCTTATTCAAACTACTGACTAGATCTTCAGCTACATGTATCATAGTTTGTTAGTTGTTGTTGCTAAGCTGCTAGTCCAAGATTGTTAACCATCAGGGCACGTACGTAGTCAATGTTGTTATTCACTCATTAATGGACACGTGTGTATACAACCACTTTTAGTATCACCATTTGGCAAAGCTTCACTAGTGCACAGCTTAAGAGCTGTCCATTCTCAGCTAGTCCACATAGCTATGCCTATTGAGGCATGAGATAATTAAAGAGCACCTTTGAACATTCAGTGAGAGCATTAAAAGGACACTCTTTGAACTTGGAGTCCTCTCATGCAGTGTTGTTAAGGAAGTGCTGTATTGCTGATGGTAACCCGATGACTAGGCTAGGCCTACCCTACTAGTTCATGCAAATCCTCCCACTCACTGTGCTTTAATCCACAAATGGCTCAAGTTACCCGGGCCCTTTAGAGGTAGCCCCACATGTGTACCGGCTGTTTGTGTTCAGGCGTGTGAAATGTGTTTTAATTTGTATAGAGAGGCCTTTGGATTACATTAGCTGTATTGTACAGCAATTAAGTGTCTGGGGGGGGGGTTAGGGTCAAAGTGCAATAAACACGATTAAAGTACTTCAATGCGATCTCAATGTACTTTGAACGTAATTATTTTGACCTGATTTTCCATGAATAATGTTAAAAGGTGATTTTCTTTGTTATTGATCATGATAACAGCTAGTACATGTACACACACGCCTCCCCCTTGCAGAGCGTCGCTACATGATCATCAGTGAGATCATAGACACTGAGCGACGTTACATAGCCAGTCTGGAGATTCTCCTCAGCACTTACCTCCCCGCCCTGGAGAACGTCGTGGCCGCTAGAGACCTGCGTCTGTTGTTCCCTGCTCAACTGGAGCCGCTGGTTGAGAGACACAGCAATCTCCTCGTAAAGCTGGAGGAGAGGATGAGCGACAACACGCTCTTCCCTGGCATCGTGGGCGATATATTTGCCCGGCTACTCAAAGAGAGCAATGTGAGTGCATGGTGTGGTAGCCAGACTAATTTTCAACAAAGTATATCCCACGGGACTATTATAATATTATAGTGATTAACTGTGCCCCGTTGCCAGGCAGCAAGTCAATGATTTCAGTCTGATGTAATTTAACAAAGTTTAAGCTTTTAAATTTAACATGCTTTTCTTGGCAGTGCTGATATAGTCTGGTGTGTACGTGAGGGGATGCATTCTTGAATGATATTCAGTGTCTCACTTTATTAGTGCCAATTATGAGGTGTGTGCATGTGAACAAGAAATCCTAGCCTTGGAGCTACAGTAATTGATACAGCTACAATGGAACTATAGCTCTAGCCGGGCACGTGCATATCCGTGGGCCTTGTTCTACGTGTAGATTCCATGTAGCTGTAATGCTTGCCCTGTAGTGACGTCCATGCTCTTATATCATCCTGGGTCAATTTGATATTTACATTCCTACGTCATGTAGCTAGCTATATGAGCTGTCAGTATAATTACATGATCAGTTGTACGTGTTTGCAATATATCATATCCATTACGTTTTACTAGTGTGTATATATTGGCTTCTAATTCCAGCCAGCTAGCATGAACCTTCATGTACCCTGAACCTTCACGTACCCTGACTGTATTATGACCTCAATATACCGATATCCTGTATACTCAGTGAATTATGGAATCACCTGATCACCGCCTTGCATGCAATATACACCCACCCACTCTCCGTACTGCCTTTTACTAAATCCCACCCTAGCCTGCAAACGAGGAGGGAAGCTTTAGTGTGTAACGTCTGTCTGTCTGTCTGACATTATAACCCCTACATGATGCATAGTGACAATAGGTCATATCCTCCCCAGCTAGTTAGTGTATCCGGCCTCCATTAGTGATAATGACTTGTTTGGGTCAACTCAGTTAACAAAGTATTTGCAGAATTGTTGTGACAGACATCGATATGGTCAAAGAAGCCACAGTGTTGAGGATGCAAATTGGAACAAATATTATCATGACCATTAAACAACACAAACAGAATCAGACGCGCTACAAAATTGGTAGAATATTCAGTCCCTTCTCTAAGATTGAATTTCATTACCAAATTTGAATCCTTTTATCCATGCACAGACTGACATCCTGAACATGTACAGTGCGTACATGAATGAGTTCAAGGTTGCCATGGCTACACTGGCCCGCTACGAGCAGGACTCGGTGGAGTTCCATAACTTGTTATTGCTGTGTCAGCACAGTCCATCCTGCGAGGGCCTCAGTCTCGCCTCGTATCTCCTCACACCCATCCAGAGGTTACCAAGATACGAACTACTCTTAAAGGTACGAACTAGCCAAATGGTTAAATCTTTGCAAATGGTATTTCTCTCTGATAAGCAATTGAAGTCATATCGATGTAGTCTTTCATGAATTGTTTTATGGTCCCTCATATACGAGCACGATGTCATGTTCTGATGTACATGTACAGTACCCCCCCACACACACACACACACACACACACACACACGCAGTCTTCCTGTGATAGCCTCCACATTCAATGTGTCATTTCATAGTGCTAATAAATAAAATCTTCTTCTTCCATAATTGCAGGAGCTCTTGCGACAGACTCCAATGGACCATCCAGACAACTTCTACGTGAGTGATGCTATCGACCTCATCCACCATGAGCTACTCCGCTTGAACCAGTCCATCAAGTCCTGTCAGCAGGCTTGCTCTGTGAGGCGTGTGAGTGTGCGCAGCAAAGCCTCGTTCAGAGCAAGGACAGAGAAAGCCATTGCTAAACTCAAGAGGTGAGCAATCATTATAAGCATTTATATGTAGGTACTAGCTACTACTAATCGTTAGTTATGTCTGCATGTACATGTAGGTATTTGTTCCACCTTACTATGAAATGGATTAGATATACATTCATGGCAGCCTGGCTTTAATTCGTAGTTACACACTGTATATTGATGCACTATACATTAAGCTGCATGTGTATCATTCGTCCCACCCTAGTTTGGAATTGCTCACTATAGGACTAGACAAAGCACTGTTACAGTGGTAATGTATGCATGTACTGTGCATTTGAAGAGGGTTTGCTGTATTTAGGCAGAGCAAGCGTATGAGAATGTGCATTGTTTGAATTCCAATGAAGTGCAGACAGACAGTAGCCTCTTTGATTCTCGCTTAATCAGCTGTATAAACTGACTAATTAAAATGTACATGTACATGTACAGCTATTGAAATGGCCTGCAAGACAATTGTCTCATGGTCTCATGGGTGTGTTGTGCGGAAAATTTTCCACACATTTCAAGCATGACATTGCCTGCTTTAAAAATGTCAATACCCCACACAACTACACACGGACACACACACACACACACACACACACACACACACACACAGGCATGTTTCTATTGGCAACATAGACGGCTACTCCTCTGGAGATTCGAGCAATGGTCAAGAAGTGCGTCGATCAAGAACTGTACGAAGACGTCGCAACCTCAAACCCTCCCCATACCGCTCTGAAGAGAACCTAGTATTCTCCCTGGAAGATGATCCAAGGACTCCGCTGAGAGTGAAGAGCATGTACAATATCAATAATATGAGAGCCGGGAGTCTTGTTGACCTCATGTCCAGCTATAATGGAGAGGATGCTATGAAGAGAAAGGTGAGAACAGCTGCAATGTCCAGCACTTAGTTTTAAATAACAATTAATACACTGAATGAAGGTAATACCGTACATGGTGATGTTAACTACAGGTACTCTCTCCCACCCACTCACAGCCGAGCACGCTGACTCCATTGGCCAGTCTCCCAACGACCCCTGAACCCTCCCCTCGTCCCACCAGCCCCAGCGTGACCTCCATGAACCCTGTGACCAGCGAGGATGGGTCTAGAGCACGATCACGCGTCTCCGTCTATTCTACGACTTCGAGCACATCTGGTATCGGATCGATTGAAAACTTCAGTCAATTGGATCTTCGGATAGGAGCTTCAACACCCACACAGTTCAACTCTGACCCCACTCGTGCTTCAACGCCAGTGAGGAACAGAGTCTCGTTTCAACTGGACAGCCCCCCACTGAAGGCCAACGAGGTTCATATCGGAGGGGCTAGTGTAGTCGCAAGAAAGCACAAGAAAGATCCGTCTAAACAGAAGAAGAGAGCCTCCTGGGGGGCCAAGGCATTCAAGCTACTCAGTCGGAAAAAGAGGTAAGCCTACAAAAACATTATTGATATACATGTAGTTTTATGACACAGCTACATTATAATTTTACGCTGTAAAAATAAGAGAAGTTGAACCTATGCTTATCTATAGGGTTTTTAATTATGTGTCTTGTTCCCTCTCTCTGCAGTTTCTCTGCTAGTCGAGTGTTAGACATTGGCGCTCCCAAGGACTTCAGACATGTGCAGCACGGGTTCCCCACGACCGTCCCTGAGGGGACTGAGGCTCACAACCTGTCCCGGAGCAACACCGGCTCGAGTAACACTCTCACTGCAGCCAATTTATAGCATGTCTCTGCATGGACACCTTTGGCACTGAATTTCATATCTCACTGTTTGTATAATTATTATCTGATTTTTTGTATTCACTCACACGTTTATGGTCCATAAAATTTGATATGTCCAATTAATTATTGTATCACTCAACACAATGTCAAAGGAGGTTATGTAATTAATATTTGTCAAAACAACCACTGCATGTTGTGATGGTGCCATCAATAAAAGCATGTTGACAAGTATTAATTATGAGCAAATGTGACAAACATAATTATCATGAATACATTTAGAGCCATGCTGACTGTATACCTACAAAGCCTAGACCACTCCTACTATTGTGTCTCCGATAACTTGCACACAGTCCCTTGCTAATAGTTGGATTTGTTTGTGGCAATCTTCTTTCTCGTCTGTCTCTTTTCTTATGCTTGGCTTCTCTCGACTTTTGCTCTAGCACATTTCCACTTACAGGCATCTTTGTTTTGGGTACAGTCAAGGTCCAGCTGTTTCTCTTGGGTGGATGCAATGGAGTAGCTAACGGCAGCTCCACTTTGAAAGATTTGAATCCCTCTTCGCTTAGGAAAGCCAACAGTGAAGGGCTTGTGTGTGAGTTCCTTTTGTGGGTGAGATCCAATGGTGGGGGTGAATTAGAGGCTTGAGGGGGGGCCATAAATTGAGGTAGAGCCGACAAACGAAGTAACAAGCTTTCACCAAATAATTCTATGAGCTGATCGTACAGGGAGGGAGTCTTTTGCTCGTTCTTTATTTCCAATTGTGCTGAGTCAGTTTGTGTACTGCTATGTTCTATTTCCATATCTGTAGGCTCTGAACTTAGTTCAAAACTGGTGTTAGCAAAGAGGTTTCCCGGCTCTTTAGGGGGCGAGGTTAGGGTTGGCTTTGGTTCAGGAGGAGGTGGTGGGGTGGGAGGAGTTTGCTGTTGTTCCAGTTGATATCCACTAGTCAGCAATAGCTCAGCACAAAGCTGCAGACAGAGAACATTGGGTAATAATGTATCGCATGTAGTAATGGAGATTGGATGGTTTAACTGACATATATACGAGGTTCAAAATGGACTAGAGTGGAATTTCTAGAGAACTGGATGGCCTCCTATGTGAGCTTACGTAAATATCAGTAATAATTCTTTCAAAGCGTGCCAATCCCTAGTTTCACCCACCCACCCACACACACACACACACCCACACCCACCCACACAAAACGTGCCAATCCCTAGTTATCAATAACACAATGCCATTTGCAATAATGGTTTCAGTAATCGATGCCTATAATTATTATACTAAAGGTTCTGAAACTCTTTCAGTCGAAATAACTTGAGTTCCGTCTATCCAATGTCACTGCTTTTGTGATTTTCTGAAAGCTTAGAAAGAGACCTTTCAAATGGTACCATCAATGTTTATATTTGGGAGATGCTAATTTCGGCCCAATACCATGGATTATAGCCCATGGTCCAAAGGCGAAAAATGCCAAATTATGGCCTTAACCGAAGTTTGGATTTTAAAACATTATTTGAAAGGTCTCTTTCTAAGCTTTCAGAAAATCATAAAAATGTTGAAATTGGATCATCAAAACTAAAGTTATGAGACCCACGCGGCCCCCACCCGTTTAATCAATGGCTCCAGAACTCTTTTAATCATCATAACTTGAGTTCCGTCTATCCAATTTCACTGCTTTTGTGATTTTCTGAAAGCTTAGAAAGAGATCTTTCAAATGGTACCATCAATTCTCATAATTATAAGTCATTACTCACCAGTAGTGTCTCGTACACTCGCAGGATATCTTCTCTTTTCGTTGTGTCCAACTTTCCCTCAAGTTGTGTGCTAAGACCAGTGACAAGCTCCTCAATGCGTGGGTACAGTATAGTGACCAGACAGTCCCCAGGTAGATAGGCGAGGGTCAACAGAGCACCGTATAGCGAGGGGAGGGGTGGGTCTGGTGACAACAACAGCTGGCGGAGGGACGAGTGGAGGTCTGACAAACTGTCGCTGAGTGGACTACATCTAAAAGAGAGAAGAGATAATCGTGAATGCTGCATGAGAAGTCTTAATTCTTTGTAACGCTTAAATTGTATACATAATAATACATATCAAAAAAAGTACTAGCCTCCTATAAAGGCCTTTACCAAGCAATTAATAAGGAGTGGGCGTGGGTAATGAGGCTACATCTATATAGTCATGCTATACCAGCAATAAAACTTTGTGCTGAGAAACTAATTGTCAAAGGACCAACCCCCTCACCTGTGTAGGAGTGTGGCTAGTGAGACTGCTGCCAGCTCCCTCACGCTCCAGTGCTCCCAGTCCTCCCCACACACGAGGTAACTGGAGTCCAATAGCAGAGCCTTGAGCCTCGGGTAGAGGACAGAGAGGTACGGCTCCAGATAAAGGTGGGGGTTTTGGAAGAGGGCCAGACAGAGCTTGAGCAGGTGGGTCAACTGACAGGGGCTGTAGTGGTTCCAGTCACAAAGCTGGAGGGAAGGTAAGAGATGCAATGTATAATTATTGCATGGAATTCTTCACTCAAACCAAAAATAGGCTAATCCGAATCAGTGATCTACACACACAAATGTCTGGAGCTACAGACTAGTTCTGAAATTGTCAAAGGTTAGCTAGTGAAACGCATGCACACAATATCTATACATAAAATGCTTATTACTCTACAATCAGCTAATTAAAGTGTGCGCGCACTGTTTCTTGAAGATAGGCGACCATGTCAGGGAGAATATTAGCAATGGCCGAGTTCTTCTGTAGATCAGTGAGAGCCACCATCCTGATGTCTCCCTGGTCTCCAGTCAGAGCCTCCATTAACACACACAAGTACTTCTCATTCGCCTGAGGAGCGTGGTGTTTGGGGTTATAATATCTGAGTGCTGTATAGAAGAACATTACCTCATTTCCACCTCTCTGTAGCTCAACATAGGGCTGCCCTGAAATAGAGGAATTTCAAATCTTAAAAGACGAAGAACAATTAATTATGCAAATTTTAATTTTAGCTAGACATTAGCCATACCATATTCAAAGCTCAATAGACAATAGTTTTTTTTACTATTTTGTAAACGCTAGATATTAATATAGCCATACCATGTTCCACACTCGTACTGCTGCTCACTGTAGCTCCTTCAACAGCAACCCAAGACGCTACAAATAATTAGATGATCCGTGTTATGTTGCTGCTAGCTCTAGTTAGCCATGAAAAGTGAGATCTAGATCATGTGCATTCGGTCCACTGTATACAGGTAAGCACACACTACAGTACTGCATGCTAGGTATGATGTACCTTCCACACGAGGCATATCTGGTAGTGTGTCCACGATAAATGTGTCAGCCAGGGCTGTGGTGGTGAGGTCAACCTGGTCATCCGGCACAACAAACACGCTGCTATTCTGTGTGGGACAGAAGGTGGAGGCTTGCCCAGTCTGGTGACCATGGAGTGGCTGTGGGGGCGGGAATGAGGGTAGGAAGAAAATGGTATTGCACCATTTAATATACAACAACCTGAGCACAATATGCAGTATAGATGATCTAATAAGAGTACACACTGTACCTCGACACGACTCCATTTGAGAGCTTTGTCAAAGTCATCCGTTGTCATTCGCTTACGTTTTGCATGATGCATAAACTGGCAAGCGATCTGAATGGTCAAGAGTGACATGTATTTATTATTATAAAACAGTTGGTATGATGTGTACACTCACATCCGTGACATGACGGATCCTAAAGCTGACATCATCCACCAATGCTCTAGAAACGTCAGTAGATGTTGAATATGTATACCCAGGAATATCAATACCCAGGTTTTGAGCAGCTTGATACACAGCGCCGGAGGATACCTTTGAGAACTTTTTTAACCAGCCTTCACCATAATCCGCCATTTTGAGATGTGCGTTAAATGGAAAAAGCCAAGTAAACACATAAATGAAAATAGTAAGTATGGCGGATGAAAGCAGTGATTCTAGTGACTCAGAGTCCACCCACAGCGAGCCAGAGGTCCCAGAGGAGCCACCCAAGACATGGCTAGGCTACAGCTGGTACCTGGTCCGGAAAATGGCCAGAGGAACTTGGTCAAGTAAGTATAATTATTGTCATTTTTACAGTATTACAATACAGCTACACCGTCACCACATGACCCCTTACCTCCCTACAGCTATCCATGTGGTGGGTGATAAGCTTGCTTGGGGTCTGGGGATCACGAGCCCTGACTGGCAGTATGCACTGGACATCCACGAGGATCTGTTACGAGAGGCACAAGAAGAGCAGCAAGAAGAGGAGAAAGCTCTCAAGAGACAGGAAGAGTTGGTTGCTCAGAGGCTAAGGACTATGGAGAATGCAAGCACTGATCACGAGCAAGACAGAACTACAACTTAGTCACACACAATACCTTTATTCATTCTACATACGTATAGATTAATACTTGATTTTGTTCATTTTATCCCTCATGCAACTTTCATTGTCATGCAATTCTATCAAGTCCGATATTCACTTTGCAAATTATATAAATGTGTTGGCAGCACAATAAAGTATATTAGTATAAACTTCATGATTACAAGTGCAGAATTCATAGAGATACAGTCACAAATAAGCACTGTACAAATAAGAAAAAGAAAGCAATAAAACCGCCTTTTATAGCCTATTTCAATAAAAGAGCCTAATTAAAGCCCACCTATTGCTCAGCCCCAGGCACTTCTCCATTAATGGCCTTAGACTCTTTCCCATTACCCCCCACACCCTCACCCCCCACATCACCCTCACTCTGGAACACATCAGCTCTCAGAGAATTAGCAGTCTCTATAAATGATTCTATCTCCTTGAGTCTTTCGTTTATTTTGCCTGCAGGGAACAAAAAGAAGCGTGGTTCACCACTGTACAAATCAAAGGCCAATATCATAGGGCAGGCTGCTTAAAACATGACAAGTCACACCAGTTCATTTTTAGCATTATAGACAATGAGTCTATTTACTGTATACAACCCACTATAGCCTTAACGCATTGGACGTACATCATCAGTAACGTCATGTACAATGTATATCACACACTGACCTTCAATCTTGTCCCTTGTCTTGGCCAACAGCTCCTCTGTCTGAAGAGTGTGTTCTTTGGGCAGATAGAAGATAACTGGCTTGGCCTTCGTCTCAATGTAGCCCAGCATCTTCTTGTCGTGATCATTCCACACAGTGTACTGTGAAGGGGGTAATGATTTCCCCTAGAGCCTTATATGGGCTTTCGAAGCTACCCAGCTGAACACACACACACTTAACATACGTCATTGACCATCTCCATTTGCCTGGCGATGGTGGACACCTTGGTCTTCTGGGCCTTCTGCTGATCAAACAGTTCCTTTCTTTCCATCTGAGCTGTCTCTTTCTCCAGCTCCTCTGTCTTGGTCACCTTGTCCTCAATCTCACTACGACGACGCTCCTGGGATGAGAGGGGTACACTCACAATTATATAATCTGTAACACACGTACAAAACATTGTACTGGCTGAATACATTGGCAATGGTGGCTGTCTCACCTTCTCCGTTGTTTTGGCAGTGGCTTCGTTGTCTTTGAATTTACGGAGAGTGTTTTGAAGGAACCCAAACATCCGCTGGTTCCTGTAAGTGGATAGAGTGATCACTCAAGATTCATAAGTACACATCATAGACTATACACACACACACACACACTGTGTACTCTGTGGAAGGTTTTGTTAGGGTGCGTACAATAGACATCAAATTGAGCAAGGCGGTATAACAAGCCTTGGCCAATAAGAAATACCCTAGCTTTACTTTATCCCATGCGTATTTCCAGCCTCACACAACAAGTGAGGATGAAATTGTTCATGGGACTTTAAAACACTCGATCTTTTATATTATATATGACTAACCTCTTCTTGCTCTTTTCGTTCTCTTTTGGATCAGCTTTGGGTCGTGGCGGAGCTGGTACTGCAACCACAGATGACTGGACAGGCTACAGGAGAACAGAATGTGAGTCAACAGTGAACAGTGACTAGGATCTCCCGTACCTTACGTGCCTCTAGGTCTATTATCTCTCCGTCCTCGTCTCCATCACTGTCCAGGTCACGACCTCTATACATGTACATGTAGCAACAAGCACAATAAATGACTAACAATTTAAACAGAGGTGAGATATTTCTTACCCGTCTTTTTTTCTCTCTTCCCAATTGACAGGTGGTCCCAGTCGTCCTGCCAACCTATGAATGCAACAAATAAAATTTGACAAACATTTTAAAATTGTATACAGCCTCAAGAAACATTTTCTTGAACACAGAATAGTACCTACCTTGACTTTGCTCCAAAAGGATCTCTCCTTTTGCTATCAGAGAGGTCAACGTCGCCAGAAGAGCCCAGACGTCCAATCAGCCTGCAGTAGTTACATAGTGGCAATCACATGACCATTCATACTAGGGTCTCACAACCTTGCCCTCCCCTCGGTCGGTCGGTCCCTCTTCCTGTTGTCAGACTCAGACCTGCAACAATTGACAAATGAAATGCAGCATTCATTCACACAGTAACATTGGAATATACGATATATACAGCTGGCTGTAGAAAGTACCGAAATAATGGTTGCAACGTACAGAATTTTGCATGTATAACACGTCGTATGTACATTGCGCAATCAATAGAATGCTAGTATGTGTACCCACCAGGCTCTCAAGTTGCTGGCTAGGCGCCTATCTGGTCGCGAGTCTGTGCTGCTAAGTCGCCTTCTCCCATCAGGGCCGCTCGGACTGGGACGTGGGGCTCTGGAGTGCATGGATGTTATGATTTTATCAGCGTGCCGTGCCATACGTTGAAGAACTTACACTTTAAACTTCTGTTCATAACCAGTCAATTTCTTGATGGACTCGTTGGTTGATTCCAAGTCTTTACGAGCATTTAATAGGGATTTCTGCAGAACCTGAAATGCAGTGGCCATGATTCCAGTGCAGTGCTTCTCACTGCACTTTCACTGGACTCTATTTGGAGTTTATGGACACAGCACGTTTCTGAATAGATGGGGCGTTACTTGATATGAAGCCCCGCCCCCTTTTCCTGCTAACTTCTGCGCATATGACGTCACTAATGCGCATATCTCCATGCAAAGACGCATTTGTATTCACTTCAGCACTACTGGTACACTGGAAGAGAACAGGATGTTTGGAGCAACAAGAAGAATCCCTACAGGGTGCAGCACTGTGCATAATGATGAGATCTGGTAAAACTATAATACATGAAAAATCGTAATAATTGATACGTACATTTTCTATACGTACTCAGGAGGGCTCATATTCATCTTGAACTTCAGACGAATTTAAAGTGGAAAGGAATTTGGGGATTTCTAGCTCCAAACAAGGTACAGAGTAAACTCATACAACCTAACATTCAAATTGAACACATAATTATTATGCAGGTGGAGAAAAAAACCAGTCCTCCCCAAGAGAAGACAGGTCCGACCAATCACATCCAAGCTCTTGACCTGGCCACCCCATCAAAGAAATACCCACAGACCACATCAGGCGAGATTGGATTGCATCGTCGAGGGTCAATAGGTCAACTGGAGAGATTTGGACCACAGACTCGAGGGCTAACTAGTCTTCACAAACAGTTTAATTGGCCCTGTGAAAGTTTGTAACTAAAAATTATTAATTTTGTTGATGCCAAAAATATAATTATATGTAATTTATTAATGAAAAGTGCAAATTCAGAAATAATTAATTTTATGCAAAACACAACAACCACTAAACACTCTACATTTTGTGAGTACATTAATTTCTATACAAAAACACACCGACAGTCACACGTAGAAATTGCAACACGAGAAAATACCTCACACTATATAGAGTGCCTAATAAACTAAGATTATCCCTGACTGTCTGTAAGGTCTACTAGTTGGGTAGAGGGCTCCCCACCAGCTTCTAACAGATCCACGGCTGCTACGTCAGTGCGTGGCTCTTGGCTTGTCACATCAGGGGGTGGGCTACTTACAATATCGGGAAGTCCTCGACTACCTTGGTCTAGGCTAGAGAGTTCATCATCGGATCCACACCGCTCCATTGAAGTGTCCACACCTTGCTCAGAATATTCGACCACTGCGTCCATAGATTTCTCCATTTCTTGCAGCGTTGATGGTTTATCGCGCTCGTCCATTACAGGCACTTTCTTGAACGGATCGTCTTCATTTGTCATATCCGGTTCGTCACTATAGACATTATCTAACGAGCCAACAATTGACGGGTCAATGTCTTTTTCCTCCTCGTCTACGGAGGCTTGAGACGGGATGGCGGTGCGTTGGTTGCCACCAGCTGTGAAAGTGCCTTGTTCCTCTGGGTTGCCTTTTGGAATAGCCGCGTGTTGTTCCTCATGTAGTCGTCTCCTCTCGGCCTCAGCCTTCTCCTCTTTCTTGAGTTGATTGCGCGATGAATACTTCTCTATCTCTGTCAGAAGATCTCGAATCAATTGTCTATCACGCTGCAGAAACAGACGGGAGGAAAGAAACATTAATAAAACACACGAATTTAAAGATTTTTCACAGACCTGTTCTACTTTGAATGCTTTCGGAGTCTGCATACTGATAAGATGGAAGTTCATACGATGAGCCAGCTGCAGAGCCATCAGTCCAGCGACTCGAATATCATTCTCTCTTATGTCAACATGAGTCAAGTGCTTGCTCTCAGCCAGGACTTCAGCCAGGGCAATAGCTCCTGCATATGTAAAAATCAGTATAATTATCTATAACTCGACATGCATGTATGGAAACTATCAAAGGACATTTGGTAAGGATCATTTGGTAAGGATCATTTTGTACAGCAATATACTCTACAAATGTCGGCTGTAGTGCACTCTGTATCTCACACCTTCACAGGTCATCCTTGTGTTTGAGAGGATGAGTTTTTCGAGTGCCCGATTGGCTAGTAGTCCTAGTTTGAGAGTGAAGAGGCCGTTGTCCCCACATCGATTATTGGAGAGGTTTAGCTCCCTCAGTGTCTTGGTAGCAGGCTGCACAGATACAGGGAGGGGGGGATCAGTAGCATTGATGCAAGGCATGTGCTAGTCTAGTGTAGTGTCTTCGGGCGACCATAACTTTAGTTTCAGTGATCCACTTATTTTAGGTTATTTCAGAAAACCACAAAATCGGTAAATTACAATTAAAGTTATGGTTGTTCAGAATTTTGTATTGCACTACTGTGTGCAATGATAACTATAAACACTGACAGTATTGTGGTACCCTACAACACACGAGAGGCATCTTGCAGTGTACACAATTGACAAGACTAATCAATTCGTTATCAATACGGTGTGTGTGTGTGTGTGTGTACACTCTTCTACAGCTCTTTAACTCTTTAAAGACATGCTACATGATAGCAGGAGTAGATATAGTCACAAGGTGATATTTACGAGAGGAAAACAACTTAGTAGATACGTGTAAGAGGTAAGACTAGTCAAGACTAACAAGTACTGGACACCACCAACTCACCAGCATAGTAGCCACGTGATGGAATCCCTCGGGTCCTATGCTATTAGACTAACAAGTACTGGACACCACCAACTCACCAGCATAGTAGCCACGTGATGGAATCCCTCGGGTCCTATGCTATTAGACTTGAGGTTAAGAGTGAGTAGTCCATGTGCTTGCTCAGACACCCCAGCACAGATATACTTGACCCCAGCATCGCCCAGGCTGTTGTCTTTAAGGTCGAGCACTTTAAGACAGTGGTTAGTGCGGAGAATATTGCCCAGGTGTTGGCCATCTTCTGTGACTAGACTGTTATTACCAAGCCAGATCTCCTGGAGGTTTTCATTGAACTTCATGGCTGCCACTGTGTACAGAAATAAAGACAATGAAAATACAATACATACACAATGTACACTAGGTCTGATGAGTGTTTTCATAAAAAACAAAAGCAATCAGCACTTTAAAAATACCAACGTGTCAAGATTTTAAAGAGCTGCACGTACACACATAATTATTGTTAAATTTTAACTCTAGTTTGGACACTTAAATACATCAGGAGCACATTACAGAAGGAGCGTCTTACCTCGGGAATCGCATCTCGTGGAAGTTTGCAAAGCATGACCTCATATGCAAAACCACTAAGTGGGTCTGCGGGCGAGTGCTAATTGAGCTGACGGTGCACTTTTACCAAGCATAGGTCAATAAAAGTGAAAAGTAAACTCTCTCTTCTAAGAACCCCAGTAAGACTCCCTACTGCAAAAACAAAACGCCTAGTATGTGTTAGTCTAAGTCTAGCAAACTTTCTCTGTACAAAGTGACTGGATATGCTCCTATTTACAGAACTTTCTGTACCTCACCAATGACAGTCTCTTCCATGATGTATACCAACATCCATCAAAGATCTAGCTATTCATTTTAGCTCTTTCTGGCTCAACCTAGCTCTCCTGCTGCTGCACTACATACAAAATCCGTTTATAATGATATTCACAGGCTGACCGCGGTCTGTAATTTATGTACACAGTACTTACACACACTCTTATAAGGCAATGCGGCGTTTACGAAAGCACACGATATGCGATTTCCGAACCCATGCACAGTTAGACGCTCCTTCTGTAATGTGCTCCTGAATACATCCATTATTGTACACCCTAGCTTATTATATACAGTACGTACCAACAAGTAAGCCTTACTCAAAATGAATGTTCCTTTGCCGGATAGACTGTTTCCCTCCATCTTGAGTATGCTGAGGGAACAGTTGGCCCTGACCGACCTCAACAGGAGAGTGAGTGTTTGCTCCTCCAGTGAACACCAGCTCACGTTGATCATAGAAAGAAATGGACTCTGAAAAGAGGCAGAGAGGAGTAACACTGGTCAGTGAAGACTGTGGTGTAATCAGAGCAGCCTCTTTCAACGCTACTCACATAATAGGTTTGCCAATATACCGTATAGCGGGTAATTTTCGGGGGACAAAATATTCGTGGTTCAGCAATATTGAGACATTTCATGGGTAATATTTTCGTGGTTGGAGCTTGCACACTGCAGGTAAAGGTAGGCAAGGTCGCTTCATTCGTGGGTAAAATATTCGTGGTCAGACCTCCAACCACGAAAACCACGAATATTTTGCCCCACGAAAATTACACGTTATACGGTATACTGTTACATGTGATGTATACAAATACCTTGGCTTAGAGAAAGTCACTAAGGACATTATTATAATTATAGTGTGAGCCAATTTCTATTGAATATACCTTCTTGAGCATTCTCCCAATAGTGAGCCAAGCACGCGGTCTTAGTTTAGCGTTGTTGCTCAGGTTGACACGAGAGGCACATCCATAGAACTCTATCATCTCACACAGTGCTATGGCACCCTACACACACATAGTCACAGAGTATGCATCACTGTATGTATGTATACACAACACTGTAGATAGTGTACAAGCTCAATAATTGGAAGAGGAAACAGTTCCTGGCAGTATCAGTAAATGTACAACAAACATAAAATGAAACTACAGTTATAGTACACGGTGTATACACTAAGAGGTTTCTTCAATAGAATGTTATATGTATATACAGTATTACTAGTGAGCATCAAACATATGCAAACTTTGCGAAGGGTTGATCAATTTGCAACAATAAAAATTAATAGCAAAACCTATTAGTACTAGTAAACACACACGTTCCTTGCCAGAACACAATAGTTATCGCAAAGTCAATTTTTCTGCTGCTGATTTGGCTAGGTTTTTCACCAGCAATATATTCTAGTAATACGATCGCAAAGTCAATTTTTCTGCTGCTGATTTGGCTAGGTTTTTCACCAGCAATATATTCTAGTAATACGGTACCTGCTCAGGCAATACAGTACCTAGCCTGTAAACCAGAGCCCACTACATATTAGGCCTTGAAGGCTAAGAATGGACTATTAATCCCCAGGGAACACACTAATGCATAGTATGGTATATGGGTCACAGAACCTCGTCTTCCAAGTTGCATCTCTCCAGGTCTAGAGTGTTCATGTGTATTCGACTGAGTACTGCCTCCAGAACTTCACAGCTGGTGCTGTCCAGTTTCACTCCTGCACCAAGTATGCAGTACTAACATTGAGGACAAGGAGAGAACAAGACAACACACCTTTTAGGTCCAGTGTGTCCATTGGAATGCTCAGATCGTCAAATCGCTGCAGGGTGCAAGGTTCATATGCAGCCATTCAAGAATGCTATAAAGACAGCAGGCTTATACTATACAATGATATTTTTTGGCATTTGAAGGACGTAACCCTTGACAACAAGCTTGACGTACAATGTACAGTGTAATTAGAGAGTTTAAAAGCTAGGACACAATGTTTAAAATAAAATGCATATCAATTCACAGCTCTCTGCCATATACTATATATAGACGCATACCTCAAGTTGCTCGAGCAGCCTAGTGATTGGCCGCACTTTGTTGCTAGAACACTCTCTTCTGTAACAGCTGATCATCTCCGTGGCCGTCTCATTAGGGTCTATAGAGAATGGGGTGATACTGGGATTTGCTATAATAATCTACTAATAATCTCTAAGGTGGTTTTTGATGTCAGCTTGATTGACTACAAGTGTACAACAATCAGTGCTATGCAGGTCCTGTGTCAATTGAGGTGTGTAATGGTACATGGTTTCTTCAAATGTACTGCATCATTTTCCCTAATATACATGTACATGCAGTGTGTGTGTGTGTGTGTGTGTGTGTGTGTGTGTGGAGTGTGTGTGTGTACCGTGTGTCCACAGGTCAGTATCGTCAAACTCGTGTGTCTCTTTTTGGTTCCACTTAACTCGGCGATCACCACTCTTGCCCTCCTCCTCCTTGCCGGCCGGTTCCTATGGAAACCACACCAGCTAACAACCTGCTATATACGTGTGCACTAGACTAAACTTACAGCAACTGCAGAGCTCATGCCCACGATAGCATCTGGGACCACGTTATTGGGTACAGATATATCCATCAGGTGTACGCGTGTACGTGTGTGTGTGCGTGCGTGATGACTGCCTCAAGGTAGCTTGGATCACACACACAGGGAAACTACAGAAATAATGTGTATCAAGCTACACTCTTTATGGGTTATTATAGACTTACTAAGAGACAAGTTGTTGAGGCCTGTTGCTGTATTCTAAACTTCTGGCTTTCTCTTTCACCCTTGATCTGATAAAACATTAATAGCTGTCACGTGCAATTTTGTTTGGGGGAGTGTCCTGGGTGACCTTTGACCCCTCTCCTTGTTCCCCATTGCTTTAATATTCTTGATCTTATTGGCAAACACGATGAGTGAGTTCAAGTTCAACCAGTCCGTGGGAAAGATTCAGAATGTTGGGGAGCGTGTGTCTGTGGTGAGATGCTACTAAGGGCTAGGATAAAGTTGCTATTCCATAATTATTTTCCTATTTAGAGCACAATTAATTGTTATTGTATTAATTACTGCACTCCATATTCGTGTGTACATGTATACAGGATGGAGGGAAAAAGAAAGCTGGTAGTGTGGTACACATCCCAGCGTACAAGCTTGGTGGGATCCAGTTTGGAACGAACAAAGTATCCCGATTTCAACAAATCTACAAGGTTCGCTTCTTCCATCTTAATTAATGGGCATGGGTATGTATTAGACACCTATATAGTGTGGTATATGCTGTTAGATTTCTTTACCCACAGATAACTGGTCATGGTGATGTTCCTGTGTTCCTGAGGACAGGACGAGATGTATTCATGTATCGAGGGTTGATGGCACTCTCAATGGTTGGCATAGCGATGACTTTATATGGAATGGGCAGTATGGCCACTGGGGGCATGCAGAAGAAGAACTAGTCAATATTGACACTCTGTTATAGTCTGTGTTTATTATTATGTTCGCATTTCAGGTACATTTGTATCACTCAAGTAGAATTGCTTATCTTATAGCTATTAATTTTGTACCGAGACTTCAATTATCAGACGTAATAATAATAATAAGCAGTGCACGAGAAAATAATTGCAGTGAATAATTATACAAAGGTTTCAGTAGTAATATAATATAATATATAATAATATAATAATATAGGCTATAGGGCCGGTGTAATACTATTATTATATCTTAGTGCGTGGATTCCTTGAGGATCGTCTCAGAGGCACTGCCGATGTTGGTATCACTTTCTTAACGGGAACTTGCTTCTTATGACTCTGAGAAAAAAACCGTTGTGTGTCACATGTACATTATTAATTGCTTGCTAAATGCACACATGTACAGTGTACAATGTAGTGTAAAGGAGTGAGTGGGTGTTACGGATGGATAGCCTTGGAATCACAACTTTTTGTCTAATTTTTAATTTTGGCTACATAAAAATGTAATAAATTAATGCATTCACTCGCCACCTTCTTCCCATCGAAGTAGCCCAGCTCAGGTGGGTAGGCTGCTTTGGGTAACAAAACCACTGGCTCTTGTTTCTTGCTAGATTCACTCTCTTTCACGACAGCAACCTTTACTCGCTTTGTAGGCAAGGCCCCATTATCATCCTCAATGTAATCCACTTTCCTTCGCTTTATAGCACGTTGTATAGAAGGTTTCTCCACACAAATTGGAGCAGGTTTGTGATCTGTGGAGGCTTCTTTTTCGTCTGCTGATGAGCTGGTATCAAGATCGTCTTTTAGAGGAGCTTTCTGACGTTTACCAGTTGCAACTTTAGCTTTCTTGCTGGCAGGAGACTTTAATTCTGCTTCACTTGAACTTGGTCCACGCTGTAAGAACAAATAATTATGCATCAACAAGACTATCAAAAAGTGCTGCAACTAACTACATGTACAGTACTTATTGTAACATAGCACCTTTTTAGTCGAAGTAAGCCAGTCAAGGCCCTTGGAATCATCTTTGCAGCCAATATGTTTGAGCTCCCGTTGAAACAGTTTCTTTAGTTGAGTGTAATCCGGGTCCTGCGTGTACTCCAACCTGAACACCTGTTTCATGTAGTCCCGTAAACACGAGGGAACTGGGTTGCTATGAAAGCAGGCAGTCATGAGTTCTCCTACATTAGACTTATACCTGTACATGGAACAAAGAGTGTGCCATCAACAAATGATACATGTACCTATAAAAACACTAAGTTATGAAGTTATGGCTGTTGAACAACTACACTCCCCTTGTTTAATCAATGGCTCAGGGACTCTTTCTTGCACACACAAATTAAGCCACTGACCCCATTTTCTTTTTGGCCACATAGTCTTTATTCTCCAGTTTGTCCTCCCAGGGTAGACGCCCGGCAGCCCACTGTAGGAGGCAGTAGCCCACAATCTCCAGATCAGCACGGCGGGACGGGTCTGTATAAAACAACAAAGATTATAACCAAAATTGTTTTTAGGTTGTATAAGAAAATGTCATACTAAATGTAAGTTTGCGTACAAGTACTGAACAAGCAAGTACTAGTCAAGTTATACTACAAATAAATACACCCGTATCCATAGTACTAATAATACATTGTTGATAGCAATGTACTAGTAGGAGATTCAAATTACAGCTAAAGTGCATACAAGATGCATCACTTACTAACTCCCTTGTGAGCATCGATGCTAGTGAACTCGATAGTGCCATCATGCTGTCGGCGTGGGTCCTCTGAATAATCCTTGTGCACTCCATCTGGAGAGTAGCGATAGGCCAGGCCATAGTCAACCAGGAAGACTTGGTGGGGGTCCTTCAGCCCAGTGAGGAGGTTGGAGCCCTTCACATCAGCATGGACATACTCTGAGCTGTGCAGAAACTCCAAAGCCTCCAGCTATATAATTAAACATTGAAGTAAAGTAATTACAGAAAATCCTTGCACAGGAAATTCTATACTTAGGGAGAAGGAAAAAGAATTTTCAATAACTAAAATTGCAAATAATTCACTGAACTAACTCACCAGCCTGAGAGCCAGGTAACAGACTGTTTTCATTCCAAACTGACGTCCAGCAGCAGTGAACTTCTTCTCAATGTCCTCCCCGTATTGATGCATGACCATGAACCGATACTTGCGATCAGAGTAGGTGTGGTCTCCAGCCGCCACAAACTCAGGCACAGAGAGGTGAGCCAGATCATGTGACTGACACCAATCTGAAACTGCGTTGGAGGGAGGACAGTCTCAGCGATAATTGGAAATAAAGGAAACACACTCACTAATATCACGCTTGGCTACTCGGCGATAAAACGACAGCTCAGTAAATAGCGGTCCATTCTCATGAGGTTCCTGAATATGAAAACATTCAAAAATGTATACTTTATTTGCTCAAAATCTTACGATTTTTACGACGTAGTGTTCGTTCTTTCTCTCTCCAGCTTTAGATGCTGAATAGATCTCGCCAAATCCACCTTTCCCAATTGAGCTACCTAAAGTCCAGCTAGTCTTCTTTGTAAAATCTGTTAGCTCAGCTCCTTTGGGCATGGGAGGTGGCATCTTTCTCCCTCCTACACTCTTGGCTTGAGCTTTCTTGGCGGCAGGCTTAGATTTGCCATCTTCAGTTGTCTTTTTCTTGGGAGGCATCTCTAGCTCTAATCTATGTTGTATATCTGTGGCATGGTGATTTGTTCAAAGGGCCCGCCCATCGTTTTCTGAATAGAGCACAAAAAGGGAACTTCCCTGCTTCCACTTTTCCACTTTGTAGCGTACCGAGGGAATTTCCCCATCTCTAAGGCGTAACCCCTCTTGTGAACTAACAGTGAGATATTAAAAGCTTTAATTAATACTGAGCAGCTCTGCGAAGGATGCCTGTTGGTACAGAGACGAAGAATGGTCGCCAAGAGACAGGGAAAACTAATGGAGAGGAAGAATCATCAAATTCAGAGGATGAGTCTTCATTTTGTGAGTAGTTGTTGGCTGTTTGTTTACATTGCATGGGAGACAATTGAAGTAGTATACTAGTAGTGTGCTATTAATTAAAGTAATATCACTTTAGATGATGAGGATGACACAGAAAGAAGAAAAGGAGATTGCATAGAGGATATTCAATTCCTTGAGCAGCAGTTCACCGATCTCAAGGAAATGTATGAGTGTCCGCCCACAACACACACACACACACACCACACACAACATACACACACTATTAATGCTGTTTGTAGTGACTCTCTATTCTCCACCTAGGCTGTATCAAGAAAAAGTTCAAGACTTGGAACACAAAATACAAGTTGTAACTGAAGGTGCATACCTATAAAATGAGTAGTTCTTCTGTCACCATTACGTGTTTGCTGTACACACTCTGACAGGCAATGCTCCTGAGTACACACAGCCTCTGAGGGAACTTGATACCTCCTTGAAAGCTCGTATGCGTGTTGCAGGTAAATCTCTAAAAGTATGTTTAAATTATTAATGTCTGTCCTTTCTCAGAGTTGCAGCACAAATCTCGTATGGACAATATCCAGCACAAGTACCACGAGGAGGTATCCTCCACACAGCAGGATTTTGAGGAGCTTTGTCGGGTGACCAAGGAGAGAATGATTGCAGAGATCCAGGACAAGATGAGAAAAATAAAAGAAGATGTAGTCATCAGTCGACTTAATTGCGGTGAGCTGTCTTGATTGATGTATATATGTATAATATTTAAACTAACTGTGTTTGTGTGTTTTACAGAAAGCACCAGCCGTAAACGGAGACCAAAAGCCGTCAAATTCCAGCTGCCAGATAAAAGAAAGAAACCAGTGGTTGTGAATGATATCCTCACTTAATTTATAATGACTCATAATTGTAAATATGCCGGCATTTCTCCTTGACTACTTAATTCTCACGACCATGTATGGTGTACATGCTGAGAGACATTGACATAATGGAAGACACCAACGACATCAGAAAGGTGCATTAGGAGCTTGGTGTATGTAGTATCTTCATGATTATAATTATTTCTTCAGGGAAGAGCTTTCATGGAGGTTGGAGGGCTTAAAGACAAGCCCACTCGCAAGACCAAATCACCAGTGCTTAGATAGCAAAAACTATACTATTAGGACGTTTTTACAGTGTATATATATTATAATTATAACAACGAATATTACTATACAATAATATATACACGAATAATAATTACTACATGGACAAACAATCATCTCTATTATAGTGTTCTAGACGACATGTGCCAGTTGGGTTCACACAGTTAGAGGAATGCAGCACACCAGTCTTTCAGACACTGGTAGCAATCTCTCTGCTGCTTTGCGTTAGCCCCACACGTCTGGTTCAGCCAATCTTGGAACAGCTCTTCGTTTTTCTTGAGGACAAGAAACTGACCAAGTATAACGTAGGCTTTGTCGAAACCTTTCTCGGACAATCTTCCCCCTAGAGCAGGTCCAATTCCAGCCATTTCAGTAACCTCCTTGTCACCCATGGGCTCTCCGACAAAGTTCCTGTGCTTTTGGCTGGTAGACGACATATTGATCTGTGTGTGTGTGTGTGTGTGTGTGTGTGTGTGTGTGTGTGTGTGTGTGTGTGTGTGCATGCCAGACTGCTATACAGCACAGCTACAGGTAGTACGTACATAGACTAGACACATATTTACATACACATGACACATGTGCAGTTTTAACATCGAAATCTGCCACATTTAAAACGAATAACTTAATTTTAGAACCTTGAGGGGCTGGCTAGCTTGCATTAAAATGTACTATGATCTCAGAGTACCTCACCTTAAGCTTAGAGATTTGAGACAGTGAGCTGTTCAGTAGATCGAGGGGTTCTTTTGCAGCTAGCTTGCGGGCATGAGATAATGACAGCAGCCGGACTGATTATGGTGGACACACCCACTTTTTAAAAACTCAAAAAGCAGAGTGGGCGTACACCCACGTTTAAATCTCGAGTGAGGCAATTAATCGAGCAACATAGCGGCTTATAACAGAGGGTAAACAAAATGATCATTGGTAAATAATTTAAACACAGTCATGTGCAATCTATACACAAACACAAATGTAACAGTCAATGTGCCAGTATTCCATGAGGGGGTGGCTAGCCACAGCACCAGCTACTTCCGTGTGGCTCTTGTTGTACAGAGCTCTTGATGGATGAAGTGAGCACCAGTTTGCTCTCTGATCGCTCTGATCCTATGCGTTGCTCAGCCTGTGTGTGTGTGGTGTGTGTGTGTGTGTGTGTGTGTGTGTGTGTGCGTGTGTGCGTGTGTGTGTGAGTGTGCGCGTGTGTGTGTGTGTGTGTGTGTGTGTGTGTGTGTGTGTGTGTGTGTGCACGAGGATTGAGTATTGAAGCATGCTGTTCTTTATGCCAGCCTTAATGCAATCAATGCATGTATATGTACAAGCATGAACTCTTGGTACAAGTAACACACTAACAAAGCAGGAATACAGTGTGGCTCTTAGGGTCTCAAATTGCAATGTTTGCTACAAGTCAACTCACACTATTGAGGATCTGTTCTGTTAGCCCAGTGAATGCCTCTGTGATATTAGTGTTTGACCACGCACTAGTCTCGAAGAACTGGCACTTGTGCTGTTTAGCCAACTGCAGAAAACATACACAAGCAAAAATAAACTTAAACTAATCAAATACACATTTGTAACACATACATGTACTAGCTAGTGGAGACCAATTGTAATCAGTACGTGACAGATTGTAATGTACTCACTTTCTCCCCTTTTCTGGTGGTGACCTGTCTCTGTCCTTGCTGTTGGTCTAGGTCTAACTTGTTACCAACCAGCGTTACCTTGACATCATCCACTGCATTCTGTAGGTGAGAAAAATACCAGCCATTTTTGGTAAAACTATCATCCATTAATTTCTATGGTGTGCATTCTGATGAATTACATAACTGTACATGACAAGTTAGTACCCAGTACGCTGTATCTAGAACAACATGAAGGATTGTGTTACTGGAATAAATCTATAAAAACAGGATATATTATACCAACTGGAAAAGCCCCTACAATTTTCATAAGGACATTTTTGATGATACATTGAACTTACCTCTTCAATATTTCTAAGCCACTTGGTTACATTTCCAAACGTTGCATCCTGTGTGATATCATACACCAATAGAATGCCCTGTGTGTTTGTGTGTGGGGGACAATAGCAGGATAATAGACCGTTATATAGGAACAATAACATGCAGTCACTCAGTTATTAGTCAGCTCATGGTAATGAGAAGATCACATGTCACACAAAGTACCTGTGCTCTTCTGTAGTACTGTGCAGTAAGTGTTTCAAACCTCTCCTGTCCTGCAGTGTCCCTGTGTGTGTGTGTGTGTGTGTGTGTGTGTGTGTGTGGGGGGGGGGGGGGGAGGGTTATGCATCATCCTTTGAACTCCAATTATTAGCCCTATCAATACACTGTACATGTAGTAATCAGATTATTTACAAAATGAGTTTGCTTGCAATAAGTGTACCTCTACACAATAAGTGTACCTCTACACAATAAGTGTACCTCTACACAATAGTTAATCCACTAGTAATTGCAAAGTAGACATACCAAATCTGAAGTCGAATTCTTTTCCCCTGGACAGTGAACGTCTTTAGTTTGAAGTCAATACCTGTGATTGAGAGTGGGGACACAATCACCTTTTGCCAATAATATGCTTTGAACATTTCTGGCACATGTTACAATCTGAAATCTTATGCCAAAATCCGAGTTGTATGCCAAGGGGGAGGAGAGAGCGTGGGGGGGGGGGGAGTAGGGGGTATTGCTCACCAATGGTTGTGATGTGACTGCGACGAATCTGATTGTCTGTGAATTGAGAGATGAGGCAAGTCTTCCCGACACCACTGTCCCCACAGAGGAGCACCTTGAACAAGTGGTCGTAGTTACGGTCCACGTGACTCATTCTCACACCTGTGTTGTGTTTATTAATATCAATACATAATTATTATTCAACAACTTTTGTAGTAAAACAGCTGATTCAAACTCAGTTGATCTTTGATAGGAAATCTACAACAAGGCTAGCTAGTAGATACATAACAGACTCACACAGTTATTAGACAGAGGGTAGATCCTGTATATGGAGCAATTCGAAGCCTTCAGACCCTTCCTGGCTTGATCAACAACAGTCAACACAACATGAACAGCATGCAGTGAGTGCAGTAGACGGTTGCTCAAGTCACGCCCACTACCTAATACTGCTCACTCAGCAAAATATGGGTCAAAGTTCAATGTTGATGGGCATTTATAGGAAAATAGTGTAGAATAATTATTCACAAGCTACAAAACAAGATCACAGATTGACAGGTACTGTTCTCTGTACTCAGTATGAGGCTCTCTAGTTTGAGGAGTATCTATCATAGTCTCCCCTACTTCCAAACGGACCGCTGTATCCCCAACCATTCAGCAATCTCCAACTCTGACTTCCATGCCCTGAAAAGTTTCATCGAAACCTCTAAACGACTGTTTGTCCTAACTGGAGCTGGTATATCTACAGAGAGTGGTATCAAAGACTATCGATCAGAAGGTGTGGGACTGTATGCTACTACAAATCAACGTCCGACCACTTACGATAAATTCGTGCGGAGTGCGCAAGTTCGACAACGTTACTGGGCAAGAAACACGACGGCATGGCCTGTATTCTCAACCTTTAAGCCAAACTTCAGTCATAATTTCCTCGCAAGTCTAGAGCATCGTGACAAACTACACTGGCTAGTCACTCAAAATGTGGACGACCTTCACCACAAGGCCGGTAGTCGAAGGGTGACGGAACTTCACGGAACAGTTTTCAGTGTTATCTGCCTCAGCTGTTGCCACATGTACCCACGACCTGATATACAAGAACAAATATACAGGGACAATGCTGGGTGGGCCGCTCAGCCTCAAGGATTTGCACCTGATGCCGACGTTTTCGTTGCTGAAGAATTCGTGAGAACATTCCGAGCCCCAGAGTGTGTGAAATGTGGAGGAGTGCTTAAACCTGATGTGGTGTTTTTTGGCGATTCTGTACCGAAATCTCGTGTGGAACTGATAGCTAGACGTCTTGAGGAAAGCGATGCATGTCTAGTGGTTGGATCGTCTCTACAAACATACTCTTCGTTTAGACATGTGAAACAAGCCAAAGATTTGGGGCTGCCTCTGTTAATACTGAACATTGGGCCGACTAGGGCTGACTCATTAGCCAGTGTGAAAATTAATGGACGATCTGGGGAGGCATTTGAATGGTTGCAGGATCATCTGTGACTGACTAACAACTCGATCCTCTAGCATATTGACACTCTGTGTACATGTATAGTGCTTTATCATTTATCATGAGTTTTGAATTCTTAATAATAAATTGTACGGATTTATTGCAGCTTTGTGTATGTGTAAATTTGCCTCATCATCCTTAACAACTACGTGTGTTTTTCTGCTCACAGGTTAATTGATGTTTCACTCGACACTACGTGTTCCCCTGAGATCTCTGCTACAACAGTTTATCAACCGCCACCGTTCCTACCACCCGAGCCAAGCCAAACAAGTAAGTTCTACTGTAGCTAACCATTGGGAATGTAGATCATTCAATACTGTGCAAACAGTTAATTGTAGGATTGTGAATGTGTGTGTTGTAAGTCTTGTACTAGGCTACTGATGAATGTAGATCCCTATGGAGCTCTGTGGTGTAGTACAAGCCTTGGAGAAGATAGCACCCACCAAACTAGCAGAGGAATGGGACAACGTTGGTTTACTACTAGAGCCAAAACCGTCTGAACTAATACGAGGAGTGTTCATCACCAACGACCTCACAGAGCCTGTACTGAGTGAGGCACTCTCCCTGAATAATATTGGACTAATTTTGTCCTATCATCCTCCCATTTTCCAGTCATTCAAGAAGCTCACACAAGGCTCTGCTAAGGAGAGGATATTATTGAAATGTGCACAGTCAGGTATTGCAGTGTATTCCCCTCACACGGCTCTGGATAGTATGGAGGGTGGGATTAACGACTGGTTACTGGCTGGTGTTGGGGAGGGTGTAGTGTCCTCCATTGGAGCTAGGAAAATGGGATCTAGAGCTGGCAATGTGGTGAACTGTGAGGGGGTGGAACAAGGTCACTTGGAGGAACTCTGTAAATCATATCCACTTGTGGAGCTCAGGAGTGAGGGGTGAGTGTTTGCTAGTTGTTTACTACTTTATTTCATTCTCTTATATAGGGAGATCTGTTGCAGTGATAGTGACCTGGTAAATATTCTCCCCTTGTTAAAGAAACTGTCTCCTTCCAACATCTTGGTCAACTCTTCTACCAAAGTAAGCTAATTCAATTTGTCAACGGTCACAACTTTAGTTCTGGTGACTCAATTTCAATGATTTTGAAGCTAAAAAAAGTCTTTCAGTTGGTATGTTCAAATAAAAATGCAATTGTTTGACCAGTTTTCGTGCTCATTTTCCAATTTGGTCATGTTGTAAATTTTAAGATTGGAACAAATTATGGTCGTTCAAAGATAATTATGTTCTATATAATTATGTATTTCTTCACACAGGTTGAAGTAGTGCCTTCAGGAGGACGTTTGGTACAACTGTCTCAGTCTCTCTCTGTTGCTCAAGTCATCGACAAAGTGAAGACCTACCTCCATCTCCCTCACCTCCGAGTCGCCATGCCAACCATTGATCGTCCAATCAACAGCGTGGCCACATGTGCTGGCTCAGGTGGTTCTGTACTGCAAGGTGTTCAAGCCGACCTCTACCTGACTGGAGAAATGTCCCATCATCAAGTACTGGAGGCTACTGCTCAAGGCACAGCCGTGGTTCTGTGTGAGCATAGCAACACTGAGAGGGGATATCTCAAAGAGGTTTACAGGAGGAGAGTGGCAGAGAGTCTGCCTGGAGTGGAGGTGGTGTGCTCAGAGACTGATATGGACCCGTTAAAAATTGTCTGAACATTAATTTTATGTGTCACACTGTGTTTGTGCATTGACAAAGGAGATAAAAGTGTGTAAACTCAAATTTGACTTTTAGCTTAGTTTAGCTTACCATTACCAGATATACACAAAATATAACTACTAGGCAAAGGTCGTTAATCAATAAAGCAAATTAACCAGCTCAGCACACAGGTACTGAGGTGAATCCAAGATGGCCAGTGAAAGTCGTCCAAGCTATCCATACGGCTACAAGCCCATTCAGGCGAGCAAGGGCTCGTACAGAGTCATCCCTGGGGCCACGCTACCTGAAGGGGAGAGACAAAGAGCCATCAACAGGAGGCAAACTGCCAAGAACATGAAATCTTACAAGGTCCTGCTCATAGGAGAGAGTGGTGTGGGGAAATCAACGTTGGTCTCACGGCTGTGTGACGATACCTTCAGTGTTGACAGCAGACAGCACACACTAGGTAAGCTGTAGAGGTAGTAAACCTTGCATAGCCGACTAAATATTTATAGCTACTGTAGATTGAACTGGAAGTTTTATTGAGTCTGACATGACATACATAGCTAGCTACTATGTTCTTTAATACAGGTATGGACATGTTTGAAAAAGAGGTCGAACTAGAAGGAGAGAAAGTAAAGATGTATATATGGTAAGTCGACATGCCAGCTCTCAGAATCAACAAAGAGCTACATAGTGCCATCATAATAATTATTATGGACTGTTCTTGCCCCTGTAGGGACACTGTCGGTACTGAGCGGTTTGACTCTATCACTACCCAGTATTACAGAGGAGGGGCGGTAAGTGGTGTATTCACTGGTGACTCTAACGGTTTAAGTCTCTTCCCCTTGTGCAGGGTATTGTGATTGTGTACGATTGCACATCTCTGCATTCGTTCAATCTTCTCACCAAATGGATAGGATACATTCATACTGTAAGTGTTACGATGAATAGATTGTTATCGAGTCACTATTGACTAACTGTGTGGTGCATTGCTGCCATGGGAATTATCTAGGAATACTTATGTACTTGTATGGTGAGTGACATTCAACATAAACTTGTTTGTACACAATGTGTATGGTTTTTGATACGCTAGTAGAACTTCATGTGGGTTATTGGCTACACATAATCCTAATTAAAGAATTATTAATACACTAGCTCTCTCATGTGGATACATCCCACTCAGCATGCAACGGCCGATGTCAGCCTCATGCTACTGGCCTCTAAGACAGATCTGGATAGCAAGAAAGAGGTGCCTGCTGACGATGGACAAAAAGTGAGCATCTCTGGGTATTTATCATACGTGTACTAAGCCTTGTTTACTTTTCAAATAATATGTTACTTTGAGAGCTCAGCCTTATGCTTGTTTTACAGTAGTAAGTCAACTTCAACTGAGTTGAAATTGAACCTACAGAACTCAAGTTATGGAGGTTCCCATGCAAGCCATTGATTAAGCGGGGGGGTGGGGGGGGAGGGGGGGGTGGCAGTGGTACATGTTGAACAGCCGTTAACTTTAGTTCTGATGATCCAATTTCAAAAATTTTATGATTTTCTGAAAGCTTAGAAAGAGGCCTTTCAAATGATGTGTTAAAATCCCTAATTTGATTTGGACCATAATTTATCATTTTTCGCCCTTGGACCATGGGCTATAATCCATGGTATTTGGCCGAAATTGGCATACATTTTTCAACAGCCATTAACTTTAGTTCTGATGATCCAATTTCAAAAATTCTGAAAGCTTAGAAAGAGGCCTTTCAAATGATGTGTTTAAAATCCCTAATTTGATTTGGACCATAATTTATCATTATTTTTTTGCCCTTGGACCATGGGCTATATATAATCCATGGTATTTGGCCGAAATTGGCAATTTCTGTCATCTCCCAAAATGAGCATTGATGACACCATTTGGAAGATTTCTTTTTCGATAATCATAAAATCGAGCTAGCTACGTATAAGTAGGTGTCCATAACTAAGTTTGAACTGTCCAATTCCGAATGATTGTTTTATAATTATGCCTCTTGTCTCTATTATTCTTGTGTAGTTTGCTAATCAGTACGAAATTGGGATGTTCTATGAAGTGAGTGCCAAAACGGGAGAGAACGTGAGTGAGGCCTTCCAAACTTTCTTCAAAGACATACACAGAAAGGCAAGATTGACTGGTTGTATAATAAAGAACACATTTTTACCCAACTTCTGTTTCCCCTCAGGCTACCTGCCCTATGCCCAGTCCTGATGAGCCACTTCCTTCTCCTGGGAAAAAATCTTGCAACTGTTAGCCTAATATGTGTATGTGTGTGTTTGTGTGTCAACAATTTATGATTTTTATCATGATCTCAAAGAAAGCTGCTTGCATAAATTTATTACTACTTGTGGGGGTGTCAGGTCTAAGAAAGATGGGTGGGGCTGGTTTTCAGCAAAAACCTCCCTCGAGGTAAACAAATATTGGACAGTTGAGTGGGCGTATCTATACAACATGGTTGATGGAGTGCTTATCCTACCAGCTAGTTTGGAGGAATCAGTGTTCAGAGGATTCATCAACACACCAGTAAGTCAGTCACTCATGCATCTCTATAATCCAGTTGTATTCTTTATAGGAGCACAGTTATGAGGTAAAGGTCACTCTGTCATCGTCCAATCAGATTTCAGATGCAAGGTGGGTGTGGTACATGTGTGTGTGATGTGTGTGGAGAGTGTGCAGGGTGGAGGGTGACTGGAGACTGAGCAATCTCATCCGTGGGCAAGAGGATACTCTACAACAAGTGAGTTAGGTATGAGCGGTACATTTCAAATTTGTTCCAGAATTTCATACAAATACATTTTATATTGATATTAGTATCTCACTGAGAGCAAGACTGTTCCTGAGCTTCTGGGTAAGATGAGAGACTTGCTGACTCAGCTGGAGAGCTCCAAACCCTCCCCCCTCGGCCTTGCCTTACCTCTGAGTGTGTGCAGACAACTGGCCAATGACATTGACTCGCTGGGATGGTCAAGGTTTGTGTAGTTACTACATGGTTGTAATTGAACCACTTATTTCTCTCCTAGGGTGCAAACAGTAGACACATTATTCAGACATATTCAATTAGTTGTCAGGTGAGTGCTACTAGTAGGCTATTGTATCATTCTATAATTGTGCTGCTTTTCACAGGGATCAAAAGAACCAAGCACACACTCTCACTGTGTCTCCAACGGCCAAGGTAGACCACCCCCTCACATGCTCACACACTCACACACCCTCCTCTAAACACTTGCCAGTATCCTCATGAGGCTCCAATATTGACTGTTGATGCTCCGGTGGACTTTAAACCTCACTGGGACAAAACAGTAACTGCAAAAAATATATGTTTTTAATCCTATTCACTTGTGTTGTTTTCAGACTGGGCTATGTGGTTTAGTGAGCCAGTTTTCCAGCTGGTTAGACACTCTGGGGCCGTTCTGGAGTTGTATGGAAGAGCTGGACGCACAGACATGCATCCTGGAGCCCGAGCACCCCTCCAGGGCACACACACATAGGAGGATTCTAATTGGTCAGTTAGCAATCATAACTAGTGGTTGTACAAGCATCCATGATTCTTGTTTGCAGATACTCACCTCTCTCTAGTGTTGACTGTGAACCCTCTCAAACCTCTAATATTACCAGAACCACTGCAGTTCCTCGGACCAGACAACAGTGTGTTATCTTGTATGTATCTTATCTAACAGACACAACTCTTTCTCTATAGGAGTGAGGGAACTCAGAGGCAAGGTGGGGAGGAACTGTACTCAATGGTGAGCTGTGTGTCCCAGTACTTGTTTGAGTGTACAGTTACACAGGAATGAGAGACGCTCCCTCCTGGCCAATCTGCAATCACTACTGGACTTACAATTCCTTAAACCCTCTTCTAAAGAAGCTGAGGTAATCATCATTAGTGTTAGCATCACTGCCCTTGACCACAATCTACCACCGGCCCCCATACTCATCACATCCTAACACACTCATGCAGGAAATGAGTGAAGAATGTGCAATATGCTACGACTACAGACTAAACGGTGTTGTACCATCAGTGATCTGTCCCAACAACCACTGTGCTAAATGCTACCACAACGAATGCTTTGAAGAGGTAACTATGTATATAATTATACTCAACAACAAAATAACTGTATCGCCCCGGGCATTGCAGTGGTTGAGAGGTCTACCACGAGCGGATGGTCTGCACACTGTGCTAGCTGGCGACTGCCCATTCTGTGGCGAGGTATGTACATTGGCTTCTTAATTATGCTCATCATGATGACCTCTGTACCCTCATGCAGGTCATCTCACTACGTTGACTGTGTAATAGACTATCATCGAACATTCTCTTCATTGCAAAACAATTATTAAAACAATTATTATAATAATTGTGTCTCAATATTAATGTTTATTGTATATGAAAAAACAAAATAATTATTGTGTGGCAAACATTTTATAGTTCAGGGTTTTTTACTAACGAGTCCAAACTGGATTGCACTGTAGCATGTTTCTCTGATGGCTTGTTCAATAGGTCGTGGGATCACTCCAAGCTCATTCCTCATTTGTTCATTGTTGAAGGTGTACTTGACCAGACCTGGTTCATCAGACGTGGGTACGGTGTAGCCTTGGGGTTCAAATTCATTTCTAATAACTTCTGTGAATTCTTTTGAGTTCATACTCCCGCCACTTAGAATGAAACGCTTTCCAGCAGCAGAGGGTGTGAACATTGCAGCAATCTCAGCAGTAGCCACATCACGGACATCAATCACTCCTTCACAAAAGCTCCACAGCAGTTCATTTTGCTCCAGTAGCATTACAGCAATCAAGGCACTCACAGCACCGGAAGCAGCACTCAAGAGTGGCCCGTGAATGTACGATGGATTGACAACAACTAGTTCAAATTTCTTATCATGTTTGACAAAATCCCAAGCCGCTCGCTCCGCCTTCAGTTTGCTCTTCTCATAAGCTCCTATGTTTTCTTCGACTGCCCAATCCTCCTCGTTGTATTCACAATCACTAGGACGTCCTGGGATGCCAGAATAACCACACACAGCTGCCGTTGAACTGGTTAGTACGACACGTTTCAGAGTTTCACATTTTGAGCAGGCAGTGAAGACATTAACTACACCGTCAACAGCAGGGCCTATAAGTTCATTCTCGTCTTCTGGAGTTTCATCGGGGGTTGGATTAGGGGAAGCCACGTGGAAAACGTAGGAACATCCATCGACAGCAGGTCCCCAGCAATCTTTATCATTGAGATCAGCTTCAACCAGCTCCAGAGGATACTTTGCATTAGGAACTAGGTCCAACACAGGTTGCACCTGTATTATCAATATTAAATTAAGACAGTTAGCGTTAAGTAGACACAGCGTAATTCATATGAAGTTATTTTACCTTCTCTTCTTTGCTCTTGTCCCTAACAGTGCCTCTCACTCTGTACTCTCCCTTCTCCAGGAGCTCCTTGATCAGCCATGTTGACACAAACCCTGAGGCACCAGTCACCAACACTAGAGCTAGAGGGGGAGCACACTTGTACTCAGCCATTGCAATGTTTAGCTAGTTGGGCGGAGTCCAACCAACGCATGAGCGCAGCGTTGGTTGGACTCCGCCCAACTAATGTTTAGCCTCGATTCCAGGCCGGGCCTGGGATCGAGGCTAATATGTTAGGCCTAGCCTCGATTCCAGGCCAATTAATGCGGTCTGGAATCGAGGCTAGATTAGGCCCTGATAATTATGCTTTTTTCACCCATTATAATTTGCCTCATAAAAATTCTGCCCAAAAAAATGACAAAAATTTAAGACGTAAGACTTGGATATAAACACAGCATGCATGCACACAGCGACACAAAACAAGAATATACGATCCTTAGTGTTATCTGTTATCTGTTTATATCTGAATTGATCCATAATATTTACCTTCAGCCACTTTTTGCCATGACTCATGACTCATGGCATGAGAACATCGTTATGTCAAAACTGATCTTTAACAAAAATGGACCGATAGATATAACTGAGCTACTTCTCTTCATGCAGTCTTGGATTTGTTCCAGGAGTCATGCACTTACGCAAATCCTCCCCTAATATCAACTTCTCTCCTCAAGATAATCTGTATCCATCAGATTTCTGTTTCATTAAGCTCCTCTTCGGTAACACATTCTAGTATACTTGTTCACCAAACCTCGTACTAGGCCCTCTAAGGTGCTTGTAGGATTTTTATTCATCAGTCTACTCCCACGATATAGAAAAGGACAATACAAAGCAATCATATAAAAACACGACCTTTAGATCTATATTGGTTGATAATGGGCCCACAAACTAGTCTAAAAAAGGGGTAAGGCCTCTGCTACAAAAGTTCAGTCTCACTTGTCCTGTGATTTGGGACGACCAAAATAACTTGGTGACTTGGAAATAAAACCGAGGTCAATCATACTGTAGCAGGTATCGATGATTGCTTGTTTGATGGGTCGAGGGGTCACTCCAAGCTCGTTCCTCAACTGACTGTTGTTGAAGGTGTACTTTTCAATACTTGGCTCTTCAAGCATTGACACAGTGTATCCATGTGGCTCAAACTCATCCTTTACAATCTTCGAAAATTCTTTGCCTGTTACAGTACCACAAGCTAGAATAAAACGCTTTCCAGCAGCAGAGGGTGTGAACATTGCGGCAATCTCAGCAGTAGCCACATCACGGACATCAATCACACCGACACATATATTCCACATGGGAATTTTTTGTTCCAACAGCATTGTGGAAAATGCAGCACTTCCAATTCCAGATGCAGCACTTAGAATCGGGCCTTGGATAAGTGACGGATTAACTACAACTAACTCAAATTTCTGTTCGTTATCCAACTTGTTCATAAAATCCCAAGCAGCTCGCTCTGCCATGATCTTGCTCTTGACATAAGGATCGGTATTTTCTTCAGGCATCCAATCCTCTTCAGTGTATTCACAATCACTAGGATGTCCTGGGATGCCTCCATAACCTTTTATTGCCACTGTTGAGCCGGTTAATACCACGCGCTTCACAGTTCCACTCTTTGAAGAAGCAGTGAAAACATTAATAACGCCATTGACAGCAGGGACAATACATTCGTTCTCATCCTTTGGTGGTGAACCTGGAGGTGGAAACGGAGAAGCCACATGGAAAACATAAGAACATCCATTGACAGCAGGTCCCCAGCAATCTTTATCATTAAGATCAACTTCAACCAACTCCAGAGGATACTTTGCATTAGGAACTAGGTCCAACACAGGTTGCACCTGTATTATCAATATTAAATTAAGACAGTTAATTCATATGAAGCCATTCTACCTTCTCTTCTTTGCTCTTGTCCCTAACAGTGCCTCTCACTCTGTACTCTCCCTTCTCCAGGAGCTCCTTGATCAGCCATGTAGACACAAACCCTGAGGCACCAGTCACCAAAACTAGAGGGGGAGCAGACTCAGCCATTCTTGACTCTTGACAATCTGCTGCCTTAAAGCTGTGTATAAACAAGGGCGTATAAGACGCCCTTGGTATAAATAGATAATTTTACAGATATAGATCTCATCACTTTTTGTGGTATTGTAGTAATGGTACCACAAATGGCACAATGAATACGTTTATTTATCAGTGCGTGTCATAAATGTGGGTGGATACATATGTAAGCCAATACAAAATTTCAGTCTGTTCATTATGTAGGAAGTGTTCAGTGTCAATTGTTTCTCAACTCAGGGGGTCCAAGGTATCCAGGAGCCTTGGCAACAAGTCCGAGCTCTATTATACTGTAGCAGGTATCAATGATTGCTTGTTTGATGGGTCGAGGGGTCACTCCAAGCTCACTCTTCATGCGTTCATTACTCCATGATGTGCTCTTGTTGATACCAGGGTAGGCAGCTTTAATGGCTGGAACAAAGAACTTGAGACCCCACAGAATAAACTTGGGTATGGCACTGGTAGGTACGTTGTACCCTTGTGTCTGGAATTCTTCTTGTACAGTCACAGCAAAATCTTGAAAGTTTGTTGTTCCTCCATTCAGAATGAATCGTTTTCCAGCAGCGTCTGACGAGAACATAGCAGCCATTTCGCCAGCAACAACATCTCGGACGTCAACAATTCCAAGACACACATTTGGTACAGCGGGCATTAAACGTTCAAGCAACAGCTTAGCTAGTGCAATGCTAATAGCACCAGATGCAGCACTCAATAATGGGCCTTGGATAAACGATGGATTTACAACAACAAACTCAAATTTCTTGTTTTCCAATTTATTGACAAAATCCCAAGCAGCTCTTTCCGCCTTCAGCTTACTCTTCTCAAATGGAGGACAGGACTCTTCATCAGACCAGTCTTCTTCTGTGTATTCATAGTCATCAGGTCGCCCTGGGTTACCTCCCATACCAGAGGAGATTGCAGCAACGGAGCTGGTCATCACTACACGCTTGACAACGCTTCCACTCTCGGCACAAGCTGTGAGAACGTTGACTACACCATCCAATTCTCGCGCAATGAGATTATCCTCGTCTACTGATCCCTCACGTTCACAGTCAGGGGGAGCATGGGAAGCAACTTGGAAAACGTAGGAACATCCATCGACAGCAGGTCCCCAGCAATCTTTATCGTTTAGATCAGCTTCAACCAGCTCCAGAGGATACTTTGCATTAGGCACCAATTCGTGGAGAGGCTTGACCTGCAGGACAAATTAATTGGTACACAAGTTTGTACATTAGAGTTTGTTAGAGATACCTTCTCTTCTTTGCTCTTGTCCCTAACAGTGCCTCTCACTCTGTACTCTCCCTTCTCCAGGAGCTCCTTGATCAGCCATGTTGATACAAACCCAGAGGCACCAGTCACCAAAACTAGAGGGGGAGCAGACTCGGCCATTTCATCTAATGTTGTTTCACTGTAGCTACAGTACTATTATAGCAATATAGAGTCTGATGCAACTGCACTACATTGCATCATTCTCAAGTCAAAGCTCAGTTTTGTTTTGCCAAAGGTATTCAATCAAGCGAGGGGGAGTGACTGAGTGACTCGGCCATTTCATCTAATGTTGTTTCACTGTAGCTACAGTGCAATATAGAGTCTGATGCAACTGCACTACATTTCATCATTCTCAAGTCAAAGTTCAGTTTTGTTTTGCCAAAGGTATTCAATCAAGCGAGGGGGAGTGACTGAGTGGGTGTTCAGTCAGCCCCACCCACACTTTAAATGCGCATGCGCGTCATTTATAATTGCATTAAAATTTGACAATAGATTATTCATGTGGTATATAGCCTCGATTCCAGGCAGATTAAAATACCGGCCTTGAATCGAGGCTATGTGGTATATAGACATGTGGTTTCTAAGCAACTAATTGGCATAAGGAGCATAGGGTTTAAAAAATTCCTTCTAATGTAAATATATACAACTGCGACAATACACACACTACACGTTATTCTTAAATTGTGTTTGTGTCATTTGCATCACTAATCATCGTCGCCTTCAGTACTTTTTGTTTCAGGAGTTTCAGGAGAATCATCGCTAGGCTTGGCTTCAGCGGTTTCAGGAACATTATCCTCTGGCTTAGGCTCTGCAGTTTCTGGAGCATCATCACTAGGCTTGGCTTCAGCGGTTTCAGGAACATTATCATCTGGCTTAGGCTCTGTAGTTTCTGGAGCATCACCACTTGGCTTAGGCTCAGGAGCGTCATCACTAGGCTTGGCTTCAACGGTTTCAGGAACATTATCATCTGGCTTAGGCTCTGTAGTTTCTGGAGCATCACCACTTGGCTTAGGCTCAGGAGCATCATCACTAGGCTTGGCTTCAGCAGTTTCAGGAACATCACCATCTGGCCTAGGCTCTGTAGTTTCTGGAGCATCATCACTTGGCTTAGGCTCAGGAGTGTCGTCACTAGGCTTGGCTTCAACGGTTTCAGGAACATCATCATCTGGCTTAGGCTGCTCTGCAGTTTCAGGGGCATCAGCAGAGGTCTTGTTTCGTGATTCAGGGGGGCCTAGGTAGCCAGGTGCCTTGGTAACAAGTCCAAACTCAATAATACTGTAACAGGTATCAATGATTGACTTCTCAATAGGTCGTGGAGTCACACCAAGCTCATTCTTCATTCGTTCATTGCTCCATGTGTGCTTCTTATTAAGGCCAGGGTAGGTAGCTTTCACAGAATCATCGAAAAATTTCAGTCCCCACAAAATAAATTTGGGTACTGTACCTGTAGGGATGTTGTAACCTTGTGTCTGGAATTCATTCCTGACAACAATGGCCAAATCTTTGAATGTGATAGTTCCACCATTGAGAATAAATCGTTTTCCGGCAGCAGATGGTGTGAACATAGCAGCAATTTCACCAGCAACCACGTCCCGAACGTCAACAATTCCGAAGCAAATATTTGGTACGGCAGGCACTTTACGCTCAAGGAGCATCGTACCAACCGAAGCAGTTCCACTACCAGATGCAGCACTCAGTAGAGGTCCTTGGATATAACCAGGATTGACAACAACCAGCTCAAATTTCTTGCCTTCTTCAAGTTTATCGACAAAATCCCTACCAGCTCGTTCTGCTTTCAGTTTGCTCTTCTCATACGGTGCACAAGAATCTTCAACCGACCAGTCCTCTTCAGTGTAGTTATAATCATCAGCATATCCTGGGATACCTCCCATACCACAAGAGACAGCTGCAACAGAGCTAGTCAAAACCACACGTTTCACAGTTCCACTCTCAGCACAAGCTGCAAGGACGTTCACAACACCACCGACAGCTTCAGCAACAATCACACTTTCGTCGATTTTTTTTCCAACAGGGAAAGGAGACGCCACATGGAAAACATAGGTGCATCCTTCGACAGCAGGTCCCCAGCAATCTTTATCGTTGAGATTAGCATTAATCAATTCCAAAGGATATTTTGCATCAGGGACCAATTCAAGGAGAGGCTTGACCTGCAAGAAAAAAGATTGCATGTAGTTAGCTTGTAGTTGCTAAGTTTGTAGTTAAATATAAATACCTTCTCTTCTTTGCTCTTGTCCCTAACAGTGCCTCTCACTCTGTACTCTCCCTTCTCCAGGAGCTCCTTGATCAGCCATGTAGACACAAACCCTGAGGCACCAGTCACCAAAACTAAAGGGGGAGCACACTCGGCCATTATTAAATTAGGTCCACTACCGGTATTCATTGTCTTTGAGTAAGTGCGCATGTGCAATGTGGGCGTGAGCCGGTGTTTGTGATAACGATTTTTCTCTAAATAAAAATAGTTCTGTAGGCTAAATGGAGACCACGCCTTTTATACATATGAAGGGCGTGGTCTCAAGTTTATGAGGAGAAAAATATTAATGGGTTCTAAACAATTGTGATCAGATGTCCAAGGCAACCAAGAGAAAGCATGTCACTAAGGAGGTCCTAGAAGAGTATGCATCTCCAGTGGGAAATCAGAGTATAGTCAAGGTAGAGAAAGAGTATCAATCAATTGATGAGTGTTTAATATCACATGACCTCACTGCCAGGTGGTCGGTGGACGAGGTAACAACTTGCACGAGGTGGAAACCGTGGACGGAGAATCCTACCTTGTATCAATGCCCACTAAATTCCGAAGAAATGTGTGGATAAAGAGAGGTAGGTATATATTTTTATTCATTCATTAATAATCATTTCCTCATGTGTAGGAGACTTCGTTATCGTGGAACCTATTGGTGAAGGGGTGAGAGTTCAAGCGGAAATTATTAATATTTTGTACCCTAAGCAAATTAAGGAGCTCGTTAAAGATGGTGTATGGTGAGTTTCATCTATGTAACTGCATTATGGTATATATTGATGATGTAATATGATGTCACTACAATTATGCAGGCCAGCAAAGTTTGCTCGTACTCCGTCCCCCCCACAAGTGCCCCCATCACGACACTCAGAGGAATCATCGGATGATTATGACGACGAGTTGTTTGTGAACACTAATAGACCTTGTGTTGAGAGCGATGACACAGACTCTGAATCAGACAGCAACAATGAATCATAATTTTTGTGCGTTTTATGTGTTTCTGGTGATCCATCTGCGACTATAATTTTCTATAATTTTTTCTGGTTGTGACCTAACAACACTGCATGTACTCTGACCTGTGTGCTCTACTTGAAATGATAATAATGTCACATGTGTCAGAAGTGGCTGAGTTCCAGAGCTGCAGTTGTGATACCTTCCAAGCTGCTATCTACCCCCTCAATCAGCCTGCTCTTCTCAAGGGCCTAGACTTGGGACCTGCCCTGAAGCTATGGAGATCTCCCGACTACCTGGCCTCGCGTGTTGGGCCCAAACCAGTCAAAATACACGTCAGCCAATCTCCGAAAATGGATTTTGTGTCTAAAAATTTCCTCTACAGGTGATATTTTTGATCGTATTTTATAATTGTGATATTTGTATCCTCCTCCAGGACGCTGCCGTTTGATGAGCTGGTACACAGATGCAGTGACCCGGGACAGAAGAAAGAATACTTTGTCAGTCCAGTATGTTTTAAAATTGCTATTTTATTTAAAATTAATATATTTATCCCCCAGGACGAGGTCTATTATTTAAGAGCTGTGGGTGACAATCCACGTAAGGATATTGCAAACTTCACCACCGACTACCCGTCTCTAGTCTCTGACTTGATTCTACCGCAATTCTTCCCTGAGGACAAATTATTCTCCTCTGTGTTGCGAGTGGCATCACCTGGTCTGCAATTATGGACACATTACGATGTCATGGATAATTTATTGGTTCAGATAGTCGGACGCAAACGTGTGGTGCTATTCCCTCCGTCAGCGCTTGAAGATCTCTACCTGAAGGGAGACAAATCAACGGTGGTTGATATCGATACTCCAGACTTGGAGCACTTCCCAAGATTCTCAAATGCTGAGAGATTTGAGTGCGAGATGTCTCCCGGCGATGTCCTCTTTATTCCTGCACTGTGGTTCCACAACGTCACCTCTCTGGGGTATAGCGTCGCCGTGAATAGTTTCTGGAGAGGCCTAGACGATAAGTTTTACGATAGCAAAGACACGTACGGGAACAAGGATCCCCCGCAAGTACAGAGAGCACTACAAATGGTAGACAAAGCCATGGGATTATTAGCAGACCTGCCTGACTCATTCAGAGAGTTCTACTGCCAGAGACTCATCACAAGAGCAAAGGACAAAATGACCAATAATGTTGATTAATAATTATTCTTGTGCAGCAACTGTATCATTAATTTTGTTCACATTCAATTTGTGTAATGACCTTTAATGTGTAAATACTTAGGATGATATAGCAATCAATAATGTATAATGGCGTGTGTAGAAATAATTGTCTATTCACAATAATCAGTCTATGTCCATATGATTCTCCTCTTGAGTGGGTGTGTCTTCACTAGCCTCATCAGGGGTGGGTGTGTCCACTGCAGTGACAGTGATGGGTGTGTCACTGGTAGACTCTTGAGTGGGTGTGTCATCAGTACTGGTGGGCGTGGCATCATCAGTCATATCCTGAGTGGTGGTAGTATCGTCAGTAGAAGCATCCTGTGTGGGTGTGGTAATACTTGCATCCACATCCTGTGTGGGCGTGGCACTACCCTCATCCTCCATAGCACCAGGTGCTGGGGATGTGTTATCAACAACAGTAGGCGTGGCATCAATAGTCATATCCTGTGTGGGCGTGACACTACCATCATCCTCCACAGGTGTGGGCGTGGCACCATCTTTAGCCGTGTCCTCTGAGACAGACTCTGCATTTGCCTTGTCAGCAGCTTCCTTAATCAAACGTTCCTCCAATTCCTCAGCTTCTCTCTATAAATAGTCGAAATACAATATTACCATCAACCACAACTCACAGTCGCATAGCTATAGAAGCCTAAGTAGCTATGGAACTCTATACATACAGCTTCACCACTAAATGCCATTGTGGACGCACCTGTTGGTTTTGCTGCCTGAGGGCTTCCAGTCTCATGCTGTAGTCCTGGTACACAAAGTGGGCCATCTGTTGCATCTCTGCCACCACAAACACTTGAGACATATCGACATGCTCCTCTGCCCTCCTCTCTGTTGGGCATGTCTCTGAGGGCATCAGGTGAAGCTGAGTGGGCCGATTGAGCAGCTGCCCATCAGAATAATGAACAGAGAATAATGAACAGAGAATAATGAACAGTTAAGCCTCAGATTTTATATACAGAAATAATTATTATACGACCGAGGTATTATGTACTACAAGAGCAATGCAAGAATACTATAGCTTAAAATAAAACCATACAGGTACCACTGTTATTTTTGATTTGATTATAATCACTTAAAAGTAGCCAAACAATTACATGTACTGCACATACATGTAATATTATGTGTATTGTACAGATTAGTCTTTGCCTACCAAAGATTCGTAGAAAGAACCCACCCACTCACTCACCAGTCTGAAAGCAGGTTGTAACTCAGTGCAAGTATTGAAGAGCCCCACTCTGGCAAACACGTAGAGGCCGAGCCGAGCTCTGGACATAGCCACCACCAGACGCCTCACATCTCTCAGGTGACCCACGTGTTTGGTACGCACTAGGGATAAGATGATGTAGTCGTTCTGTTGACCTTGGTAGCGATCCACTGTGGTTACCTGAGGGGGGAGGGGGGGGAGTGAAAGACCGACCATGGATAGACTGGACGTACTGTATGCATCAATGCTTATAATAACAACAAGACAAGTGAAGTAAACTCCTGTGAAGAACTACATTCACTAGACACTCATAATATTTTTTGGTAAAAAAAAAAATACCATTGTCTCTACTATTTCTAGCCCACCTTGTCGGGCATACCAAACACGGGGTTGCTAGCACAACGCTTGGCCAGGACGTCGCGTATCAAGTGCTTCTGTCCATTGTAAGTGGTGAGAATGGTGATCTTGTGCGGAGGGTAGCCTAGCAACCGCATGTACATAAACAGGGACACGACATACTCAGCCTCGGCAAGATTCTACAGGAAATGGGTGTGGTCAAATGGTGTACGTGTCACACACATGCATTATGGAAAACAGTTGTAGATTTCACAGAACCTGATAAAAGTGAGGGGTCGGTGCAGACTCTCCGACTCCATTGAAGTCTCCCACATCAATCAGCTGGTAGTCGAACCTGAACCCTGGGTTAGCAACCTGCACACCAAGTTATGAGAAGATATACCAACAAGATAACAGTTGCTTAATTATAAGCCCACTGACAACACCACAAAGCAAAACAAGTACAGTAGTGTACAGGTGGATAGCCTGGATCACAGGCCCTGGGTCTTCCTCCCTTCCTCGGCAGCCTGGGATCCAGGCAAACAGGTAGTCTAGAAGTACAATTACTGCATAACAAATGGGTGGCAAATATTACGGTGTGGTAGCCAGGCTAGGAGTGAATTAGAGCTAAATATTACGGTGTGGTAGCCAGGCTAGGAGTGAATTAGAGCAAACTTGAATACATGTACACAAGATCACCTGGTACTCGGGAGATGCAAGGACATGAGGAAGGTTGTCCAGCTGAGCATAGCGCCATTGGTAGAGGGAGCAGAGGGACGGGCGGGCTCTCCCCTGAGCGTCTAGTTGGATCGTAGGTACACCCAATCGCACAAACCGGGCAAACAAACTCTGCTCCATATTAGAGAACTTCTGGAAGGCCATGTTCTTGATAACAGGAGGCAGCTGAGAGAAGGGAGGGGAGGGGGGTTGATTTATATTCATACGAAAATGGATACCGTACGTGAGTCATAACCATAGAGCTATCAAAGTGCTACAAAATTTGGATAATTATAACGTAGGCATTCAAGTTATACAAATTATAGATTGTGGTTAGGGAGCCACGTGGATACCTGGTGATGGTCTCCAATGAGTATGACTCTCTTGAGGCGACTGTAGCCGTCCTGAGGGTTCTGTAGCATGAGAGGAACAAACGTCTCCACCTCCAGTATCTGAGCAGACTCCTCCATCAGCACGTTGTCATACTGGGGGGGGGGGGGAGGGCACGGTATATTGGGTACAATGCCCTTTCAACAAATGGCATAGAATATGATTTAGTGGGGAGATAATAGTTATATAGATTTCCATTGTGTGAAATACTATAGACAAGTACCAGTAACAGGGCGACTGTAAGAGCTTCGGTATGCATGATCCTTAATAGATATTTAACAATGCTTCCCCCTAGCTGCCCTACTGTATGTGCTGGACACACACACCTTGAAGGCCAGGTCCACTAGGTCCTTCCTCTTGAGGGCTGCATGGGTGCACGTCATGGCGATTATCTTGGCTTCTCTCACGAGGAGGTAGTTGATTCTGTCTCGTCCAGAGCGAAGCAACTCAAACGCTCGAAACTCCTACAAAATATCGATATGTACAGTAATAGTACATGCACAAAAATAACTATATGAAAGCAGATCCTTGCCTCAAGTTGCTTAAAGATCTTCTTGATATGTCGGAAGCAACCCTGAAATAATGAAAACGAGCATAACAGTTAATCCCAGCACATGAGAGGAGATGCTTAATGTTATGTATAATACACACCTCTGCGATGTCCCAATCCTCGGCAAAGCTCCGCCCATTGAACAACGGCTGAGGAGCATTGGAGAAGTACTTGGTGAAGGGGAATTCCCCAGCAATGGCAGCCACACCCTCTTCCTATGAGGAGAGATTGTTCAATCACAGCTAACAACTACTGCAACCATGTAACACTGCGGCAACCAAAAAAACGGTAGATTTTTTATGCTATAAGACTGGGTACCAGTTTAGTATCTATTATTATACGGAAGATTTCTGTGATCAACAATTGAATATGTACAGTATGTAAAATTTGCTATTATGAGTGAAATTACAGCCAGTAAAATATATTAGAAAACAACACTTTCCTTCATACACCCCAGAGCCTAATGTAGTTCACTTACTTTCTCTGTGAGTGGCTTGAGTTTGGTTGTGTACTTCTCCCAGCGTGCTAACACTTGATAGAGGAAGAAGTGGCCAGCTGTCTCGCACGTGTACGCCACGTCACCACTCACTCCTAGACTGTTCTGTAGTCTCTCCACCTCACGAAGCAGGTCTAGCCTCAGGGCAAGGATGAAGTTGACACGGCCGTAGCGACTGAAGTCCTTGTCAGTGGCCAACGACTCTTCACCGTGACCCAGACGCAGCAAGTGACGCTCGTCAATGTCTAGACACATGATCTTCTCAAACAGCTGCAGGTACATGTATGGAGGGGGTGGGAGTTACATATGGACAGCTACATATGAACTGTGCTTAAACTGTTTCATCATAATCCCAAGCATGCCTGTGCAATACTACATTTACTCGTAAGATCTTATAACTTTGTACACTAAAATTTAGGCAATAATTATTGTAACCGAGTGATATCCGTGTAAATCAAATGGCTTAATTGGTCTCTTTCAATCGCCATTAACTTGAGTTCCGTCGATCCAATTTCAATGATTTTCTGATTTTCTGAAAGAGACCTTTCAAATGATACCATTTAAGTTTTTTATTTGAGATATGCTAATTTCAGCCCAATACCATGGATTATAGCCCATGGTCCAAAGGCAAAAAATGCCAAATTAGGGCCTGAATCAAATTTATAATATTTTTGACATTGGATGAACGGTACTCAAGTTAATGGCTGTTGAAAGATGTTCCCCCTCCACAATTTAATCAATAGTTCGGGGACTCTTTCAGCTGCTATAACTTGAATTCTGCGGATCCAATGTCAAAAATTTTATGATTTTCTGAAAGCTCAGAAAAAGACCTTCAAATGGTGTCATCAAACTTCGTATTTGAGAGATAAAAGTATTTGCCAATTTGGCGATACCATGGATTATAGCCCATGGTCCGAGGCCGAAAAATGTCAAATTTAGGCTCCGAAGAAGTTTTGGATTGAAACATATCATTTGAAAGGTCTCTTTCTATGCTTTCAGAAAATTAGAATATTTTTGACATTGGATGAACGGTACTCAAGTTAATGGCTGTTGAAAGATGTTCCCCCTCCACAATTTAATCAATGGTTCGGGGACTCTTTCAGCTGCTATAACTTGAATTCTGTGGATCCAATGTCAAAAATTTTATGATTTTCTGAAAGCTCAGAAAAAGACCTTTCAAATGGTGTCATCAAACTTCGTATTTGAGAGATAAAAGTATTTGCCAATTTGGCGATACCATGGATTATAAGCCCATGGTCCGAGGCCGAAAAATGTCAAATTTAGGCTCCGAAGAAGTTTTGGGATTTTTAACACATCATTTGAAAGGTCTCATTCTAAGCTTTCAGAAAATCATAAAAATTTTGAAATTGGATCATCAGAACTAAAGTTATGGCTGTTGAAAGATGTTCAACTACATGACCGTACATGTATCACGTACTGTCCCCCGGCCATAATAATCTATACAGCACCTGATTGAGAGCTTGGTTAGAGTGGGTGACTAGCAGTGTCCTCTGGTCGGGGAAGTTGTGATACAGGTTAGAGATAATCTGCACAGCAACGTCTGTTTTGCCAGTACCCGGTGGACCCACCACCATCGTGAGGCCAGGCTGCATACCGCTGCGGATAGCCTCCACTTGAGTGGGCGTGAACGGCACTGTGTTCCTGTGGAGGGGGTGGAGTGTGGGAGGGGGTGGAGTGTGGTGTGTGTGTGTGTGATGTGTGGAGGGTGGTGCTCACTTCTTGGGCACGTTGTAGGGATAAGGTCCTCTGTTTGGAATCGTATAAGGTTTCACTTGGATAACTGATGACTCAGCACTCTTAGCAGCACGAGAACGCTTCTTGCCAACCTTCACCACAGGTGTTGGAAACTCAAGTCTACACATATAAATAACATAATAATAAAAAAAACTTAGTTACAAGAGTCTTACATGAAAGGAGGGACAGGGGCCTCCTCGCCAACAACCTGCATTATAATAGAGAACATTTAATAGCCACACCCATTTCCACATCTAGCCACACCCACCTCAACGCTCATGCTAGGGAAAGAATCTTTGACATGTTGCACTGAGAGAAAAGTGTCATTGAAGTTGAGCTCTGTAACCTGATTGGTCAGATTGGTGTAGTTAGCGGAGGCAGGATCACCGTAACCAAGGAAGGTGTCATGAATCCAGTCTGGCACGAGACAGTTGGTGTTCATCAGGTCACGAATTGTCTCTAGAACAGCCTGTGCATGTAGGGGGGGGGGGGGGGGGGGAGGGCGTAATTATAGTGACATCACATTACATCATCAGTATAATTATAAGCTATAAACATGAAACATAATTATACTCTACAATAAGAAGAGTGAATTATGTACCTTGAAGTTGTTCTCCTTTGGCTTCCTCCTCACAAACACGTTGAATGTCTCGTACACATCCTCCGCCCCCTCAACCAGCCGCCCCATATCACTCTGATACTGGTTCGTGTCCAACCACACTCGATACACTCGCTTCTTGCCCTCAAGCCGTGGGCGGGGCTCAGGACCCTCCTCTATCACCTGTAAAATCACCGGTTGTACAGTTATCCCAAAACGGTCTCAAAAATGACTTTTGCTTTGAACAGTCATAACTTTTGTTCTGTTGGTCCAATTTCAATGGCACCATGATTTTCCGAAAGCCCAGAAAAAGTTATATTAAAATTTAATGGTATATTTAGCTCAAAATTTTTGGTTGGACCTGATTTCGCACTTTTCCCCACCTATAGCCCACGCTTTTTTGTCAAAAACGGCCTCGAAAATAACTTTTGCTTTGAACAGTCATAACTTTTGTTCTGTTGGTCCAATTTCAATGGCACCATGATTTTCCGAAAGCCCAGAAAAAGTTATATTAAATGGTATATTTAGCTCAAAATTTTTGGTTGGACCTGATTTCGCACTTTTCCCCACCGCCCACGCTATTTTGTCAAAAACGGCCTCGAAAATGACTTTTGCTTTGAACAGTCATAACTTTTGTTCTGTTGGTCCAATTTCAATGGCACCATGATTTTCCGAAAGCCCAGAAAAAGTTATATTAAAATTTAATGGTATATTTAGCTCAAAATTTTTGGTTGGACCTGATTTCGCACTTTTCCCCACCTATAGCCCACGCTTTTTTGTCAAAAACGGCCTCGAAAATAACTTTTGCTTTGAACAGTCATAACTTTTGTTCTGTTGGTCCAATTTCAATGGCACCATGATTTTCCGAAAGCCCAGAAAAAGTTATATTAAATGGTATATTTAGCTCAAAATTTTTGGTTGGACCTGATTTCGCACTTTTCCCCACCGCCCACGCTATTTTGTCAAAAACGGCCTCGAAAATGACTTTTGCTTTGAACAGTCATAACTTTTGTTCTGTTGGTCCAATTTCAATGGCACCATGATTTTCCGAAAGCCCAGAAAAAGTTATATTAAATGGTATATTTAGTTCACAATTTTTGATTTCGCACTTTTCCCCCACCGCCCACGCTATTTCGTCAAAAACGGCCTCGAAAATGACTTTTGCTTTGAACAGTCATAACTTTTGTTCTGTTGGTCCGATTTCAATGGCACCATGATTTTCCGAAAGCCCAGAAAAAGTTATATTAAATGGTATATTTAGTTCACAATTTTTGATTTCGCACTTTTCCCCCACCTATAGCCCACGCTATTTTGTCAAAAACGGCCTCGAAAATGACTTTTGCTTTGAACAGTCATAACTTTTGTTCTGTTGGTCCAATTTCAATGGCACCATGATTTTCCGAAAGCCCAGAAAAAGTTATATTAAATGGTATATTTAGTTCACAATTTTTGATTTCGCACTTTTCCCCCACCTATAGCCCACGCTATTTTGTCAAAAACGGCCTCGAAAATGACTTTTGCTTTGAACAGTCATAACTTTTGTTCTGTTGGTCCAATTTCAATGGCACCATGATTTTCCGAAAGCCCAGAAAAAGTTTTATTAAATGTTACTATATTTAGCTCACAGTTTCTAATTTTTGATCTATAGACCTAGTGTACCCATGAAATACCAACCTTCCCAGCTTCGTCCAGCATGCCCTCCATCTCACAGCCTCGCACGTACTCCAGACCAACTTGAGACACAAACGGTGCCGATGCATCGAAGCCTTCGTCTATACTCATCTTGGCTCGCACAGTCAGCAGAAAACACACGTCATGTTTACGAAGACCTGCACACACACACACACACAAACACACATTCTACATACATGTACCTTTACATCAGCATTCAGTAGCTACTTCATTTAGTCCTTATGCTATAATAGTCAATTGCAGTGTCTCACTTTCCCACTCATTCTTGACCCTATCCGCCACGTTAAGATCCACAGTGATATCGGCACGAACACGAGATGGTCTATTCTCTCCCACCTTCGGCTGACCCACCTCCACCACGGAGAAGGAACCAATGTGTAGGGCCATCCTTGCCCAGCCTGCAAACTGTGTGTCCCCCTCGGGTGTTACCCACGGCTTGAGACGAGTCACCACATCCTCCAGGTCCTCACGAATCTCATCTGATGAGAATAATATATGTACAGACAAAATAAATACAGTATAAATATGAGAGCTGCAACAACAACTTAACTGGACATGGGAAATACAATACATTAATTTTTGTGATTCTATTTCACAAGTAACTGTATACGAATAAAAACTAACAAAAATAAATAAGCTGGTCAATATATACGTGTGTAGATGTACACTAGCTTTTACAATGATGGACGCATATTTAGTTGTTATAGTAACCCGGCCAGTACACAACTCACAGGTTGACTCAAGTCTAAAGAGCTCAAAGTTTCTGAGCAGGTAGTCATGGAGGGTGAGGAATTGGAGGTTGAGTTTAGGCAGAGCAAGGCAGGCTGTGAGTGGGTGTGTGTGTGTGTGTGTGTGTGGGTAGTGTGCTTAGTGGGTGTGTACTAGAGAAAAAGAAATGGAGCCAGTAGAGGGAATACAACAAAACACAAAAACACAAATCTTAGGGATGCCATTCTCTCCAGATCAGATAATGTACACAAGACACACACAAGTACGTTTACTACACATAATATAACTGATTGAGTTAAAGAAAAGGGATAATGCTAGGACCAGTGGGTAAGGAGGGGGTGTGGTGTTCAGAGCCAACTCACTGTCTCCATCATAGAATTCTGATGGCACTATAGTCTCATCCCAGAGTATCTCCTCAGTGGGGTAGAGGGGGAGGTCGTTAATGGCCTCCAGTTGTGATGGACGACGCTCATGGTATGAAACCAGGATCTCCCGTAGCAACCGGGGGTCAGGGTTCACAGGAGGGGCAAGGTTCAAGTACTCTGCTATCTCTTGGAGAGTAGCCTCACTGAAAACAAAAAAAGAATGAAATACTATAACCACGCCATAAAATACATCCAAAGTCAAAACCAATCATAATTATAGTTAAAACACACTCACTCGACAGTAGAGAAGTGCTGACTCAGCGCTTTCCGAGAGTCCACGCTGGCCACATTTCCCAGAGCAAAAGCCCTGAGGGCTGGGAACAACTTGAAGGCAGCCCGCTGTAGAGAGGTGATCCTGCTGTAGTGCTGGTCAGTCATCTGGTGATCAGTGAGAGCACCTCCTGTCTGGTCATCAATCTCAAACCCTGTGTAGAGTCTGAGACGAGTGAGAAGTTGTTTGAACAGCTGTCCCTCGGGGTCACGGCGATGAAGCACAGACAGAGACGAGCGGACCTGAGGGGAGGGGAAATAATGACAAAGGACCTCAGGGATCTTCTTACTGGTGTGGCTACTTTCTGACAATATTTAGTAGAAATTGTATACTGAAAAAACAAGTCAATCAAGACTAGCTTTTGCTAAAAAAATATACCAAAATCCGTAATAATATTAAATTTATTAGCAGCTACTTTTTGTACATGTACCAGTCAAATTGGTAGTTAAATATATAAAACTGGTGGCTGGGCCGACCCACTACTGATCAGTGTGTGGACAGAGCCCTGACTAGTTTTTCATTAAAATGGTAGGTTTTTTCCGGTTGGTTGCCACCCACCACGAGATGTGAGCTGGCCAGGAGGGTGTTGAAGAACCGTCGTGTGGGCAGCTGTGCCTCTAGGTCAATGAGTAGCTCCAGGCAACGCTCACAGAAACTAACACTGTCTTCATCCAGAGCACCTGCAATGGATGGACACAGTGGACACTTATTAAAGCTAATCGCTGAAGATTTTACTAGAGTATCAAACTACAGTGTACAGAGCCCTTGTGTTACACATTCTGTTGATACCATGTTAGAATTTTAAGAGGGGCCAACCAAAGGCCCTCTATTTTGTTGAGCGCAGAGTAAGCGACTGCACTGTACCACCACTGTATCTACTAGAGTATCAATAAAGCTACAGTGTACAGTGTTGTGCACGTGCTGTGGACAGTACCTTCTGCGGGAGTACTGTCCAACACTTGGAAGTAGCTGTGAATGAGCTTCCACAGGAAAACACGCTCAGTCTGCGTTCTGTGAGGAAAAACAATTAAACACATATCAGTATGCCTAGAGGGCACTACTTGGGGGAAGCCCCTGTTGCGTTGAAATTCAAAAGGGGAGTAAATTGAATGAAATTTTTGCTTTTAGGGCCTAAAACGCAATAAATATATGAAACTCCGCCCACCTCTCCCTAGTTTGAGCGTTGGCTTGCTTATCTCTTTTGTGTAGGACGGTCCAGTATTTCTTTAGTTTTGGTGTTTGTTTGAGAGCCTCGTCGACTAGTGTGGAGGGAAGGTGCTCCCAGATCCCCAGGGAGACCAGACGCTGCACCTGCTCACGAACTACATCTATCTCCTGAGAGGGCGGAAGATTCAAATGATGTCCGTGTACAAAACAACCCCTCAACAAAGGCTACGGCTATGAGAGCCTATGATTTTTCTTCAGAATGGACAAAAGCAATCACTGATCCGGCCTTTCAAAATGCTACAAAATGAATCTTTTAATTGGACAATCCTAACTCAAGTTACGTATATATGAACACTCAAAGTTAGCTACTCCATTATAGAAGGGTACACTGTAAGTTACAGTATGAACTTGATGAACTGAATAGAGTGTAGTCAGTCCTCACCAAACTGTTGCAGCAGTGTATGAGGAACTGGACCATCAGGCACCTCTCCTTAACAGAGTATGGGGTCTCCTGCACACACAGAGACACAAACAACACCGAAATAATTGAAATGCCACTTACTCTGTACAGTAAAGTATCACCACACAATCTTACATAATTATAGAGTGTATACTAGCTCACATACCTTGCTCTCGAGGGTGAGAGCGATTAGGAGCTCCTGAAAGAATCCCTGGAAGTGTAGGGGGTGGGCAGTGAAGGCCATCCAAGGAGGGACACGTTCTCGCCACTTCTCGTTCACCATCAGCACCACTGACATCAGGTATGCAGGAGTGCACTGTGTGGAGGGGGAGGGGGAAGTCCCTAACAATCACACATGTATCCTAACGTTAAAGTTAAGTTAAACAATAATTATGTCTACCAATAAAGCAGTGGAGAAGAGATTCAATTCACTTCAATTCAAGTATGTACAGCACTTGGCCCACCCCACCCACACCACACATCCACACACACACACACACACACACACACACACACACACACACACACACACACCCTCTCTGCAGTGAAGTGAGGCCAGAGGTAGTTCTCCAGGTACTGACTGAACTCGAGTCCCATCACAGCACGCACTGCAAACCTGCACACACAGATAAATCCATCATAAATTATATATACCACAACACACACACACAGAGCAAGGAGGGTTGGAAATGACTTTCATAATGCTTGAATTATCCGTCATGCAATCAGGATCTCTTTGGTAAACCTCTGAGATGTTGCATTTAGATCACCGATTGCATCTCTACCAGTTATAGGATGCATAGATTTGCATAAATATTTCTTCACAACAAACACACAGTATACAACTTAATGCACTCACTTTGTTTTCTTGAGAGTGCTGTACACACTTGTAATCATCTCCGCTTTGAACAACGTCTCTTGACCCTGGCCCCAGAACTGAGCACCAAGCTCGGTGAAATGATACTCTTCCTTCCTACGAGATCCTCCCCCCGGGGCTTTAGTGTGTTGTGTGAGTGGTGTGGGTGTGGGGACTCCGGCAGGCGGTAACCATACCAACGGCTCCTCGTCATACTGCTGGGCAGGTGTACGCCACGAGCCACGACCAGTGAACCGCTTACGAGATCGAGATCCTGTTCAGTTGAAATAGTTTTAATTATGTGAGTTTATTGATGATCGTTATTTAGATAAATCCCCATGTGGTCCATATGTTATTTTGAAGCATTCAGTATAATCTACTTGTAAAAAGCTTCAGTACATTTCTCACCTCTACCTCTACCTCTATTTGCTTGCATTGTCCTAGATCCTGTTTTCACCAGCACATGGCGTTTACTATTCGAATGTAGCCTGTACAAAGTTCATTAATGGCAGTGCTAGAAGAAGGTCCAGTGGCTGTACTCTTGCAGCATGTACTCAGCTTCACGGCCGTGGCTCTGGTCTGGGGAGGAACCAACCCTTGGCTCAAGAGGGGAAGTGCTGGAATGGAGGATATTAAATGTTCTAACCGGCTCTTACAAGTTCTAATGGAGCTCAAGTTCCTAGCGTTTCGATGGAGCTATGTAGTACCCTTCCTCATAAACCAGTCTGGATCAATACTCTATTATTTTACGCTGGGACAAGCCGACTTATCGCTAGCTGTACCTATCACAAACTCTCTAACGTTTCTAGTGACAACCGTTATGGGACGATGTATGGGAGAGAAGATCACTTCGTACTGGACCTACGCAGGAGTAGCTACTGTTTTATTTGGTGTTGGACTGTGTGTGCTCTCAAAGACATAGCATTACTTTTATAGACTCATCATTCATGGCAGTATAATAAATTTTTAGTGATTTGCTATTTAAAATAAGGGAAAGGTCAGTCATTAGAACAAACTGTTATAACATTAATTTTTTGCTTTTAGAACATTATGGTAAAGATCGTCGAAATACTCTAATTATGATAAAACAAAATCTGAATTTGAAAACAGAACATACATATTCAGTGTTTCTCCTAAATGGTTTATCATTGTCCCTATTTGAACACCTTTCCATCAGGCACATCTCTCCCCCCGAAGTCGCCCTCCCACAGGAAGTACTTGTCGACTATGGCCTTGTCCTCGGCACTGTCTGGGTTCAGCTTGGTGAAGTCGTACGAGGGTGCGTCTACGTTCCAATCATTGTTCACCTGGTGTGCATGACACAAGGGCAGAAAAACCGAATATCCATAATTATTCATGTACACCCACTATAATTAAAGTAATCATTGACAAGTAATTTAGACAACCCCCCCCCCCCAATAATACATAATACATTTCCCTATGGAGTCAACACATCTCACAGACCTCATAGAAAGGCTTCTGTCCTCGCAGCACCCAAATTCCCTCTATTGAAGCATCATTGTCCTTTCCCACAATCAAGATACTAGCAAATGACGTCTTACGAAGCTTTTCCAGCCGCTGCAACATTCCTGACACCAGGTTCGAGCACATAAAAACCTTGTAAGTGCTCAGGTCATCTGCGTACTTGCACTTCCAAATACTCCAGCCTTCTTTCTCGAAGTTCTCCCAGAAATGAGCGACGGCTACCTTGGTGTCCTTTTCGTTCGAGTAGCTTCTCTTGAAAGCATCGAGGTCAAATGTTCTGCAAAATATTCCATTTCAAACTTTAGTTTAAAAGTTAAGCACACCGTAAAAAATATATATAATGGAATATTATACATTTGGTAAGGATCACCACACTAACAAATGAGAAATTATACTATCAGATTAAACTCACGAAGGAGGTAGATCAGCGTAAGGGTCTTTTCGCTCCTTTGGCGCTTCTTCCACTACTGCCGCAGGGGGTAGAGCTTTCTTCTCCTCTTTCTTTGGTGTCGACGAGGCCTTTTCTTTCTTGTCCTTTTGCTTCTTGGGGAATAGCTCGGCGTAAGTTTTGGCTGCAAGTGAATAATGGATACCATAGCATTTGTCATAGTTGCCAAAAAGGGGGAGGGATTGAAGTGCATCAATTCCGGACTCTAATCATTGACAAATTGGGCAAATTACTGGCAATTCATTCATCTGACAGTATATATATCGGTTGTTGTAGTTAGAAATACACGTGTATACAGTCCGTATTTCACAGTTGGTAATGGCACATGGACTAAGACACTGGCACCTTTCTAGCTTAGTTCTAATGGCCGGCCAAATACTTATTCTACGCTCTAGTGGGACATAAATCCACTTCTTTACCATCGAAGGTAGCCATCTTTGTGCAGAGAGTGACTTCTCCCAACACTGTCTTAAACTGTGGCTGGTTGATACAGGTCAAGAACCACCTGGTGACATTGGGGTAGGGCTGCCTCAGGCTCGGCTCCAACACCTGCATGTACGATGACCACAAAACTCATCTCAATATCACAGCAACATGGTTGAATACAAAATATAATCACTGAGCATTTGCGTATAACTATTCTGTACATGTTAGCTCTGAACAAGACCAAATACAGCAGATTTCATTGTTACTATCTACAATAGTTTGACAGCTGATCTACCAACTCGCCTGTTTGTAGAGCAGTAGTAGGTCACAGACACAGGTGATGTCAGCCAGAGTGACCCTCTCTCCCACCAGGAAGGTCTTGGTGGCCAGCACACGGTCCAGGACAGCAAACACATTCTTCAGGTGGGCCTGGGCCTGATCAGTGTTCTGCAGGTGGACAGGGGGTGGTACACAGCGCAATGGAAAATAATAATTATATTATTGGCAATTTGTATAATTATACTTGCAAGTAGTTAAGGGAACTCATCAAGAAGAAGTAGGCCTGGCATGGTCTATAGATAAACAAAGTATTGCACTGAATACAACACTTAGCAGGCCCAGGATGCCCTCCCCAATAAACACTTGAATACTATGGCAAAAATAAAATACAATGCTAGCACTAGTATGCATGCATGAGCGCTCACGGCCTTGTTGTACTGCATAATGCCGAGCGTGGGGAAGGTCCAGGTGCAGGCTGAGGGGAGGATCTCATTGTCAGCCATGTTCACATACTGTAGAACGTGAGCAGTGTCCAAATCATTGGTCCCTCGCAATTGAGCGTTGGCAACTATAAAGAAAGATGAATAGATCTAGATCTCAGTAATTCTAGTTAGTCTGTATATTAAATCGATAAACAATTTAAGTATCGGTATATAAATGTATATAAATGGGCTGAGGATTTTAGTAAAATTACCGTAATATGCGATAGCGTTGCTCTCATAGATTCCATTCCCGTCAGCTGTGATGAATGCAGGCACTTTGCCTAGGGGGAAATTGTCGAGAAATTGGGTTGTTTTGTTGGTTTGCCCCAGGACGAACTCGGGAGGTTCGCTGACCACTTTTATCTCTGCTCCACTGTACTGTGCTGCTATGAGCACCTTGCAGGCACGAAAGTTATCAGGATATGTGTACAGAGTCTGCAGTGAAGGGACATGGCAGTAATGTACATACACACATCACGACATGCGTTTGCAATCAAAAAGGAGCTCCTAGTATAACACATCATAGAGTTAGGGCATACTTACAAGGTGTGATTGTGCGTATTAGCAAAGATACACACACAAACTCTACTTACCCCAGCCATGCTTGCAAAATCCACAGATGAATAAGATCTCACGTGACTTCTTCTTACCCACTTTTCTACTAAAAGTGCACCGTTGAATGTGTTGAGTACAAAATTAATTTCTCAAAGATCCTATACCTAATCAATGGCTTTAGCTAGAAGTATCAGACATGTGGGCCGAACATGGAGGTCTATCCACACTGCTGCAGCTCTGCGAGGAGGAGACGGCCAACTGTTTGTGCACAGAGACAGCTCAGTCAACAATCCCGACACTCCATTCACCTTTACTCAAGACAATCTCAAACGTATTGAGGCTATTCTAGCCAACTACCCAGAGGGCCACAAGGCAGCTGCAGTCATTCCAGTGCTGGACCTGGCACAACGACAACATGGATGGCTCCCCATTTCAGCCATGAACAATGTAGCTGAACTACTCAACATTTCTCGAATGCGAGTCTACGAAGTGTCTACCTTCTACACCATGTTCAATCGTAACCCAGTGGGTAAATACCACATCCAAGTGTGCACCACTACTCCCTGTATGCTGTGTGGTGCCAACGACATTGTGAAGACAATATCTTCCAAGTTAAACATAGGAGTTGGTCAAACCACTGAAGATAATTTATTTACGATGGGCGAAGTGGAGTGTCTTGGAGCTTGTGTAAACGCACCCATGGTACAAATTAATGACAACTACTATGAAGATCTGACGACTTCCGATATGGAGAACATTTTGGACCAGTTGAAGTCTGGGAAGGAACCCAAAGGTGGACCCTACAATGGACGGTTTGCTGCTGAGCCTATCACAGGTCTCACCACCTTGACCACACCCCCTACAGGACCCGGATTTGGAATCAGAGACGATCTTTAGTTGATTAGTGACGACTCTCTTAGATTGTTTATTCTACTGTGTATTGTATTGTAGATGTATTATTTTTGTTCTATACACTCTCCTTTCATTGTGAACTGTTTGTAATGACAACCTTTTCCCTTTAAAACAGCTGAGAGAAGAATTTCTATTTCTTCCTACATTCCGTAACTTTCACTATAGCCTTGATTCCAGGCCGCACTTCATCGGGGAAGTGGCCAGTGAAGGAGGCTGTACTTTCACTAGAGCTCCTCCCCTAGTTGTTTCACTAGACTACTCGACAGTGGTTCCCTTCAGTTGTAATACTGTGCATGTAAAGAATTGGCAATTATTCTCAGAACAACTCAACATAAAAATTAATATTCAGTGGCTATATATTTATTATCAAAATGTGTGCAATAATTGAAAACACACACAACTGCACTGTCAGTCCTATGTACAACCTATACTATAGTTTAAAAACATCAATGGTTTGAGTGTCGTCTCTTTGTATACTCACTGGTCTGTAAAAAAAAAAAAATGGTGTGTGCAAAATCAAACAAAATTCTGTATTCAATATACAGTATAGCAAGTAATTTTCAGGGGGCAAAATATTCGTGGTTTAACCATTTTTAGTCAGTTTGTGGATCTTGGTGTTATAAAAGTACGGGTATATATATAAGGGTGCAATAATTATGGGATTAATAGCATGAGCAACAAGCAATGGCAATTAAGGCTTCTAATTGCACAAGGCAAGGCTATGCATGTACTTGTTATGAGTGGTATCACAGTCTTGACTATAATATTATACATGCACATAATGAAATACTGAATTACATTTACTCACCGTGGTGCCCACTTCTTATCCTGGGTCCCGCCATCATTCCCACTGATATGCAGAATAGGCCCATGCCCACCCCAAATCCAACCATCCACAGTCCATTCCCTACTGTTTTTGCTGTCGAGTTTAAGGCTTCACTGTGTATGGTGACTGCCATCTTTAATCCATCGCTGCGTATGTTAATACCTTCAAGGAGCGATGGAATAGCATTTCTAGGAGTTAAGAAATATCATTTATTCATTGCAGAAAACAATAAGAGTAGCTATATAGAATAAGAGTGTTGAACTGATATATAGCTAGTAACAGCATTTGCCCAACTCTGCGTCACTATAGAGCACTGGAGTGCTATGTATAAACCCTCGGTATAGTTTATACGTCTCACAACCAGATTATTGCACAAATAAACATATAGAAATCTAGCAGCAACTATACCTAAACTATGCAGAAAATAAACCATGAAGGCTTTTAATTTAACACACGGTCCGGGTACAAGTACACTTACCCCATAGTTTAAGTGCTAGAGGTAAGAGAGAGAGCAGATTTCAGCTTGTCGAGTACCGTATAGCGCGAAATTTTCGAGGCACTTATATTTCGTGGATTCCAACACTTTTTGTGGACTTAATTTTCGTGTAGAATTCTAACCCACGAAATCCGCGAAAATTAAGCCCCTCGAAAATTTCGCGCTATACGGTATCAAAACGGTTACACCTAGTAAATACCGTATAGCGCGAAATTTTCGAGGGGCTTAATTTTCGCGGATTTCGTGGGTTGGAATTCTACACGAAAATTAAGTCCACGAAAAGTGTTCGTTAATAAGAATTACCTGCTATCATGCAAATATTTAAAGGCGTGGCTTCCGGTAAGCAGTCATTCCGCGAACATTGTGCAACGAAATGGCTTTTAGAGGCCAATCCACGAAATATAAGTGCCTCGAAAATTTCGCGCTATACGGTATAAACATAGTAGCCAGACTCAGCATTTAATTAATATTCATGCCGGAATATAGCAATACCGGTACCCACGCTGAATCTTCCCTCAGATTCAGTAGGAGAGTAAAATAAATATTGTAATTCAGATCTGTGATGCTGACAGTTGTGATATGTGTAAAATAGCTAGTTGCACTGAGAACCAATAATTATAATGATCACATAGCTGACACACCTACATGATACACATGCATGAATCCAGCTAGCTATACATACATGTAAACTTCACCACACCCCCTACAAGACCAGGAGTTGGAGTCAGAGACGATCTTTAGTTGATTTAATATAGTGACTCTCTTAGATATTTATTTACTGTGTATTGTATTGTAGATGTATTATTTTTGTTCTATACACAGTCACTCTCCTTTCATTGCGAACTGTTTCTAACGACAACCTTTTCCCTATTAAAATAGCTGAGAGAAGAATTTCTATTTCTTCCTACATTCCGTAACTTTCACTAGCCTTGATTCCAGGCCGCACTTCATCGGGGAAGTGGCCAGTGAAGGAGGCTGTACTTTCACTAGAGCTCCTCCCCTAGTTGTTTCACTAGACTACTCGACAGTGGTTCCCTTCAGTTGTAATACTGTGCATGTAAAGAATTGGCAATTATTCTCAGAACAACTCAGCATAAAAATTAATATTCAGTGGCTATATATTTATTATCAAAAATTAATGTGTAGCAATAATTGAAAACACACACAACTGCACTGTCAATCCTATGTACAACCTATACTATAGTTTAATTAAAAACATCAATGGTTTGAGTGTCGTCTCTTTGCATACTCACTGGTCTGTAAAAAAAAAATCAAACAAAATTCTGTATTCAATATACAATATACTGTATATAGCAAGTAATTTTCAGGGGGAAAAATATTCGTGGTTTAACCATTTTTAGTCAGTTTGTGGATCTTGGTGTTATAAAAGTACGGGTATATATATAAGGGTGCAATAATTATGGGATTAATAGCATGAGCAACAAGCAATGGCAATTAAGGCTTCTAATTGCACAAGGCAAGGCTATGCATGTACTTGTTATGAGTGGTATCACAGTCTTGACTATAATATTATACATGCACATAATGAAATACTGAATTACATTTACTCACCGTGGTGCCCACTTCTTATCCTGGGTCCCACCACCATTCCCACTGATATGCAGAATAGGCCCATGCCCACCCCAAATCCAACCATCCACAGTCCATTCCCTACTGTTTTTGCTGTCGAGTTTAAGGCTTCGCTGTGTATGGTGACTGCCATCTTTAATCCATCGCTGTGTATGTTAATACCTTCAAGGAGCGATGGAATAGCATTTCTAGGAGTTAAGAAATATCATTTATTCATTGCAGAAAACAATAAGAGTAGCTATATAGAATAAGAGTGTTGAACTGATATATAGCTAGTAACAGCATTTGCCCAACTCTGCGTCACTATAGAGCACTGGAGTGCTATGTATAAACCCTCGGTATAGTTTATACGTCTCACAACCAGATTATTATATAATATAAATATATAGGAATCTAGCAGCAACTACCAAAACTATGCAGAAAATAAACCATGAAGGCTTTTAATTTAATACACGGTCAGGTACAAGTACACTTACCCCATAGTTTAATTAAGTGCTAGAGTTTTATTAGGTACAAGAGAGAGCAGATTTCAGCTTGTGACTGTCCAGTCGAGTTTTACAGTCTACGGTTGCAGGCTTTAGCCTCGATTCCAGGCAAGCGGCCTGGAATCGAGGCTAGCTGTAGGTTAAAATTTGTGTAGTCTCGATCCTAGGCCGAGTTTTCGCTTTTATAACGGTTAGGCGAACAACTATAGGCCTGGTACTAGTTGTCTGCGCATGCGTCAAATTTTCATTGTATTTGTGGTCGGCAAAAATATTTCAATAATCGAAATTTGTACACAGAAAATGCACAGAGTGAGTACACAAAAGATGCACATAGGGAGCTGCTTCACAAGGGCCTGGGGAGTTGCCAGTTGTGCTGCAGCACGATTACAGTGACCTAGGGCAACTTCAAGATGATTGAATGCCTTCAAATTACGTTTCAAAACGATTTAGCAGGCTGCTGGACTTCTCTGATTCTAGGCCCCAACTCGTAACTCAGTTAAACTTTGCTTGAGAAAACGTAGATTCTCTTGATGCCTCTGAGCTACCCAGCAACGCTCAAACGAGCAGGTCATACTCCAGTCCTGTAAGTATAGGACAATATTAAAAGAAACCAAACACGGTTAAACCCTTACCTCAAACTGTCCAGTCTCGTCCGTTAGTATAGCCAAGAGGAACAATGTTGGGATAGCTGGATAGTAGCCATTGCTCCTGTACAGAGAAGTAGGCATTCAAAATACGTGTAGATCTAATTTCTCGTATTAAGTGTCATTGTTGACGAGCTGATGATGGCAGCACCAAGTTCTCTAGCTCACACTCTTTACTTGATCCACCATATTAATGATGAAACTATAGTCTACCTAGATCTTTATAATACCAAACATAAACAAGACTTGATAGCATAGGGCCCACACAAAAATATCTGACCTTAATTAACGCCACTAGTATTCCATATACCGTCCTGATACACTCCTGATACCGTATAGTGGGTAATTTTCATGGGAGTAAATATTTGTTCCACTCGGACACGAGTAAATCTGCATTGCATGCGTTCCGGTAAACCACGCCTACGTTTTCGTGGGGTATAATTTTGTGGAGGTCAACTTGCCCACAAAAATAACGAATATTTTACCTCAAGAAATTTACCTGCTATACGGTATGCATTAGCCACTTTAGCCACTCACAACAAAATTATGATTGATAAGGACAGCTTGCAACTGTGACAAGATTTCTTATCTGATCCATGTGGAGAGACAAAAAACACAGTTCAGCCTGAAAAGAAAAGGCCGATAATTATGGTCATTACTGCATGGGCCCTAACATAACACATGTACAACCCCCCAAACAATCCTCAGAGAGCAGATTATCAAGGACAAGGGATCCATGAGTGGCAGTCAACAGGGAGAGCTGAGTCAGCAATACCACGCTTACATCCCATGCAGGTGCTTCAGTCCATTCCTTCATCAGCATGCATCTGGAAAATGAATCAACAACTGTTGCATGTACATACACTGTCACACGTACATACATACACTGATTGTAGAAGGAATTTGCACTTGAAATGTTTTTAGATCTACTTCTTCTTATGATATCATGATGAACATTTCATTCATTTTGCTGCATGCAGAAACTCAAACTCTTATACTCTTATCTACTCTTAAGACTTGTGTGTACAAAAGACCATTTAAATTGATGTGCACACCATTTAAAAGTCAAAGTGCATATTATTTATTAAAAGTCAAAGTCATTGTCAGCAGTAGCTTGTTTTCTTGAAGTTAAAAGTTCACTGGCTTCGTCTAGCTCGCTGTCCGAGTCGTCATAGAAACCAAGTCTCCTTCGGAGACTGGAGTTGTTGGACATCAGGGATGGCATATTTGGAACACTGCAGAACAGAGGTAAAATTAAAAAAACACCCAACGCCCAATATTAATGAATAAGCACACAGTGTACAATCAATCACAATCACAGTGACTGGGACATGTGGACAATAATTCTAAATGAAAGGTCTGAATCATGTGCACACACACAAACACACAAACACAGGGACTTAATTACTTGCTCTCTAATGCAGTAGGCACATATGCCGGTGGTGTAGCAATAGAGGAGTCATCAGAGCTGGTGGAATGCAGAGGCTGTTGAGCTCCTGGAGCGAGAGTTGGAGAGAAAGAGTCCATCACTAACTTCTTCTCGAGGAGTAGCACGGCTGAGCCTTCACTGAGGAGAGAGGAGTGTTCTGAGAGGTCACCTCTACGCCCACCCAGTGCAGAATAGTCCAGTAATACATCATGCTGTGCACCGGAGGGAAACTCAGCATCTATACCTGTGTAGAGAATAACAACTTATAATCATCTGCCATGAATACACGTCAATACTCCATAAGACACTGACCTGGTAGACTACATGTATGAGATTCGTCAAACTCCTCATCAGATACCCCATATGATACATCATGTGATTTGTCCGACTTCTCATGTGATGACTCAATATCGAGATTGAATAGTGCTATCAATTGCAGACAAGCTTTCTCAGATGGAGAGGTAAACAGAGCTGGTGTGAATATGGCTGCCAACTCGTCCAGTGCTCTACCAGTGTTATACAGAAACTGAGCGTGCTCCAACAGTGAGCCCCACACCTGTGACCACGGTGACCTGTGAACAAAATTGCTACGTTTAAATACATGTCTACTCCACGCTAATCTAGATGAATATTATCTACAATGTGTGCCTACAAAACATTCAGCTACATGTATGACTGTACTGTGCTCAAGTAACTAAATTTAGCTAATTTTTTACCTGAGGTTTATTGGGTGGCTAATTAAAGGAGCCTCCTCAGAGAGCAGGTTGTCAGGGACGAGGGATCCGTGGGTGGCAGTCAATAGGGAGAGCTGAGTCAGCAATACCACGCTCATCACTGACACGTCCCAGGTGCTGCAGTCCATTCCTTCATCAGCACACCTGGAAAATTTTGAAGAAAGCAAAATCAAAAAACGATAGCACATACATGATTATATAATATACACTGTTTGGAAGTTGCGTACTTGTAATGTTCTTACTTGATAATGTTGCTAGATAGAACATTGGAGTTGCTTATTTTCCGTTTCATTTTATCCGAGTCCTCAGGTTTCGTGTATAACTCCATGACAGTAGCTTCTCCTTCCACTCTTAGGTGATTGTTCAGAGTCCTCAATAAGTTGGTCACCACTCTGACAATGTCCGGGCGTTGGGGTGGGCTGTGAGGGGGTGAGGGTGTGGTGGGCGGGAGAGATGATGTACGAGTGGGTGTGGGGGGTGGACGTTGAGGTGGGCTGTGGGGAGGTGAGGGTATGGTGGGCGGGAGAGATGATACACGAGTGGGTGTGGGGGGTGGAGAGAGTGGAGAATTAATAGGGGAGTGATGCTGTGACAGTGTTCTAGCAGGTGATGATTCGCTTGCCGGTTCATCTAGTGTGTGGTTTGATGCCGTACCAGCGTGTGATGATTCACTTGTAGGTTCATCTAGTGTGTGGTTTGATGCCGTACCAGCGTGTGATGATTCGCTTGCCGGTTCATCCAAACTGTGGTTTGATGCCGTACAAGCGTGTGTAGGCTTAATAGCAGGCTCCTCTAGTGTGTGGTTTGATGCCGTACCAGCGTGTGATGATTCGCTTGTAGGTTCATCCAAAGTGTGGTTTGATGCCGTACCAGATGGTGTATACTCAATAGCAGGTTCATCCAGAGTGTGGTTTGATGCCGTACCAGATGGTGTATACTCAATAGCAGGTTCATCCAGAGTGTGGTTTGATGTCACACCAGCTTGCTCAATAATAGGCTTGCTTAGAGTATGCTTCAATGTCATATCAGCTTGCATAGGCTTCATAGCAGGTTCATCCAGAGTGTGGCTCGATGCCGTACCAGCTTGCTCAATAACAGGCTGATTCACAGTGCTCTCGACATTCTCAGGAGAATCGCCTTCTGAAAAAGAATAAGTGGATAAACTCGAGTCCAGCGATCTATCGGCAGGAGAGGGAGTTAATGAATCGGGTTGCCGTGGCAATGCTTGTGTAGGCTTGGGAGTAAGTGGATCGGGTTGCCATGGCAATGATTGTGTAGGCTTGGGAGTAAGTGGATCAGGTTGCCGTGGCAATGCTTGTGTAGGCCTGGACTCCATCTGTGTGGGTATAACACTCTCAGAAGAAGTTGTGGCTGGAGCTGCGGTTACTGTAACAGTTGTAGAGGTGGTCTCAACGTGGACAGATGCTGCTGTCACTTTAGGAGGTGCTTTGTTATTGTCCTCGTTCCCATGGTGACCTTTGCACTTTGACAGCCACTGAGGGTACACAGCTGCAACGTACTGCTGGTAGCGACTCTGCAGTATGAAGAGGAGCGTATATTCACTGTAGGTGGTACAACATTAAGGTACACACCTTGAGAGCATTTAGTTGATTGTGGCACTGCTGACGACCTGCCAATAAGCTCTGTACTCTCTCCACATCCTTGAGTAGTGCAGCATTCCTCACACTACTCTGTCTCTGTCTCTCACACACACTCTCATACAAGGAACCTAGTCTGTGGGGCCGGGGAAATGTATGTACTGGGTAAAATTCCACAAGTCTTGTGCATGCATGATAGACTTACTCCTTCGTCTTTGATACAACATCTACTGTATTCTTCTGCCTTGTTAGTAGCTTGTTCATCCTACACAGAACTACCCTACCTCCAACATACACACAACTCCAAAATTCACTTTGCTTGAAAATGATTGTGAAATTCTAATTGGTACCCACTGTGACCTTTGACCCCATTCTAAATTTCAACTTTTTCTTTGTCGACCATTTCCAGACATTTTACCTATAATCATTTACTACTATAATTATACCTTACATTCTGATCAGCACTGTTGTAAGACTTGTAAGTGGATACATAATTAAATATTAAGGTGTGCTTATAATTGATAATACTTCATATCTGCAGGAGACGGGTCCGACTCTGTGTGGCGATGAGGAGAGTGAAAAGGGACTGATGACTCAATTGGACGCGGTTCTGCAGCTGGACTCCGGCAGAAGTTTGTGAGCACCATAAATATTGTGATTCACTAATTAACACACTTTCACATTAAATTGATGTTGCATGCATTCTAATGCGTCCCTAACAAAATCAATTCTCCTTCAGAAGTAGTATTTAAATTCAAGGTTATCGTTATAGACAACAGTAAATGCATATTGTTTTATTATTAGATAGTAATAATTATAGCGGAGTATGCTTCTTTCCTTACTCTATTTATTCACTCATTTTTCTCCAGCAAGGCTTATATAAGCCCACTAACCCCGAGACAAGTGTTGTCACGCCTGGCGTCCCTTGACTACAGAGTGGTCTGCTCCAGTGGAGTGGGGCAGACATGCATCTGGACTCTATTTAAAGACGCCATTTAAATACTTGATTTATGTCAACATTAACTATTCGTATAATATACACTGTATTTATCTTTTTGTACAATCACACAATTAATGCCCAATAATAATTATTCTTGCTAATTTATTGTATATACATTGAAAATAAGTGAAATAAAAGTGAAGAGATAAAAATTAATAAGTGAATATAATTGCACAATAATAAATAAAATGGACAAATAAAAATAAATATTTGCACAGTAATAAAATTAAGAATGAATAACAAAATTACCAATAGTTAACTGCTGGCTGACTAAACTGACTTGGTGCTTGGGTGTACATACTACTAACAGTCATGTTGCTAGGGTGGCCAAGTTGTTCAGTCTGTGGCCGAGGGTAGGGCACTTGTGGGTTGGTTGTAGTGAACGGCAGATAAAGAGGGGGTGTGTTGGGTTGAGGGGGGCTCACAGGAAAATGGGGGGTCACCGGTGGACTGTATCTCGGCAGACAGTCTTGAGGTCCGGGTCTAGACAGATGGACTAAGGTGTTGGGCTGCTGATTGTTGGGCTGTTGGTTGTAGTCTGTGCTCTGCGTCAGGTAGAGGGGTAGTTCTGGGGTTGGTGGCTGTTGTAGATACGTTGACGGCCTTGTTGTCGGTAGAAACGGCGGTTGTAGATACAGTGACGGCCTTGTTGTCGGTGGTAACGGCTGTGAGAGGTAGCCTGAGAGACTGGTGGGGATACTGACTTGAGGGTTGGAACTGCTTGTCAGTTTGCGCTGCTTAGATCTCCTGTTTTGAAACCATACCTGTAGAAAGAGACTAAATACAATGCAGTGCACAGCAGCAATGTCATGCAGTATACATGCATGCAATATACAGCACTGTCAGGTACATGATATACACATAATATTATACTAAGACTATAATTATATAATAATGTATATATAGCAATGTCAGGTATACATGCATGCACACACTATGCAGTATATAGCATATACATGCATCAGTGATCTACTGTAGCACTCACATGTATCTTGCGTTGAGGTAGGGAGAGCTTGGTTGCAATCTCTTCCTTCTGCAGTTTGTCTGGGTAAGAATTGTGTGAATAGTAAGCCTCCAAGTAGCTGAGCTGTTTCTTGTTGTAGCATGTTCTTCCTCTCTTAGTTGGCTGCTCACTCTCCTCCTCTTCTTCTCTCTTCCTTTTCTGGGCCTGCTTCTGGACTGGGGTATCAGGTTTTCTGCTGTCAGAGCTAGAGCTAGAGTTGAGAGATGAACTGCTGCCACTTTTTTGATGGACTGGGGTATCAGGTTTTCTGCTCTCAGAGCTAGAGCTAGAGTTGAGAGATGAACTGCTGCCACTTTTTTGGAGAATTGCTTCTACACAGAAATCAGTAGTACTCATGATGAAAACTGGATAATACTGCATGAATGATGCAGTGTGTGAACTGGGAGGGCTTTTATTGCCTGTGTGTCAGAGTGTACCTGTCAATACCTGTCAAAGGTGTTAAGAGGTGTCAAATCAAGGTCAATCTAACAGGATATTGATTCCCTTTGATCAATGATATTCATGAACGGACAACATTCCACTGCTTAGAGATCTAGAATGCAAGATTTGACTTCATCTTATAATATTCTTTGATAATGTTCATCTTATTAATGGCGATAATTCAACAAAAGAGATATTCATTTGATACATAATGTACATGTGTTAGAGCTATTGGCTTGGTGTAGAGGTTTGATAGAACACTTTGTAATACACTATCTTACAGCTAGTACAATGAGAGTTATCAAACTGAAGCATGTATGTTCCCTGAGTCATATACTGATGGCTGCCTAGTATCAAGTCTTCAGAGCAGTCTCTCTTTGTCACCGGGAGCAGCTGGTCTACTGGATACGTTGCAACGCCCTCCCCCGGAGATCGCTGATAACGCAGGCCAAATCCAATGTCCTCTTTCTCAGTCACAAACTCCCAGAAAATGGCCGATGCTTTGGTGCTGGTGGGCACTTGTATTGTGAGAGCTTCCCCCGGTCCAACCTCCACTCTGTGATCAGGTGATGTGCTGATTTGACTGATAAAGTCCCGAGCGGCTTTGGGAGTACACCATAGTGCAGCTGGTGCCAGTACACTCTTCATGGCCACAGGTTTAGGGGGGGTGGGTGCCTGTGGAGGGGGAGGGGTCATTTCACAATCCTTATACAGTGTACAGCTATACACAAATGATAGTAAGTGTTATAAAGAAAAATGTACATAGCAAGCTTTCTACACTGTGGGTATTATAATTATAGTTTCACACACACAAACAATTTAATTACTGTTTCAATGATACATACTGATTGCGTGATTTTCTCCTCCCTCTGATCTTGACAGTTCTCCTTCTCCAGTTGCCTATATACAGAATCAGTCTATCTATCAGTCTATATAATTAATATCATATTCTTCACTAGGACAATACTATTATCATCACTCGAGTAAATCACACACACACACACACACACACACACACACACACACACATTACACCCACACACACCGTTGCTCCTCCCTCCAGCGTTGTAGGGCATAGTCCTTTAGCCTCGGGGTGGCTGCGTCCAATAGTTTGATAAGTCCTTGTCTGGCCTCCTCGTTACTCATGTCTCTCAGGGAGATCCACGCTTTCCTGTGCCATAGCAACAATAGAATCAAACAAGCCACATACACAGGCAAAGATGTGAATACCATTAGTGTACTGTGTACTGTGGTTTAGAGACGATGATTTGAAGTACGTAAAGAATAGAGGCCTCCACAAAGTACTTACTAATCGATTCCACAGTAATTAATAATATGTACACGCACCAGCGTTAAATGAAGCATCTTTGGACGGCCATAACTTTAGTTCAGCTGGTTTAATACGATTAATTCTGAAATCAAAATTCTATTTTCGGCCTGTTTTTGACAAAATAATACCATGGTCTTTTCCAAAAAATAATGAGAAATTATGACCCATTCCAAATCTGAGACTTAAAACATACCATCTGAAAGAAGTCCTTCTAAGCTTTTGAAAATCAGAAATTGGCAATCATACCTCTATTTAAACAGTCAACTCTAGTACGATATGTACCTTCTGTGTGAGCCGACAACGTCAAAGTAGCCAGTATCACTGTCTTTATCGGAACTAAACGGGCCGAGCTTTTCTTGCTTGAAGAACGCCAACAACCTGATCTTCTGCTCATAGTCCAGCACTATAGTGTCCTTCTCTGCACAACAATGGCAGTATAGTAAATAGGGGTGTGTACAAATATAATGTCAATGATTGAAGTACCTTTCTTGTAGAAGTCAGTCACAAGAGAATACAAACTCTCCAGTGGAATGTCCCAGATAGTCTTTACCTCTTTCTTTGAGGTGATGGTTGACATCTTTAACTTCTACTCTAGACTTGTCTAGCTAGCTCCTGTGAACAATAAAAAAGCTGAGACAGCACATACAAGGATGCAAATTCGAGGTAAAGTTGTACAAATATTCATTGTGGATTGTGGGTTTTGATTGCGGTTGGCTTTGCAGGTGTGGTAAAATTGCTACATAAATTGCAAGTTTCTCTTCCCTCTCATAGATTTTTGTCAGCAGCTGCAGATTAAGAATGAACAAGTTTGCTGTGACTGTGGTACTAGTAGCTGCAGCACTTGTAGTGGACACTCAAGCACAAGGGATTAATATTAGTAAGTAAACAATAAAATAATGTCTTTGTAAATCAACATCTATGTATATAATCTACAGACCCCCCTACTGGCACTGCAGTGGACACTTACCCAGCAACTTTTTCATGCTCGAATAATATGCTACTAATTACGTTTACCCGTTGGTATGTCAATGGCATGCTCCTTGACAACAACACCAACACCGTTGACCTTCTGGGAGTACAATATGGATTATTCGGAAGACTTCAGGAGAACATCACCATCTTTGGTTTTTTCCCTGACATGGAAGTACCCTCTCCTGAATCAGTAATCCTTTCATGCGGAAGATCCCTTGACAGCATCTACGCAAACTTCACCTTGATCAGTGAGTTAACAACTTTACAAGCTATATAGCTGTTTAATACAACAACAGTAGCTGTATTAATATCAGGAGTGCTGCTACTATATGCATGTAGCACCAGCAAGACTGCTGGGAACTCGTTTCATGTAATTGATATTGCTTTTCCCAACAGTTCCACCATTGGCGACAACAGAGGTACCTACAATGGCTACCACTCCAGAGGTACCTACAATGGCTACGACAGTTGAACCTACTACACTGGCTACGACAGTTGAGCCTACTACAATGGCGACGACAGTTGAGCCTACTACAATGGCGACGACAGTTGAACCCACTACTTTGGCGACGACAATTCCACCTACTACACAGGCGACGACAGTTGAGCCTACTACACTGGCGACGACAGTTGAACCTACTACACTGGCTACGACAGTTGAGCCTACTACAATGGCGACGACAGTTGAGCCTACTACAATGGCGACGACAGTTGAGCCTACTACAATGGCGACGACAGTTGAGCCTACTACACTGGCTACGACAGTTGAGCCTACTACACTGGCGACGACAGTTGAGCCTACTACACTGGCTACGACAGTTGAACCTACTACACTGGCTATGACAGTTGAACCTACTACACTGGCGACGACAGTTGAGCCTACTACACTGGCTACGACAGTGGAACCTACTACACTGGCGACGACAGTTGAACCTACTACACAGGCGACGACAGTTGAACCTACTACAATGGCGACGACAGTTGAACCCACTATGTTCAGTATTGAACCCAATGCTGTCACTGCCGTTGAGGGAAGTTCTGTGAATGCGTGTGTGACGCGGACCAGCGGTACAGTATCCGTGCCAACGGAGATCAGAGTCGAATGGAGCACTGTCATACGAGTCACTCCTTCTAACTCACTTGCAAGTAAGTTAAGTTGCCATGCATACATTACTTATAGATGAGACTTTTAGAGCAGCCACTGTGTCCTTTGAGGTTTAATGTAATTACAGAGAGCGCATGTTCCTTACTTTTTGGTGAGAAATTGAACATCAGTTTGTGGTGTCCTTAATCGAGATGCTTTATAGGGATGGTCTTCTATATTAGGAGGTGTAGTACATTATCTGTTATTTTAAATTGCAGACCTTAGTGACTTCAAGACGTCCCCCCCTATCAATACAACCTCTGGCCAGCTGAGTCTCGTGTTCTTCCCTGGTGACAATAGGCAATGCTTCACTGTTAACATCACTGACGACACTCTCACTGAGGGAACAGAGCTCTTATTTCTTGACATTGACACTTCCTCACCATTCCTTGTTAGCCGAATAACAATTACCGTTCTCGACAATGACAGTAAGTAACTATCATTAAAATCATCTGCAGTCTCTTTAGCAGTTCTGTAACTCTGTATAATCGTTATTTTGCAGTTTCTTGTGTGAATGGCAGTCGAGCATGTGTTGATCTGCGGGGAGTGAGGGTCTATTGTACACCTGCTGAAAATGTGTGCAATGGGTTTCAAGAATGCCCTGACAACTCAGATGAAACTAACTGCACAGGTATATGGTGTCGCATATTGATCGTGTGTGGCAACTGCCAAATTGCATGTACCTGTTGCTGTGTCTATCTATAACCATGCAGCTACTGTATAATTATGCATGTATCCCCTATATAGTGATATGCCCTGATCAGGGTCAGTACTGTCTCAGTGAGGGCAAGTGCCTGGAGCAGAGCATACGCTGTGACTCCTACACAGATTGTCTGGGTATAATGGAGGGTACACTTGGCTCTATAGTGGGGACTGATGAGTTTGAAGGATGCCCAGATGGTGAGTTTCCTTCCTTCCTTAATTGTTTGGTAAGCTTTGAATGGCTGAGTTCATTAAAGTGCAAGTGGTGGCAAGTGTGCATTTCAGGTGTGCATTTCAGGTGGACAGTGGACTTCCTTCAGCTCTTAGTAACCAAGGGCCATGCATCCTATGTGGTTTGGTTATAGTACTCAATCAGTATCTGCACTGCACACAGGTTGTGTTCCTGGGTTTGTTGATTTGGTGGGAGGTGTGAGGGAGAGAGAGGGAGCTGTGAGAGTGTGTATGAATGGCAACCGTGTCCCAGTCAGTGCCACTGGACTCTCTATACTGGAGGCCAGTCTACTCTGCAGGGAGAGTGGGCTAGGGCAAGGTAGGCTGCATCATGTGAAAGAGTATACACATTGCATGCATGTGGGCTTGCTTCGTTTACATACCAATCTTATGAAAGTATTGTGTCCATTAGCTAGTGTTGTTGGCATTCTGTTTATTGTCTAGTGCATCCTGAAGCAAAGTGTTCATGTGGGTTTCCTGCCTCTCAGTAAGAGCTCTGTTTAGCTATTAATTAAAGTACTTCCTGGAATAATATTATTATAATTATATACGAAGTTTCCAGTAGGGTATCTTATACGAAGCATTAGGACAGGAAGATGGTCATGCACCACACAAGAATTATGTAATTAATTTACTGGCACAACGTTTATCAATCATATTTTTTAACTGAGAATCTAAACTCCTCTTATATTTTGGCTTGCAGTTGGTTATCCTGGAACCACTATCAACTTCTTTGGCTTCCAAACGGTATCTCCATTCCCATACCTGGCCGCCATCTCTTGCCCCGATACTGCCACCTCGCTGTCTCAGTGCAACATTACAACCACTGACATTGGGAACCAGGCTGCCATTGCATGCATGGGTAAGATTGAAGAGACAGAGTAAATCACATAATCTCTTAATTGTCACAAACAAAAATTAACTCATTCACTAAAACCTACATAAAAATAATGGTACGTATAACTATACTGACACTTCAGTGTAACATTTTTAATCGGTTTTCCCTCCCTCGTTTAATTAGAGACAGCTGAGAACTGCACTGATGGGCGTGTGAGGGTGGTGTCTGGTGATGGGTTGGAGTCTAGGGAGGGACGTGTGGAGGTATGCTACAGAGGAGTGTGGGGGGCCATCCTCGATGACAACTGGACCAACAGAGATGCAGCTGTCGTCTGTAGAGAGATGGGATACCCTGCACAAGGTCAGCCTGTCTTTCAAATTTGTAGTGTACTATTAGAAACCAAAACCGTGACTATTTCCCACTGTTTGCAGATGCCATGCCGATATTTGGTGCAGTGTACAGTGATGAGCCTCTAGGGTTTGTTGCCGAGAGCTTCTGTTGTGTTGGTAATGAGAGTCAGTTGATTGATTGCCCCTCCCCCTTTCCCCTCGGACGCCCTGCCTCTGTCGGCAATTTGCAAGCGGATCAAAGACACCTGTTCAATGTAGCCGGGGTCCGTTGTAGTGATGGTGAGAGTGGTGTGTGTGGTGATGGCATGTCATTGTGGTGCTGTTTGGTGGTGGCTTATATAGTTTGTTGTGATCACGTAGAGCTACATAGTTGCTACTTTTGACAAAAGACATAACTTACAAACAGTATGAATACCATTATTCACACCACTTCCTTCCTCACACAGTTAATCAGACTTGTACAGACTACGATGTGAAACTCACGTACAGGGACGTCACTGGGCGCTCCGGACAATTAGAAATATGCAAAAATGGAACTTGGCACAGAACGTGCTCTTCAACATTCTCACCTACAGACATCCAAGTTGCCTGCAACCAGCTCTTCGGGGTTTTTATTGGGGGTGAAGAATTGTCAGTAATCTTACGACAAGCTGATGTCATCTCGGAGACAGAGTCGTATTTCACTGACTCCCTGGCATGTAGAGGACAGGAGACACGTTTGAGCGACTGTCTACCGCCGCCTCTTAGTGATGAGGGGCAACCACCACCTTCTAGTGATGAGGGGTCATCACCGCCTCCTATTGGTAGGAGGAGGAGGAAGAGAATGATCACAAAAGAAGGAGCAACATGCTTTCCAAGTAGCCAGCCAACTGTGATGTGTCCAGGTATGTATGTTAAAATTAAGAAGTTTTACCCAACTTGTATCCCCCTCTCTCTCCAGGCAACCCTGTGATTTTGGTGACCCCTATCAGTTCCGGTGATGCCTACAATGTTGAGAATAGACGAAGCACTTATGTACAGTGTGCATCACTATCTCCCCTCCAAGTTGAGCCTTTGTTTCAATCCCCTCGTTTCAATAAGAGAGATGTAACCTCGACTACTAGTAGCAGAAATTTTATTCGGAGAGTAATTGATAATCCTGTGACGCCGGGAATCCCTCGCAACTATGTGTGCTCTGCTCGGCAACTAAGTAAGTTGAAACACTAATGTATGTTTTCCCTTGTGAAATTCATAACATGTAAACGTACACTGTATGTGTATGGGTTCCATTGAAGTGACTGGTGATTTCAAAATTAGCATCTACTGAAGTGTATGGTCGTTCATGCAGGCTCACAATTAATTGAAGAGTTGTCTCCCGGACTTGGAAGGACTCTATCCTTTCAAGTATTAGGTACGTGCATTCTAACTTGCCAAATAATAATATTGTACGATACACACACAGAGGGGCAAGGAGAACCAGAGTTTGCTTTTCTTCAATTTTCAATCGTCAACAGAGAACGTTTTTTAACAATTCCATTTATTACCAATGAAACCGACTACATTCAAACATCGGAATTATTTGTGAGTTTATTGTAGATATGATCATGCAGTTCTGTCATCAGCCCCTCTCCCTTCACTAGATCAACGGGCTAATCCATGCGAGGACCCCGGGAATTCAGAGGGTCTCTTGTGAGTACATACAGAGGTGAGAGTGCAGTTGTACAGTGCATAAAACCCTCCGAATAACGGATATTTTGCATGGGCATCACATTTCAATTGTACTAGTTGTTTGTACCTTACATTTTGTAGAGGTTCTAGGTTTTGTGTAGGAAGTACTACTGTTCATTGTAGAGAGGTATTTACAGTGTCCCTTTAATTTGGAGGAGGTTCCATTGTAGTAAGTGAACTTTCGTTTTTATTACATTGTTCTCTCTGTTATACTGCAGGCGTCCAATCGATGTGGAGAGAGGACTGGACAGGATCGAGTGTGAGATAGTCCACTATAACAGACCAGATCAGACCGTCAGGACCACACCCACCCTAATTGCCGAGAGACTACGTATATTGCTTCCGCTCACTTTACCCTTTATTGTTGATACGACAATACGAGGTGAGTATAGGTCATGTGATGTATTATGCCTGTCATGTGATTACCGTCCATCCACAGAGCATCCTCAGGTGGCATTCACTAGTTCTGAGACTATTGTTGTTGAAGGAGATGGTGTTGTCACTATCTGTTTGACCGTCGTGCAGGGGGTAGTAACCACACCCACTAACATCACCCTCACTACCGTACCAGATTCAACAGAGGAAGTCATCCCTGACTTCCGTGAACCACAACCCCTCGTCCAGGTTGACCCTTTCAGAGCAAATAGTACGTATCATTTAATTATGTTGTTGAATTTACCCACGAACTATAATGTGTATATAACAAGTAATAAGCATTGATTGAAGTGTATTCTTCTCTTTCAGTTGGCTCCGATTACAATGTTAGTGTCCCCTATACGTCTGCCAGTGATACAAACATCCTTCTAACACTGACCCTTCAACCCGACGACACTAACCCAGTAAAAACACATTCGTTACAGTTACATAAAACATGTTAAATGAAACGCATCTTTTGAAATATCATGTAGAAATGTTTGTCATTTTAACACTAAAATACGATGATGCATCTCATATAACATATGTGTTTTTGCTATGAAGATATGCTTCGATGTCGACATTGTGGATGATGATGTGTTTGACGGGGAGAGTGACCGTGCTGTTGAGCAGGTGACCTTCTCCTACTCAAGCTCCTCCCCCACAGTGGCCAGAGTCAACCTCCGCCACACAATAGTCATCCTGGATAATGATCGTAAGTGCAGTATATATACACAGTCTGTTAGTTTCATTTGATCTCTGAGCTTCTAATATATATAGCCCACGGTATTTTTCTGGTTCCAAATATGAGATTTGAGCATAATTATCATCTAAACCAGCTCCTTCTAAGTATTACAATTCAATCGTCCAAACTCTAGTTACAGAGCCTACTCTCTAGTGTACTCTATAGCTTTTACTACACATTGTAGCATGCGTTCTCGTTACTTGTGGTTTCCCAGGTAACTGCATAATGGAGGAGGGCAATGGAAGCCGGATCTGCTTTAATATTGAAGCACCTGCAGTCACATGCATAATCCCATCTAGGGTATGCAACTATGAGATGGACTGTCCTGACGCATCGGATGAACTTAACTGTCCTTGTGAGAAAAATTGAGTATAATCAGTAAATGACTACGGTCAAATGTATCTAAACATGCGTCCGCGTTTAAAAGAAGCTTTGAATAACTCCATGGCTATATACAACTCTCTATATAAACAAGATACCTAAATCACTCAGGCATCGAGTCAACAACCAACGTTTTGCCCCAATTTACTGTATTTACCCATGATGATAATTAAATATTAATTTTATCAACCCAATGTTTGTTTTATAACTTTTTTTCTTTCTTTATTGCTTTATTAATGCTACTCCCAACACATGCACACACACACAGCACCCCTAACAAACCTTGTCAACCAAACTGTAAGTGAATTCTTCTCTCACAATTATTTATAGATGTACATGTAAGTAACCCATGCATGCATTTTATCTCACCTAGATCACAGTGGAGACCTACACTAATATCAGTAGGGTCGTGTCGTCCTTTGCTATCCTCTCTTCGAACCAAACATTTCTTCAAACAACTGACTTCCTCACAGACATTTCCACAGTATTTGACAGCCTCGCTAACTTCACCACTACAGCCAACATCACTATCAATGAAACAGTAATTGCCAAAAAAAGTTTAACAATAGTAGTTTAGTCTACTGGAAAAAGCTTGTATTGTATGTATTTTAGGCACGGACTCAAATGAAAATGCGGTAGTTTTGTAGACTCATCAATTTGTCCGCATTGTCTTGCAGGTGGTGACTGACATGGGAGAAACACTAAACTCTCTCGTACAATGGCAGCGAAGCACACTCATCGTTAACTTTACCTCCAGGTGAGTATCGAGCAATCCTCGTTCACGTCGCTTGATATTCGACTGTCACATACTTCTTCCAGAATTGTGGCGATGTTTGAAGCAGTGGCCACTCAATTTGCACAACAGGCTAATCTGACAGACGTATTTACCAACATCACCGTGATTACAGAATTGGTGAGTGTGCATGTGGGTTTGTACTCGGAGGTTGAATTCAGTTTTATAATAAAAAAACACTAGCTACTATAATATGTCATTCTGCAGGGCTCTACTGCAACTTTTGCTGTGGAAGGTGCCACACAAAACTTCACAGATCAAGGTACGGTTTTACTCCCCTCCACACGCCCATTTTTATCACACCACCCCCCTCCCAGCTGGAGTCTCTGCCTCTATCATACTCCCACCCTCGCTCTTTGATCAAGTACCAGGGGAAAGACAATTTATTGGTGTGTACTTTGCACTTTACGGAGAGCCAGCTCTTCTACCTGTGACCTCATCACTGATGATGAGGGAAAACGTGTCTAGATCCGTGGGTACTCCTATTGTGGCCGCTACCGTGGGACCTGGTATTGACTTTAGTGGCCTCGATCCCCCCGTGGTCATCACACTAGGCCTGCTGTCTCTACCGGATAACACAACGGTATATAAGGAGATGATTTTATTTAATATAACACTTATAATTAGTGGTATCTCTGTGACCATTTTAGGCTTGCAACAGAGCTCTCTAACCAAGAATACGTATAGACTTTGCATGCTAACTTAATTTTATACATACCCTTCATGCAGACTAACCCCCGCACTGCTCGCTGTGTGTCTTGGGACTTTGAAACAGTCAGTTGGATCATGGATGGCTGTACAATTGCCATTGTGGACAATACCACTTTCAACTGCAGCTGCACCCATCTCACCAACTTTGCTGTGCTCATTGTAAGCCTGATACTACACAGCACGAAAGTATTTATTTACTCATTTGTATTTCTTCCCCAGGACATTTGTCAGAGAGCTCAGGACTGTGAAAATGATGAGACGCTGGAAGCTATTTTATCAGCGATTACGTTTGTTGGAGTGGCCATATCTTGTGTTGGGCTTGTCATTACAATCATTACTCTACTGGTTTTCAGGTACAACAATTGTCTAAGAAGAAACGTACATTCTGTAAATCTCAGTTACTTACTGGAATTCGGAAGCTCTGTATAGTTAATTGCGTTATTTATACTTTCAGCAAATTGAGAGCCAGGGACAACTCCAAGTACCACATCCAGCTGTCCATAGCCATCCTGTGCATGCTCATTGTGTTTGCTGTGGGTATTGAACGTATCGAGGTGTACGGAGGCTGTGTGTTTGTGTCCATCCTCATCCACTACTTCTCTCTGGTGGCCGTCATGTGGATGGGGGCAGAGGCCTTGCTCATGTTCCAGAAACTAGTCATAGTCTTCATGAGAATCACCACCAAATTTCTGATCATCCTCTCCTTAATATGTTGGTGTAAGTTAAGTTTTTAACCACACAACCTATATAAATCATAGTTTGGACTCCTCCCTCCCCAATCCGTTCCCTCCTAAATACTGATAATTGTTCACCCTCCACCCCCGACAGTGTTCCCTCTCATTTTTGTCCTTATCCCGATGATCATTGATCTGGCTGACGGGACAACTCCCGAGACAGACCTCATCATCACTCGGAATGTGGATCCCTTCACTGGAGATATTATCGGAGGATTGTGAGTTTAACTGTTTGTGTACAATGTCTGGATTGCAAGTCGATATAGCAATTCAATTTACAGTGCTGTTTGTGTGGCAATGATTTCTAATTAATATCTGGATGACCCCCCCCCCCATTATATTTGTATTTGATTTTTGTATGCAGCTGCTTCCTCAAGCATCCTGGAGTGTTCTTTGGTGCTTTCCTGGCTCCTATATTTGCCGTTCTCCTCTTCAACCTGGTCATCTTCATCTGGGTCATTGTCATCCTCGTGAAACACACTCGCGGGCAAGTGAAGAGGTCTAACGAAAATATGAAGCCAAAAACTGTTTTCCGACTCCTCGTGAGCATCTCAGGTGTCATGTTCCTGTTCGGCCTCACCTGGCTCTTTGCTGCCTTCACGTTCCAAATTGGTGGAGATAACATTCTCAGGACAATTTTCCAAATTTTGTTCACTGTCTTTGCATCATTTCAAGGATTCTTCATTTTCCTTTTCTTCTGTGTTTTCAACACTGAGGCTCGTGAATCATGGAGAGAGTTTCTATCATGTGGCCGCTACAAGTCCTCACTCCTCCACCCCTCACAGTATAAGAACTCGAGCTCTGCGGGAACAGGCACTCGTACTCACAAGGCAAAGACAGGCACTTCAGCTGCATCATCCAGTACTGTGTACAATTCTGCCACCCTTGAAAAGGCTGTGTTTAATTCTGAGGCCAGTCCAATATCAGAGAAGAGAGATTTGAGTAAAAAGGAGGATAGGTATACAGAGATCCCGTTAACGATAAGGGAAGCAACTGCGGAAGAGAGTGTTTCAACTTTCAAGGGCACCTCGGGAAATACTGTCGAGCAAGATGCAAGCAGAGGTAAAGTTGAGACCTCCCTCAGTTCTACTAGATCAGCTGAAGAAGGAGTGTCTACTTTCAGTCCTCCTGATATCGTTGTCGAGTGTCAAGTGGACGGAGATGACAATGAGAAGACACCTCCAAATTGGTCAGACGCAAGCCCTGTTGTCAAGGCCAGGGTAAAGCGCTACTCTACAAAGAAGGTCTCCAAGCACCACATTGAAGAGTATGAGATAGACTTTGAAGAGGATGGAAGCGATGAAGAAGTGGCACAAGCTTAGCATCAGTAATATTTATGAACAACCCTTTTTCTGCATTTCTAGTTAGTCTCTCCAACTACAATAATTTTTACCAAAATGATTTAGGCGCATGCGCATTATTTAAGGTGGGCGTTGGAATGAGCCGGATATGAACTGTTAATTTTTCTTATTGCCAGAAGTGGCCTATAATTATAGTGTCAGCCCATGCATTGGCCAGATATTCACTACTTATTATAGAGAACACAAAGATGGCCAAGTACAGACTAGCTGTGGCTCTATTAGCTGCAGCACTGGGCTTGCTTACTACAGGAACTCTATCACAAGTAACATCAATCATTACCAGTAAGGTCTAATAGGTTGTAGCTCATTTAGCTCAGTATAGGCCTTAGTTATACAATACACAAGTAGTCAGTGCATTCAGCCCTATGCAGCAGCTATGTACGTTGTCATTGTGCAGATCCTCCAGCTGGCAGCACGGTAAACACATTCCCGGATAGTGCTGAATTTCAATGCTCTGTTGAAGTGAACGATACGCAAGTACAAATTCAGTGGTACATCGATGGAAATGAACTCAGAAGCAGCCTGATCATCGAGGGCTATAGCATATCTGCATCAACCACTGGGACCTTTGACAGCTTTCTGACTGTCCCTGCCCCAAGAGATTCCCCAGAAGTCTTTCCATTTTTTTTCAATATAACCTGTGCACCACCTGGATCCCCTGAGGCTTTCTATGCCAACTTCACTTTGATAGGTGAGCCACGCCCTTTATTGTACTGAAAACCCACTAATATTCTACTCCTCCACTATGCAGTTCAACTCGTAGATCTCCGGTTTGGACCGGTGGAGGGTGATGTGATTGCACCTGAAGGATTCAATGTCTCCGTCTGTGTGGACGCAATTATGGTAGCTGAGGGTGTTTCGTCACCCTTCCCCATTTCTGTTGATTTACGAGTGCTTCCACAATCCACAGCATCAGGTACCACCTCCACCTCAATTCAATGTTACTTGTGTATAAAGTATATATATACATGTGGACTGCTGCATGTGACTCAGTTTTCCCTGCAGGTGATGACTATGATATCCCACCATTCGTCTCATTTGATGGATTCATGGAAGTATGTGTGAATGTGTATATTGTCGATGATGGTGACAATACAGAGGACGTAGAAACAATTGAAATTCAGTTGGAGAATTCGAGTAGTTCAAACGCAAGAATTGTCCCAGGATCGTCTATTAGAATGATATCCATCCCTTGTACTGAGAATGCAGTGAGACTGACTGGTGGAGTTGACAGTGAACAGGGGAGAGTGGAGATTTGTTATCAGGGAGCCTGGGGGTCTGTCTGCACTGCTGAGTGGGACCAACCTGATGCACAAGTGGTGTGCAGGCAGCTGGGATTAATGGAACGTAAGTTATTCATTTGTTATAAGAGTACCAGTATTTTATGACGTTTTGTTAATTGCTACAGAACCGTCTGCATACGTGAATACCTTTGGAAATGTTTTCCCCAATGGAGGCGGAAGACCAGTGTTTAATGGTGCACAATGTGTTGGTACTGAGCCGGACCTGCTCAACTGCACCAGTGTGAGCGGTGGACTCTCAGCAAATGTTGTATGCCCGCTCGGTATTGGCAATACAAATGCTGCAGTAGACTGTGCAGGACGCACTGAACGTGAGTGGGCAGGCCACCTATAAATAGGAATAAGATGATGGTATCAAAGAAGCTAGCTGATCCTTCAAGTCTTTGTTTGTAGTTGAATGCAAGCCAATAATTAGCTCAAAATACTCAAAATAGGCATTGGAATACACTTCTATATATACTGACTGCAGCTTTATTCAACTTTGAGATGCCTCAAATGAACTTGGTTGAGGGAGATACTCCAGAAGTGTGTGTAGTGCTGGAGAGTGGAGTTATCACAGTGCCATTGATCATCGGGTTAGAAATCCCACCTATTGAGTCACCCACACCATCAGCAACATGTGAGTCATCATCACCTATAAATTATACTGGCATGAGATTTGGAAGCTTTGCAAGAACATGCATGCACTAAGTGCATGATAGCTTCACTTTATCAATGACTCACCACCTTGTTCTCAACAGTTCGTGTCGACTTTATAACCACACCTCCTCTGGATAATGAGATTCAAACACTGACTCTCACCTTTAACCCCGGCCAGACGTCCCAATGCTTCAATGTCACACTTTTAGACGATGATGATATCGAAAATACCGAGGAAATTATCTTTGAGTTAATCTCTTCCCTGCGATCTCCTCGTAGGCAAAGAATCCTCCTTATTGACAATGACAGTGAGTCTGTGTTATCATTATTATTGCAGTGCATATCATTCATATAGTCCTAAAGTTATCTTGTATTATTCACGTTACATACTCAAAGACCAAATACCAATGTTTGTTGTTTCACTAACAAAGGGATTGGCTGTATAGCCACAAAGTTACAGATGTAGCTTTGATTTTCAATGTATTTATAGATGTTGTGCACATGTGTGCATGCATATAATATAATAATATAGAGCGTACGCGTACAGCTACATGTACTTTGTGCAGTGAACTGTGGTAATGGCAGTTTGTGTGTTGATCGTGTCCAAGCCTCCACTCACTGTATCGATGTGATGAGAGTGTGCGATGGATTTACAGACTGTGTGGACAATTCTGACGAGACCAACTGCCCAGGTAATCATGCAGGCCTAAAACTAAAAAATGTTTGTAATTTGTCTGCTCTTAATATTGAATTTAAACTGTGTGCCCTACTCAAGCCATAGCAGCTAATTTGGTCAACTGTAATGTCATCCCGTATCTCTTTACATACATGCAGTTTGCCCTGGGGGCCAGTACACGTGTCTTTCAGAAGACACCTGTCTGAACTCCAGCATGATATGCGATGGCTACCCTGACTGTGTGGGCAGGCTACCTGGGCTTAGTCAAGTGTTGGGAGTAGACGAGTTTCAAGGATGCCCTCCTGATGGTATGTGCACAGGATGTGAAGTCATGCAAGTGTACGGGGGAGATCATACCACCACAGAGAGTCAAGTGCTTTGTTTGATTTTGCATATCAGGGCCTCTGTGACACTGTTGTGGTGTTAATGAATTCATAGTTCCCTATAAATGTCAAATTAGTTAGTGCTGCTGTAGAAAGGTCATTTAATAGCCTTCCTTATAATCGAGGTTGCTATGGTTCTGAATAGCAATTACCTTAACCTCATTGCTCATAGCTAATTTCTCTCTGCACTGCACATATGCAGGTTGTGTTCCTGGGTCTGTTGATTTGGTGGGAGGTGTGAGGGAGAGAGAGGGAGCTGTGAGAGTGTGTATGAATGGCAACCGTGTCCCAGTCAGTGCCACTGGACTCTCTATACTGGAGGCCAGTCTACTCTGCAGGGAGAGTGGGCTAGGGCAAGGTAGGCTGCATCATGTGTGAACATTAAATATGTTGAAAGAGTACACATGCATTGCATGCATGTGCATGTGGGCTTACTTGCAAACAAGAGCTCATACATTTCTTACAGTATAAAACACACATACGCACCTTCATAATGTAATTAGGGATTGAGTATCTTCAACTTTATATATATTGATTTAGCTAACTACCAATCATGAAAGTGTTCTGTCCATTAGATATAATTATGCGCTGTTTATATTGTCTATTGCATCCCGGGCAAGGTATATAGGCTGTACCAGAGCCACTGTATAGATACAGATAGCTAATGTTGCAAATCCCCTTCCCCCAGAATCTTTGCAACACACCAGTAAAGCGTAGAGCATTACACGTTCCTTAAATTGAATATGTGTACACGCAGGACAATTGTTATCTGTTTTACTACTTAAGTGTATATATGAGCATTTCCCATATAGCACAGTGCTCAACACTTTTATTCATGTGTTGCGGCCAACTTGAGTCTATTGTGTTAATCATTGTGGTAAGTGTGTGTGCTCATTTCAAGTGTTTATTAGGCATGCTATAGTAGTTAAGGGTATCATCATTATAGCCAAGAACTCTTGCTATAGCATGTACAGTACATGTAGTGCTTTCCTTATTTTCATAATAAATCAGTGTGTTGTGTCCACTGTCCTTATGAGCAATTTATGATGTTTAGTATGCCCTTTGCTCCCTAAAGATATGTGTACCACATTAATAATTATGAGGAATGCAAAGGTGTGTGTGTTTGTGCCAGTAAGGGTTTATAATTAACAAAAACACTTCCCTTAGAGAGATCATTGTATGGACTCAGTGTTGAAACATTGCATTACATTCGTCACACCTTACACATACAGGTGGCTACCCATACCCCACCAGTCGGCTGCCTACCACCACCGTGGTTACAGTGTCCTGCACAGATGGAGACACATCTCTCTCAGAGTGTGCCGTAAGCTTGGAATCAGCTCCTCTTAATCTTATGGGTCAACAAGCCTCCCTCACTTGCAGAGGTATGATATAGGGCTGGATGTATACATGTGAATGCAATGTAATTCAGCCGAGGCTCATGTGACCTGCATATACTATGGATCAACTGCAGATAATTACTATACTTAATCTATAGCTGTATAATTATACATACTCACATCAATTTCTTGTCTATACATGTATCCAGCTGAGACTTGCACTGATGGGCGTGTGAGGGTGGTGTCTGGTGATGGGTTGGAGTCGAGGGAGGGACGTGTGGAGGTATGCTACAGAGGAGTGTGGGGGGCCATCCTCGATGACAGGTGGACCAACAGAGATGCAGCTGTCGTCTGTAGAGAGATGGGATACCCGGCACAAGGTCAGTCTCCGAGGCATCGAAATGTATTTTTAGTAGTACAATAATAGTAGAATGGTGTTCTATTAATCACAATTTCATTGTTTGCAAACACACACCTCTAATATTCCAATTTGTCTATACATGTATACCAAAGTGCATTTGCACCAGAGTTATCACACACTTGCACACACACACACACACACACACACACACACACACACACACACACACACACACCCACACACACACGCACACACACACCCACACACACACACACCCACACACACACACACACACACACACACCCACACACACGCACACACACACACACCCACCCACACACACACACACACACACACACACACACACACACACACACACACACAGGAGCCATGCCAATCTTTGGTGCTGTGTATGATGATGAACTTCTGCCATTTGTTAGCAATGGTTTCACCTGTGCTGGTAATGAGAGTAGTATCATGGACTGCCCTGGCTCCACCCCCTTCCTCGACCCGCCTCAACTGGGAACACAATTTAATAGCATATTTAACATAGTCGGAGTGCGTTGCGATGGTGAGTGTCAATTATTAGTATGTTAATTACTGTGCAATCTTATTGATGAAAAAGTGAGAAGTTGATTCGAGTTTTTGTCTTGTCTCATGCATCTCTTTTCGGCGGCCTCTAGGGGTCGAGCAGATAACAGTAGTGTGTGTTTGTATAATTAGCTTCCCTCTTCCCTTCTCCCACAGACTACCAGTCTAATGGATGCACAGACATGGACGTGAGACTCACCTACAGGGGAGCTAGTGGCTACTCCGGCCAGTTTGAGATCTGCAATAACGGCATCTGGCAGAGAACATGTAGTAACAGCAATTTCGAACAAAATGCTGCTACTGCTGCCTGTAGTCAGCTCTTTGGGCTCTTTGGGTTCGTAAACCCACCTACACTGGCTACAATTACATCATTTCCTGAGGTTTTGTCCGAAACAGGTCCAGCGTATGATAGGGCGTTATTTTGTGGGTTATCAGATGCAAGTATTAGGAACTGTGGGTTCGAACCATCGGATATTTGTAACCCTGACAACCAGCCGACTGTCACCTGTCCCAGTAAGTCTTCTCGAAAGTTATCTTACCTGCAAATGACTTAGCTTTAGCCAAGTGATTGTAAACACACTGTATAATACGATCCCTCTGCTCCTCCCACAGGCCCTCCTGTGGTATACGTGTCACCAATCAGCGTGGATCATGTCTACCGAGTGGAGACTGGCTATATGCCTAGCGTCTCATGTGCAGTTGACTTAAACACAAATCCTTTAGCGTCTTTTTCACCAGGTGGTGGTTTGCCTGGTTTGCGCAAGAAGAGGGTGATTGCCCAGGCCCAGTTACCTTTAGAGTCTCGTAGAGTGTTCAATGAACCTGTCTTTGATGGGGGGATTAGAACATCGACTTGTTCAGCGTTTAATGGAGTGAATACAACTACTGTGAACATCACTGTTGAAGTACTTGGTATGTTGTTGCCATGGGTTACGTATCTATATATAACCCCTCCCCCACCCACTCACGCACATAGTTGGAGAAGGACCACCAGAATTTGCATTTCTTCAGATGTCAAGTTTCAGTTCTCAGCGTTTCGCACAACTTCCTAACTTGGCTACTATTGCCCCGCCCATCAACCTCGAACAGCTGCCAGAATCAGTGAGTGTTAGTGTTCATGTAGAGTCTCGGAACTAGTTGTATATAGTATAGTTTATGTGTGTGTTCCGCAGTCCCCCTCCCCCTCCCTGGTGTAACCAACCATACACACAGTTTGTCACCTCCCTCTCCCTTTTAGTTGCAGATGCTGATAAGTGAGAGAACACCCGGAGTGCAGATAGTGAGTAGCTGTGCGCTCATTGAGAGGTAAGAACACTTTAATCTAGCTTGTCTCACTAAAATTGACTAATTTCTTTCCATACAATAGTCCAATCGATGTAGAGAGAGGACTGGACAGGATCGAGTGTGAGATAGTCCACTATAACAGACCAGACCAGACCGAGGTGACCACAGCTGCTCAAGTTGCTACGAGACTAGGGACATTGCTAACACTGGTGAACACGCCAGCACTATTTAATATTGTAGTGATCGGTGAGTACTATGAGCTAGGTCATGTGATATCCTATGCCTGTCATGTGATACCGTCCATCCACGCACAGAACCGGCTCAGGTGGCATTCACTAGTCTTGAGAGTATTGCTGTTGAGGGAGATGGTGTTGTTACTATCTGTTTGGCCGTCATTAGCGGCGAGATAACCACACCCACTAACATAAATCTCACAACTTTCCCCGGCTTGTTAATTGACAGCCCCCCTGACACTGAGATAAATATAGCACTTGCAAGTGGTGAGTTGGTAATTAACTTGATCACTATTTATTGTATGTATTATATATACTATAGCTGTAAGGCTCCGGGACTCTTTCAGTTGCCATAACTTGAGTTCTGTCAATCCAATTTCACTGCTTTTGTGATTTTCTGCACTTAGAAAGAGATCTTTCAAATGGTACCATCAATGTTTATATTTGGGAGATGCTAATTTCAGCCCAATACCATGGATCCAAAGGCGAAAAATGATTAGGGTCCAAAAACAAAATTTTGAATTTAAACATGACATATGAAAAGTCTTTCTAAGCTTTCAGAAATCATAAAAATTTTGAATTTGGAACATCAAAACTCAGTTGAAAGATGTTCAACTACCCCCCCCACTTCCACTTATCACCATTTCCCTGCAGAGGGCACTGACTACAACATTGCTGGGGGGCTTGCCGAGGATGTTAACGGGTTCCCTGTTGTCCTAACACTGACCCTCCAAATCGGGGCCACTCAGGCGTGCTTCGATGTCGACATTGTGGACGATGCTGTGTTTGACGGGGAGAGTGACCGTGCTGTTGAGCAGGTGACCTTCTCCTACTCAGGCTCCTCCCCCACAGTGGCCAGAGTCAACCTCCGTCACACACTAGTCATCCTGGATAATGATCGTAAGATTTACACTCAGGCCAAAATATGCATTCTAGCTGTATAATTATAGCTCTAGAAGCTTTTCAAAATGAATGGCATATTCCTTATTTTTGTACATGGCTATGATTAACATTATTTTTGTATACTAGAGAAATTCCGTTAGCTTTTTTGCAATCCTAACTGTGTTGTTTCCTAGGTAACTGCTCGGCTGATTTTGGATTGGGTAGTCGTTTGTGTGCCAACACGGTGAGACTCAGTGTAGACTGCATCCTTCCGGCTCAAGTGTGTGACTTTAACACTGCCGACTGTCCCGATGTGTCCGATGAACTCAACTGTCCGTGTGAGTATTATACATTGAATATAATCACCATCAGTATTATAGTGTACTGCATATACAGTTATATCACCTGTGTGTGCAAGCTTAGCTGTTTAGTAGCCAGAGTATATTAAACTGTTAAGTTATTGCTCGTGTGCTTATGTTTGAACCCCTCCCAACACACACAGCTCCAATTGAGGATATTGTCAACCAAACAGTAAGTTTTGATAATTATAAAATCATTATTCATGCACAAACTTGTTAATAACTTTTTTTAGATATCAGTGGAGACCTACACCAACGTCAGTGAGGTTGTGTCGTCCTTTGCTGCCCTCTCCGAGAACAGGACGTTCCTTCAGACCATGCAGTTTCTGAATGATGTGTCCACCGTGTTGAACAACATCGCTAACTTGACCAACACCACAAATACTCGTATTAATGAAACGGTATGCTAGGATTTTATAAATCTATGAAACAAGATATCGATCGGTTGACTATTGTTGTTTATTTGATCTCCAGGTGGTGACAAATTTGGGTCAGACTTTGAACTCCCTCATACAATGGCAGCCCTCCAATCTTGAGGTCGACACCACCTCCAGGTACGGAATGCTCCTCTTAGAACATTGTGATGGTAGCAACAATTTAGCAAAAGATTTCTGTTGCCAAATAAGTTGATCTCAGAGAGCATAATTATAATTATATAGCTATAGTTGAATAAGACTGACATGTACGTATTAACATGTACCACCACCTACATACAGAATTGTTGAATCTTTTGAGGAGGTGGCAACACAATTTGCACAACAGTCCAACCTCACTATGGAATTCACTGATTTCACAATTGTCATTGAACTGGTGAATATATACTTTTGTTAATGTATCAGTAGAGCTAGGAATGTAGAGCTACATGTAGCTGCATGTACAATAACTGTGCAGCTGTTGACAACTGCTTGTTGCTCTGTTCAGGGGGCAACTGAAACATTTATGAGAGAAGGAAGAACAGAAGACTTTACCCGTATAGGTATGTATATATACGTTGGTTGTTTATCTCCTAGTACACCACCCCCCCCACAGCTGGAGTCTCCGCCTCCATCGCACTCCCACCCTCGCTCTTCAACCAGGTACCAGCTGACAGACGCATCATCGGTGTGTACTTTGCACTCTATGAAAACTCCGCTCTTTTGCCGACAAACTTGTCAGCTGTAGTGAGGGACAACGTGACGGTGCAGGAGACGTTTGTGGGTACTCCTATTGTGGCCGCTACCGTGGGACCTGGTATTGACTTTGGTGACGATGTTCCCCTCAATCCCCCTGTAGTCATCACACTAGGCCTGCTACCTCTATCAGAGAACGCAAGTGTAAGGACCCATCTCAATTTCTGTCTCTTCATAATCAGTGTTGCCAATCTAAATTCATTTTGTGTATCCCTACTTGTACAAGTTCTTCATTGTACTGTTCCTTCAGGCTAACCTCGGCACTGCTCGCTGTGTGTCCTGGGACTTCGTCACTGACAGCTGGATCACAGACGGTTGTACCACTGAAGTGGTGAATGAGACCACTTTCCGTTGCAGCTGTACCCATCTCACCAATTTTGCTGTGCTCGTTGTAAGTTCACTGACCATGGCCATGCAGTATATGCTGCAGTGATGGGTGTATAATTCAGTCTCCTGTACTTTTTTTCGCCCTCAGGACATTTGCCAAAGAGCTCAGGACTGTGTCAATAATGAGATAGTGGATCAGGTGCTCTCCTTTATAAGCTACATAGGCGTAGCGCTGTCTTGCGTAGGACTGGTGGTCACAATTATCACTCTAATTTTGTTCAAGTAAGTATCTTTCATAATTGTAGTGTGCCATTGTCTGTAGGCTTTTAGGATTTTTTTGGTGGACAAAGTTTAGCTGTGTTTTCTATGTTTTGCAGAAAACTGAGGGAGAGAGACAACTCGAAGTACCACATCCAGCTGTCCATAGCCATCCTGTGCATGCTCATTGTGTTTGCTGTGGGTATTGAACGTATCGAGGTGTACGGAGGCTGTGTGTTTGTGTCCATCCTCATCCACTACTTCTCTCTGGTGGCCGTCATGTGGATGGGGGCAGAGGCCTTGCTCATGTTTCAGAAACTAGTCATAGTCTTCATGAGTATCACGACCAAGTTTATTGTCATTCTGTCTCTAGTTTGTTGGTGTAAGTTTGCAAATAGGTATACAGTATGTAGTATCAAGGGCCTCAGTATTATGCATTAAATTGTCGTGCAACCTTTTCATCAGATTCTAGTTCACTCGAAGTGAGTCTATACACTAGTTTACATAATTATACACTGGAGGTTGATGTATAAGTTTGCTAATAGGTATACATGACGTATATAGTAGCATTTTTGAAAGAGTGGTACCACTTTACCATTTGCTGGACTGATTAGTGCAAGCCCTAGAGTTACATAATTTAAGTTTTATTGTTCTAGAAGCTTATGACCCACAAGGCAGCCGTAGCAAAGCAGCTTCAGTTTCTATAGTAACAATTCACCCCACCTCCTCCCTCCTAAATATCGACCATGCATTATTCACCCCCCCCCCCCCCCCCACAGTGTTCCCTCTGATTCCTGTCCTCATCCCGATGATCATTGATCTGGCTGACGGGACAACTCCCGAGACAGACCTCATCATCACTAGGAATGTGGACCCCTCCACTGGAGATGTCATTGGAGGATTGTGAGCTTAATTGTTTTTGCGTACAATGTCTGGATTGCAAGTCGATAGTAATTCAATTACAGTGCTGCATGTTTATATGGCTATGCATGATTAAGTGCATTGATTTGATGAGTGTTTTTGTATGCAGCTGCTTCCTCAAGCATCCTGGAGTGTTCTTTGGTGCTTTCCTGGCTCCTATATTTGCCATTATCCTCTTCAACATGGTCATCTTCATCTGGGTCATTGTCATCCTCCTAAAACACACTCGCGGAAAAATAGAGAGATCAAGTGAAAAAATGAGTTCCAAGACTGCCCTCAGACTCCTTGTGAGCATCTCAGGTGTTATGTTCCTGTTCGGCCTCACCTGGCTATTTGCTGTCTTCACGTTCAGTATTGATGGTAGCAACGTTGTTCGAACTGTCTTCCAAATTTTGTTCACTGTCTTTGTAGCATTCCAAGGCTTTTACATCTTTCTGTTCTTTGTTGTCTTCAACTCAGAGGCCCGTGAATCATGGAGAGAGTTTCTATCGTGTGGCCGCTACAAGTCCGAGCTCCTCCACCCCTCACAGTATAAGAACACAAGTTCTGCGGGAACAGGAACTCGTACTCACAAGACTAAGACGGGCACCACCATTGCATCATCTGCTGTAGTCAACACGAACAGCAAATCAGCCAATCTCGATTCTGAGGCTGGCCCACTCCCAGAGAAAATTGATTTGAACAATAATGATGAGAAACCAACAGATATTCCGCTAACATCCACGGGTCAAGCACAACTAGCTGAAGAAGGAGTGTCTACTTTCAGTCACCCCAATATCGTTGTCGAGAGTCAAGTGGACGGAGATGACGATGAGAAGACACCTCCAAATTGGTCAGACGCAAGCCCTGTTGCCAACGCCAGAGTCAAGCGCTACTCTACAAAGAAGGCTTCCAAGCACCACATTGAAGAGTATGAGATAGACTTTGAAAATGGTGACAGTGACCAAGAAGTGCCTGAAACTTAGAATCATCATACTCATATTCCGATTGTAACTGACTGTGTAGTGTTAATCATACAGTGTAGCTAGGCTTTATAAAATCATGTCATCACATGCAGGCAAGCATATCAGTAGTACCAGGAGTACCGGTGTCGGCATCCCCTGCAGTACTAATATTCAATCATATTATTATTATAATTATGTTCAAACTGAATAGAGTGGGTGTTGCAATCTGTTCAAGATACCACCATAGATCTATAGTAGTAGCTACACCTGAGAGGCTAAAAAACTCAGTAGATCTAGATCTACAAATTGCATGCATAGACTATAATTTATATGTATAGTCTCATGGTGTTCCTACATACCGATAATTATAGTCTGGATCGAGTTCATATAAGTAGATCTAGACTATACTGCTATAGATATATATAAGCATGATATATAAGGATAACTTTATTAATCCCTGCCTTCAAGGCTGCTTTGATGAGAAAACACCTCCGAATTGGTCAGCGCAAAACCCCGTTGTCAAGGCCAGGGTAAAGCGCTACTCTACAAAGAAGGTCTCCAAGCACCACATTGAAGAGTACTATACTTTGAAAATGGTGAAACTGACCAAGATTTGCCTATAAAGCTTAGTCATTAATTCTAACTGACTGTACATAGTTAATTATTATTGTGTAATCTATGCATAATAATGTAGCTACATGGGTACAATAATAACATCATGTCATCACATGCAGTAGTATTATTCTTTCATACTTTTTGTTATATGGCTGGCAAACTGAATTAACTGAGCAATCTTTTGTGCCAATAATTATCAAATAATTATTATGATTACAACAGAGATGCCAGCATAATATGAATATAAACTGCATATAAATAGTAGTCATGTTAATATAATGTACAGTTTATTATTAGAAGTCATTTTCTCTCTAACTCTTTGCTTCTATGGTGACTGTAACGATAGAGCCGTGGGGGAGGGTGGGATCATGCTGAACTTGAACTGTGTTATGTTTGGGAGAGGACCACATTACACCACCACCATCCTTGTCGCTAGTTTCCAAGGTAACAGTGTACCCCATCTGATAGTGTATGTCCTCGTTAAGGTAAATCTGTAAAAAAATAGTATAAATAAATTATATAATATTGGTGGCTGGCGAAACAACTCACTTCTGTAACAGTGGAAGAGCAAGCGTCAGTGATGGTGTATTTGAGAGAAAACTTGAGGCTATCGGGGTCGAATTTCATCTCCATAGCAACACCGGCCACAGCTTGGGCATAGGTCCGACTCATAGTCTGCACAAGTCACAATCATGTACATGTAATGACAGTACCAGAATAAAAGAATATACAATATAAAATGCACACATTAATATTAATCTGTGTGGTGTGTGTGTGTGTGTGTGTGTGTGTGTGCATTACCTTGACGAGGTCAGTGTTGAGGGTGCCGTTCACACCATTCCAGAAGCCATTGCTCGAACCCTGTGGGGTCAGGTATATGTTGACAAACGAGTATTTAATGACAGGGGTTTACTCTCACAGTGATGGGGACGTAGGCCTTGTAGTCCCAGCCAGTCCACGACTGTGTGTGTGTGGGTGGGGGGAGTGGTTTAGCGTGTGGGAGACAAATTATCAAAATTCTTACAATGAGATACTCATCAGCTTTTGCTAGAGTAGTTTTATCTCCAAGTCGAAACTCAGTGACGAAACCTGAAATGAAGAATAGATAATGAATTGATCCCAACATGCTTCAAGCCACTCCCACCTGCACAGCCGAGTTTCTCAATGTCCTTCTGCCTCTCATAGAATGTGATAGCGTCATTTAACTGAAATAAAAAACAGGTTCAAAACTTATTTGACTCAACTACACTGCCATCATTACCTGAGGGGGAATATAGAAATGCCATGCCAACACGCTCCTGTTCTGGTACTCGTGGCCACCGGGTACTTGACTGAATCCAACTCTAGTCTCGTCCCATGTGACACTCGTGAAGTAGACACTGTATGTATAGTCATGATAAGGGATGATGCATTATGACATCATTAGAGGGTGTGTTTACTGCACCTGTGTTTGTCGTCGTATTTCCTGATCATTGGGTTCAGCTGTAGGAGACAAAAACAATGAACTTTACACTGGCACATGCCTTATAAAATGCACACATATACACATGTACTGTACTAAATGTTTAATGGCACAATATTTGTAGTAGCCTCACAATTTCGTAGAAGGGAGCCAGGTTAATTTTATCAGCTTCAGTGGGCACTAACAGCTCAGGATTTTCGTAGATGTCACCTGCAGTGGAACATTGTTGTAATGCTAGTAGCTAGGCAACATTATTGAGCAGCTGACCTGCCCACGGTTCGTTGATGAGCTCATAACCGAGGACGTACTCATTATCTGCAAACTCTTGAGCCACTCTTCCCCAGAACGCCGCCATCTTGTCAGCCAGACCTACACAGGACCCTCTCATTAGTCGGTTATTAGCATCTGTCTAACAGTGCATACAAATATACGGTATACTGTAATCATGGTAGAGATTTGTCTTCCTTAATTATAACCCTTCAAACATTCCTACACTAAAGCAATTTTCACACTGCTCACCATTTGAGTTGTTGTACAGAGCTTGATAAGCAGCCCCTGTGGCGTGAGCAACCTGATAGGACGACCAGTCATGCTTGGCACAGTCCTGCATGTTCGGATCACATGACAATCATAGTACAGTCATGTGATACTACTAACCTCCGTTGTGGGGTAACCAGCCTCCTTGTCATAGGTATACGGTGTATCCAATGGAAATGGAAAGTCTTTGGCATCTGCGGACAAAGAAAACAATGACACAGAGCAGAGAAAATAAATACGAAATGAAGAAATCCAATTAAGAGTAAAATGACGAAGAGGATAAGAGGGGGTGGGTGGTTGACTCACTTCCCACGTCCACGGCCCAGTCTGGTATTCCCTCCCCACAGAACTTCTCTGAGAGGACGTCCTGGTGCATGTCCAATATCGTGTGGATGCCATACTCTCCAGCTCTGCACAAGAACACAGAGGGGAGAAATAGTCGGTTTGTAGTTTACTTTAACAGTCTCAAGGCTTTGAGTATTTAATCACCCAAAAACAAAATAGAAAAGCTTTGGATAACTAAAATTCCACGGAGAAGCAGATATTTTACTATTCTGATAGTATAGCTCACTTGTTGATGATGTCCCTGGAGGCAGCAAGGTAGGTATCGTTGTACTGTCCATTCTCAGGCTCGACCCCCGGCCACATCATACCATACCTGTGATGTGGGTAACATGATCTTCATTACACTTAGGAATGACATTTCTAGATCATCACCTGAACTCATATTTTAGCAATATGTGCACTGCTTGAATATAAGTCGATTGCTATGCTAGTACTGTATAGCAAAGGATAAAATTTTCGTGAGCAAGCTGACCTCCATAAAATATTTCCCCATGAAAACTTAGGCGTGGTTTACTGGAACGCATGCAATGCAGTACAGGCAATGCAGCCAAACTAATATTTACTTACAAAAATCACCGTGTTCGAGTTGAACGAATTTTTACCCCATGAAAAATTACCCGCTATAAGGTAATTTAGCCAGTGTGTTAATTATACCTGATAGCATTGAGTCCCCAGCTCTGTAATAGTTTCATGTCCTCCTCACAAAAGCTCCAGTATGGGTCGAACTTGTCCGTGCGCGGTATCCAGGGGGGACCCTTCACTACCACGTTGGCACCATGGAAATATCGCTCCCTCCCAGTGCCATCTATTATCCGATGTGTGGTTGTGTTGACTTGCAGTATGTCCGGGGACGCCAATACCTGAGTGGATATTCATGAATTCTAAATTCGTAGGACAAAAAAAACCACAACTTAGTTTCAAACTACAAACCACAAACCCCAAACTTACCCTGGTGGATGTAAACACGAACAATAATACCACTGCAGACAGGCCTTTGGTTATCATGGTTATCATTGTCTCTGTACTGTAGTAGTAGACTAGTAGATATATATGTAGACTTCTTGTGGAGTTAAAACAGTAAACTAAAAGCCACCTGCGCTCACTTCACAGCCGTTTTTCACTCAGTCAGACCATCCTACAATAAATCAGCAGAGGCAACATGTATTTACAATTAAAAGTCATGCGACATGTATTTACAATTAAAAGTCATATGATATTAACCACACACTGCACACACCTCTGTGACTCCCACAATGGACCTTGGACCTTCCAGTAAACAAACATTGGATGGCTTTTCGAGTGGTGTGTGTAGTTGCTGAGCTGCTGCGGCCGCCTGGTCTGGTCCTACACGTAGGCTGGAGGAGCAGGCCGAGTCACAGGACTGTCCAGAGGTGGTACAGACCAAGTGCCGCTCTCCAGGGATCTCAGACTGAGCCCAGTGTTGTGTCAGACTCCAGTGAGGGGCTACAGCTCTCTCAGAGCTGTGTAAAGGTGAGTGGGAGGGGCTACTACACACCACACAGCTGCATACACGTACCTATGTGTGTGTGAAGAGTCTAGTCAAGCTTTAGCCCTGGGGGGATGTCATATTGATGTTAGGCCTTTCGTTGGTGGTGATTGCATGCCCCTGGCCCTTTAATTAATGTGTATAACGGAAACATTTGGGGAGCAGGTTTTGACCACTATAATATTAGAGGTAGCTTTTGTTAAGGGGTGTGTTCTATACACCAGCGGCTCGTTAGAGGCCTGGTCGCAGAGTTGGCCTTTCTTCAGAGGTAGAGGGTGTTTCCACTGTATTAGTTGATGAGAACTCCTCCCCCATCCATCCATACCCCCCCCCTCATCCATACTCTCTCTCCTTCCCCTAATAGCAACTGTTGGCTGTGACAGAGGAGGACCCAGCTGCCTTACTGAGGGTGGTCGTGGACGGTGGAGGATGCTCTGGATTCCAGTACAAGTTTGTTCTTGACAGCCAAATCAACTCTGACGACAAGTGAGAAATTATTCATAAAATATTGAAAATCACAGTCACACATTTTTGTGCAGTTAATTGATTAATCTTTTGTTTGTTGTCTGCTACAATTGATTGTAGAAGGGGTGCTTTCCCCTTGTAGTGAGATGTTATTGATAATTATTCGTACATGTAGATCAGTTATTAGGCTCTCGGTTGTCACTTAACTCATTTCCCCTCCTGCTGCAGAGTATTTGAGAGAGAGGGTGCCCGAGTGGTGATTGATGAGCTCTCTCTTAGCCTCCTCAAAGGAGCCACTGTCGACTACTATACTGAACTCATTCGCTCTTCATTCAGAATCACTGGCAACCCCAACGCTGAACAAGGCTGCTCATGCGGAGCTTCATTTGCTCTGAAATGAACTTTGTTTCTTCTTCATTATTGTAACAACATACGTACATATTATGTAATTATGTTCCTACATGGTTTGGCTATTACTACATAATTATAATGTGTGTATAAAATCAAGGCATACAGCTATAATTAAAAGGTCAACATAATTGCGTGGGAGGCTGGTAGCTGTATGATGACGTCACGATATCCTATAATTATAACGTGCCATGATTGTGTCAATAATCATGATTAGGCTCTCAACACAACATGTTGTACATGTACACAGTATACAATAAAGCAGCTAGTGCATCATTTTAATACAGTAAAGGAAAGCCAAAATAATAATAAGTGCAGTCAGTGATGTATTAAAATGGCAACTAATAAGGTCTACTAATCAGTCATTCTTCTTGTTCTCTTCACTCAATTCCACACCACCATTAGCAACATGTCCATTGGTGGTTGTCTTCTTGAATGGTGGGTCTTCAGCGAACACAGGGATCATAGTGTTGTCAGCACAAAGATGTGGATTGTCAGCTTTCCTTTTTCCGTATATATCCTCGAAGTCTCTCTTGACTCGAGAAAATGGGCCCATTTGCGGCTTGAACAGATAGATATAGATCACAGAGAGCCATGAGTCGTGTTGGGGTAAGGAATCGTAAAACTCGGCGGCAATTCTCTTAACTTCAGGCAGTCTAGATCCCGGGATGTACGGGAAATCGTGATGCTCCATGTGATAACCGACGTTAAACGTGAGATAGTTCCAAGGGCCGTAGTAAGAGTAGGTCTCGTAGCCTCTGTCAAACATGTAGTGCTCAGCAATAAAGTGAGCAGCCATTGGGTGCAGGCCCAGGCTGAGGAACGTGCCTATCAGAAGGTAGTAGAGAGATTTGAATCCAAAGAAATACCAAATCAGAGCATCAGCAGTTACCTGTATCACCACATTGAGGATCTCTAATTTTGAAGGTGGCTTGGGCCGTACTATAAACGGACGAAACGCATAGAAAAGTGGTTGTAGAAAGAGCCAGAGAATTTTCAATGGGATGTTCGTGAAAAATCGTCCTTCCCAGGCAGAGGGTAGGTCCACATCATAACCCTCTATCCCTTGATACCTGTGATGCTCTATATGATAGATTTTGAACGAGATGGACATCGGCACGCCAATTGGAATGTTTATAAGCATTCCGAAAAGTCGATTTGCAAGAGGGTACTTATTTCCAAACGCTGCATTGTGAGCGATGTCATGAATGGCGAGTGTTAGCGAGTGATTGACGACTCCGCCCAGAAAATACGCGAGAACCGTGATCCAGAAATACGATAAGTGACCAACGAAATAGCAGGACAGGATATTGAAGATGACCATTGCTATGGCGATGTATTTGAACTCGTGGTCGGGTCCCATCAGCTTCTTGATCTCGGGGTATTTATCTACAGGGGAGGTAACAAAGAGTAACAAGTGGATTACAACAACTAACCTTTACATGTACACGCTCACACAAGACGTAGCACACATGATTTTTGTGGTTTATACAGTACAGAGAAGTGTTTAAAATTTGGCCATATCCATCATACGATATCGGTACATATACAATAATTATTACAAGACTAGACGTATAATTTATTGGTTAGTTATATTGGACACAGAGACTCCACTGTAGGCAGCATGGATATTAAACAGACAATACTGTAGCCAATAGCACTCAAATACTCACCTAAGATTAACTTTCTCCTGGCAACATGAGGTTCCTGAGTGTACACCCATTCAAAGTCGTTTCTAGACACCTGGCCTCCCATCTTTAAGCAATCAGTGTTCTCCAAACCTTTCAGATACGATATAGCTAGAGATAGCTAGAGACTCCCTACTAAAAGCACACCTAGAATCGCCTGATACACTGATCATGAAAGGTCACCACACATGACACACCTTAGGCAGTGACCTTCCAGCCCCACCCCCATGTTGCATGGCAACATCAAAGGGCTACACAAACCACAAATGAACAAGGTCGTTGAACAAAAACATGTCTAAATGCCAGAAGAGCAGCACAAAGTTACCAACTTTCAAGCAAGAGTCTCCAAAGCCCTCTAGTAATCATTACTTCACCCTTCACCGTATTAAGCAGATCACAGGCTGGCTCCCCAAATGGCTACCTGGCCAAAAAAGAGTATTTATATGTCAACTCATGGAAAACTGCTCAAGAGAGCAGCTTGAGCTATTAGCAACATCTCTGGAGCCCATACTACACTTAGACTTTCCACTTCCCTGGGACCTCATTTGCAAGCGCTCCATTTGGACAGAGCTGCAACGTTTCATGTCCAGCGAACTCTTATTCAGAATGTGCTGAACCCTCTTCGCTCTCTACACAGCTGGGGCTGTTTGGAGTCCCTGCCACTGACCAACTCTGATAGCAACGGTTTAACGATACGAAAACCGTCCCCCTCTCATCCAAAGAAACAAAAACCGGTCCCTTCTCGTCCAAAGAAAGCACAAGACGTCATTCTACCGGCCCTTCCTCTCACTCACCCTCGCCACAAGACTAGTAAAAGTATTGAAGACATTGTCACACTCAGAAAACAGCGATTTGGTTCTATTCCTGACTTTATCTCGACTGCTAATCTACTCAGAAATGTCCGACACAAGGAGCTACTGCGATCTCCCACTAAGAATCATCGGCGAACAAAGTCCTTGGGAGTTCCTTTGAGTGATGATTACAGACAAGCTGAGAGCTTCAAAACACAGCTGATAGGAATATCTAAGGTAAGTACTAATTTACCTAGCCTGTCTGTGCTGTGTATTGAGGTGTTTTATACACAGTGGATGGACGATTGGGAGAGCAGTCAAAGAGCCTATCTTCTACTGGAGGTTATCAAGATGTGCGATAAAGATCTCCTAGGTTACTTTGTTCAATGCCTACATCAGAGGTGAGAATGATTATAGCTATATAGCACTTAACAACCAATTACTTTCCTTGGATAATAAATTAGCAGCCTCTAACTTTCCTCCTTACCCATCGTTGTAATTGTTATTTTTTTCTCCACTCACTGCAACAGGCTCCACGAGACTATGGAGATCAATTCATTCTCTGATGGTATCTTGCTCAGTATATTCTCCTACCTAACTCCTCTAGATCTGTGCAGAGCTGCTCAAGTAAGTCTTGATGGCTAATATATATTGATTTGTTGCGTGTTACCATAGACCTGCAAACGTTGGAACAGACTGTCATGCCACGGCTCACTGTGGAAGGCCCAGTGCCATGCACTCAGCTCTCGGGAGGGTTTAGGGGATCTGTCTAAAGCAGTGGAGATGGCGTTTGGTCATCTACTACAAGAAGATAAGAAAGTGGACTGGAAGAAAACCTACAGAGATCTATGCTCAGTTTTGGCTCATTTGAAGGATATGATACTGAAGACAACCAAAACCAAGAGACAAGTTGTGTCTAGGAGCTCAAAAACCAGCAATGCAGCCTACTCTCTCAAACAGATGCTACAAATATGTAAGCCAGAAATCGCATACTCACAGACATTAAATCCCCCCCCTATAGTACGTGGCAGTTCTAAGGGTGACAGTAGACCCACAACTCGTGACCTCTTGCGTTCTGCTCCAGAGAGCCCAGCCCGTATGCGCCGAAGACAAAGAGCTGAACGTCACGAAGCACACCTTGAGTATGAAAAACTGGAAGAAGAACGACTACACTCAGTCAAGTATATACTAACTGCACCCCCATCATTACCCATACTATGTATAATAATTATTATTATGTTCCCTTTGGGTTTAGGTATCATCACCGCACACCCAGGGATACTCAGCTGAGTCAGGAAGTCCTGAATTGGAGATCAACAATGAACGATGCTGCACCATGGCGATTGGTGGATGTTGCTGTGGACACAAGACCTTATCTACTTGCAATCGTAAGGAATATACGTGCATGTGCATGTATAGTAGATTTTCTTTAAATTATCATTTCTATTTCTTCCAATAGCCTCATCCAGAGGGTATAGAGTGCCTGGTATTAAGTGGAGCTCTGACTAGTAATCTCAAGCCAGGAAAAATTCAGCCTATCCCAAAAGTCATGAGGCTACCAGTGAGTACTATAATGATGGTGTTACATTGAATCTTCCATACCTGAACTTAAATTGAAGTTTCCTGCTATTTTGTTTGCTCCAGCAATTCTTCTCTACTGTACACTGTCTGCAATGTGATCATAAGAAGATAATGGCTGGGACAGCTAACAGGGAGATTATGTGAGCTCAAGTCATTTCCCATGCTCTGGATTTTATCCCTCCCGACTACTTTAATTACTTACAGAGTGAGGGATATTCGCTCAGGAAGACCTGTCAGTACTCTCACAGGTCACAAAGTAAGACTTAGCTTGGGGTGGAGTGTACAGTTATGTATTAGCATGCAGTTACCCTGGGGTAGACTAACAGTGGCTGTACTAAGGAGGTGGCGTAGCTACTAACACAATGAAGCATATCCTATGACTTCAGGCCTTCATTTTCATAGTACGTGTGTACAGTGTATTGAACAAACTTCTTTGCAGGGAAGTGTACAGTGTTTGCAGTATGATGCCTACAAGATTGTGTCAGGGTCATGGGATACCACATGCATTGTGAGTTTAATAATTATTGTCTACTGTACATCTGATTCTACTATTCTAACTGTCTGACTGTGCATTGTATAGGTATGGGATGCAGTTCACTTTGAGCCCCTGAGGGAGCTCCAAGGGCACACTGACTGTGTCTCCTGTCTTCAGTTCAATCAAGACTACCTGTGAGTATAGCCATCATTTGGCATTTTTCCCCTGTGGTATAATCTATGGTGGTATTGGGCCGAAATTACTTTGATCCCCCCCCAAATATGAACATTAATGGCACCATTTTAAAGGTCACTTTCTAAGCTGTCAAAAAATCACAAAAGTAGTGAAATTGGATTGACGGAGCTTAAGTTATTGCAACTGAAAGAGTTCCGGAGCCATTTATTAAATGGTGGGGTGTGTAGCTGAGCATTATTCAACAGCCATAACTTATAGTTCTGACGATCCAATTTCAACTGTATGTACCCTCATAGCATTGTATACAGAACATATTTTACGCTGTTTCCCAGTGTTACTGGCTCCCATGACAAGAGTCTTCGTGTGTGGAGCACATCCACCTGGAGCTGTGTCACTGTCATTGGTGATGCCCACAGCGGACCTGTACTCTGTGTTCAGCTCAACCAGTGGGTCATTGCCAGTGGAGCAGCAGACAAGTGAGTCATCTCATGCACTGTTGTGCAGCTCCCCATTTCCCAACTTTGACAAAAAACCAAAGGCAACTTGTAATTTACTTGTTGCTAAAGTGCTATTGATAATGAACATTTTTCGGAGTTATTTTACTCGATATTGTTTAATTTTCTCCTTAGGACTGTGCGACTGTGGTCCCCCACTACCCACCACCTCCTCCACACACTCTCACACACTGCCCCTGTCTCCTCTCTGCATCTCTCCAATGTCCTCCTAATTACCGCCTCGTTATCTGGGGGCATCCTCCTCTGGAATGTCATCTCTGGGACTCTATTGCTTGAAATGAGCAGAGCTGGCAAAGCTTGTATGATGAGTCTCTCTCTTGCTTCTCACAGACTGTATGGTGCTGGCAGGTATGTAGGTAACCTTGTCTGCTTATACCTGCAGTGAAACCTGTCTATTGTGGTCACCCTATATACGTAGACAATTAAAAGTAATAATGCATTATATTTCTACCGTATAGTGATGGAGTGCTGTACGAGTGGGATATCTGCTCTGGGAATTGTGTGAGGAAGCTATTGGGTCATTCCAGGGGACTGACCTGCGTCTGGGTGAGTAGTGGGGTGGGTGTTGTCTTGTACATACATAGATCACTGTATAGTATCATAATAATTGATTGAGTTGGTGTAATTAGTCATCACGCATCTTTCAACAGCATTAACTTTTGTTCTGATGATCCAATTTCAAAAATTTTATTATTTTCTGAAAGCTTAGAAAGAGACCTTTCAAATGATGTATTTCAATCAAACATTTGGTTGGGGCCATAATTTGGCATTTTTCGCCCTTGGACCATGGGCTATAATCCATGGTATTTGTCCGAAATTGGCAAATTCTGTAATCTCCCAAATAGGAACATTAATGGTACCATTTTAAAGGTATCTTTCTAAGCTTTCATAAAATCATAAAATCGTTGAAATTGGATCCACGGAATTCAGATTATAGCAGCTGAAAGAGTCCCCGAACCATTGATATACAGAGGGTGTAGTTGAGCATCTTTGAAAGATTGTTCCTCACGCAAACATAATTATATGCAGGCTGGAAATGATAAGATTGTGACTGCATCTGAAGACAACACAGTGTGTGTCTGGTACACCAAGAAAGCTATAGCAAAGGTCAGTCAGTACCCAGTCAGCATTCATTTTTATTATTGTCATTGTTTCACAGGAGCTGACAGATGAGGAGGTTATTGCTGACTCGTTTTTCACAGAACTGCCAATACGAGTGATCACAGAGCAACCGGACACTTAACACTAAACACTTTTTAATATTACATCAGAATTTTTAATGTTAAAATCATCTCAACTAACTACATGTATGATTGCAATGGTTGTTTGTTGATTGTGTGGGTGTAGTATGGTAAAGGATCGACATTGCACCAAACGCTAAACAGCATGGATCTTCTAGACCTTACAAAACAAGTGTCTGCCAGTGCTGTACTGGATCCCTCCACTACAGCCACTATCAAGCACCGCTGCACTTTCCATCACTACTGCTGCGATGGCATTGACGACAAAGTGCACGATAATTATAATTATAATTTGTCCATAGTTTGAACTCTCATACTCACTTCGTACTTCTCATTGTACTATGCTAATATTTATACAGAATTGGGGCTGTGGTTATCGGACGTTGCAGTCGCTGTGTTCCTGGGCTGTCGGACAGGTTGCCATCACCACTTCTGTCCCCAGTGTACGCGATATTCAGCAGATCCTAGTGGAAGTCGGAGACAAGTCTAAATCACATGTTGGGTCACGGGATTGGATTGGAACATATGAGGCTTGCATGGTTATGGATCATTTGTATTGGGTGTGTGGTTCAATCCTAAATATGATGGATGCATTGCGCATGGTAATTCTTTAAAGGGCTATTGAAAATACACACTCCCATATAATAATTCTTCTGTACTACTGCATGCTTCTTGTATTCTCCAGATTGCGTGCAGGATAATCCACATGCCCCAGGGTGCTAGCATACTGGACCAATTGCCTGTCCTATCAGCTCACTTCACTGAGAACGGCTCACCAGTCATGATTGGTGAGTAGAGAGACAGATCAGTGTTCATTGCCCAAATAATTGACTACCTCTCTTACCCTCTTTTTTAGTTACTGATGTAGCTATTAGTGTTGTTCAACAGTTGCGTGTGTTTACCTCTACCCTAGCTCCTTGTACTCCATGCAGGTGGTGATGTAGATGGAGCGTCGAAAACCTTGCTAGGAGTATCCACACATCCTCCACTCTTTCTCATTGCAGTGAGTTACAGTATTCAATATTGTGCCTAATAATGCTTGTTGAATCCCATCCGTCATTTTCTGCCCCCCATCCACAGGACCCTCATTACGTTGGCCCCTCAGATAAGGATATTGTTATAGCTAGCGGATTTATTAAATGGCATGGACCGGAACTATTCCAAACTTCATCTTTTTATAACTTTTGTCTACCTCTATCTAATTAATTTTTGACCCTGCATTCATGACGAATAATGTGTGATAAAATAAGAGGCTCGTTATGAAAGTTCTATAGCTCTACTAGTGTAATAACGTAATAAAATGGTAATAAATTGATTAGTCTTGTTTCTTATTTTTTAAGTGTCCATCGACTGTTAGATTAGAGCCAAATGAGATAGTAACAATGGATGCCACCATTAGCGTGACAAGGGTCCAACCTAGCGTAGAGAGAAATGTGACTCCTTGTAGAAGCGTTTCCAACTCGTCTGATCGTGTTTCTAGCTCAGATTCGAATGCAATGATATGGAACATTGTACCCACGCTCGTGAGAACATGCATCCATTGGTGACTGTGACCACAGATGTCAAAAGTGCCCCCATGATGACTTTCAGGGAATCTGATTGCATTGAGTACAGCGGCCACCAGATATGTGAATGATCCTAGTGCGAGATACATCATTGATGGTGTCCACTTTTGCCCGCTAATAAGGCAGCTCACCAGCCGATAATAGGAGGGAAAACTTCCTGTTAGGAAAGTTAGACCAAAAGCAAGTGTTTGTATGAGATATTTTGAGCTATCCCATTTGTGTCTAGAGGCAGAGCATAGATAGACAGTCACAATTCCGCTCATTGAGGTCAGGCCCATGTAAATATTGGGCATACTGAACAGTACGTTGTCCAATGGTCGCATGTAGTAGAATGAAGCACAAGCACCACCCATGAAGAACATAGCCATTGCTGTGTAGTCCACGTAGAAGCAGATATGTCTGATTCTAGGGTTCATACAGTTGAATGTATGTGCAATGACGGAACCTGTGAGAGTAACCATCGTGGACATCTCATGTGCTAGTAGAGGGTAATGGTACGGGGAGATGTTTGATGGAGGCCATACTTCACTCGGAAAAGTTTGTCTGAAATATACCACAATGATGATGAGTGGAATGAGATGTGTCCACACGTTCAGTGTCTCGTTATTGAGTCGGAATAAACTGACTAGACAGTCTAGGAAGGATGAGTATGGTTGTCTATAGCCTCTTGTTAGATATCGTTCCTTGTACTGCTCAGGAACTAGATCAACTGTGAAGGTCCTGCTGCTCATGTGAGCTTGTTGTTTCATTGTGCCATAGATTGAAGACTATGATTGTGCTTAGTCTATATAGTGATAAGAATGCTGTGGTCTATGACCAACTGATAAAGGATCATTGGCTATATGGAATGTTGGTACCAACCATTCCCAGCACATGCATGCATGCAATACCACCTCCTACTCAGTTGATACAAGATAGCAAAGCATTATAGTCCACCAATAATTATCACAAAATTATAAATAATGCATATAAATAATGATAAAAATAGCAATTTTATTTAATATACTGTGATCTATTCTTATCTGGGTGTAGATGCTCGTTTTTCAAGTGTCCTTCTACTGACAGTTGAGAGCCGAACCAGAGAGCCACACACACACCGACAAAGAGTGCCCCCAGAACCCAGCCCAAGGAAGAGTAGAAAGTAATTCCTTCTAAGAGTGTCTCCATTTTGTCTGCTCGCTCTTGTAGCTCAGTCTGGACAGACAAAATATGTGCCAACGTACCAAATGAGGTAATAATGTGTACCCACTGGTGACTGTGACCACAAATGTCAAAAATGTTTCGATAATGTTTTTCCGGGAACCTGGTGGAATTCAATATGGCTGCTGCTAGATATCCAAGCGATCCGACCACCAGAATGACTAGAGATATGGTACATTCTTCTCCAGTAAACACGCAATTAAGCACCCGATAGTAGGATGGTAAGTTCCCTGCAAAATAGGGTAGAGCAAATGCCAGCGTTCTAATGAGGTACTTTGATTTCTCCCACTTGTGACGCGAAGCACAGCAGAGGTACACGGCCATTACATTAGCTATTGAGGCCATACCGATATAGACGTTGGGCATATTGAAGAAGAGGATGTTTGTGTTCAATGGTCGGAGGTAGTAGTAGGTAGCACAAGCGCCACCCATGCCAAACATAGAAATAGCTGCATAGTCAATAAAAAAGCAAATATGCCGAATTCGAGGTGTCATACAGTTGAATAAATGTGCGATTACAGAGCCTAGATGATAGGCAAGTATCGAGATCTCCTCTGATAGTAGGGGGTAGTACCACGGATTGATTTTAGTGAGAGGCCATAGCTCACAGGGGAAGGTTTGATAGAAGTATATCAGGAGTAGGATGAGTGGAATGAGGTGTGTCCACACATTCAGTGTCTCGTTATTGAGTCGGAATAAACTGACTAGACAGTCTAGGAAGGATGAGTATGGTTGTCTGTAGCCTCTTGAAAGATATCTTTCCTTGTACTGCTTGGGAAGCAGATCAACTGTAACACATTGTTTTTTGAGCAGCTTGTAGAATAGGGTCAACGCCCCCTTTTCAGACTTCTGTACACCGTTACTAACATCATTAGGAGCAGATAGAGTAGCTCTAGATGAGTCTTTTCTAGTGCTGGTAGATCTTCTCATCTTGCCTCTTCCTCCCAGGCGCCCTTACTTGGCCAATAAACACAACAACTTAGTAATGACCGGTGGAATCTCAAGAACTTCCTCAATTTGTGCAGCTTCCAGCCCCTCCCTCTCCCTGCATTAAAATCCTCAATAAAATCCTCCTTCAGTTCTGTGTGACCACACTGTACTGCATTCTTCTGTGCATGTACATGTACCTCTACTATAAAATATTATCATAATTATGACCATCTACAATGTATTTTCTGCAGGTCCTATAAATAGCTACTCCATGTGTGTGTATTAAATTGTAGTCCTGCGGACGTACACTCCAGTCCTGAACTACTTGCATATTATCAATAACATATACTTCAAGCATGGCATGTTTCTTATCTCTAGCTCTATATATGCCACCTTTTTATCATGCAGGTTAGAAATTTTGAAGCAATTACTTTGAAACTGCTGAATACATAAAAATTGATATAGGTCAAATCTCATCAATGTCTTCGCAAAAAGAGTTCATCTCTTCAATTGATATATTGTAATCAGTTTCTGGTGGAGGAGAGTTGGCAGCTGTCCCTTGTGTAGCCTCGTACTCTGCCAGTGCCTCGAGCATAAGCCCATCCACCCAGTCAGGTGATCCGCAGCGTGTTTGTTCCGGCTCCTCGGTGTCGAAACCACCGGCCTCCATTTCACAAATATCTCTGTCAGTAATGTCTCCTCCCAAGAGGGTGCTCAGATTATCTCCTGACTCAGCACTATTGAGGAGTTGATTGGGGACAGGATTACAGACAGCTGGGAGACGCTTTTCTGTGTATGGAGATACGAAAGATTGTTCATAGAATGCTAAAACCATAATTATAAAAAGCTGGGTAATTGAGAAATAAGTCATATAAAGAATTTTAGTAATAAGGTTTTACCATTTCCTCTGAAGTTGGCTCTCTTACACTCTGGATCATGGCATTTCTGATAGAACACACCTCTCATTAAGTCAGCTATGATCCTGTGCCGAGTCAGAGCACTGTGTAATACTGTAGTACACAAGTGTACATGTACACTTACATTATGTTGTTACTTCTGTGAGTTCTGCCAATATTCTCGCACCATCTGTTGTGCTGAATGTCATACACAATCTGCTTTCCTGGAGTATATAATACATGTACTCAGTTCATTATAGCAACTATTAAGTAGCAGGGATATACTCACACTGGTCAGTGATGGTCGGTACTAACCATCTCTAGACACAAATAACCACCTCTTAGGCTCTTAGCTAGTTTACCATAATGATGTTAGGTTAAAAAAAGGCCAACTTTGTGTTGATAGATTGAGGATTGAAAATACCAATCACTAGACAATTCTGGTCACATCCCTGAACTAGGTACATACCTTGAGAGAAGTAAGTCCACCGTCTGATGTTCCCCTGAGCTCCTCCTCTTGTGAGGGTACTGGTGATGTGAGCGTCGACCAATGGGAAGGGAGACAGCTGATTTCCTCCACCCTCACGACTGCTGACGGCAGTAGCTGATGATTTAGTTATCTTAGGCTCGGCTGAAGTGAATTCCAACACTCTGGAGCAGCTGTTAAAGCTGAATAAAGGAATACAGATGATTTATCGATGAAATTGAAAGTTCTATAGCTAGTGTACTCTAGATCGAGGCTTCCATGCAATAGGAACACTTTCAGTCGCCGTAACTTGAGTTCTGTGTATCCAATTTCAATAATTTCAGGATTTTCTGAAAGCTTAGAAAAAGACCTTTCAAATGGTACCATCCATGTTCATATTTGGGAGATCATAGAATTTGCTAATTTCGGCCCAATACCATGGATTATAGCCCATGGTCTAAGGGCGAAAAATGACAAATTATGGTCCAAATCAAATTAGGGATTTTAACACATCATTTGAAATGTCTTTTTCCAAGCTTTCAGAAAATAATAAAATTTTTGAAATTGGATCAATGATACTAAAGTTATGGCTAAACAAAGTAAGTCAATTATATCGATTCATAGAGTCCCTCACCTGACATTACAGACGAGAGAGTCCATGAGAGTGTTGAATTTTTGACTCCTCCTTCTATGATTAGAGTCTTCACCATAGGAGCTCCTGAATCGGCTGTCCTTGGACACCAGGAGGGGAACCCCCTTGCCCAGTTTGCTCGATAAGTAGAGACGAAAATTCCTATTACGAGTGTACACGCCTGCAGGGGAGTAAATGGTGAACTTATAGGGGCTGCTAAATAGTGTCAAACCTTCATCGCAAAGCAGTACTGTTTTCCCTTGCTCGTTGAGAACAAATAATCTCTTCAGTTCTAAGCCTATTTGGTTTCATAATCAAAGTTTATGCTATAGCTAGACTGCTATACCAGTTGGACAAGGAGGTGGATCCTTGCTTCTTTTCTTCTTGACAGGCTCTGGGAAGTGCTGGCTGTAGGCTTGCTGCTCTCCTGCGTCTGAGGCTGATTGAAATGCCCTCAATTCATCGCAGCAATGGTGAACAAATTGACCTACGCATACATAGAAACACACACACATATAATACACACAGGGTAAAGGTTAGTAGTACCTGCATGGATGTTGTTTTTGAAGACAGCTAACGGGAGATGAAATATAAGGTGTCTTGAAAACTTGCTGGGGGCACTAGACTCCAGGTCCAGTATGTTGCCACGGTCACAGCTCAGCCCAAAATGCACGTACAGCTGGTAGCAAATGTACTATAGAATAGACGAAGAGAAAGCGAATCACATGCATTCACGAATTAGAATGACATTAGAGTGATCTCGTACTTGAATGAATGTCCCCAGTGCTGAATTACCATCCGTGTTCTGGTTCAGTTCTGTCTTGAACTCTATATCAAAATACAGTCGACAGGCAGAATCTGTACAGGACACGAAGATGTTAGAATGCATAACGGACTACACACTTACCCTCTACAATCACCTCGTAATAATGCCTGGGGCCTTTCTTATCACTGCAGTTTATAAAACTACTGTAAATATCCAGTGAAACTAAGTATAGCCACAGTATCAATAATGATAGGGTAAAATTATTATCGTATGTACAGTACGTCTCACGCACAGATATCGTTGTCCAAACTCGTAGTAAGTGGTCACGAGATATTTCCTCTGTCCTGTGGTGCCCAACACCTCGGACTCAAATGCAAACACGGCAGAACTCTGAGGGCACAAAGACAAGTATAGTGAACATGTCACGGTCGGGTTACCTGATAGCAAGATCTTGAGAAATCAAATGCCATTTGCTGGCGTGGAAACAGTCTCCATAGCGGCTCAGGGGTGAGATAGCTAAGGTCGTCCACATAAAGACATGTATATCATAAACTCTCACCCTTTACCATGTCTTCTTGGTTGGTTTAGTAGTAATTACCTCACTTGCTTCTCTCTTCACAGCACCATGTCTGTGCATACAGAAAAACTATCGTAATTCATGTAATTACAGCGCCAATGCTCGGCCATATAGAGCCTTATGTACATAGTCTCGCAAAAGTAATAAGTTTTTTCTGGCGCTGTAATAATACGGTAGTCAATACAGATATATATATGATCTGGAGCTTACTAGCAACTGACCTTTTGGTGCTCAAGGCTTCATCTTGAGGAGGTTCTTTTGCTTGACTGGGTACTGGAGTTGATTTATTGTCTTCTTTTCCAGAGCTTTGTGTCTTGTAGAACTTGCCTACAGCATGAGAACACATGGTTCAGCCCCGCCCCCCTTTTATGACCACGTGAAGAAATGGCTGCAAGAAGCAAGGCAGTTGCTAAAGTGATAGGAACGCTCCGAGTTCGTGTGCCAGCTGGTGGAGCCTCTCCCTCGCCGCCACTGGGGCCAGCTCTGGGACAAGTGAGGGCCTGTGTGTGTGTGTGTGTGTGTGTGCGTGTGCGTGTGCGTGTGATAACTAGAGTGAGGCGTACAGTATCAAACACATTCAACGGTTGTGATGGAAATGTGTTTTGTTCTCACAGAGAGGGGTGAACATCGGACTGTTCTGTAAGGAGTTTAACGAGAAGACAAACGACATTAAAGAAGGCGTACCCATTCCTGTCACTGTTACAATTAATGTGAGATTAAGACTATATTGCCATTATTTGTACATTCTGTTTCCAATATAATTATTACTGGCCTGTTCATTATCTCTGCAGTCTGACCGTAGTTTCTCCTTCACAACGTCCACCCCTCCCACCTCCTACTTCCTCAAGGCAGCTGCTGGAATAGAGAAGGGGGCTGCCCAACCAGGGCACCAAGTGGCAGGGGAGGTGTCCCTCAAGCACATCTATGAAATAGCTCTGGTCAAGTCCAAGGACCCTGTCTTTGATGGCATAGCACTGGAGAGTGTGTGTAAGACGGTGATGGGATCTGCTAGAAGTCTAGGCATCAGGATTGTTAGATAAACTATTATATTATTCATCATCATTCTTGTTCAAATACTGTTATTATCGATATAAATTATTTTGGGAAGGCTAGTGTTAGTTGTGCTAGAGAAGCACACAGTTTGTCCACCTCCTCCCAGCGATTCCTCGACGACTGAGAGTGGGCGTTCTCACTAAACTGAAGCAGTTTCTTGTGGTACCTACAGAGTGTGTAGGTGTGGGTGGACGTGAGTGTATGTGGAGTGTGGTGGGTGGGAGTACGGGAAAGTAACGTTGTATCTGTCTGAGCTTCAATGACAATGTTGCAATACGTGTACTTACTTGATGATTCTGACTGGTTCATGATCACTGTCCAGTGGTAAGTGAGACAGACAAGCCAGTGACAGTATCATGAGTAACAAGACTGAGCCACAATACTGCGGCAGACTAGAGGCCAGAAAGAGTAAGAGGATGAAAGGAAGATATAAAGAATGAGAGCAGTGTTGTGACGTACCTTGAGACAAGGTGCTGATAGTTTGGACGCTGTCTAGACCTCAGCTGTTTGCCTATGTATTGGGAATACCTCAGAGCTGCTAGTTCCTGTATCTACAGAGAACGGAATAAAATAGATTTGACTGTGCCTATAGGCTATCATTGATTATAATTATAGTGACATACCTGAGAGACTGCTTGTTGAGTGTTCTCCAATGTCCTCCGTGCTACGCCCACCAGTTCCAGGTCCCTCCGCTCCATATACAGTGTGCACAGCCTACGCCCCCACACACACTCTATCACATCCCTCACACCACCCACACTTCCACACCAGTCGTCAGATGGTCCATCAATCCTCACATGACTTAGAGCTGTTAGCAGGGAAGTACTAGAGTGAGGGGCGACAAGGTTAGCAAACTCTTCAGGTTTCGGAATGTTTTCCCAGTCATTCATGGTTGAAAGCAACTGGAGAAGCTGAACAAACAAACAAACATAGAAATAATTATACATGCATATGAATGCATTGTAGCTGTATAAAGCGTACTGAACACATTGTTTTCGTTATAAGATAATTTATACTGATCAGAACAACACAAACAACACACACACATACAACACTTGCTATCCTCACCTCTTGTTTGAGCATGGAGAGAGGATGGAAGATTGACACATAGCCAGCCTCGATAGAGAGCAACGACCGAACCAGTGGACTCTGCTGAACATTATTGGATTAAATGTTGTTGGCTAATAGTTTGTGCTTACTCTGAGGAGATCTTTGTTGAGGCAATACTGAGCAGCAAATAGCATGGCCAGACATAGCATGTGATTGGCTAACACTCTCGACAGGCGTCCAAATTCCACCTATATACAAAAGTCATCACATGACATACACACTCTCCGCTGAGAGATCACATGACATACATACTCTCCGCTGAGAGATCACATGACGCACACGTACCTCTCCATGACTGATCCTATCTCTGACCCTTGGACCCTCAGAATACACCAACACATCCAACAACATCTCCTGCAGAACAACAACTAGTAGCCATAGCAACGTGACATTGCATTGCATACCATCTTGTTAGCTCCGATCTCAGAGATCAATTTGTTAGCTTCTCCAGAAGGCAATAACGGACTCAACATCTGCACACAACACCAAAATGCAAAAGCGAGTAAAAAGTTATATATGTACGTACATGTCATAATATTTACCTCATCAAATGTAGTGTAGAGAGTTGTAGACTGTTTGTTGGGTGGTGAGGGAAGTGCTGCATGATGGACACACACTTCAATGAGACCACTCTTGTGCTTACCTCGGCTGTGAGAGCTCTGTGTGGGCAGCCATTGCTGGCAGCAAACACTCTCCTTAGTCCATGCTCTAGAGAAGGAAGGAGGAGCACAAGGCACTCAGCGTACCTGTGTGGGTGTGGGTGAGGGGGGGGGGACAAACTTAATATGAAAATGAATACTGGTATTTATTCGATTTAAGGTGATATTAAAATTTGCAAGATTATGTACGCAGAAAAAATGATTTATATGGTGCTAATAAAATGTCCAAATGTCACATATTTAGAGGGTCGCCTTAAATCGAATAGTAAACAGTACTAAGACGGATCATCAATAACTGGTATGTGGTTACTATGAGTGAATGCATACAGGTACCTTCCTCCAGTGAATGCCTCCAGGGCACTCCTCCACACTGGCAGCATGGTGGGCAGGACAAAGAACGAGTGAGAGACCACCCCCTCCAGCAAAACACAGTCCCCTGGTCCAAGCTCTGTGGCAACAACTATAATTTTAGAACCTTGATGGTTTACCACTTGTAAGGCTATACAAAGCCAAAGTTTGAATTGAGATTGATCGAGGATTAAAACATGGTCAGCACTAAAAAAAAAACAACTCCAGACACATCACTTTAGGTACGTACCTTGAAAGACCAGTGCCAGTGGTGTGTCCTGTGTGAGAGTTAGGTGAGGTCTGAAGGAGAGAGGGGATGAGAGGAGGGGACCGAGACTAGCAGCCAGCACCAGGATGAACACACTATATCTGGTGTGTGTGTGTGTGTGTGTTCTTTAAACCACATAATTATGTACATACACACTCTAGCCAACTTTATCGCTTCACAGAGAAATAGTTGCGCTGTGGCTTCTTTGATCTTTTGCATAATTCTAGTGCTACAATATGAGAATGTTAAATAGTGTTCACTTATACGTTCATTATTATCTTCAGAGTTTGTCTAGTTAATAGTTATTTGCAAATATTAATCGTTTATTCGTTCACAATCACTTCAACTGATATATAGTTCCAAGAGCTGAAGTCCAATGTTAGATACTGAGCTGTAATCACGGAAGCACATTCGTAGCTCAATGTCATCAGTAGTTGGAGTTGATAGAGTTTTCATAAACCACGGAGGATTATTGTTATTGTAACATGTGTTGAGGCTTGACTGACCATCCCACAGCGCATTGTCGGGATAGAAACGATTCCTGTTTACATTCCAGTTAGTAGGTGTGGCCACACTATCACAAAAGCAGTCATTTCCCACAAATGGAGGAGAACCATAAGTGTTCCCCTCATCACAAGGACAGCGAGTGTTAGGGTGAATGTCACCACTGGTTCCATTGAACAGACCACTGGAAAACGTCCAGATATGTGTGCGTGGAGATTGCCCATGCGTGACGCTGAGTCCATCGACATACGCAAGATCGATAGTATTCCTACCTTCCCTATGGTATCCAAAGAATCCCAAGTTGTCTTCCCACCGATAACCTATTGCTCTCCCACACACCTGCCTGTATTGGACACCCACTGGAAACATGACAGATGAGCAAACACCTTGATGAAACGCTGGTGTACGACCACATGATCTTCTCGAATAGTGTGTCAGTTGAAGTCCTTGAGGGCATTGTTGGTTGGGGTCGGTCATGTTAATGTAGGCCACTCTCGTCCATCCTGGTCCACCACAAGTGTCAGAAGTAGTTGGTGGGTCATCTGCAACAGTTAAGAGACAGATTATTGTAGTTACATGCATGGATAGCAATATACACACTTGAGTCACTTTTGACTGTGAGTATTGTTACGTACTTACCCAGCAATCTGTCGGCAATAGTTTCCAGTGCTTCACGAATGTGTTTCAGCTCTGATAGAAGTGATTCACTGATCTTTGTTAGCTGTGTCTTAGTTCCACTGGAGCATTGGCTCCTAACATAGCAGGTGCTCGGTTGGTTCCAGGCTGACCCCAGACCAAGGAGACAGCAAAATATTAGGAGTACAGAAGACATAGTTAGTATAGTCTCCACGGGAATAGTGACAGTGTCGTACGTGTGATGATAATCAGTCGGATACGGTTTGCTGTAGCTCTGCATGTTTTATAGACTTAATTTGCTTTGAAACACCCACACGTAACATGACACGGTAGAGGTGATACACCGTACAATTAAAATCAAGATTTCCGTAAAATAATATACACTAGACGATTAAAATTAAGATTTCCGTGTTTGATGAAATTTTTGCGAAAATAAGTCTTATAATATCGTATTACTAGAATGTTTTGTGAGCATCGCCAACCTTGCAAGCGTTGATTACTACGCAAAATATAATCCGCTAACACCTATAACTATACTGGTGCTGGTAATGACACACGGTCCTTGCCAGAACACAATATTTCGATATTAAAGGGCCACATTTTTAACTGTCGTTTGCAAAGTTTTTTCACCAACAAATTATTCGGCATGTGCATTAAGTGTAAGAAAACAGATAAAGACCTTACGATGATTATTGTAATTTTATTCGTTTTGGGGGGGAGAAGGTAATAAGAAAAATGAACTGTATTTATACGATTTAAGGCGACATTAAAAACTAATTACGCTTCGCAAGATTATGTACATAGGTGCTATAATTATGGGTAAATTAATGTCCAAATGTCACATATTTAGAGGGTTGCCTTAAATCGAATAGTAAACAGTACTAAGACAGATCGCCAATAACTGGTATGTGGTTACTATGAGTGTGTGCATACAAGTGGCTGCTGGTACCTTCCTCCAGTGAATGCCTCCAGGGCACTCCTCCACACTGGCAGCATGGTGGGCAGGACAAAGAACGAGTGAGAGACCACCCCCTCCAGCAAAACACAGTCCTCTGGCCCAAGCTCTGTGGCAACAACTATAATTTTAGCATTGTACATGTATGTAGAACCGAACCTCAGTAGCTTTTTGTGTAATAATTATTATAATTAGCCGTAGCTGTTTTATTTCTCTGTTTTTGTGTTGTCCAGGGGAAGTCTTCACACTAGCCATCTGAGCTACCTGACCCCTACCCTTATGCATACCTCGGTTTTGCATAAAAATTTCTTAAATAAAAAAATAAAAAAAAAAACCCTGATGATTTACCACTTGTAAGGCTGTACAAAGCCAAAGTTTGAATTGAGATTGATTGAGGATTGAAAAATGGCCAGCACTAAAAAAACAACAACTCCAGACACATCACTTTAGGTAAGTTAATAGTTATTAGCAAAAATTAATCGTTTATTCATTCACAATCACTTCAACTGATGTATAGTTACAAGTACAGAAGACATAGTTAGTAGTCTCCACGGGAATAGTGACAGTGTCGTACGTGTGATGATAATCAGTCGGATATGGTTTGCTGTAGCTGTGTGTGCTCTGTACATTTTATACTGTATTCCTTGATGTCATATCACTTTCATTGAAGGTGAAGTTGCTGGGATTCTATTCTCTTTTGCAGATTATTATTTCCTCATTGTTGCTTCTGACGATCAGTATTAGGTTATGACAACAAGCAACGGAGCCGGCCGTTGTCAATACATATTAATAATTAGTATCATTAGACAGAGAAATTTAACAGATTAGAATTTCCGTGTAGTTGCAATTATATTGTGAGTCTTCCAATCATCATTAGCTAGGTACAACAGGCCCTCCATTGCCAGCATTAGTGTCAGATATCCCAACAAAATCAAGGCAACAAGTTTTTGATTGAAAGCGTTTGGAACGGGCCATAATTTACCATTTTCGGGAAAAGACCATGGTCATGGTATTTTGTTAACACATCATTTGAAAGGCCTCTCTCTAAGCTTTCAGAAAATCATTGTTATTGAATCAACAGAACAAAAGTTATGGCCGCTCAAAGATGCTCTATTTAACACTAGGTCGATCCCAGAGAGTACTAGTAATTCACCATTGAGTATATGTACAGGTAAACCATGCTCACTCACTGTGGTGGTATCTCAGAGTATGAGAAGAAGCCGTGCCAGACAATGTTCCTCAGGTTAAGTCCAGTGGGGGGGCCAATCACACAACGCAGTATAAACACCTTCAGGGGATAGAAGATGAACTTGTATAATATTTAGATCCCACTTGAGTGTATTTGCTTATTGTTGCTAGAAATAGAGCACATCTATGGTTATAGTGTTCCTCAGCCCTTGTGCTTTGGGGCACTATAACACATAGATACCTCATGCCCATTATCTAATCATTACATAGACATTCAACAGGCTCACTGCAGTGTGTCCCAGAGCTTGCTCCATCTCTTCAGTGGCTAGCAAGTCCCTCAACAACAGTGGACAGTGAGTGGACCCAGTGACTGACACATACACCTGAGTGGGGAGGAGGGATGACAGTGAGGTCATGCCCATCGTCGGTAATACACACTCACGTCTCCGAGGGCTCTCTCCAGTGCAGCTGTGCCAATAAGAAGTGTGATAAGTGTCGGAAGTGGACCCTCCGATTTCAACTCCCTCACAAGACGAACAAACAACTGGAAAAACAGTGACAATCATTATTTCTAAAAAAGCAATCCCTTACCTCAGGTGAGTGTGTCCATGCAAATCTGTCTCTCTTCTCCAGTTCACTGTATAGTGCTCTACTAGCGAGCTGTCTGTGTACATGGAATGCCAGCTCAGCACATCTTCTACCACCAGCGGCACAGTCATCGTTTCCCACCCTCACACCTGCACACACACACCACAGTAGTATACAACGCCCACACCACACCGAGCACAACACCCACTTAATTAAGGAAATAATTATAAGCATAATAACTGACTTACTTTGCTCCAAGAATGCAGTGACAACTGTCCAGTTCAGTGTGCAGTCTGATAGTAGGAACGCGGCGTAATCTTGAGGAGGAGACTGGTGGAACCTGGAAACATAATTATGCGAATTAGCGATAATAAAAATCACTTGCAAACCGCACTGTTTTCCAATGGATATTAATTTTGTAATCAATGGCTCAGGCACTCTTTCAGTTGCCATAACTTGAATTCCGTAGACCCAATTTCAATGATTTTATGATTTTCTGAAAGCTTAGAAAGAGACCTTTCAAATGGTACCATCAATGTTCATATTTGGGAGATAACAGAATTTACCAATTTCGACCCAAAACCATGGATTATAGCCCATGGTCCAAGGCCGAAAATGAGAAATTATGGTCCGAATCAAAATAGGGATTTTAACACATTGTTTGAAAGGTCTCTTTCTAAGCTCTCAGAAAATCATAAAATTGTTGAAATTGTGCTGAAAGATGCTCAACTACACCCCCACCTTGCGATGCTCCCCACCACCATCTCGTGGATGCTGGGAGACAGAGAGGTCATCTCCACGGTGATAGCCCTCCTCGCCTGCTCAGCGCGACAGCAGGGCTTGTCGGCCATGGGACAAACTGGCTGGTCAGGGGGGGGGTGGAATTAATTAATAAATAATCGACTGCATTTGTATACCCGTATCGATAACGTGGATTATTTTATTCAACACCACAAGCATGCCATTTTGTCATTTACGTATGTCACAGTGAGGCTGCCTCCCCTCCACCAGCTGCAGGTACTGACCCATCCAGAAGGAGCGAATGAGGGGAGAAGACTGAGCAATGGCAAGAGACCAGACCTCCTCCTCTTCATTCATGATTGTTGCGAGGTTAGCTAGCTCTACACAACCTCGCATCCCCTCCTACCCCCCAAGCCTAGGAACACGTGGAGCCCCCCAGCCAGCTAGCCCTGAGGTCAACAGCAGAGTCGCAATCTTCTTGATCTTACAGTACTTCTCCCTGCGTTCATAGCTACTCTACTAACAGAAAATGGTAAGTGCATCTATTATAAGAGCTTGCAGCATTAGTTTTGAGCTAAATCTTGTTGCAGCAATTTTGGGTGTGAAATTTCTTTCTCTCTCTCTCTCTTGCATGTGTTGTAGGCCTCCCCCCTCAAGGTATGTGTAACTGGTGCAGCTGGCCAGATTGCCTACTCCCTCCTCTACTCCATTGCCAATGGTGATGTGTTTGGAAAGGACCAGGTACGTACTGGGGCGTGAATATCGTTATCTCCACCTGTGCACATGTACACAATGTGCTCTCACACAATGGCCGTCATTCTCACAATGTGCTCTCACACAATGACCATCATTGATTGTCCACTAATTTGTACAGCAAGCAGATTGATTGAATACAGTTGCAGAAGTAAATCCACAACCACACTAATTAACATCATCACCCGGTATTACTTTATCCCCCCCCCCACTCAGCCTATTATTCTGACCCTGCTGGACATCACTCCTATGATGGGCAGTGTTAACGGCGTTGTGCTGGAGCTGCAGGACTGTGCCCTCACCCTACTCAGAGGTGAATAATATACACTGTTGTCGGTGATTGTGAGTTAGTATACGTTGATTTACGTGGTTCACCATTCTCCTTTGGACTCTATGTACAATGTACGTACCTATACTAACATTGTACATTGTACATTGTAGTGTAGTACATTATATAGTGTAGTAATGTACTTTTAAATTATACTATGTCTACCTCATACTGTGCCTACCCCCTCACCCCCCTCAGATGTGATCCCCACTGATAACCCCCAGGTGGCCTTCCAGGATGCTGACGTGGCAGTGCTAGTGGGAGCCATGCCACGACGGGAGGGTATGGAGAGGAAGGACCTACTCAAGGCCAACGCTAAGATCTTCGAGACTCAGGGAAAGGCTCTCGATGCAGTAGCCAAGAAAACTGTCAAGGTGAGTTTATGGGGTAGCTGTCAAGTGGATAAAAAGCTTGCTTAACTATAATTTAATGTTATGGACGGGAAAAATACGTCTGTTGATACACAATCCCTAAAATTCAAGAAGTGATATAAAGTGACAATGTGCACTTGTGTAGCTTTACACGTATACTGAATGTATGGCTACTGGTATTGTTTTTGCAATATTACTTGAATGACTTATTTTCTGCAGGTGCTGGTTGTGGGTAACCCTGCCAACACCAACGCCTTGCTGTGTGCCACGTCAGCACCTTCCATCCCTAAGGAGAACTTCACTTGCCTTACACGACTCGACCTCAACAGAGCACAAGGACAGGTATGTATCAGAAGTCTGACATTCAGTTTTGAGGGCTAATTTACAAGAATTTTATTACTGGCTCTTTTACAATAATTATTATGGTGTGCTATATAGACTTAGTACAATCAGATTCCACAGGTATCAAGTTAACAATCTCTACACTCTCAGATTGCTATGAGGGTTGGCACTACGACTGACAACGTGCACAACGTGATCATCTGGGGTAACCACTCATCTACTCAGTTCCCAGATGTTGCTCATGCCTACGTCACTAAGGATGGGGGAAAAACTCCCGTGTACGAGGCAGTCAACAACGACGCCTGGCTCAAGGGAGAGTTTATCACTGTGAGTCGAACACATGTCCTTATATGGAATGGTTTTCTCTGGATATGCTCACATCATAAATATCCAGGTTGATACTGCATAATTTCTCTGGTCTAAGTGACTCTCCTTAAGCATGGCTGTTATACTAACAACCAGTATAGGGACTGCCTACTAACATTTCCTTCTCTACAGACTATCCAGAAGAGAGGAGCTGCCATCATAGCTGCTCGCAAGCTCTCCAGTGCCATGTCGGCTGCCAAGGCCATCTGTGACCACCTCAGAAACTGGTGGTTTGGAACACCTGAGGTGAGGGGGCGTGTTCTGTTCTCATGGAAACTATACGAGTGTGTGTGTGTGTGTGTGTGTGTGTGTCCTTTTGTTACTGCATTAGCAATGTGTGTACATATTTCAGTGTTGCAGCTTGCTCTACTGTATAGCGGGTAATTTTCATGAGTAAAAAATTTTGTTTAGTCTCATTGCCTGCACTGTATTCATACGTTCCGGTAAGCCACGCCTACGTTAAAGTGTCATGGAGGTCAGCTTTCCCACGAAAATAACGAATTTTTACCCCGCGAAAATTACCCGCTATACGGTATTTTAGAGTACATTGTACACATCAAACAACCACACACAAGGCTTGATACCACCATACAGATATAACATGTACCCTCCCCCCCCCCCACACACACACACACAGGGTGAGTGGGTGTCCATGGGAGTGTACACTAATACCACCACGTACGGGATCTCAGAGGGTGTGGTCTACTCATTCCCTGTCACCATCAAGCCCGGCGGAGAATGGAAGATCGTCGAGGGGTTGACAATATCTGACTTTGCTCGTGAGAAGATGGACATCACTGCTAAAGAGCTTCAGGATGAGAAGGACACAGCTCTGCAGTTCCTGAGTGCCAATCTGTAGTGTGTCAACTCTCTTAGGGACAACACTTAGAGCTTGTGTAATTAATAATTATATGTTATAATAATTATAATTATAACTGTTGATGTAAGAGATGGTTGATGTATCGGTTGGTGTACTAGATCTAGTAGTTTTTTTGTCATTGAGATTGTACATTGTTGATTGTTTTGTATAAGCTCTTACGTAAAACAGTTCTGTACGTACCGTAGCTTGTAATCAAAGGGGGTGTGGCAGCTCACATGAAATGATTAAACTTCATAATGTTTTTATAATGTCCAGCAGCCATGCAAAGGTAAAATTAATATCAATAATTATCACAATCATGAATATTTAATGAGCATAAATCAGACTACACACATCAATACAATAAAGATAGCCATTTCTATAATTATACAAAAAACCTGTTTACATTCTAAACACACCAAACTGAGTGTCAGTGATGGGAGCGTTGAGAGCAGCACTGATGCTCATGGCCAACACTCTCCGTGTATCCGCTGGATCAATAACTCCATCGTCCCACAGCCGACCACTCGAGAAGTACGGGTGGCCCTCTCTCTCGTACATGTCAATAATCGGTTTCTTCATAGCTTCCAATTCTTCCGGAGTGACCTTATGACCTTTCCTGGCCAGTTTAGCGACTTGTAACGAGGATAGTACGAGAGCAGCTTGTTCTCCTCCCATCACTGAGATACGAGCGTTGGGCCACATATACAGAAACCTGGGGCTGTAAGCTCGTCCGCACATACCGTAGTTACCGGCTCCAAAACTTCCGCCAATCATGAGAGTGATCTTAGGCACTTGAGCGCATGCTACAGCAGTCACCATCTTGGCTCCGTTCTTAGCTATACCACCATGTTCAGCGTCTTTCCCGACAACAAATCCAGTCGTGTTTTGAAGGAAAATGAGTGGAATCTTTCTCTGACAGCAAATCTCGATGAAATGTGTTCCTTTCAAAGCCGAGGGTGAGTCCAGAATACCATTATTAGCCACAAAACCAACGGGGTAGCCGTGCAAACGGGCAAAACCAGTTACCAAAGAAGATCCGTATTCTTCTTTGAATTCACTGAAACGGCTACCATCAACCAGTCGAGCAATGACTTCCCTCACATCGTATTGTTGCTTCGGGTTCACGGGGACAACTCCGTACAGATCTTCAATGGGGTAGAGAGGGTCCTCGGGGGCCTCAATTGTGATGGTCGGTTTCTTGATGTAGTTCAAATGGCTGATACATCTCCTAGCTAGGTACAGTGCGTGTTGTTCATCCAATGCATAGTGATCAGCCACTCCAGATATTTTACAGTGAACGTCCGCTCCTCCGAGATCTTCCGCACTAATTTCTTCCTGTATTGCTGCCTTTACCAGTGGTGGTCCAGCCAAAAATATGGTGCCTTGTTGTTTGACAATGATGCTCTCATCCGCCATTGCTGGGACATAGGCTCCACCAGCCGTGCACGAACCAAGGACAACGGCTATTTGGGGTATACCCATTGAAGACATGTTTGCTTGGTTGTAGAAAAGTCGTCCGAAATGGTCTCGATCGGGGAATACATCACGTTGGTGTTTCAGCATAGCTCCACCCGAGTCAACGAGGTACACACAGGGTAGACGATTCTCCTCTGCAATTTCTTGAGCTCTAATCTGCTTCTTCACTGTCATCGGATAGTAAGAACCTCCCTTCACTGTTGCATCATTTGCAATCACCATGCACTCGATTCCAGATACTCGGCCGATTCCAGTGATGAGTCCAGCTGCAGGGACGTCATCTGGTTGTCCGTTATCGTTCTCGTACACATTGTAGGCTGCAAGTTGTGAGAGCTCGAGGAACGGAGAGCCAGGATCAAGCAATTTATTGATGCGCTCCCTCGGAAGGATCTTTCCTTGTTTCAAATGCCTCTCTATGTCTGATGGAGTGCCTCCTTGTTTAATGGTGCCGATTAGTGACTTCAGTTGAGTGACTTGCTCTTTCATGAGCTCTATGTTCCGTTTAACTTCATCTCTCATCTCCAGAGGTGTTCCAATCTGACTTGCCATCTCCTCGCCATGATAGAACCTTGTAATAGAGCCCAGAATAGGCCTTGATCTAGTCAGTATAGGCTGACAAACACGTAGTACTCTCAGCATCTTCACTTCTTCTCTTAGGGTGTCTACCACGCCCCTCTAATCTGCCACACCCCTCAATTTTCATGGCCATGCTTGTTTTACAGTACACAAAGGGTTAATCTGTAAACGGTATCCGGAAATATTTCTGTGACCGGAACTAAACGAAGAATTACAAAGAAGTCCGGAAAGTGAACGGAGAAGTGATCAAGTATCCAGGAAAAATCCTAGTTACCGGAAATATGCGTAACAATATACGGAAAAGAACGGAGAAATGGCTCCGCACTGACCAAGATGGAGATAGACTTGTGTTTTGGCATATTGTCGTTAGGGCATCGAGGAAGAATGCCACGGGTTGATTGCACGACGCAAACCACCACTGAATGTACAAGGCATGCATGTTTTCTTTCTCGTGGAACTGGGCCTAAACTACCTTTCTCAAGCTTCGCAGAAAATTTAGGTGAGTAGCTCTACCGTTTTGTAGCTGGGCTATGCAGCTGAGAGGTTCTAAACCAGTGCATGATAAATCTGTGTACAACATGGAGGGCATTTGTTGGGGTATGGCCTTAACAACACTTGCAGTCTGAGGCCTAAGCTTTGTTCGTGCGTCTCTACCATTGCTTGCAAGCACTATAAAACACTATTACAAGACTTAGGGATTCAAACTTGTTGGACTTATAAATTTTATCTACTGTATGTTCATAGACCTGCGGAATTGGACCAGTCCCTATGCTATATCACGTCTGCCTCAATCCTTTTAGTATGGAGTGAGCTTGTATCTCAAGCAATAGCGATATCCTGATGATGATGAATTCTTTCCAGCATACCACGCTAATTATTGCTTCATTATACAGGGTGCTATACACAACTCAGGATTGAAACCAGACTATTGGAGGAATGGCCACTGGTGGCGTTGAGGCTGGTCCGTCTGTCCTGCCGAGCAGCGTAACCATGACGTCCACACAAGTCATACAGACGGTGGCCCTACCATTACACGTGCAAATGCTTCAGAAGGCACTGAGAATGGATTACGTATTTGATGAATTCGACCGACTCTTCAAGGATCGTATAACTACCAAGTGAGAGCCATTGCTTTAACAAACTTTGCTTATAATGCCTTGCTAAGTTTGCTCTTCTTTTTTGATAATTATACTGAAATCCATTCCTTAAGTTTACACCAGCAATACTAATGTTGTTTTTAATGTGCTGTCTTAATAAATGCATGCGTGTAAAAGCTAACACTACTATAACAGAATGTACAGTATGCCTGTGTGTTGTGGTGACCTCATTGAGAGCCCCCCCCCCCTCAGGGGTAGGCCTATCACTGACACAGCCCCACCCTTCCTATCTGACGAGAACCAGGACACTTACAACTTCAGCAGTGTCACCGACGAGAGAGAATGGGTAAAGGTGAGCACAGAGCTTAAGTGGGACACACTGGGAGGGTGGGTAGTCAGTCAGTCAGTAGTGAAAGGCGATACATCTAGATGTTGTTGTGTAGTTATCACTGCTTTCAATCTCTGTATGTCAACAGAACTTACCCTCCTTAGGGGGTGTAGCAGATACTGTGGTGTACTAGCACTTGTGTGTTACTGACGGGGCTTTTTATATTTTGCTCAGCTAGGGCTTGTCAGTGTACAAGTGTACCTTAATGTAGCCTCTTTCTAATACCCCCCCTGGTGTTACAGGACCTCCTGCTGAGTAAGAGCGATGGCTCAGGGTCAGAGTTGAGTGACTCGGAACAGTTCCAGATCATGCTAGAGCTGCAACACAAGAGGAGGAAGGTCTGCAGGAAGAGGAGAAAGTCCAACAACAAGGTATATGTCCATACAACTCTACTAGGGAGTGTTTCGGCTACTAACTTTGTCTGTCCATAACATAACCCAGTTGCATACAGAACTTCCTTACTGAGAAGCTCCCCTCCTAGAATATAATTATAACAGCTGTACTGTGTTTGTGTACTCTAGCTCTCAAACGTTGTGTTTAGATACCCATCCTTGTGCAGTTGCTGCGATACAAGCACTTCAGCGCTGGTCTGCTCTCCTCTCACGACCACTACCCTGAGCACCTCAAGACAGTCGAGGAGGGACTGTACGTTCAACAAAGTGCCACCACTGGAGATAATGTGAGTGGGCGGGGCAGGGTTGCTAAGGGAAGCTGTCACGGTTGTTATGGATTGGCATCGCACCTTGGGAATAGGCAGTGTTACTAATAATATTATTACTTTTATTATTATTATTATTATGACTTTACAGCCTGTAACGTAACTGTGATATAAGACATAGTAATATTTGTGACAAAGGCTGTCTAATTATGTACACTACAGGCAGGTTCTCGAATAGTTAAGTTTGTGTACAATGTGTGTTGCTACAGTAACCTTTAGTACTGTGTTATACAGTCTCTTCATTATAACCCTCTCCCCTCCCATTGTCTGTGCTCAGGTGACTGATGGTGGTATGCAGAGACAAGAACTGTGGGCACACATTGTCAAGAAGGAGATCCCGAGAATGGCCAAACAGTTTGGTCTGTCCAGACATATTGTCACCACCAGCAGCAAGAAGGTGACCACACACCCTCACTATCTACTCTCATACATGTACCTCCTCTATAAGCATCTGTGCATATTCAAAACTGTTTGTAAGCATTTATTGATTGCTAACCAAAACGAGCGTTTGTAGGAGTTTTAAATTTATATTTAAGTGTTTCCCACCCCACCCCCTCCACACACACACAGATAGCACAGATGTGTCAACGTGAGGTACGCAAGAGTTGTTCTCGCTCCCAGCGAGCTAGTAAGGAGGTGAGTATTCAACCGAAGGCCAGACGTCTCATGAGGGAGGCCCTCGTCTACTGGCGCAAGTACGAGAAGGTTGAGAGGGAGCAAAGAAAGAAAGCAGAGAAAGAGGCGACCGAACAGAACAAGCTCAATCAAGAAATGATGGAGGTACAGAGTGTGTAGTACACTGCCATTGTGATTGTACGGACATGTACACTGTAGTAGTAGTATGCATGTACAGGTACATGTACGTACACTGTTACAGTAGTTTTTTTTTCATATTTCATATGGTTGATTCTGGCTGTGTGTGTTCCTGCAGGCTAGGAAACAGCAGAGGAAGCTCAACTTTCTCATCACACAAACCGAACTGTATGCTCACTTCATGGCTAAGAAACTAACAGGTAAAGCATGGTTGATACGAGTTTATTAGCAAGGCAGAGAATATAATCCTCCCCTCTTTCACCAGGCGAGTTAGACAACTCTGAGGATATCTTGCGTCAGTTGGAGGATGGTCCTGCTCAGAGAGAAGTGCGCCCGGGTGTGGTGGTGAGGTTAGAGGAACCAGGGGAGTATAACAGTGAGGAGGTCAAAGCTCAAGTCATGGCCAATGTGCAGACAGCCATGGCCAAACAACACAACTTGGTGAGTCCAGTACTGTACCTGTGTACCAGTGTTGAACCCTCCCCTCCCTCACAGCACAAGGGCTACTCTGAACAGATTGCCTCTAAGCAGGTTGCCCCTGACCTGGAGGAAGAGCCTGGTGGACTGCAGGAAACATGTGAGTCAATCCTGTCCCATTTCGAAACTAAAACTAGCGGTTTTGCTTAGATCAACAATTTTGTTCTGGCCCAAATTGTCCATTCTCTAGGGGAAAAGCGTGTGCTTTTTCAGAATAAGCCTATTTTCAGATCTAACTTTGATTGTCCATGCATGTACATGTATTGTAACACTTAAGTCTTAGACTGTTTTGCTGTTTTACTTGTATGTAGTTGACAAGAACTTCAGCCTTGCCACGCCCATGCTGACCTCGGAGAGGGAAATCCCCCAGCCCTCCATGTTCAACGGGAAGCTCAAAGTGTACCAGCTCAAAGGCATGAACTGGCTGGCCAACCTGTACGATCAGGGCATCAATGGCATACTGGCTGACGAGATGGGCCTGGGCAAGACTGTACAGAGCATTGCGTTCCTCTCTCATCTTGCAGAGGTACGTAGTATACAAGAGTGGGTGAGGGGGGGGTTAAGTTTACTGCCCTGATCTAGGAAAAACTCACCGCCATTATTATTTTTTTAGCAAGTTTAATCGTGAAATTTGTGGTGAAATTGGAATCAAGTAATGGCATTTAATGGTGACCTTGTGTGTTGATCCCACTGTGTAAGAGAGTACCTATGAACTTGTTATGACCAATTTAATGGTGAAGTTTGATTTAATGGTGGCAACTGTGTAAGAGAGTGTCTATGAACTTGTCTCCATGTGTCCTCTCATTACAGCATCAGAACACGTGGGGTCCTTACCTCATTGTCTCCCCAGCCTCCACTCTACACAACTGGCAGCAGGAAGCATCGAGATTCGTGCCAAGGCTGAAGGTACATTCCCAGCTAATCTTAAGGAGTTGCTGGCAAATGAATGTCAGGAACATTTGTTGATTCAATTGATGTAAATGCATGTGTGTATTTATAGTCTGCTAAGTACTGTTAGTAGCTTTATTGCCATAAAGCATTGGAATAATGGCATGTGCAAGGTTCTTCAATGTACATCTAATATGGCTTGTGTTGTTTGTTTGCTTTTACCCCCCCCCCCCCCCTTCAGGCCCTGCCGTATTGGGGCAGCCCCCCGGAGAGGAAGGTGATACGCAAATACTGGAACCAGAAGCTGCTGTGCAAAGAGAATGCTCCCTTCCACATTCTCATTACTAGCTACCAGCTGGTGAGCTATATATAGCACCAGGTCCATTCCAGAGGGTTGTTCCTAGCAGCTTGGTGTCTAGTGTGCCTGTGTGTATGCCCTTATTTGGATCAGTATAAGTAGTCTACATGTAAAGACACTCTAAGAGTGAACATGCAATTTCCCATGCTTTGCATGCAATTTGCAATAGTTAGCAACACAATCAATGCTTGTACAGTGTCATTCGCATTTGAATGATATACAGTAATCTGTTTTGATTGCTACTGTTGTATGGTTGCTTAACCGAGGTGTGTGTGTGTGTGTGTAGGTCGTACAGGATATGAAGTATTTTCAGAGGATTAAATGGCAGTATATGATACTGGACGAAGCTCAGGCCATCAAGAGTAGCACAAGGTGAGCATCATGACTGTATAACATGTGCTGTGACTCTCTCATCACCATCCCAGTGTTCGCTGGAAAATTCTACTGAGCTTCAACTGTCGGAACAGACTGCTGCTCACTGGGACACCAATACAGAACACCATGCAGGAGGTAGGATACACCCAGTCCCTATGTGTACACACGTTGTACCATCTGTCCACTACCATTATGTAGAATCTGATGCTAAAATTTGTAGTCTGTCTAAGAGAAACTACACAACTAAGACATAATTTACTTGTACAATTGCTCTACGAATTTTAGCATCTAAGATTTTTCTCTCACTAACTGTCATTCCAGTACTAACCCCACCCCCTGTGTAGCTGTGGGCGTTGCTCCACTTCATCATGCCCACTATGTTCGACTCACACGAAGAGTTCAATGAATGGTTTAGTAAGGACATCGAGAGTCACGCTGAGCGCAAGAGCGTGTTGGACGAGCATCAGTTGTCACGGTTACATCTCATCCTCAAGCCCTTCATGTTGCGGAGGATAAAGAAAGATGTGGAGCACGAAATGGCAGAGAAGGTGTGTGGTGTGTGGTGTGTGAGGGTGTGGTGTGTGTATGGTGTGGGTGGGTTTGTGCAAGTACTGCATTTCTTAGATACATCACTGTACATGTATACAACAATAGTCCTCTCATTCTACTGCTTGCAATTGTATAAATCATATCAATGTTAGATTGAGGTCCACTTGAGCTGTGAGTTGTCCACTCGCCAGCGTCGCCTCTACCAGGGCCTGCGTCAGAGGGTCTCCATTGAGCAGCTGCTCCAGTCCTCTGGGACCTCCTCCAGTAGAGACTCTTCCTCATCACATCTCCTCAACCTCGTCATGCAGTTCAGGAAGGTATGCCTAGCTGACTGGACTGGAGAGCTCTCTCAAAACCAGACCTTTTAGTAGCTATGTATGTGTATAGTCCTTTAGACTTGAACTAGGATCATCCAATTTATTGGTAAAATTTGCATTCAGTAGCGTTTTTAGATGATAGATTTGCTGAAGCCTTTTTTTCTTTTTCATAATTTTGGTACATGTCCTATGACTTCATTGTTCACTGTTCTCTGTAGGTGTGTAATCATCCCGATTTGTTTGAGCGTCGTAATGTAGACTCTCCTGTCTGCCTGACCACACCCCCTTACATCATCCCCACGGCAGTACACCACCTCCTCCGATCAGGTGCCCTCAGAACAAGGTGAGTAACTACACTACTGCTGTATAACTCTATAATGAATTTTGTCTCGTGTGTTGTGTAATGTGTACTGCACATACTAACCCTAGCCTCTGTAGGTTGCTCACGGTGACACTGGGTGTGCACACAGCTGACCACATCTACCACTCCACACTGCCCCATAGTGGACACTCTAGTGGTGAGTACAGTCCCCGAGTCATTGATTACACGTACATGGGATAGTGGTAGTTAAACATCTTTCAACAGCCATTAACTTTAGTTCCGATGATCCAATTTCAAAAATTTTATTATTTTCCGAAAGCTTAGAAAGATACCTTTCAAATGATGTGTTAAAATCCATAATTTGATTCGGACCATAATTTGTCATTTTTCGCCCTTGGACCATGGGCTATATATAATCCATGGTATTGGGCCGAAATTAGCAAATTCTGTAATCTCCCAAATACGAACAATGATTGTACCATTTGAAAGATCTCTTTCTAAGCTTTCAGAAAATCATAAAATCGGTGAAATTGGATCCACGGAATTCAAGTTATGGCGACTGAAAGAGTCCCTGAGCCATTATTACCTGTGTCAGCTTTTACTGTTCAAGCTATACACAAGCAATGAGTATGTTCTTTGTTAATGTACAGGATGTTGGTCATTTCTTCGTCTGATGGACCTCACTCCTCAAGATGCCTCCACCGCTATGCTGGGGCCACTTCCATCACGGTCAGTAAGACCACTCTATTATGTAAATACTTATCGTACCCCCCTCAGGCTGAAGCTAGTCCTGGCTATGGTGCAGAGTGTACACCTCCTCTATCAGCAGAAGCTCTGGGGTGCCGCTGTTTCCCAACTAAGGTACACTGTCTTGGTTATATATAGCTATTCTATCACATGACTGTTTCTACAGGTCTTCATCCAATCAGCTGCTCCTTTGGCCGTCGTTTGCTACCTCCTTTCCCTCAGTTACAGACAGCCCCACTCTCTCCTCTCTCGTTTTCACTGCCCACACAAGTCATGCCTACGCCCACACCACACACACACTGAGGCCTCTGAGGAGGGGGGAATATGCAACTGCTGACTTGACAGAAATAAGCTCCACCGTCAGCAATCAAGACGATAAAAACAATGCTAAAATTGAAAACGTTAAAACTGCACCTAAAAATGGACTCTCTGCCGAGACTGGCAATCAAACTAGTGTTTCCGGTGGTAAACAGGCTGATGTTGCTATGGTTACAGGTACCCCCCACAGCTCCCAGGACCCCCTACATAGGGTCGCTCATCACTGTGTGCTCACGGACATGCCAAAATTCCTCATCTCATACATACCCCAGGTCAGGTGATCTAACCAGCTATACGGAAATTGGATACCTCTTTACTAGACTAACATTTATTAGCCATTAAGGGTGCTGGAACACCTACGCCCACGTACGCCCACACACACGTTGCTAGGGAAAGCTAACTATGAAACTACCTGCAGGGGAGACATGGATCCTTCACAGGATTATGAAGCAACACTCTACTAGTGTGCATTCCAAAAATGGAGAGGAAAGGATGATGACAACAGATTTTACACTTGATTTTCATCATATAGCTAAAAGAAGTTCCGCTTAGGAAACCAGTAGAGCTATGGACTTGATTGTTTGTTTGCAGGTGCACTACACACAGCTCTTCAACATTACGAAGAGCTTTTGTTGTAAAATCCCTTTGTTATCTATTTATGAGAATTTTTTGTCATGACACACCCTCTAGAGAAAAATCTAGACCGTATATGGACAAAGTCAGCCCGTAACTTTGTTCACCTTACCTAATTATAGCAGCATGCTAAATATAGACCAAGTCCTGTACGTAGATAGTCAGATCGAACACTTTTTATATCTGGCTCTAGCGTACGCGTACGCTAGAGTATAAATTAAGACGTAAGCCTGTAGACCACGCCCCAATTGCGTACGTAGAGTGCAGAATTAGCGTTGAAGATCAAGAGCCATTTGTTAGTAGCCTGAAGAGAAGAGATAGGCAACGCTGGGGCTACAGACAGCGCTGACAATTGGCTGGCTCATAGACTTCTGCCAGGGTTGGCTGCTGTTTTGATGGACTTTGAAGGTAAACTATGAACTAGCTTTGCTAGCTTGATACACAGGGCCTTGCTTTTCACTCCCTTCCCCTTCAGAGCTTCCATGAAAGCCTGTGTGTAATACCACTCTTGGACCTCAGTGTCACCAGAGTGCTGTGCTCCAGGCCAAGTTGGACCAGTCTCTTTGTCTGGGCTGCAGTAATGCTTGGCTTCCCCGGGCATCGGATTGGTGGAACCTCCGCTTTTGTGAGGTCCACACAGCTCCATCTGCTTATTAGCAGACCGAATAGGGAGGTTGGGGAGGCAGCTGATCAGTGAATGGTGTGTCGTAACTGCCTCCATCGCCAGGACATCTGGAAATGAGCTTCTGTGAGTGTGATACATAAAATAAATAATAGCACAGATTGCCAACCTTCCAGACGAGTTCCTAGCGTGTTTGTAAGTATAGGTCCTCCATCCCAAGTTTTTTGCCAGAAAGGTGACTGTCCCCTTCATCTGGACAATACATGTGCATGTACAGTGAATAATTATGTAGTGGCACCGGGTCAGGTAGAATCCATCCATAGGAACCAACCTATTTTTGTCATCGCCCCTGTTCACAATATTTTTTTCGTACCTGACCACAGGACCATTCTGCTAACTTGGTGGCAAGGATCTCCAGCTTCTGAAGGATGCGATGCCATTGTGTGCTGGAACATGGTGGAAGACCCAACCAGCCACTCAACCGGACGTATCAACATGCAGGTGGCCATTGAGGAGAAAGGACAACACTGGATAGTGCCATGAACAGCTCGAATCGTGGATAGTACACGTCTAAAGCACTGAAGAGAAACGTCTCCACTCGACACAAATGAAGACAGTGTGTATTAACATTAAAAGACAATCCAACCTGCTGTGTGACTAATGCTAGTTGAGGAACTCGGACACTTGTGCTGATTGTACTGAGACTGGGGTCTATTGGCACACTTACGTTTCTCCCATCTACTACTGAAGGCACTCCTTTGCTACAAATCTGGCTCTGTATTTATTGGATTGTGTTATTTTGTTATTGATTTATTAGTTTGTGTAGCTACCTGATTTTCTTTTGCAGCTTGTAGTTAATTTAATTGAAGACATTCTCACAAAACCACTATGTTGTTACTTGTGGTTACTACTATACTAGCGCACGCATTGAAATTAAATACTGCGTGTGCAAGTCTCAGGATCTAAACGTTGCATTTTTGTGGTTAAATTATGTCAATTTGTTACTATGTGCGGGCACCCTTAAACTTACATCTGCATTTACGTGATGGTCAATGTCATTTTGCACTTTGTATTTCAATTTTTTTCCCACCCCCGCCCACAGGTTCACGCATCCCTCCCACTCATGTACTGCTCTGATCGTGGTGCCGAGTACGAGAGACTTGAGTGGGTGGGCGGAGGGCCACGCCCACTTAAACAGCTCTTCCTGTCTGGGCTGGACGGAGGTGGGTGTGGTCTGGAGCTGCTACACCCGAGACTGGCCACTGGTCTGACTGCACTTACACTGCCCAATGGATGGTCTCACATTCACATACCCAGTATGTACACACACCCACACACACACACACACACACACACACACACACACACACACACACACACACACACACACACACACACACACACACACACACACATACACACACACACACACACACCTACACACACACACACTCATACACACACACACACACCCGCCCACACAGATAAAGAGACAATGATCTACGACAGTGGTAAGATGGTGGTACTGGACAAACTGCTCTCCCAGCTCAAACACGAGGGACACCGAGTGTTGATCTACTCCCAGATGACACGTGTCATTGACCTGCTCGAGGAGTTCATGTCGTATCGTAGACACAAGTACATCCGATTGGACGGCTCCTCTCGGATATCAGACAGACGAGACATGGTGGCAGACTTCCAGTCTAAGTGAGAACATTAAATACACGAACACGTATATTTGTAGCAATAATCGTGTATCCCTGTACATAGTGCATGATATAGGGCATTATATCAATAGTTGTAGCGCCTATTATACATAGTCTTGTTTAGTGGTTGTGATGTGTGTGGTGGTTTGTTACTGGTCATATTGTGTGTTTGGTTTCAGTGAGGAAATCTTTGCCTTCATATTGAGCACGAGAGCTGGTGGACTAGGCATCAACCTCACTGCAGCTGACACTGTGAGAGCTAGTTAACACACTGCATTCAAGTATTAGTTCCTGAGAATAGATACAATCTTAAACTAGTAATGTTGTCATGCCTCCAACACTCTGTACCTCCCCTAGTGAATAAGTATCGTGTAGTACTTCAACTACTGACCACCCTCCCCCCCTCTCTCTGTCAGGTGATATTCTTTGACAGCGACTGGAACCCGACGGTGGACCAGCAGGCCATGGACAGAGCTCATAGACTAGGGCAGACCAAACAAGTCACAGTGTATAGACTCATTGTCCGAGGGACCATAGAGGAGCGGATCCTCCAGCGGGCACACGAGAAGAGTGAGGTAGGTCTGATAGGAGGGAGTGGCCGGTGTATATTTACAGCCTTGCTGATTTTCCGAAATGGGCCTGTTTTGATAGCTATCTTTGATAATTATTGCTGGATAATTGATACAGATCCAGAAGATGGTGATCTCAGGAGGTGACTTCAAGCCAGACGCACTCAAGGCCAAGGACATGGTCTCTCTCCTGCTACATGATGATGAAATGGAGACAAGATGTAAGTACTGTCCAGCTAGCTTGTAGAGTAGAGTTAGGGGTGGTTATGCTGTTGAAGTAAGCCAGCTAGCTTGTAGAGTTTAAGGTATAAATTGAGGCACACAATATAATAAGCTATCTGTATGCAACCTGTAAGTACACTACTCTTTGTTCAGATTACCTATTGGTGAAATGACTATAATTATATTGCCTCTCTTGCAGTTTTGGCCAAGCAAGCTGAGAAAAAAATCACACTCGATCAGCTCCAGCAAGGCAAGAAGAACAAGAGCAAACGGAAAACAGCTCCCAATGGGACTGAATTTGAACCCCCTCGTAAACGCACACTCCCCATATCAGCCACACCCTCTCCCCTCCTGTTTACCTCTCGTCCAGACAGTGTTCTCTCAATAGCCAGTGCTGTGGATACAGTCAACGGTGAGGACAATGTCGATGTTGTAGAGGTCAGTAATGATATGCCACGACCTGGCACTACTCCGGTACGAAGCAAGAAACGAACAGAGAACCGAAGAGGAGTCTCTAAAGCCAAGAAGTCGAGGGCACCTCTTGGAGGACGGGGCCGTATACAGCGGACAGGAAAGAAGCCGATATCGCGAAGTGCAGCTGCCTCTGCCGGTGCTATTGCTGGAGCCATGGCTGCTAACAATGCTGCTTACGCTGCGTATGGTGGAGTTGGGTACGGGATCAGTCCTGTTCCCAGTCACTCTATAGGGGGATCCCCTGGCTCTGCCCTGGTGAGCACCCTCGGGAGCAGTACTCAATCGTCCCCTCGTACTAGTCCCGGACCCACTCCCTTTGTGGCCACCTCACTCATCTCGACCCCTCCCTCTCAGAAACACTCTAAACTGACTACTTAGTTGAACTCAATCACTCATATCTATAATTATGCATCACAATGTACAGAGTACCTGTTTTATTATTGTCTCGATCAATTATATGATGTGTTTGTGTACACGTTGGTAAATGTTTAATCAATGTCCTGATCTTGTTGACTGTATACAGTCTAAATAGTGATTGCATGTCTGATAAAAACTGCTGTATGGAATATACATGTTAGTGTGATGATCCCATCCCAGTGGATATTATAGCTGGCTGCATGCTAGTGGTGATGGCTACTGGATCTGGGGGAGATGATCTGTACAGTGTGTTGGAGGTAGCTGCTGATGCAAGTGTCTCTGATGTCAGGAGGAGCTATCAGAGACTAGTGAAGGAGGTAGACACACACCATTGACACAATAATGAACTCTAGTACAATAGTATTTATAGATCCAACTGAAAAAATGCGTATCAATTTACTCAACATCCACATTATGAGTAGGTATACGTGAAGTCCATCTGTGATAAAGTATGATATCTCCCCACACATGCCACACATGTACACACACTCTTTTGTCCAGTGTCACCCTGACAAGCTGTCTGCTCACCTGACTGACGAGGAGAGAGACACAGCTATGGACAAGTTCCATACGCTCAGCAAGGCATACCAGGTCCTTAGTGACCAGGAGAGCAAGGCGCTCTACGATGCTAACAGTCAATGTGAGTGTGCATATATTAATAAAAGTTTAATTTTTTTTATATACCATAATAATAATAATAATAATTTATTTGTTCCCCCGTTCTATTATTACAGCCGCACAGATCACTCAAAAATGGCCGCTATCTGATACTGTGGACCTGGACACAATGACCTTTGACCCTGCCTCGAAGGTGTACTCCCTATCGTGCCGGTGTGGTGGATGTTACCTAATCAGTGAGAGTGATATGGAGGATGGTGTGGAGGTGTCCTGCTGTACCAGCTGCACCCTGTGTGTGAGGGTCCTCTACCAGCTGGCCAGAGATGAGAGATAAGATTGTGGGAGCTGGAGTGTGTATGGAGTCATGGTTCAAAGTGTCCAAGGAGACAAACTCTGATTGAAGTACATTGTGCTGCCACAGTTCCAGTGGACTTGAATCTGATATCTATGTGTGTGTATGTATGTTCTCAAGAGTTCATTAGATGTTCTGTACGTGTTTTTATTCCCTTGTGGATAAGATTTTTGTGCAGATATTCATTGCTCTTTGAAGATGACTAATGGCATGACATCAGCACAATAAACAAATCAGTATAATGGTGGTTTCCCTTCAGTGTAGAATGCTGACAGAACTAAAGTGAAGCAAAGAAGATCTTTATTTCTATGTAAGACAGAGCCCCCTCGCCCTTCAATGGCCACTCCTTTGTTTTCAGACATGGGCAAGACAGATGTCCTGCTCATCTCTTCAGAGCCAGCCAGCAGCAATCCATTGGTGGTCCCTCACAGAGCCAGCTCTGGACTAACTCATACTGAGGTGGTCAAGCTAGAGAACCAAGGAGTGGGCAAGGAGAGCCATACTGATGACTGCAGTATCATGAAGGCTAGGTATGGCCTGGATAAAGACTGCTATATGTGGGAGGTGGAGCAAGGGAGGGTATCCACAGTAGAGGTGCGGAGGAAAATAGCCGCACTCTTCAGCATCACCAAGAACCCGTCCGGTGAGTGATCGTGATTAGTCTATAAAGACTTCTTTCCTGTTCATATACAAGTTCCTTTAGATTGTCCGTATAGTGCCCGTTGCTGAAAAATAATACAATCATGTGTATATAAATATATAGCTGTATTAAAACACAGTATTGAAAATAATGTTTGTTTGTTCATGCTTTAACTACATGTAATAAATATAAACACATGATATAACAACATTCTTCACTGTAAACACACACACACACACACACACACACACACACACACACACACACACACACACACACACACACACACACACATGCAGTCATCATCCACTACACTGGGCCAGGCAAGAAGGGGACAGGGGACTGGTGTTTCAGTGATGGCTTCATCACCTTCAGGGACCTCATGGCCCTCTACACTGCTCATAGGAGACCCTCTACTGGTCGCCCTGTTCTCTTCATTGGTACTGACTGTGCCTACTCCGGTAACTGGGCTGTAGAAGCAATGAACTATCTGGATGACAAAAAGATAGGACCATGTGGCCATGCTGCTAAAGAGAAGGACATACAACTGTCTGTACAAGCTTCTTGCTTGTCTACAGAAGTGCCCAAACGATTAGCATTTTCCACACACAGTATACAGAATGACAAGAACACTGGATGTGTTTGCTTCCGTGACTATTATCGAAATAAGGCAATTGCCGAAAACCAGCATACAACGAAATTGAACTTTAACTCCATCATGTGTAAAAATGCCGTCGACCAGCCGTGTACAATGGCCCCAGACAGTACTTGGAAAATGTGGCGAGAATCTGAGAGGTTATGTATAATAGCTGACGCTGATAATATTCAACCAAAATGGAATGCTGTGCTTTTTGTTGATGACGAGAAAATTATTTGCGAGTTTCTAGCAGACAACACACGCACTGATGTAACAGACCATGTCCACGTGCTCAAGTCTGGTTGGGGCAAGGAGCCACCGAATGACGTCAAGCAATGGCTGCAGTTAAACTACAGAGTGGACTATGAACACACACCAGAGGGTACTAAATAGTGAATATAGATAGATGATCATGAGTGCTTTTTTAGTTTTTATGCTTGTGCTTTTTATAGCCTTTGTCATTTTGCAAGGTCTTTTATAACTGTGTCTGTGTGTACAGAGATTTACATGATAGGGGGGTCAAAATTTTGCTGAGGGGGTCTATTTTTCAGTAAAATTTATTACGGGGTATCTAATTTTTCGGCGGTCCAAATTTTAAATTAATCTTGTTCAGGGGGATCTGGTTTTACGGGGGTCCAATACTTTACAAACCACGTGGACTCTCTATAATAAACTCTACACAATGGCTAAGCTACCATTCTCTTTATGGACAAGCCTTCAAGCTGCAAGGACAATATTGAGGTGACTTAATAATTATGATGGCTGAACAGTTGTTGATTGTGATCCATTGATTGACAGACCATCCATTATCCGGTATGGAGTGTCGGATGTGTGGACACGTGTGGTCCCTGGTGGAGTGTGTGCGTACCACTCACAAAGATTCTACTCAAACGAGGTGTGAGCAAAAAACCGAGGCTGGTTGCATTTGACCTCCGACCTCCAGGCTGGGTGGCCCCCTTTTGTCGAACCCTAACCTAATGTATTTATCCTTAGGTTGAACAGTTGGAAGATGAAGAAATGGTTCCGGAAAGATTCTATTCCAAGATCAACGTACAAGTGAGTGAGGACTCCACACGATTGCTTAGTGGCATATTCTGATACTCTATTCTCACTCTCTGTCCATGTAGGTGAAGGGCTCTGACTACACTGTGCTGGAGAGCTACTGCCGCTATGTCATCACAGCTGGCAAGGCTCTGGACATTGACATCGGGGGACGGTAACAAATGAATAGCAATTTATAATGGAAGCATAATTCCAAGTAGCAACTGAATACTGCTAATGTAAAGGTAGCTCTTACTATTCCATAAAAAACACAATTTATCTCTGCAATAATGATGACGTAACTTATCTCTCTGTGCAGAGTTGCCCTGCCCACTCGTATACAGAAGTTCACTGTCCTCAAGTCACCACACATCTATAAGAAGCACCGTGTTCAGTATGAGATCCGCACACACGCTCGACTCATGCAGGTCAAGAGGATTACTGGCACCACGGCCGATATATTCCTGGAGTACATTCAGAGGAACTTGCCCGAGGGCGTTAATATGAGCGTGTATCAGGTGAGGGACAATAAGTGTCACATAAGAGCATAGTCTAATTGTGACTATAGATATTAAATGCATAAATTGACTGAGCGTGTTGTATTTGTACAGATAATTTATCTCAAGGCTAGGCTATATGATACATACAGGGGTAATGTACATGCAGTGACGTTGTTCTCATTTACTATCCACAGGAGAGGTTGGATCTACTGCCCTCTCTGCTGATAAACAAGCAAGATACAAAAGACGAGGTTACAAAGAAAACAAAAAGACATAAGTGAAATGTACTGTCTCTATAGACCACTAGCTACTGTAGTCATTCGTGTTTTTGTAACTAAGCTGAGTATGGCCGTGGTTTCAGCATTGACAATTTTTGCCTGATAATCACAAGAATATCTGCTATTGGTTTTTGTGTTCTTAATAAACTTTCACATTCACGAAGTTGATCGAATATGTTCTCCATGACTATCCGTTTCTTTTCAACCCTTAGTTCGTTCAATTCGATTTCCCGTTTAGCCTTCAGGCCTTTTATTTCTGCCTCTTTATCTTTCACTTGCTTAGCTAAATCATTTTCCACAATATCTCTGTTTGCTTTAAGCCATAATTCCTCTTCCTTCCTTGCTTCTTGCTCAAGCGATTGTATGTACTCCTTTAGATGTTCTTTTTCTCGCTGGTAGGTATCAGTAAGACGCTTGTGCAGGTTCATAACAACTGAAAACTGGGCTTTATACTCGTCAACATTGCCATATTTTATTTTCTCGACTATTTTTCCGAGTAGTTCATCCAATTCATCAACAACATGCATCTCATCGTAGACATCTTCGCTTGGTGTGCGCCGCTGCCCCACTGGCAGTCGGCGAGAAGTTTGAAGGCTTGTTTTCTTGGCAGAATTCTTAGACAATTGCGGAATAATGGTGTACTCTGGTACTGTTTGTTGGTAGGAAGTGGAATCAAGCTCAGGTTCTACTGGGCCCTCACTACTGGCATGTCTGTTAAAAGGCACTTTATTGCTCATACTCTTTGCAAAAGTTGTATTAGTTGAGCCTAGAATAGGTTCTAATGGTGTAAATCCATAAAGTGGTTGGTCTTTAAAAACGTGACTGTTTTCCAAACTATATGAAGCATTGCCTTCAACATTGTTTTGTGTAGTCATGCTGTTTAAAACAGTTTGTGTTTGCGAGTTTATACTAATGGCAGATATTCCAATCTCTTTGAAATATGATTCTTTAGAAGAAAATAGTGGGACAATCTGATCCGCAATAGCTGGAGAAATTATAAAGTGCAGTTCTACACAACCCTCTTTTATTGATTCAAGCTGTAACGCTGATGGTTGTAGGCCCAGCACGTCAGCAAAACTGTCTCGGATGCGCTTTGTGTCCCCTAATGTGGTTATATCCTCTGTGCACTTTAAAACTAACACTTTTGCAGCTGGACGCGATTCAGAATGAAAGAACTTAGAAGGTATCTCAAACACACTCCTCTTACAGAAATCGGTGAGTTTACAAACGTATTTGCTTAGGTTATCACGATCTTTATCTGTTCCATATTGGTTTATTAGTATTTCAACGATTTGGTAGTTGAAGAATGATATGTAACTACGAAGAATAGTGAACACCTCTGATACACTTGTTGCTGCTTGAATTTTTTGGTAATCTTGTATGTCGAGTAGTTTTACACCAATATTATTTCTAAACGCTTCAAGGCTAAGAACAGAATCCTTTACTTTGCATATATCCACCCTTCCATCCAGTGAGTCTCTGATTCCCACTGTGAAGTTAGAGTAAGCAACAATAATCTTCCTTGTTTCAGAATTGAGCCTTGCTTCCAAATCAATTCTTTCATGTGTACTGAGATGTGAAGTAATAAGGAATGGAAACTGTCTATTTTGTTTTTTCGGGCAGCCTTCAACAGAAAAGTATTGATTAAGTGTACACTCGCCACAGTATGGGCATGCAAAACTATCTGTGATATTAATTGGTTTCTCATCAGCAACTGCCAGGGGTGTATGTAGTTGTTTATCGTTTGTCTCATCAACAATCGCCAGAGGTTTAAGTTCACCGTATAAAGTATCTTCAAGTATTTTCGTGAGTTTTTGTGTCCAAGGATTGTATTGCTTAACTATCTTACAGAATCCATAGTAGACTGAAGTATCGTATTCTATTTGGGATAGCAAAGAATCTGCCACTTTTTGCGCTCTTTCCTCTTCTGGTCTCGAGCTGTTTCTAGAAAAGTTGCGAACAGATTGTGGTATGTAACCATTGGCAAAGCATTTATCGCAGATTGAACCAAGTTCTTGTTTCATATAATGAACAATTTCTCCATAGCACTTTTTAAAAGTTGAATACTCAGGAGTGGTAGTGGAGCCTTTAGTAGCCATGCTGGTAACTGTTCACTTAATTGTTCTTTATAATAGGGCGTAGCTTGTGTTGTGTGTTGTTATTATGCCTCGAGGCGTAGCCGCACGAGGGATACGGTAAAGCTGACTGTGTTGTGTGTGTCTGTGTGTCTGTTCCAGCTGTAACTGCTCAACGGTTGCAATGCGACGAAAACTAACAGCTTCTATAGGCTTCTAGCCACGTTCTCTTGGATTTTGATTCGTGGATTAGCAAACTAAAGCTTCTTTCTCGAGTTATGGCTAGTTTGACTCACATTGAAGGCTGTTGCAGTCTCTTCAGAATCTTTCATAGCATCATCTGTCCGCACATACTTTCTATTCAACATATGAGTTAGCCGTGCACTAAAGCGCTAGCTTTTTGTTAGCTACAAGACTCAGAAAATATCTGTTAAAACAGCTAGCTAGCAGTAGCCATTGATCTGTTTGGACACACCCTTTATTATTCCTGTGGATGTAATGCGCATGCGCGCTCATTCCCCACGTGTGAGAAACCAAGATCCAGATCCAGATCCTCCTGGCAGAATCATCTTTGTCTTGAGGGCCTGGTAAGCCACAAAACACTACCATATTACAATATAGATAACAATATGCATGTACACAGGTCTGATATTATATACACTGAACTACAGATCCTGGAAGAATCAATTTTCTTCTTTCTTGAGGTCCTGGTAAGCCACATAATACAATAAATAACAACAATAGATGCATATAAATAAGTCTTTTCTTCTCAGTGACTTTATATAGGTAAGCTAACTTTAATTTGAATGTGTGTGTGTGTGATATTCATGATTATATTGCATTGCCAGATTGTCATAGCTACAGCACTGGGCTAGCTATGTGAATGTTGTTAGTGCATGCAGTAGACAGGGAACTAGCTAATTGTGTGCTGTGCCCACCCAAGGAGGTGTAGGAGGTTCCTATGAATATACAACTTGTCATCATGTCATCTTTTAAATTGGGCATAATAATTATAGATTCTGGATCAAGTCATGTGAGTTATGATTCAATGTATACATGTACACAATTTTAAACAACTGATTAACATAGCTGCAATACTATAAATGAGAACACAGTGACACAATAACTCAATACACAACGCTATAAAGCTACGGAGTGTGTGATCAGTTAACATCCGGTCCTGCACCGACAGCCTTCTTGATATTGAGCAACATGGTCGTTGTCCAGGCATCCAGTCGAGAGATGGAGTCATAACCTGCACAGCAGGGGAGGGGAAGGGATACAACAGTACAAACACACATGATATAGCTACACCAAGTAGCTACTGAATGCTAATGCTAATGTAAAGGTAGCTGATACTATATATTCTATATTAATGCATATCTGCAATAATGATAACATAACTTATCCCTCCTTGCAGAGTTGCCCTGCCCACTCATATACAGAAGTTCACTGTTCTCAAGTCACCACACATCTACAAGAAGCACCGTGTTCAGTACGAGATACGCACACACGCTCGACTCATGCAGGTCAAGAGGATCACTGGCACCACGGCCGATATATTCCTGGAGTACATTCAGAGGAGCTTGCCCGAGGGCGTTAATATGAGCGTGTATCAGGTGAGGGACAATGAGTCACATAAGAGCATAGTCTAATTGTGACTATAGATATTAAATGCATAAATTGACTGAGCGTGTTGTATTTGTACAGATAATTTATCTCAAGGCTAGGCTATGATACATACAGGGGTAATGTACATGCAGTGACGTTGTTCTCGTTTATTATCCACAGGAGAGGTTGGATCTACTGCCCTCTCTGCTGATAAACAAGCAAGATACAAAAGATGAGGATACAAAGAAAACAAAAAGACATAAGTGAAATGTACTGTCTCTATGAACCACTAGCTACTGTAGTCATTCATGTTCTTGGAACTAAGTTGAGTATGGCCGTTTCCTCAGCATTGACAATTTTTGCCTGATAATCACAAGAATATCTGCTATTGGTTTTTGTGTTCCTAATAAGCTTTCACATTCACGAAGTTGATCGTATGTTTCCTTTACAACTGTCTGTTTGCTTTCAACTCGTAGTTTGTCCAATTCGTATGTAGCCTTTTCTAGTTTAGCCTTTAGGCTATCTTGTTCAGCCTTCAGGCTATCTTGTTCAGCCTTCAGGCCTTCTATTTCTGCCTCTTTGTCTTTCAGTTGCTTAGCTACATCACTTTCCACAAAATCTTTGTTTGCTTTGAGCCGTAATTCTTCTTCGTCCCTAATTGCTTCTTGCTTGAGCCGTAATTCTTCTTTGTCCCTAATTGCTTCTTGCTTGAGCCGTAATTCTTCTTCGTCCCTTGCTTTTTGCTCGAGCCGTTGCATGTTTTTCTTTAGCTGCTCTATTTTATGCTGATAGAGCTTAGCAAGACGCTTGTAACTGTTTTTAACAACTGAAAAGTGCGTATCAATATCGGCATGATTCTCTTCCACTATCATTATTTTTCCTAGTGCTTCGTCCAATTCATCAATAACGTTAATGTCATCATAGACATCTTCGATTGGTGTGCGCCACTGCCCCTCCACTAACAGTCGACGGGAAGTTGGACAACTTGGTATTGATGTGGCAACAACTTCTAAATGCTGAGACGGTTGGGGAATAATTGTGTGCTCTGGTATACTGGCTTCTACTGGTTGTTGGTAGGAATAGGAATCGAGCTCAGGTTCTGCTGGGCTCTCATCACTGATACGTCTGTTGGAAGGTGAACCAGGAATTGTGTTAAGAAGACGTGTCGGTTGAGTTTTGCTTATAATTCTTTTCCCATATTGAAACACACCTGCCTTCGATGATACTGATGATCCTGAGCCTGGGTCACTGCGGGTGCGCGATATGGGGATCCTGGTTTGGGGTCTCTTTTTAGCTGCTCGTTTGCCTTTGTCTTGTTCAGTGCTTCTTTGTAAGCTATGCAATTCCTTTTTAACATAGTGTATTATGTTACTAGTGTCAAAGAATTGGTTGAGAGCTCCAAGTATTCCTAAAAAGTTTTCTTCACTTTCAGGCAATTTTTCTCTCAAAATTTTCTTAAGGGTTACAGCTTTGGCATTCTTGTCTGGAGTTGAAAGCAATGCTTTCTGTGCCTCTGAGAGGTAGGTTTGGAGCAGATTCACGACTTTATCTGGCTCTGCGTCGACAACACTTTTAAAATAGCTTTTATATCTTTTGTAGAGCTTGTTTAATAAAATTGTTTTACTAGCACTGGCAGCCATTGTTTTATTGACATCAAGTTTACTGTTTGTATGCATATCATGCATGTGTGTCTCATGTATGTGGAAGGATGCACCTTCAATATTAGCACTATTGACAGATGTGGGAGTCCTGTGAATAGATTTGTCACTCTAAAAGAATTTGCTTGCTTGACTAATGAATAATCCATCACTGGTTCACATCATTAGTGCAGTCACAATTATTATGCACAATTAGAAACAACATGGAGCAGTACTATAAATCAGAATACAGTGACACAATAACTCAACTCAATACACAATTCTATAAAGCTACAGAGTGTGTGATCAGTTAACATCCGGCCCTGCACTGACAGCCTTCTTGATATTGAGCAACATGGCCGTTGTCCAGGCATCCAGTCGAGAGATGGAGTCATAGTTAGTCACCTGCATGAGGAGGGGAGGGGAGGGGAGGTGGGGGTACCATCATGTCAGTGAACACAATAGTTATAACAACAATGTAAACAACTACTGTGTGTCATTAAACACTGAGAATGTAACTTAGCACACAGAACACTCCCAATGAGACATTTATCCACTTATAATTATAATTAACACAATGATATAGCTACATGTGCTTACAATGTCAGCAAACTTGTCTGTGTCCTCCTCCTCCACTGTAACTAGTAGGTCCTGCAGAGGAAACACTCAGTATCAACCAAGTGCCATTACATACATACACATACTGTACTGTACTATACACACTGTAAACTCACTGAGATCAGCTTTAGTTCTCTGGAGCCCTCAAAGCCAGGGTGGAGTTGTCTGTAGCGAATGGTGGCATCCTGTGTAGTGTGTGTGGGGTGAGAGGGGTGTGTGTGAGGGAGGTGGGGAGTGGGTGTGAGGGGGTGGGTTACATAGACAAAACTACTGAAAACAATAAGGCAGCTTTCCAAGACAAGATATCAACAACATCAACAGCTGGACTATACACACACATTCCTGAGAGGCCTTCCCCACACACACACACGCCCACACACACACACACACACACACAATCCATTGCTTACCCTGGCATCGCCTGGACTGATGCAGAAGTTACAGAGAGAGGCTTTAAAGAAGTAGTCCTTCGCAGCATACTTGAGCAGTGTGTTAGTGAGAGAGTTGATGCCAATCTAAACAATGTGTGTGTACATACAGTCAGGTATGCCTTCATTATCTCAATGGCAGTAGACTCACTTCTTCAAACAGTTCAGCTGCCTTCTTATAGTTCTGCATGGTGGCTGACATGTGAGCCACCTTCAGTAGAGCTTTGTTTGAAGACCTGTAGCAGTAGAGAAGTGAGGTCACAACTACCCATACAATACATACACGACTGTACATCCGTATACTAAATTTGTGGGTGGTTGATTGTTAAAACTTGATGCTATAAAAATTATTTCTGCACAACAAGGACAACGACAACAGTACACACAGCTGCCAACGTACGAGATTGCATCCTCTCCTTTGTAGAAGTCCGAGGCCTGCTCGTAATGAGTGATAGCTTGTTCATAGTCCTGTACCTCCGTCTCAAATATATCTGCCACTGTGTTGTGGTAACGTGCCGCCAGGCTGAACCGTCCCTGTGTGTGTGGGGGTGTATGTGTGTGTATGGGTGCGTGTGTGTGTGTGTGGGTGGTGTGGGGTGTGTGAAGCGTGCCCCTCAGATATATTTATCAAGGCTCACCATATCAGTGTATATCTCGACTGCCTTCAGATAACACTCAGTGGCCTCTGCAATGGAAACACAACAATCACAATACCCACCCCCTCAATCACAATACCCACCCCCTCAATCACAATACCCACTTCCTCCAGTAGCTGGAGGGAACAATACTAGTTCCCAGTATAGTACATGCTGTATTAATATGATGTGTGGGAGTACACCATACTCCATTGACTGTCTGTCACTCATGATGGCACTAATACAGGCTCTGCTCAGACATGAAGCATAGTCTCAAGAGAGGCACTTATAGACACACCCTAACATTCCACATCAGCCTACAGTCTATTAACTATAACACTAGTCTACTCAGTGTAGACCACCCAGCCAGTGTACCTGTAGCATCGTCCTTCTTGAGCACCTGACCTGCCTCCACTAGCGTGCTGGCTGCCTCGTGCTTAACGTCCAGTTCAATATGGATCTGAGCAGCACGTCTAAACGCCTCACCAGCAGCTGTGCCAGGGAGGAGAGTAGTCAGAGCAGTGCATGCACAATGTATGGAGTAGAGAGTGGTCACGTCAATATCAATGCTTTCTGTAGTTTTTAAAAGCCTCAAATTATTTTTCATCAAAACTGAATTTTCTACACACAGATACTCTCACTGACCTTTGTACCTCTTGCCGACCTTGTAGGCATTGGCTGCCCTCACGAAGAGGTCAGCTGCCTCCTCCTTCTTAACAGTGCCACTCCTACAGTGGGGACACAATGGATAGTTACAAGTACATTGAACAAACACTCCTTATACTATTACAATAAGTAACACAAGGATAGAGTGAGGATATAATTATAAGGGAAGAAAATAAGTACGTTCACAGTGTAGCCACTCACCCAAATATACTTCCAAAGAAGCCCTGGGATGACTTGAGCTTCTTCTCTGCTTGTTCTATGAACTCTCTGGCCTTCTTGTCCTGAGGGCCATCAGGGGGCGTGGCCTTAGCTGCAGGGGGTTTCCCCTGCGACGAGGGGGTGGTCTTAGGCTTTGCTGAAGCAGCTGCAGGAGGGGACTGTTTCGGCTCTGGCTGTGTGGGTTCCGGCTGTGTTTGAGAGGGCGGGGCCTCACTCTTTGTGGGGTCATCTGGAGGGAATGAGTAATGAGATATGATCAACAAACACATAATTATTAATTCTATACGTCCAAGCGTACAAACAGTTCACAGTAGCTACACTGATGCTAGGTGGCTAACCTTGTGATGTTTGTGTGTCCTCGGGTGTGTGGGATGATTCCTGCTCAGTGGGTGTGGTCTCGGGAGGGTCGGTGGAGACTGGGATAGCTCCGGAGAACCCATTCTCTACTGATGATTCCTCCACTGGTGGTTCAGACTGGAGATCCGACATTACAGTAGTTTAGTAATGAGGAACTATTGGGTAACCTGTGGCATGAGTGGGAGTAGGATATGGATCAGTTGCGTCGGTATGAATGGGTCCAGGTATAAGAGGTTGTGTGTAGTAAAGTGCACTGTGTGTTCATACGTCTAGATAGATGCAATCAAAGTATTCGATATCAGTATTGACAGTTTTACGGCATTACTAGCTATCACGGTATTAATATTAAAGTAAATGTATCGTATCGACATCAATAGCAGCCAGCCAGTGACAACCACACTAGAGGCTCTCTGATGGACCCCCACGTATCATGACATGTACTGTGTCTTGTGTATGGCTATGTCAACTCACTGCAGAGCTAGAGCTAGAGAGAAGGGCTTGACAGACTTGGGTAGCTTCCTTTTAAAGTGTACAATAGACCATAGATATATAGTGGTAGACACACCCCAGTTTGCTGATGAGGCAGATTAATTTACACGTGACATCAACAGTGGAGGAAGCTAAGACGACCTCTCCACTGTACTACAGCTAGCTAGCTAGCTTGACTGACTACTGGTCGGCTTTTTGTGTTCACTGGTCGCATTCTGATCTTGCACTGTATAAAGGTGTGTTACAACTCAACAAGTGCACAGCCGAATCGTACAATGTATGAATGTGTGTGCGTGTAGCGTCAACCTTTAACTACCACCCCCCCACAGTACACACACACACACCACACACACACACCACACACACACACACACGTGCATGCATGCAGGTTTGTGTGATGGCTAAAAATTGTTGTCGTTATTTCACGGTGAGCCTGGTTCCCGTGGCAGCACTGGTCCTGACCATCCTGTTTGCAGGTGGTGTTCTCATCCTACCAATACTCTATTCTGAGCTCGTTAAGCAGTACGTGGTGAGTAAGGGGTGTGGCTTAGAGGTCACATGACTAACCTAACAGTGGGGGGGAGGATACGGGACTGCATATCTAGACAAACTGTTTGCTGAAGTATGTATATATTATTGTTGCTGTACTCACTAGTATAGTATTAAAGTGCATGAGCTGCTAATTCCCTCGAGTGTGTGTACACTGTAAGCAGGTGTCAATGTCTATACAATCACTGCTCTCACCCACTTCTCAAACATATGGCTCTAATACAAATACATGTACTCTTATACTCATACACTCAGCCTTTGGAGCTTGGCCTACAAGCTTGTATGTATCCTCCTCACACGCACGCACGCATGCACGCACGCACGCACGCACACACACACACACACACACACACACACACACACACACCACACACACGCACACACACACACACACACACACACACCAGTATGGGGTGGTGATAGATGCTGGCTCCACCCACACCACTCTCTATGTGTATCGCTGGCAGGTCCCCACGTCCACATTCACACACTCACACACCGGCACAGTGCAGCAGATGTACTCTTGTCCTCTCACCCACAACAACTCAAGTAAGCCCCTGCATCGTTAAATAGACCTTCCTTAGAGCTATAAAATGAATCTTTCACTCCTAAAATTAGATGTTCTATACTTAAGCTCCTCCAAAGCTTCATCCTCTCTCCCCTCCTTGCAGCCAGTGTCAACAGCTATGCAGGGGACCCCAGTAGAGTGGCAGAGGCCTACCAAGCATGCATCAACACCTCGTATGGAGAGTGGTACCAGTCAAAGATAGTGCCCATAGAGCAGAGGAAGTACACACGCATCTACCTGGGGGCCACTGCTGGGATGAGACTAGTCGAGTGAGCGATAGTATCGGTGTAGTGTGTATATGGTATGCATGCAATGTAGGTCCTCACATTTTAGAGTAAATTGAGTTCTGATGGCCCAATTTCAATGACATTCTGATTTTCTGAAAGCGAGCTCTTTCATAATTATGGTATGCTCAAATCTCAAATTCGGAACAAAAGGGCCATCTCTAAGCTTTCAAAAATCATAAATTTAGTATTATGACTGAAATTATGTACATGTAGTTGTATATGAACTATGCGCAGTGAGGTATACGGTTGTGTGTGTGTGTGTGGGTGTGTGTGTCTGTGTGTGTGTGTGTGTGTGTGTGTGTGTGTGTGTGTGTGTGTGTGTGTGTGTGTGTGTGTGTGTGTGTGTGTGTGTGTGTGTGTGTGTGTGTGTGTGTGTGTGTGTGTGTGTGTGTGTGTGTGTGTGTGTGTGTGTGTGTGTGTGTGTGTGTGTGTGTGTGTGTGTGTGTGTGTGTGTGTGTGTGTGTGTGTGTGTGTGTGTGTGTGTGTGTGTGTGTGTGTGTGTGTGTGTGTGTGTGTGTGTGTGTGTGTGTGTGTGTGTGTGTGTGTGTGTGTGTGTGTGTGTGTGTGTGTGTGTGTGTGTGTGTGTGTGTGTGTGTGTGTGTGTGTGTGTGTGTGTGTGTGTGTGTGTGTGTGTGTGTGTGTGTGTGTGTGTGTGTGTGTGTGTGTGTGTGTGTGTGTGTGTGTGTGTGTGTGTGTGTGTGTGTGTGTGTGTGTGTGTGTGTGTGTGTGTCTCTCTGTGTGTGTGTGTGTAGACTGCTACACGCTCAAGGGAATGTCATGTAGTATTAATGTGATGATGTCATTATTCTACAACATTTTTGGGGGGAAGGTTCACCCCTGCCCCCCCCCCCCCCCACTAAATGAAACCCTGACTAGGTAACTACAATGTACAAAGCTGTACTGTCCACAATGTTGCAGCCATTAATTTTAGGCTTTGAACTTTTGGCTAGGCAACAATCATGGTTGATCATTTCCCAAATGTACATCAGATTCATCTTTGTTCATATCATGTGTGTATTTAGCTAGCTAGTAGCTTTATGTAGCTTTGATACATCTACAGAGGCATCAGCACCCGCGATACTTTTATTATATTTTATATCCCGTTGCTATGTTGTTGCCAAGTGCAATATGAAGCATATTGCACTGCTGAAAAGTCATATTGCACTGACCACAAAACGCCCCTCTGGTATAATTAAATTAAATATTGTATCATGAGAAATAACAAGTATCAAAGTAAGTCCAGCCATGCATGAATGTTCAGCACTGCTGGAGTTTCTTCTTTGCAACCATGCAGGTTTTAAAATCGTCCCAGGCTCATTTTGTGAAGATTCTGTGATCCTAGACCTAGTCCTCCACTTCTTGATGCACTGTCAATTCTGCCTTTATCATAGCACTAGAAGCGGCTCTTTTTGCAGGGGGCTTGAGTTGTTTTGCAGCAGTGTAGAGGCGAGCTTCTTTGGCTTGGTTGTGATACCGAGGATAGTGCTAGTGGAGGGGGCTGTTCAAGCAGCAGTTACACTGAGTAGTATAGTGGGGTGTGGCTGTTTCTTCGCAGCAGTAAATGGGGTGGGGCTGTTTCTTTGCAGCAGTAGAGGGGTGGGGCTGTTTTGCAGCACCAGAAGTGGGGTGGGGCTGTTTTGCAGTGGTTTCAGCGTTGGAACTCCAACAATTTTGTGTCAAGCCATTCGTCTGTCATGCCAATCTTATACGCTGCATATACTGGCGTCTAGGAGAGAGAAGAGATGGAGCTGTGTCTAGAGTTGTCTTTGTCATCTTTTTGTGCAGTTTATATTGTGTTACTAAGACAGTGTTATGTTGCTATGCCCTCGGGATATAAACTAGTTATTACACGTGCACTCGGGATGTATGGAATATATTGCACTCAGCCCTCGTGCTTCAGTGCAATATATTCCATACATCCCTCGTGCCCGTGTTATAACTATAACATAATTATATTGCTTATTATTATAATAGCTAGTGCTACAATACGAGAATGCTAGGTAGTGTTCATTTATTTGTTCTCACTCAGCTAAACATGTAGAGTTTGTCTAGTTAATAGTTAATAAGCTAGCAAAATTAATTATCACAATCATTTTAATTGATGTATAGTTCCAAGAGCTGAAGTCCCATGTTAGATCTTGTGTAGGTATTATGGAAGCACATTCGTAGCTCAATGTCATCAGTAGTTGGAGTTGATAGAGTTTTCGTAAACCACGGAGGATTATTGTTATTGTAACATGTGTTGAGGCTTGACTGACCATCCCACAGCGCATTGTCAGGATAGAAACGATACCGGTTTACACTCCAGTTAGTAGGTGTGGCCACACTATCACAAAAGTAGTCATTTCCTACAAATGGAGGAGAACCATAAGTGTTCCCCTCATCACAAGGACAGCGAAGGTTAGGGTTATTGTCACCCCAGGCTCCAGAGAACAGACCACCAGTAAACGTCCAGATATGTGTGCGTGGAGATTGCCCATGCGTGACACTGAGTCCATTGACATATGCAACATCGATAGTTCTCCTACATCCAGTATGGTATCCATAGAATGCGTAGCTGTCTCCAAACCAATAACCTATTGCTCTCCCACACACCTGCCTGTATTGGACACCATCCACTGGAAACATAACAGATGAGCAAACACCAACATTAGACGTTGATGTATGACCACATGATCTTATCGAATAGTCTGTCAGTTGAAGTCCTTGAGGGCATTGTTGGTTGGGGTCGGTCATGTTAATGTAGGCCACTCTCGTCCATCCTGGTCCACCGCAAGTGTCAGAAGCAGTTGGTGGGTCTGTGGTCATTGCTGTTGGTTCACTGGTAGTTGACACTGGTGCACTTGCATTTCCTTCATCATCTGCAACAGTTAAGAGACAGATTATTGTAGTTACATGCATGGATAGCAATATACACACTTAGTCACTTTTGACTGTGAGTATTGTTACGTACTTACCCAGCAATCTGTCGGCAATAGTTTCCAGTGCTTCACGAATATGTTCCAATGATTCACTGATCTTTGTTAGCTGTGTCTCAGTTCCACTGGAGCATTGGCTCCTAACATAGCAGGTGCTCGGTTGGTTCCAGGCTGACCCCAGGCCAAGGAGGCAGCAAAATATTAGGAGTACAGAAGACATAGTTAGTAGTCTCCACGGGAATAGTGACAGTGTCGTACGTGTGATGATAATCAGTCGGATATGGTTTGCTGTAGCTGTGCACGTTTTATAGACTTAAGTTGCACACTTGAAATACCCACACGTAACAAACATGGTAGAGGTGATACACCGTACAATTAAAATCAAGATTTCCGTGTGATTTCCGTGTTGTATATATACACTAGACAATTAATCAAGATTTCCGTGTTAGTATTAGCTAGTGCACATTTTTGCGAAAAAATGATAGAAATTCTGATCTGTATTTATGCCATTCTGGTTTGGCTCATTTGCAAAGGTTTTTCGCCAGCAAAAATATACAGTATAACTTTCATTTGTATACATTAAGTTAATCTGGTGTGGTCTAGCAATACACGTCAGTGTCTCAACAACCATGTTACAGTGGTCTTGAGTTCATTGTGCTTGCTCAGCATCATAATTATATCCAATAATAATAATCAGGTGAGAAGAGATATTAGATTACACAAAGAATTTCCTTGGAATGTCGGTTACTGACTGCTTCAACTAGAAAGGCTCACAGTTGAGGATAGACTAGCATTTATATACAGTCACAAGCACTTACTGTACAAGTGTTATACTTATTGTTTATAGTCTATCGTGTAGTCTATCGTTTCCTTAATTGTAAATTTAATTATTGCTTTATTTTGTTTCTGGTCTTGTGACAGGTTTTACAGTATGCCTTGTGTATGGATTGTACAGTAATGTTTCCAGCTAATTACCCACTATGATCATGCCCTCCCCCCACACACACACACAGACTGGATAATTCCACTGTGAGCAATACCCTCATCAGCAATATCCAGGCCAACCTCAAGAACCCAAACCTCACTCAGTACAAGTACGGGAATGCCTCCATCTTGACTGGCTCAGAGGAGGCAGAGACTGGCTGGATAGCAGCCAATTACCTGAGGAACAACCTCACTGCTTTCAAGGTGAGTGCGTGGTGCTTGAACAAAACCTGTTTGTGTATCTAGTGTCATTTTCTCTGTGTTATTGTAGCCTTGAATTCCAATAAAAGCCCATTTCCATCCCCTAGCTGTCTAGTTTTCCATATGGCGGGTAATAATATTGTTGGAGCAAATTTTCGTATTAACTACCAAATTAAATATTTTGTATTCGTACAGCTCATGATAGTGACGTCGAATTTATTGCGGTAGAATGATTTCGCAGTTTTTATTTTAGGATGATGCTCTACAATATACATACGAACATTTTTACTATACAAAAGTTCAACCCCCTCTCACAGACCCGCTACTCATCCATTGGTGCGCTGGATCTGGGCGGAGCTTCTACTCAGATTGCCTTTGAGACCAACGAAACAGTTCCATCACAATTCTTTAAAAACGAGTCGTTGTTTGGGGTGAACTATAATCTCTATGCTCGGAGCTACCTGTGCTATGGGGAGAACCAGGCGTACTCACGATTCCTGGCCCATCTCATTAATGTGGTAGGTACTGAAGTGTGTACAGTGACGACTGTCTGGATAGTATTCTGTGTAGCCTCGTTCCTAGCTCTCTAAGATAGCGCTAGTTGGCGACCTAGCATTATTTTAGAGACAACTCAGCCTGGGAATGAGGCTAATGTCATGTGTAGCCATGATTGTTAACTTCCTGGAATGTATTGTATTGCTTGGTTATAGATAGTGTATAGTTTGTAAGATCTCTGAGGTTTTCAGTTTTCCCTGATACAGCTGTAGCTAATACGTAACAATATAGCTATTAATACATGTATTGAAATGGCCTGTGTATGTGCATGTCCTGTTACTGTACAGCATTCACTTACGGTTTGCTGAGTTTTCACTGTTTAGAGCCCTGGTTAAATTGTGGTGTGAAGTTAATGTTATTCATAGCATTTGTAATTACTCACGTATGTGGCATTTGGTGACTAATCTTTTGCCTCGATCTCTCACAGAATAGAAACATCACGGTCAATGTGCCCAATCCTTGTTTGTTTAATGGTACAAAAATACCAGCAATCAACTCCTCCGCTATCTACACCACTTGTGTCAACCACACTGTTGGCGCTCAAGTGTTTGGTCACAAGTTGACTCCGCCCCCTTCTCTGCGGGACACAGTGAGCTTTGTGGGCACAGGTAATACCACTCAGTGTAAGCAGTACATCAACGACACATTCAATAACTTCTGCAACTATCAAAACTGTGATGGCTTTGTGGTTCCTCCAGTCAGCGGCCATTTTGTGGTGAGTGGGTGGTTGTGTGTGCTGTGGAGATGTTAGCTTAGGTCATGTGTTGCTACTGTTTTAATGTTCAAGTACATATATTGTGTGCAGCCAGCATTTGCTAACTTCATAGTACACACAAAATGCTCTCAAATGTTATCAATACCCACCTCACACACACACACACACATGCACACACCTCACACCTCACACCCCACACCCCACACACACACCTCACACCCCCCCCCCCACACACACACACACAGGGTTTCTCTGGTCTCTACTACACTGCTGACTTCTTCAATACCACTAATATCACCTTCACCAGCTCTAGTGGATGGGGTCATCTAACCAACAATGTCGACACCTTTTGCAACCTCAGCTCTGACCAAGCCACACCCTTTGCCAAGGACCAGTTCTTTTATATGCGGTGTTTCAGTGGCTACTTCATGAGCTTTCTACTAGTGGAGGGATTTGGCTTCACTGAGGACAGAAGCTGGAGTGTGGAGTTTAAGCTGAAGGTAGGTTTACTTCATTTTTTTTTATCTTGCACACTTTGTATTCACTGTAACAGTAGGTATTTGTACTGTACTTTTTTACTCTAGATGTAGACCTACACCCATACTCCCCCCCACACACACACACACACCACACACACACAGTTGGATGGGGTGGAGGAAAGTCCCACTCTTGGGTGGTCGCTCGGCTATATAATGGAGAAAAGCAACAAGCTACCACAAGACCCCTACAGTGAAGTCCGACCCTACACCACAGTAGACCTGGTGGTGGGGATGATCATCCTCTCCATACTCTGCGCCATCTTTATTGTATTCTTCTTCCTGACTTTTTACGCTTGTAAGAAAGCTTTGAACACTCGTAGTGGCTATCAGAACATCTAGTCTGAGTGTTGTGTAAAGTGTTTTGTAATTTTTCTAATAATTATGCACCGTATGTTGTTCTTATTACACAATGGCCTCATTTGAACAAATCTCTCTAATATAATTTGTATACACCGGCCGTGCACATGTTACAGGTGGAAGACTTTTTGTGTGTATTATATTATACACTGTTTTAACTGTGACACTCTCAATAAGTAATTATAGGGATAATAAAGAATCATGAATTGCAGGATAAATGGTTGTGAAAAAAAAAATCTCATTTGGGAGTATGATAATATATATGTGAACGAGAGAAAGAGAATAAATGAAACAACAGTTTGGACAGGTTAAATAATAAAGTTCATGTTTTCAGTTCTAGTTTGCTGAGCTCCTCCCTGCTAAGTCCAGCTGCAGGTCATCACTGAACAATCTCTCCTCACACACTCTGTGCTTCACTGTGCTTCTACAATTAGACACAAGGTAGGCTAAGATCCCAGCCAGTAGCTGTATACAGCCAGACTCACCTGTGCAGGGGATACAAGCGGTGTACAAGGGGGATTCCCCAACATGTCTAGAATACATCATCACCTAACAGTTTAGTCATGCGGAAGCCATACCTAAAAGTGGCTGATAAGTGTTTGTAGTGAGATCACACGGCTGCACCGCTAGCTAAAATATTTGATCATGTGGTCTAGCCGCTAAGAAAACCACTTATCCAATGCAAACAACCACTTAGACAGCTGCACAAGTAGCTCATGTGTAATTTGCCAGACGCTACCTCCGGGATGAAACGATTGGCTTGTGAGATTACTAACAAATAGGCTCTAGCAAATACAACCCTTTTCACCTCACTTGAAATGCAAATTTTATTAGAAAGTCAACTATAGGCTCTGTACACTAGCTACAGTGTACACAGTGGGATCACACTATAGGCTCTGTACACTAGCTACAGTGTACACAGTGGGAACACACTATAGGCTCTGTACGCTAGCTACAGTGTGCACAGTGGGACCACACTATAGGCTCTGTACACTAGCTACAGTGTACACAGTGGGAACACACTATAGGCTCTGTACACTAGCTACAGTGTACACAGTGGGACAACACTGTAGGCTCTGTACCGTGGCACTAGCTACAGTGTACACAGTGGGAACACACTATAGGCTCTGTACACTAGCTACAGTGTACACAGTGGGACCACACTATAGGCTCTGTACACTAGCTACAGTGTACACAGTGGGACCACACTATAGGCTCTGTACACTAGCTACAGTGTACACAGTGGTACCACACTACTGTAGGCTTTGTACACACTTGAGGTAAACTAAGATAGCGTATTCAGCTTTTTGCCTCACCTGAATCATGAGGTATTTGCTCATTGTGAGTTGCTTGAACCTGTCGTTTGCCTCAGCTGACCACTTGCCATCAGATGAGCTCTGAATGGTGGGTTTGACGGACGTGAGGAAACACTCGATGGCCTGCATATCGAGCTCTGTGTCACTGGAGGAGAGCTCACACAGTACACCAGTATTCACCATCTCCACGTTACCGTAGTCCACAAATACCACATGGGCATACACCTGTGAGGGTGTGTGTGGGTGGTGTGAGGAGTGGATATATAGACATGTGAGTGTGTGGGTGTAAGGGGTGGTGTGAGGAGTGGGTATAGACATTTGAGGGTGTGGGTGGTGTGACGTTGTGAGGGTGTGGGTGGTACGTACCTCATTTGTCTCCTCGACGACCTCCATGCCAACGACCTTTGCCCGATAAAACAGCCCGTCCTCAGAGAAAGGGGCAAGACAGAACATGCCCTCCATCTTGGCTGGGGGACAAAGGAGCGGCTTCAGACTACGAGTGTTGATACTGTCCAGTAGCCGTCTCATGTTCGTCGTGGCAACCTGGTCGGCCAACTGGGCCCAGAAGTGGCCAGCATCAATGTACTGCAAGATAGGTCAGTATACAACATGGCTTTAAAGTAACAAGGTCAAACAAGAACAAGAGCAATCAAATTACAATAATCAGTCAAAATAGGTTTTCTTATACACTTAATGCACATACCGAATAATTTGCTGGTGAAAAAACTTTGTTAATTATAGACAAATCAGCAGAAAAGTTGACATTTTTCGATCGAACTATTGCGTTCTGGCAAGGATCGTGTTGTGTCATTACTTGTTGCAAAGTGATCAACGCTTGCTGAGTTCGCATATGTTTGATGCTCACAAAACATTCTAGTAATACGGTATCACAATTTTTTGCTATTACAAACAGGGAAATCTTGTTATTGTCAAGTGTATAATTATTATACAAACACGGAATTCTTCATTTATTGTCTAGTGACGTGGATATTATACAAACACGAAAATCTATCCGTTTCTATCACCTCTACCGTGTCATGTTATGTGTGGGTGTTTCAAGTGCAAACTAAGTCTATAAAACGTGCACAGCTACAGCAAACCGTATCCGACTGATTATCGTCACACGTACGACACTGTCACTATTCCCGTGGAGACTACTAACTATGTCTTCTGTACTCCTAATATTTTGCTGCCTCCTTGGTCTGGGGTCAGCCTGGAACCAACCGAGCACCTGCTATGTTAGGAGCCAATCCAGTGGAACCGAGACACAGCTAACAAAGATTAGTGAATCACTCGAATATCTATCAGAGCTGAAACACATTCGTGAAACACTGGAAACTATTGCCGACAGATTGCTGGGTAAGTACGTAACAATACTCACAGTCAAAAGTGACTCAAGTGTGTATATTGCTATCCATGCATGTAACTACAATAATCTGTCTCTTAACTGTTGCAGATGCTGAAGGAAATGCAAGTGCACCAGTGTCAACTACCAGCATGCCAACAACAGCCACATCAACCATGGAAGCAACAACTGCCACTACCAGTGAACCAACAGCAACCACATCAACCATGGAAGCAACAACTGCCACTACCAGTGAACCAACAGCAACCACATCAACCATCGAAGCAACAACTGCCACTACCAGTGAACCAACAGCAGCCACATCAACCATGGAAGCAACAACTGCCACTACCAGTGAACCAACAGCAACCACATCAACCATCGAAGCAACAACTGCCACTACCAGTGAACCAACAGCAGCCACATCAACCATTGAAGCAACAACTGCCACTACCAGTGAACCAACAGCAACCACATTAACCATGGAAGCAACAACTGCCACTACCAGTGAACCAACAGCAGCCACATCAACCATGGAAGCAACAACTGCCACTACCAGTGAACCAACAGCAATGACCACAGACCCACCAACTGCTTCTGACACTTGCGGTGGACCAGGATGGACAAGAGTGGCCTACATTAACATGACTGACCCCAACCAACAATGCCCTCAAGGACTTCAACTGACAGACTATTCGATAAGATCATGTGGTCGTCCACCAACGTCTAGTGTTGGTGTTTGCTCATCTGTTACGTTTCCAGTGGGTTATGTCGAATACAGGCAGGTGTGTGGGAGAGCAGTAGGTTATCGATTTGGAGTAAACTACGCATTCTTTGGATACTATTTTCAAGGTAGGAATACTATCGATGTTCACTATGTCGATGGACTCAGTGTCACGCATGGGCAATCTCCACGCACACATATCTGGACGTTTGTCAGTGGTCTGTACAATGGAACCAATGGTGATCATAGCCCTCAAACGCGCTGTCCTTGTGATGAGGGGAACGGTTCTCCTCCATTCGTGGGAAATGACTACTTTTGTGATAGTGTGGCCACAGATAATACCGGTTTTCGTTTCTATCCCGACAATGCGCTGTGGGATGGTCAGTTTAGCCTCAACACATGTTACAATTACAATAATCCTCCGTGGTTTACGAAAACTCTATCAACTCCAACTACTGATGACATTGAGCTACGAATGTGCTTCCTTAATCACAACACATTTTCTAACATGGGACTTCAGCTCTTGGAACTATACATCAGTTGAAGTGATTGCGAATGAATATTTGCTGAGAACTTTTAGTTTATTAAAAAACTCTCTTAGTTTAGCTGAGTGAGAACATGAACACTACAAGTGAACACTACCTAGTCTCGTATTGTAGCACTAGTTCGTTGCATGTTTAAGCAAGATCAAAGAAGTCACAGCGCAACTATTTTCATTTAGATCATAGTCGTATGATGTACTATTACTGCACTGGAAAATGTACAATAATAGTAAAGCAGTGCAGTAGTAGCGTATCACATCCGGACCAGTATTGCACAGGGGCTCGTTTTCGAATAAAGGCCGCGGCTAAAATGGTCAGTCCTCACTGTCCTTGTGATGAGGGGAACACTTTTGGCTCTCCCCTCCATTTGTTGGAAATGAATACTTTTGTGATAATGTAATTACATACCTCAGTGATGACAATCTGCTTAATACCACTATCAGGGAGCTTCATCTCCTTCAGTGCCCTGGCTCTAATTACAGGGACGTCCTCGTTCCTCTGTGAAGAGGGGAGAGGGGACTCGTCAATATAGAAGGCAAGCTTGTTCCTCTCTTGTCGGCGTTTGAGTGCGATGAGGACAGCATCCAAGACGGGGGTGTCAGCTGATTGTGATCGGGAGTGCGAGTGAGGTCTCTCAAACTCAACAAACACTCTAACATGAGAGGAGGGGCAAAGTAATGGAGAATATATAAATACAAGTATACTGCACTAGTTACAATAAATATGAGCAAGGGATGGAGGCTGTGGCACAGACTAAAAATCGTTCCGGTTTGCAAAACTATGTACACAAAACGTATATATATATACAGGTGTATGCATGGATTGGTGCTATAATGGGAAATATCCAAATGTTCTTGTTGCCTTAATAAACTCACTCTGACGTCTTCTTGTGTAGTTCCTTGATGGCCTCCCTCAATAGCAGTACTCTAGCACTCCTCTGCTGGTCAATCCTCTCCTCAGAGATGTTGATGCCGAGGTGTAGGGGGAAGAGAGGATGGGAGGAGTCGTCTGTCTCCCCTGTATCCACTCTGAGTATATCCCTCCTCCTCACTTTGTTCCAGCCTGCACTCACTCCTTGGTACGGTGTGATGGAGTCACGAGGCTTCAGAATTAGCCTGAGAATAATTATACGCAGTACACACACATAATGTCACAGAGCTGTACACGTGCACAATGTCATGCATAGAGTAGCTAAACAAGCAGACATCTGTTTATCTCACAAGGAGGTAGCTCTAGTATTGAAAAGGACCACTACATACATGTACAGCTGCAACACACACACACACACATGCATAATTACCAGAGGGACTCACTCTTTAATGAGGTTCCTTGCTTTCGTCTGGACCTCCTGCAACATGGTGTCATTCAACTCTCCAATAACATCCTCGTCCCATACAGCGAGGTTGATTACCAGACGAAGGTTGTTCACCTATGGAGTGGGCGTGTGTGTGTGTGTGTGTGTGTGGTACTAGTACATAATGGTACATACATGCAGCAGCATGGTGAAATGCACACTAGTCTCGTCCAGGCCGAAAAGGGTATATACATTAATTTGTACCATTTTGAGGTCATCCTGTGAGATGAGGGTGTCAAAGGTTAACTCCATATCGTGCTCACTGTAGATGCTCTCATCTGTGTCCACATCGAAACCCAACCCACATATGGCCCCAGTGTACTGACGCTTCAACTCATTAGCTCTGGAGAACAAAGCACGTGGAATATTACACCTGTTATAGTTGGAACATCTTTCAACAGCCATAAACTTAAATTCCGTTGATATAATCTAAACAATTTTATGATTTTCTGAAAGCTTGGGAAGAGACCTTTCAAATGGTACCATCAATAGTCATATTTGTAAGATCAGAAAATTTGCTAATTTCGGCCCAATACCATGGATTATAGCCCATGGTCCAAAGGCGAAAAATACCAAATTAGGGTCCCAAATAAATTTTGGATTGAAACACATCATTAGAAAGGTCTTTTTCTAAGCTTTCAGAAAATCATACAAATTTTGAAATTGGATCATCAGAACTAAAGTTAATGGCTGTTGAAAGATGTTCAACTAGACCTGCATGCATATACGCATGTCTTATAATAGCTACTAGCTGGCTACTAATACGTACATGTAGTACGCTCACCTCATCTCAACACAGGGTGCAAACAAAATGGCGACCAAGTGGAGGAGTGCAGGGATGTTGGGCATGAGGGTGGTGTGCCTAGCGATGCAGGTATTGCCTGAGGGGTTTAACGCCACATAGCCTGCCACCATCAGTCTGTCACGACGGTCCTGTGGTTCACTGTTGACCACGATACAATTGACTGAGTCTCGCTCGATGCGAGCCTGTCGGTATCCCCCGGCAATGGTCATCTGGTGGAAGGTCACCTCGTACATACTGTCAGGACCTCTCAGCTCAAACTGAAGAAGAAATTTGCTTTGCTTAGACATAAATCCACATCTAAAATAAATCTTGTAGGGATACTAAGTGCCTGAGGGATACTAGTCCCCAGAGGCACTTCTCCCTTGTATATCTAATTATCAACTAGTGTCTAACGTTTGTTCGTTCTGTTCACCTTTCTTTCTCTGGGGTACTTCTTGGTCCTGTCCTCCTCCACCCAGGGGATGGTCTTGGTGGTGCTGGACTCGTACCTCCCTCCTCTACCACCCACACTGGTCGAGGCCTCGGACGCCTGAGCTGCTAGAGTCTGAACGTGGGCAAACTGCACAGGGGGGCGGGGCGTTAGCATAATCATGCTGATCATAATAATTATAACTTGGAATACTTACATACAAATAATTATCATTTGGAAGAAAATGACCAGTTACCAATATAGCTCCTACAATTAGACACAAGATAGGCTAAGATCACAGCCTAGTATGCCTATATAGCCAGACTCACCTTCGAGGGGTAGGGCTCCTCACAGTGGACAGCATGACCTTCCTTCACAAGCACCTCGTTGATGAAGATGTCCTCCTGGCTTGTAGTATCGTACAGGTCGACACGTAGGGAATTCCCCACACGAGAGTACACCTGTGCAGGGATACAAGCGTTGTACAAGGGGATTCCCTAACATGTCTAGAGTACATCATCACCTAATGGTTTAGTCATACGGAAGCCAAACCTAAAAAGTGGCCAATTCACCGTACAGAGTCGTCCACACATAGTGGCGCTGTAAGTGGCTGATAAGTGTTTGTAGTAAGCTGCTGTGAGATCACACACATGCACACTTAGCTGATTAGCCGCTAAGTAAACCACTTATCCAATGTAAACAACCATTTAGACTGCTGCACAAGTAGCTCATGTGTAATTTTCCAGAAGTTACCTCTATGATAAAACGACTGGCTTGCGAGACTACAAGCGGTTGATATGCAATGTAAAATGTAAACCCGTTTCACCTCACTTGATTTGTAAACTTTAAAGTCAACCACTAGCTACAGTGTACACAGTGGGACCACACTATAGGCTCTGTACACTAGCTACAGTGTACACAGTGGGACCACACTGTAGGTTCTGTACACACTTGAGGAAAATTAGGATAACGTATTTCAGCTTTTTGCCTCACCTGAATCATGAGATATTTGCTCATTGTGAGTTGCTTGAACCTGTCGTTTGCCTCAGCTGACCACTTGCCATCAGATGAGCTCTGAATGGTGGGTTTGACGGACGTGAGGAAACACTCGATGGCCTGCATATCGAGCTCTGTGTCACTGGAGGAGAGCTCACACAGTACACCAGTATTCACCATCTCCACGTTACCATAGTCCACAAATACCACATGGGCATACACCTGTGAGGGTATGTGTGTGGGTGGTGTGAGGAGTGGGTATAGACATGTGAGGGTGTGTGGGTGTGAGGTTGTGAAGGTGTGGGTGGTGTGAGGTGTGGGTGGTACGTACCTCATTTGTCTCCTCGACGACCTCCATGCCAACGACCTTTGCCCGATAAAACAGCCCGTCCTCAGAGAAAGGGGAAAGACAGAACATGCCCTCCATCTTGGCTGGAGGACAAAGGAGCGGCTTCAGACTACGAGTGTTGATACTGTCCAGTAGCCATCTCATGTTCGTCGTGGCAACCTGGTCGACCAACTGGGCCCAGAAGTGGCCAGCATCAATGTACTGCAAGATAGGTCAGTATACAACATGGCTTTAAAGTACAATAATCATAAGGTTATTATTATTTGTTTTCTCGCACTAAATGGACATCTGACTAGTTAAAGTTTTTGCGGATTATACTTTTGCGTAGTGATCATAGCCTGTACAGATCCAAGGTAAGACAGCATAATAATGTTTATACTCACAAAACATTCTAGTACCGTATATCTTCTAATTTATCGGACACTTCTAATTACCCCGGACACTCTTTTGGGCAATTTTCGTTGTTCTAGTACAACGGACACTCCAGTACTTCTAAATATCCGGACAATACCTTGAAAAGTTAGAGTGCTGTTAGATAGCTTTGAGTAGCTATAGTTTTAGATAGCTAGTGCAACTATTCAGTCGTAGCAAGTTGTATTAAACTTAGCTAGCTCGCATGCAGCTGCTTGCTTGTTCCGGACATTTCGCATGCTCTATAAAAATCTGTTCCAATTATACCCGGACAATTTCCAAAATAATTATTTTTTGCTGTTCGATGATTATGGTAATGCAATATAAGAATTTCTATCATTTTTTGCCTCGTTAAGGTATTCCAAACACGGAAATCTTGATTTTAATTGTCCAGTGTATTACCTCTACCGTGTCATGTTACGTGTGGGTGTTTCAAGTGTGCTAAAACGTGCAGAGCTACAGCAAACCATATCTGACTGATAATCACCACACATACGACACTGTCATTATTCCCGTGGAGACTACTAACCATGTCTTCTGTACTCCTAATATTTTGCTGCCTCCTTGGTCTGGGGTCAGCCTGGAACCAACCGAGCACCTGCTATGTTAGGAGCCAATGCTCCAGTGGAACCGAGACACAGCTAACAAAGATTAGTGAATCACTCGAATATCTATCAGAGCTGAAACACATTCGTGAAGCACTGGAAACTATTGCCGACAGATTGCTGGGTAAGTACGTAACAATACTCACAGTCAAAAGTGACTCAAGTGTGTATATTGCTATCCATGCATGTAACTACAATAATCTGTCTCTTAACTGTTGCAGATGATGAAGGAAATGCAAGTGCACCAGTATCAACTACCAGTGAACCAACAGCAGCCACATCAACCATGGAAGCAACAACTGCCACTACCAGTGAACCAACAGCAACCACATCAACCACGGAAGCAACAACTGCCACTACCAGTGAACCAACAGCAGCCACATCAACCATTGAAGCAACAACTGCCACTACCAGTGAACCAACAGCAGCCACATCAGCCATGGAAGCAACAACTGCCACTACCAGTGAACCAACAGCAGCCACATCAACCACGGAAGCAACAACTGCCACTACCAGTGAACCAACAGCAGCCACATCAACCATGGAAGCAACAACTGCCACTACCAGTGAACCAACAGCAGCCACATCAACCATGGAAGCAACAACTGCCACTACCAGTGAACCAACAGCAACCACATCAACCATGGAAGCAACAACTACCACTACCAGTGAACCAACAGCAGCCACATCAACCACGGAAGCAACAACTGCCACTACCAGTGAACCAACAGCAGCCACATCAACCACGGAAGCAACAACTGCCACTACCAGTGAACCAACAGCAACCACATCAACCATGGAAGCAACAACTGCCACTACCAGTGAACCAACAACACCCACATCAACCACGGAAGCAACAACTGCCACTACCAGTGAACCAACAGCAGCCACATCAACCATGGAAGCAACAACTGCCACTACCAGTGAACCAACAACACCCACATCAACCATTGAAGCAACAACTACCACTACCAGTGAACCAACAACACCCACATCAACCATGGAAGCAACAACTGCCACTACCAGTGAACCAACAGCAGCCACATCAACCATGGAAGCAACAACTGCCACTACCAGTGAACCAACAGCAACCACATCAACCATGGAAGCAACAACTACCACTACCAGTGAACCAACAACACCCACATCAACCACGGAAGCAACAACTGCCACTACCAGTGAACCAACAGCAACCACATCAACCATGGAAGCAACAACTGCCACTACCAGTGAACCAACAGCAGCCACATCAACCATGGAAGCAACAACTGCCACTACCAGTGAACCAACAACACCCACATCAACCACGGAAGCAACAACTACCACTACCAGTGAACCAACAGCAGCCACATCAACCATGGAAGCAACAACTGCCACTACCAGTGAACCAACAGCAACCACATCAACCATGGAAGCAACAACTGCCACTACCAGTGAACCAACAACACCCACATCAACCATGGAAGCAACAACTGCCACTACCAGTGAACCAACAGCAGCCACATCAACCATGGAAGCAACAACTGCCACTACCAGTGAACCAACAACACCCACATCAACCATGGAAGCAACAACTGCCACTACCAGTGAACCAACAGCAGCCACATCAACCATGGAAGCAACAACTGCCACTACCAGTGAACCAACAACACCCACATCAACCACGGAAGCAACAACTACCACTACCAGTGAACCAACAGCAGCCACATCAACCATGGAAGCAACAACTGCCACTACCAGTGAACCAACAGCAACCACATCAACCATGGAAGCAACAACTGCCACTACCAGTGAACCAACAACACCCACATCAACCATGGAAGCAACAACTGCCACTACCAGTGAACCAACAGCAGCCACATCAACCATGGAAGCAACAACTGCCACTACCAGTGAACCAACAGCAGCCACATCAACCATGGAAGCAACAACTGCCACTACCAGTGAACCAACAACACCCACATCAACCATGGAAGCAACAACTGCCACTACCAGTGAACCAACAACACCCACATCAACCATGGAAGCAACAACTGCCACTACCAGTGAACCAACAACACCCACATCAACCATGGAAGCAACAACTACCACTACCAGTGAACCAACAGCAGCCACATCAACCATGGAAGCAACAACTGCCACTACCAGTGAACCAACAGCAGCCACATCAACCATGGAAGCAACAACTGCCACTACCAGTGAACCAACAACACCCACATCAACCATTGAAGCAACAACTACCACTACCAGTGAACCAACAACACCCACATCAACCATGGAAGCAACAACTGCCACTACCAGTGAACCAACAGCAACCACATCAACCATGGAAGCAACAACTGCCACTACCAGTGAACCAACAACACCCACATCAACCATGGAAGCAACAACTGCCACTACCAGTGAACCAACAGCAGCCACATCAACCATGGAAGCAACAACTGCCACTACCAGTGAACCAACAACACCCACATCAACCATGGAAGCAACAACTGCCACTACCAGTGAACCAACAGCAGCCACATCAACCATGGAAGCAACAACTGCCACTACCAGTGAACCAACAACACCCACATCAACCATGGAAGCAACAACTACCACTACCAGTGAACCAACAGCAGCCACATCAACCATGGAAGCAACAACTGCCACTACCAGTGAACCAACAACACCCACATCAACCATGGAAGCAACAACTACCACTACCAGTGAACCAACAGCAGCCACATCAACCATGGAAGCAACAACTGCCACTACCAGTGAACCAACAACACCCACATCAACCATGGAAGCAACAACTACCACTACCAGTGAACCAACAACACCCACATCAACCATGGAAGCAACAACTGCCACTACCAGTGAACCAACAGCAACCACATCAACCATGGAAGCAACAACTGCCACTACCAGTGAACCAACAGCAACCACATCAACCATGGAAGCAACAACTGCCACTACCAGTGAACCAACAGCAACCACATCAACCATGGAAGCAACAACTGCCACTACCAGTGAACCAACAACACCCACATCAACCATGGAAGCAACAACTGCCACTACTAGTGAACCAACAGCAGCCACATCAACCATGGAAGCAACAACTGCCACTACCAGTGAACCAACAACACCCACATCAACCATGGAAGCAACAACTGCCACTACTAGTGAACCAACAGCAGCCACATCAACCATGGAAGCAACAACTGCCACTACCAGTGAACCAACAGCAGCCACATCAACCATGGAAGCAACAACTGCCACTACCAGTGAACCAACAGCAGCCACATCAACCACGGAAGCAACAACTGCCACTACCAGTGAACCAACAGCAACCACATCAACCATGGAAGCAACAACTGCCACTACTAGTGAACCAACAGCAACCACATCAACCATGGAAGCAACAACTGCCACTACCAGTGAACCAACAGCAACCACATCAACCATGGAAGCAACAACTGCCACTACTAGTGAACCAACAGCAGCCACATCAACCATGGAAGCAACAACTGCCACTACCAGTGAACCAACAACACCCACATCAACCATTGAAGCAACAACTGCCACTACCAGTGAACCAACAGCAGCCACATCAACCATGGAAGCAACAACTGCCACTACTAGTGAACCAACAGCAACCACATCAACCATGGAAGCAACAACTGCCACTACCAGTGAACCAACAGCAACCACATCAACCATGGAAGCAACAACTGCCACTACCAGTGAACCAACAGCAGCCACATCAACCACGGAAGCAACAACTGCCACTACCAGTGAACCAACAGCAGCCACATCAACCATTGAAGCAACAACTGCCACTACCAGTGAACCAACAGCAATGACCACAGACCCACCAACTGATTCTGACACTTGCGGTGGACCAGGATGGACGAGAGTGGCCTACATTAACATGACCGACCCCAACCAACAATGCCCTCAAGGACTTCAACTGACAGACTATTCAAGAAAATCATGTGGTCGAACACCAACGTTTGACGGTAGTGTTTGCTCATCTGTCATGTTTCCAGTGAGTGATGTCCAATACAGGCAGGTGTGTGGGAGAGCAATAGGTTATCGGTTTGGAAAACCCTTAGCATTCTTAGAATACCACATGTATGGTAGGAATATCGATGTTGCATATGTCGATGGACTCAGTGTCACGCATGGGCAATCTCCACGCACACATATCTGGACGTTTGCCAGTGGTCTGTTCAATGGAACCAGTGGTGACATTTTCCCTAACTATCGCTGTCCTTGTGATGAGGGAAATACATATGGTTCTCCTCCATTTGTGGGAAATGACTACTTTTGTGATAGTGTGGCCACACTTACTAACTATGGTGTAAACGGGTTTCGTTTCTATCCCGACAATGCGCTGTGGGATGGTCAGTCGAGCCTCAACACATGTTACAATAACAATAATCCTCCGTGGTTTACGAAAACTCTATCAACTCCAACTACTGATGACATTGAGCTACGAATGTGTTTCAATGATGACAGCACACATTCTAACATGGGACTTCAGCTCTTGGAACTATACGTCAGTTGAAGTGATTGTGAGAAATGCTGATAACTTTTAGTTTATTAACTAGACAACTCTCAAGTTTAGCTGCATGAGTGAGAACAAAGAAATGAACACTATATATACCTAGCATTCTCGTATTGTAGACTATAGCTATATAATTAGTTTGTTGCATGTTTGCCACAACGCAACTATTTTCATTTAGATTATAGTCGTATGATGTACTATTACTGCACTGGAAATTTTCATGGGGTAAAAAATTCGTTCAACTCGAGAAACAGAGGTTTTCGTGAATAAAAATTTCGTTTAGTCTCGTTGCCTGCACTGCATTCCGGTAAGCCACACCTACGTTAACATTTTGTGGAGGTCAGCTTGCCCACGAAAATAACGAATATTTTACCCCATGAAAATTACCCGCTATAATACGGTACTTCTGTGATAGTGTGTAATTACATACCTCAGTGATGACGATCTGCTTAGTGCCACTATCAGGGAGCTTCATCTCCTTCAGTGCCCCGGCTCTAATTACAGGGACGTCCTCGTTCCTCTGTGAAGAGGGGAGAGGGGACTTGTCAATATAGAGGGCAAGCTTGTTCCTCTCTTGTCGGCGTTTGAGTGCGATAAGGACAGCATCCAGGACGGGGGTGTCGGCTGATTGTGATCGGGAGTGCGAGTGAGGTCTCTCAAACTCAACAAACACTCTAACATGAGAGGAGGAGGGGCAAAGTAATGGAGAATATATAAATACAAGTATACTGCACTAGTTACAATAAATATGAGCAAGGACTGGAGGCTGTGGCATGGACAGTACATGCACGCACACAGTATATTCCGTAACATGCATAGAACTGGAGCACTAACTGTAGAGCTATATAGCTACAATGTATTAAGTAACTATTCTCCATAATTGTGTGTAACTGTGCTCTCACTTGAAAGTCTCAAAGTGAAGTGCTTTCCCCTTGCCGCAGATGTTGAAGAGTTGGCACGAGGTAGTGCTGACAACTACAAGTGCCAGGAATTAAAGAGAGCATTGCGCATTATCAGTTTCAAGAAGCATCTATCCACAACACACAAGCCCCACACCCACCCACCCACACACACCATCAAGCCCACCCTCTCCACACACACACACCATGACAATTGTTTTGGGTCATGGCCGAACATGGCTTTCTCACAACTCTCCTCCTCCAGAGGCAGCCAGCTGATGAGGGTAGAACGACCCGCAGATCACCAACTGCATGAATAAAATATTTATGTGGATAACCGATGCTTGCTGTAGACAATTAAAACTACCAATTAGTTTGTGATGGCGATCTTTTCCCCGATTCAAACTTTCTGTGGTGGGAGGAAATTAGATAATACTTTGTGTGAGCTAGCTGCCTCATTGTACTGGGTCTAAAGGTCACCTGATAGTAGTGCGTTTTGGGGGAAGAATACCGTAAATTGCCAGCCTCATTCGTAGTTCCCTCACGACCTCGCGCATAAACAAATCACTGTATATAATAGTACACATCCTGTATATATCACAGTCAGGTGGAAGACTTTCTTTGTGTTGGAGATACTATTTTAACTGTGCACTTTCAACAACATTTCACGTAATTATAAGAGATAATAAAGAATCATGAATTGAAGTATAAATAGTTGTGAAAAACAATCTCATTTGAGAGTATGATAATATATATGTGAACGAGAGAAAGAGAATAAATGAAACAACAGTTTGGACGGGTTAAATAATAAAGTTCATGTTTTCAGTTCTAGTTTGCTGAGCTCCTCCCTGCTCAAGTCCAGCTGCAGGTCATCACTGAACAATCTCTCCTCACACACTCTGTGCTTCACTGTGGAGAAGTGATGCTTGAGCTCCAGGGGACACCCACACAGCACATTGCATAGGTCACATGACAGCCTCGCAGGTGTACGAGAACTAACCAATAAAACAACAAAATATCATATGACAATTAATCTAGCTAGCATGTAATTACTGTGTATAATAATGAAGTCTCTTTAATGCTGTCACTATAAATCCTCCAATATAATATGGTAGCTGCTGTTGAAGAGTAGACTAGGTACCGCATTTATTTGATTAGGGCCACACTAAAAATAGTTCCGGTTTGCAAAACTATGTACACAAAACGTAGCATGGATTGGTGCTATAATCCAAATGTCTTGTTGCCATAATAAACTCACTCTGATGTCTTCTTGTGTAGTTCCTTGATGGCCTCCCTCAATAGCAGTACTCTAGCACTCCTCTGCTGGTCAATCCTCTCCTCAGAGATGTTGATGCCAAGGTGTAGGGGGAAGAGAGGATGGGAGGAGTCGTCTGTCTCCCCTGTATCCACTCTGAGTATATCCCTCCTCCTCACCTTGTTCCAGCCTGCACTCACTCCTTGGTACGGTGTGATGGAGTCACGAGGCTTCAGAATTAGCCTGAGGATAATTATACGCAACAGAGCTGTATACACAATGTCATGCATACATAGCTAAACAAGCAGAGATCTGAACACTTTGTTTATCTTACAAGGAGGTAGCTCTAGTATTGAAAAGGACCACTACACATGTACAGCTGCAACACACACACACACACACACACACACACACACACACACACACACACACACACACACACACACACACACACACACACATGCATAATTACCAGCAGGGACTCACTCTTTAATGAGGTTCCTTGCTTTCGTCTGGACCTCCTGCAACATGGTGTCATTCAACTCTCCAATAACATCCTCGTCCCCTACAGCGAGGTTGATCACCAGACGAAGGTTGTTCACCTGTGGAGTGGGCGTGTGTGTGTGTGTGTGGTACCAGTAAAGGTAGTGTATACATGTAGCTGCATGGCGAAATGCATATTGCAAACTAGTTTTCGTTTCCAGGAGCTATAGTGTTATAACAGACAAAGTGGCCAAAAACAAGGCAGTACCATTTTGAGGTCATCCTGTGAGATGAGGGTGTCAAAGGTCAACTCCATATCGTGCTCACTGTAGATGCTCTCATCTGTGTCCACATCGAAACCCAACCCACAAATGGCCCCAGTGTACTGACGCTTCAACTCATCAGCTCTGGAGAACAAAGCACGTGGAATATTACACCTGTTATAGTTGGAACATCTTTCAACAGCCATAAACTTGAATTCCGTTGATATAATCTAAACAATTTTATGATTTTCTGAAAGCTTGGGAAGAGACCTTTCAAATGGTACCATCAATAGTCATATTTGTAAGATCAGAAAATTTGCTGATTTCGGCCAAATACCATGGATTATAGCCCATGGTCCAAAGGCGAAAAATACCAAATTAGGGTCCCAAATAAATTTTGGATTGAAACACATCATATGAAAGGTCTCTTTCTAAGCTTTCAGAAAATTTTGAAATTGGATCATCAGAACAAAAGTTAATGGCTATTGAAAGATGTTCAACTAGACCTGCATACACGCACGGCTTATAATAGCTACTAGCTAGCTACTAATACGTACATGTAGTACGCTCACCTCATCTCCACACAGGGTGCAAACAAAATGGCGACCAAGTGGAGGAGTGCAGGGATGTTGGGCATGAGGGTGGTGTGTCTAGCGATGCAGGTATTGCCTGAGGGGTTTAACGCCACATAGCCTGCCACCATCAGTCTGTCACGACGGTCCTGTGGTTCACTGTTGACCACGATACAATTGACTGAGTCTCGCTCGATGCGAGCCTGTCGGTATCCCCCGGCAATGGTCATCTGGTGGAAGGTCACCTCGTACATACTGTCAGGACCTCTCAGCTCAAACTGAAGAAGAAAAAACCTGTTTATAAACTTTGCTTGCTTAGACATAAACCAAAATTATAAATCTTGTAGGGATACTAAGTGCCTGAGGGATACTAGTCCCCAGAGGCACTTCTCCCTTGTATATCTAATCATCAACTAGTGTCTAACGTTTGTTTGTTCAATGTCCCCACCTTCCTGCCTCTGGGGTACTTCTTGGTCCTGTCCTCCTCCAGCCAGGGGATGGTCTTGGTGGTGCTGGACTCGTACCTCCCTCCTCTACCCCCCACACTGGTCGAGGCCTCGGACGCCTGAGCTGCTAGAGTCTGAACGTGGGCAAACTGCACCGGGGGGTGGGGCGTTAGCATAATCAAGGCAATCATAATAATTATACACAATCATAACTTGGAATACCTACATGTACTAATCTGTACAATAATTATTGATCAATTTTTGGTAGCTTCTTTGAGAGACCATAAGAAAAAGACCAGCTACCAATACAGCTTCTACAATTAGACACAAGGTAGGCTAAAATCACAGCCAGACTCACCTTCGAGGGGTAGGGCTCCTCACAGTGGACAGCATGACCTTCTTTCACAAGCACCTCGTTGATGAAGATGTCCTCCTGGCTTGTCGTATCGTACAAGTCGACACGTAGGGAATTCCCCACATGAGAGTACACCTGTGCAGGGATACAAGCGTTGTACAAGGGGGATTCCCCAACATGTCTAGAATAAATCATCACCTAACAGTTTAGTCATACGGAAGCCATACCTAAAAAGTGGCCAATTCACCGTACAGAGTCGTCCACACATAGTGGTGCTGTAAGTGGCTGATAAGTGTTTGTAGTAAGCTACTGTGAGATCACACATGCACACTTAGCTAAAATATTTGACAAATCTAATTAGCTGCTAGTAAACCACTTATCCAATGCAAACAGTCATTTAGACAGCTGCACAAGTAGCTCATGTGTAATTTGCCAGACGTTACCTCTGGGATGAAACGACTACCTTGCGAGACTACTAGCGGTTGTAAATTAATATGCTGTAATACAACCATTTTCACTTCACTTGAAATGCAAACTTTAAAGTCAACCACTAGCTACAGTGTACACAGTGGGACCACACTATAGGCTCTGTACACTAGCTACATGTACAGTGTACACAGTGGGACCACACTATAGGCTCTGTACACTAGCTAGCTACAGTGTACACAGTGGGACCACACTATAGGCTCTGTACACTAGCTACAGTGCACACAGTGGGACCACACTATAGGCTCTGTACACTAGCTACAGTGCACACAGTGGGGCCACACTATAGGCTCTGTATACTAGCTACAGTGTACACAGTGGGGACCACAGTATAGGCTCTGTACACTAGCTACAGTGTACACAGTGGGACCACACTATAGGCTCTGTACACTAGCTACAGTGTACACAGTGGGGAACACAGTATAGGCTCTGTACACTAGCTACAGTGTACACAGTGGGGCTACACTATAGGCTCTGTACACTAGCTACAGTGTACACAGTGGGGCCACACTATAGGTTCTGTACACTAGCTACAGTGCACACAGTGAGACCACACTATATATAGGCTGTGTACACTAGCTACAGTGCACACAGTGGGACCACACTATAGGCTCTGTACACTAGCTACAGTGTGCACAGTGGGACCACACTATAGGCTCTGTACACTAGCTACAGTGTACACAGTGGGACCACACTATAAGCTCTGTACACTAGCTACAGTGTACACAGTGGGACCACACTATAGGCTCTGTACACTAGCTACAGTGTACACAGTGGGACCACACTATAGGCTCTGTACACTAGCTACAGTGTGCACAGTGGGACCACACTATAGGCTCTGTACACTAGCTACAGTGTACACAGTGGGACCACACTATAGGCTCTGTATACTAGCTACAGTGTGCACAGTGGGACCACACTGTAAGCTCTGTACACACTTGAGGTAAACTAGGATAGCGTATTCAGCTTTTTGCCTCACCTGAATCATGAGGTATTTGCTCATTGTGAGTTGCTTGAACCTGTCGTTTGCCTCAGCTGACCACTTGCCATCAGATGAGCTCTGAATGGTGGGTTTGACGGACGTGAGGAAACACTCGATGGCCTGCATATCGAGCTCTGTGTCACTGGAGGAGAGCTCACACAGTACACCAGTATTCACCATCTCCACGTTACCGTAGTCCACAAATACCACATGGGCATACACCTGTGAGGGTGTGTGGGTGGTGTGAGGTTGTGAGAGTGTGGGTGGTGTGAGGTTGTGAGGGTGTGTACCTCATTTGTCTCCTCGACGACCTCCATGCCAACGACCTTTGCCCGATAAAACAGCCCGTCCTCAGAGAAAGGGGCAAGACAGAACATGCCCTCCATCTTGGCTGGGGGACAAAGGAGTGGCTTCAGACTACGAGTGTTGATACTGTCCAATAGCCGTCTCATGTTCGTCGTGGCAACCTGGTCAGCCAACTGGGCCCAGAAGTGGCCAGCATCAATGTACTGCAGGATAGGTCAGTATGCGCAATGTGGCTTTAATTAAAGTAACAAGGTCAAACAAGAATATGAGCAATAAAGTTACAATAATCATCGTAAGAGTCATTGTCTGTTTTCTTACACTTAATGAACATACCGAATAATTAATTTTGTTGGTGAAAAAACTTTGCAAATGTTAGCGGATTATATTTTGCGTAGTGATGCTCACAAAACATTCTAGTAATACAATAATTATTATAAGACTTATTTTCGCAAAAATTTCATCAAACACGGAAATCTCAATTATAGTTGTACGGTCTATTACCTCTATCGTGTCATGTTATGTGTGGGTGTTTCAAGTGTGCTAATTAAGTCTATAAAACGTGCAGAGCTACAGCAAACCGTATCCGACTGATTATCATCACACGTACGACACTGTCACTATTCCCGTGGAGACTATACTAACTATGTCTTCTGTACTCATAATATTTTGCTGCCTCCTTGGTCTGGGGTCAGCCTGGAACCAACCGAGCACCTGCTATGTTAGGAGCCAATGCTCCAGTGGAACTGAGACACACCTAACAAAGATCAGTGAATCATTGGAACATATTCGTGAAGCACTGGAAACTATTGCCGACAGATTGCTGGGTAAGTACGTAACAATACTCACAGTCAAAAGTGACTCAAGTGTGTATATTGCTATCCATGCATGTAACTACAATAATCTGTCTCTTAACTGTTGCAGATGATGAAGGAAATGAAAGTGCACCAGTGTCAACTACCAGCATGCCAACAGGAGCCACATCAACCATGGAAGCAACAACTGCCACTACCAGTGAACCAACAGCAGCCACATCAACCATGGAAGCAACAACTGCCACTACCAGTGAACCAACAGCAACCACATCAACCATGGAAGCAACAACTGCCACTACCAGTGATCCAACAGCAACCACATCAACCATGGAAGCAACAACTACCACTACCAGTGAACCAACAGCAGCCACATCAACCATGGAAGCAACAACTGCCACTACCAGTGAACCAACAGCAGCCACATCAACCATGGAAGCAACAACTGCCACTACCAGTGAACCAACAGCAGCCACATCAACCATGGAAGCAAAAACTGCCACTACCAGTGAACCAACAGCAGCCACATCAACCATGGAAGCAACAACTGCCACTACCAGTGAACCAACAGCAATGACCACAGACCCACCAACTGCTTCTGACACTTGCGGTGGACCAGGATGGACGAGAGTGGCCTACATTAACATGACCGACCCCAACCAACAATGCCCTCAAGGACTTCAACTGACAGACTATTCGATAAGATCATGTGGTCGTGCATCAACGTCTAGTGGTGGTGTTTGCTCATCTGTCATGTTTCCAGTGGATGGTGTCCAATACAGGCAGGTGTGTGGGAGAGCAATAGGTTATCGGTAGGGAACCAACTACGCATTCTTTGGATACTACCATGGAGGTAGGAATACTATCAATGTTGGATATGTCGATGGACTCAGTGTCACGCATGGGCAATCTCCACGCACACATATCTGGACATTTGCCAGTGGTCTGTTCAATGGAACCGGTAACGGTTATTCTCACCTGCGCTGTCCTTGTGATGAGGGGAACACTTATGGTTCTCCTTCTCCTCCATTTGTGGGAAATGACTACTTTTGTGATAGTGTGGCCACACCTAATAACTGGAATGTAAACCCGAATCGTTTCTATCCCGACAATGCGCTGTGGGATGGTCAGTCCAGCCTCAACACATGTTACAATAACAATAATCCTCCGTGGTTTACGAAAACTCTATCAACTCCAACTACTGATGACATTGAGCTACGAATGTGCTTCCATAATCCCAACATACATTCTAACATTGGACTTCAGCTCTTGGAACTATACATCAGTTGAAGTGATTGTGAATGAATATTTGCTGAGAGCTTTTAGTTTATTAACAAACTCTCTTAGTTTAGCTGAGTGAGAACATGAACACTACAAGTGAACTCTACCTAGCATTCTCGTATTGTAGACTATAGCTATAAAAGTTTGTTGCATGTTTGAAAAAGATCAAAGAAGCCACAGCGCAACTATTTTCATTTAGATCACAGTCGTATGATGTACTATTACTGCACTGGAATTGTAAAGCAGTGCAATAATAGCGTATCACATCCGGACCAGTACTACATGCGGCTTGTTTTCGAATAAAGGCCGCGGCTAAAATGTTCAGTCCTCTCTGTCCTTGTGATGAGGGGAACACTTTTGGTTCTCCTCCATTGACTACTTTTGTGATAGTGTGTAATTACATACCTCAGTGATGACAATCTGCTTAGTGCCACTATCAGGGAGCTTCATCTCCTTCAGTGCCCCGGCTCTAATTACAGGGACGTCCTCGTTCCTCTGTGAAGAGGGGAGAGGGGACTCGTCAATGTAGAGGGCAAGCTTGTTCCTCTCTTGTCGGCGTTTGAGTGCGATGAGGACAGCATCCAGGACGGGGGCGTCGGCTGATTGTGATCGGGAGTGCGAGTGAGGTCTCTCAAACTCAACAAACACTCTAACATGAGAGGAGGAGGGGCCAAGTAATGGAGAATATATAAATACAAGTATACTGTACTAGTTACAATAAATATGAGCAAGGGCTGGAGGCTGTGGCATGGACAGTACATGCACACACACAGTATATTCCGTAACATGCATAGACTGTACAGTACTAACTGTAGAGCTGTAGAGCTACAATGTACGTAAGTAACTATTCTCTATTTATATGATAGTGTGTGTCTCTGTGCTCTCACTTGAAAGTCTCAAAGTGAAGTGCTTTTCCTTTGCCGCAGATGTTGAACATCTGGCAGATCTGGTCACTGTGGGTTACAGGATCACGAGGTAGTGCTGACAACTACAAGTGCCGGGAATTAAAGAGAGTATTGCATTATCAGTTTGTAAGGTCATTCCACAACACACACTAGTCATCAAGCCCCCCCCCCCCACACACACACACCATCAAGCTCCCCACACCCACACACACACACACACACACACACACACACACACACACACACACACCATGATGGTTGTCTTTGGGTCATGGCCGGACATGGCCTTCTCACAACTCTCCTCCTCTAGAGGCAGCCAGCTAAAGTATTGAGGGTAGAACGACCCGCAGATCACCAACTGCAAGCGTCATACAATAAAGGATAATCGATGCTGCACTGTAAAGAAATAAAACTACCTTGAGAATCAATCTGTGATGGCGATCTTCCTCAAACTTTCTGTGGTGGGAGGAAATTAGATTGTACTTTGTGTGAGCTAGCGGCCTCGTTGTACTGGGTCTAAAGGTCACCTGATAGTAGTGCGTTTTGGGGGACGAATACCGCGAGTTGCCAGCCTCATTCGTAGTTCCCTCACAACCTCGTCGACCTCGCGAATGGCTCGATAACTGATCATGTTTCTCTCGCACCACCGCTCCTCATTTGAACCACGGAAGAGATGTCTCTGTTCTCTCCACGCCTATGAGGGGTACGTAAAGTCATGTGACAGTCATGTGACCTACTGTACAGAAACCACTAACGTACATTGTATGCATTGAGAAATGCCAAACAGTCGCTGTCTGTTCCATTCGCCCAAGCTCTCTTTGACCTGGAGGAAATAGCTCTCTTATCAATATAATTTATATATAGTTTTGACTTCATTTATTGGCTATAGCGTCTAGCGTAGCATCTTCGAACAATCTTAGTTGTAAGCTTTTAGAAATACGATTGCCAGAACTGAAGTTATGGCTGTTTAAATACATGTAGTCTATACATTTTGTTAGCAATACCCAGTAAAGCACAATAGGGCCTTGGCCTAATTACTCGTAAGGAAATCAAACCAACCCACATATCCTTATAGAGTTATATAGTTGCACATAATTACAGAACGTACTTGTAAGACTTGAGAGGGTTTGTAAACGAGCTGCTGAGGAGGGGGCGTGCTGAGAGGGCAGCTGCGATGATGATGCAGTCCTCCAGACACCCAAACACATGACCCAGGATCACCAAACGCCCCAGACGCACGTCTATAGGGAGTGTCTCCAAAATGACCCCTACAAAGGTCAAATCTCCGTTGTAGGGGTTGTTTACCCCTTCGTATAGCACTGTCAGCGCACCCACCTATATAGAGAGAGGGAGAGTTACGATATCACATTCTAGGGATTGACCACACCTCCTTGAGATTGAGGATAGCTCTCTCAATATCGTCCAGTTTGGGTGGCTGGAGGGCAGAGCCTAGGATGGAGCGGGGTTCACCAAAGTCCAACTTTTTGGCCTTCAAGATCACACTTTCCAGGGGACAGCGCTGGTGTGTGTGTGTGTGTGTGTGGGAGGGGGTACAGGTGTGTGTGTGTGCAGTTGAAGTGGGCGGGGCTTACTAGCATCTCAGGAGTGCTGTACTCTGGCACATGTTTGTTGTAGAAATCTCTCTTTATCAACCGATAGCATCTCCCCCTAGCCACACGACCTGCTCGGCCCTTTCGCTGAGTCAGCGATGCTTGAGAGGCCAGAACAGTCTTGAGGCACACATACTTTGTTCGCCAGTCACACGTCAGCTGCTTCACCAGACAAAAATCAATCACTGCATGGAAAAAAGAATTGCTTGCTTATCTATGGCAATCTACTCTTTATACATGTTCAATGCAGCTGCATTTAAGTATATATACCACAAGTAGGCCCACCCACCATAGCGAATATCTGGGACAGTGATGGAGCTCTCAGCAATGTTTGTAGCCAGAATTATCTGCAGATTAAAAAAACAATTCATCAGCAACGACTAATGATAGAACTTGGTAATCTATAGTAAGAATATACAACAGTGCATGAGGCTTACCTTTCTGCTTCCAGCTTCAGGCTTGAGGAAGACTCGATGTTGGTTCTCTGAGGATATGGTGGAATGGAGGGGGAGCATCGTCCAGTTGCTGGAGGGGGGAGGTTGTAATATGACAAGCCACACCGTACACAGTAGTGTAATATGTGTGTGTGTATTCGCAGTCTTACTTTGTTCCCGAGCGTTTTGAGAGGAGATCCTGCATTTCCCGTATCTCTGGCAGTCCCGGTAGAAACACAAGCACGGTCCCTCGCACAAAATTTCCCTTACCATACCTGCACAATGGGTGTGGTCGAACAAAAATAACCCCGCCCCTTTTACCTTGGGTCATCGGAGGCGAGATCGTCAAAGCTCAGAATGAGACGAAGTGCCATGTTCATAGCCTCCTCCGTCACTCTGGGATTGTCTGGATCCATCGGTTTGCACTGTGGGAAAGCATCATTTGGGGATTTTAGTAATGTACATAACAAAACACCTCCCACACACTCACACCACACACTCACAGTTCCCACGTGTCGGATGTCGTCCAGGAAAAACTCGAGGACAGGATGGGTCCTCCCCTCCACAGACAGTTTGGGGGCAGGGCGGGGAATACCCTCCACACGGGACGAGAAATAGTTAGCAAACATCTGTGCCTCGATTGTGGCCGACATGAGGATCACCTGACAGAGATTGTGTAACACTTGGTACGAATGTTACGCTATGGTACTGCATTACCTTGACAAGCTTTGAGTTAGTTCTGATGAGCTTACGCACGACAAGCAGGCAAAAGTCCGTATCCTTGTCTCTCTCATGGACCTAAAGAGTGACCACACATGTGTACATACAGTATCATACATCACGGATATTTACTTTGACAAAAATACCATGGTCTTTTTCCGAAAATGCGAAATTATGGCCGATTCCAAATTTGAGCACAACATCTCAACGGACTACTTCTTCTAAGCTTTCAGAAATCAAGTCCGTTGAGATGTTATAGCAGGCATTGAATTTGGAACATCAGAACTCTAGTTACAGAAAGGACTCTAGTACTCGCAAAAATACAGGCCTAGGCAGGCAGTACAATCTGCTTCTAAAAAGCCACTAAGGCAGACATTATTATAGCTGTGTGTACGTACACCCACGCTGCCTCACCTCATCCAGAATAATGTGTGTGTACTGGTTCAAGCTCTTCATGTTGATCATCTTCTGCAGCAGTACTCCGGTCGTAACAAAAGTCAGTCGTGTGTTTTCACTAATATTCCTGTCCATGCCAATCTGATAACCCACCATACCCCCCACGTCCCACCCCCTGCATTGGGACACGTATTTGGCGATACTTGTGGCAGCGATACGACGAGGTTGGGTACAAACAATGTTGCAATACTTCTGGCTTCTCACATGATGGTCCAGAATGTATTGCGCCACTTGCGTGCTTTTACCACTCCCGGTTTCGCCTTGGATCACTGTCACTGAGTTTGACTCTATCACACGGACGATCTCTTGTCGATGGTTTGCAATCGGGAGTGGAGGAGTTAAATTGACGTCAAAACTACAACTTTTGTACACGTCCGTTTCGGTGTTTTGTCGAGGGTCATAATCGTCATCGCCTGGAAAAGCGCTAGAGTTGAAAGGTCGACTGGTGGGTCCAATATCCTCGGTCCCGGTGGTGCTGGTGATGTCTGTTTCATCTTCATTATAGATCTTTGAGATTTCCTCCAATCTACGCACACGATCATAATAGCTGTCCTTTGCCTTTGCTGGAGAGCGTTTAAGAGGTTGTGGACGGTTGGCCTGTCGTTGTCTCTCCTTGGCTGCTTCGACTGCAATGGCCTCTGCTTTGAGCTTCTCTATCGCTGCTGATCGACCCACCCCGGGACCTGTCACTACGGGCATGTTCTCGGGGACCCTTGGCAAGGGATTAGAAGTACAGAACCAGCCTAAAACATCATCGTTGCTGAAGAGGGCCATTTTTTTTCTTTGTTTAGTTGGCTTGCCACGTGGGTGCTGGAGGAAAGCCCATCCCTTTTTCTTAACCTTAGGGGAAAACCATTTTGTATTAGTTTGCTGCTAGGGGAAACCCCTAACTACTGTACCTTATCAAAGTCACATGCTATGCTTAGACCAATCACTAGGGCACACATTTTACTATTGTCTTGTTTGTGGTAGCTTTTCATTGTATCTCATCTTGGCAAGCAGAAGCTTGTTCGCTACTATTCTCCTGTGACTTTCATGTACAGCAGTAGTACGGCCATGAGAGTGCTCCTGCTAACCCTGGGAGCCACGGCCCTCACTAGTCTGGTGGTCAGCAATGCTTACTTGAAGAAGGAGCAGTTCTATCCCACTGTAGTGTACCTGCTCAACTCTAACAGGAGTCTGTGTGTGCTCTATCTGCAGGGATTTGTGACACTGTATCTGCTGTGTAGCTTGCTCAAGAAAATGTTCTTTGGTACTCTCAGAGATGCCGAGGTGGAGGTACGTGTGTACATGTACGTTACGTTTAATAATTAAGGCAACCGGACCGCCCTCTAAATAATGTTGTGACATTTCGCCCAATATAGCTCTATTTGTATGCAGTTTGCAGTTTGTGCACATAATAACGATACAGCAGTAGTTTATATATCTCGTCTCTGAAGTCCCTTATCTAATGTGTAACTAGCATACGCTGCACTGGCTGGATTGTGTAATGCTTCCTGCAGCACCTGATAGAGAGCTCGTGGTTTGCAGTGCTGGAGACCTTCATTCTACTAGCTGCCTTTCATCAGGAACTCAACATTACATTTGTGTCCATGATCTCAGTGCTGTTTGTTATGAAGAGCTTCCACTGGCTCGCAGGAGACAGGGTCGACTATGTGAGTAGTGTGTGTGGGCGTGTGTGTAGGGTGGGGGTGGAGGAGTCTTTCTTTGACTTCTCATAACTTTTGTTGGGAATGTCCAATTCCAGAAATGCCTCATTTACACACTAGGATACTTATGTATGATCACCTAAAATCTTATTGACCTCCTCTCCCCCCTCCCTCCAGATGGAAAGGAGCCCCCTCATTTCCTGGTTGTTCCACTTGAGGGCAGTGACCCTCCTACTGTTACTAGGGACTCTAGACTACCTGTGTATGCGTAGTGCCTGGAGGAGTATAGCAACAAAGGGACTGTCAGTGGAGATTGTGTTTGGACTTGAGGTACACTCTCCGGTCTCTGAAATTATCATTTTTAACTGATTGTGGCTGTTCACAAAGTTTGCTAACCCCCACCTCTCTGCAGTATGCCATCATGTTCTTAAACCTGATAAACACTCTCCTTCGTTACATCCTCCACACTATTGACCTTCAAAGTGAAGACCCTTGGGAGAATAAAACCATCTACATGAGAATTGTTGACATTATACTAGGTTTGAAATTTTGTACTTACTATATTGTAACTTTGTTACTTTGTCTACTCTTGTGTGCAGGTTTTTTCAAGCTGATCATCTATGTCAGCTATATGAGCTTCATGCTTTATGTTTTGTTCATTCCTCTACACATTGCCAGGAGAATCTACATCACAGCCAAGTAAGTACCGCCCACACCCCACACCACACCCACACACACACACACACATACACACTGTAGGAACTTTCAGAAGAGCATCGCTGACGTGATCTCCTCACACAAAGCCATCAGAAACCTCAACACACTGTAAGTATAGTTCCCATAAGTTAGTAACCTCACATGACTCTGTATTTCTACATGTAGGTCTATATAATTATATACTGTATCGATAATCCATACCTCACCCCCCCCCCCTCCACACATAGGTACCCTGATGCCACTGCCGATGAACTGAACACAGCTAACAACGTGTGTATTATTTGTCGCGAGGAGATGGCTGATCGTTGCAAGAAGCTTCCCTGTAACCACATATTCCACATGGCTTGTCTCCGCTCCTGGTTCCAGCGACAACAGACTTGCCCCACCTGTAGAATGGACGTACTCAGTGAGAGTGCGGTCTCCAGGATGAACCAGGCGCAGCAGAGGAGAGCCAACATTAACCAACAACAACCTCCACCACAGCCGGAGGGACAAGGTGATTTCACAATTAAAAGATGAATGTTGTATGTAGCCCTTTGAAAGGCCTATCTAAAGGGATGTGTTAGAGAGATTTTTCCAAAATGGGCCTGTTTTGATAGCTACGTCAGTGGGTGTCCTAGTTATAGTGGACAGTACTATAAAATTATGACCATGTCTGTATCTCAAGCATTACCTGTGTACACTGGTGTGTGTTGATGTGTGTGCTTTGTGTTTCTTCCTGTGTAGGAGGTCTTCCTCCCCCTAATCTTGGCTTCCCCATGATGTGGCCAGGAATGGTCCCACCTCCTCCAATGCAACAAAACCAACCACCACAGCCAGCACCAGCGGCCGCGGCTGCAGGACCTCAGCAGCAACCCAGGGAGGAGCAAGGTATGTACCACACACCACCACACTTGTATGCTAGCTGTACTGTACTGTGTCCATGTATGCCTAGATTGTGCAGCCTTTGTAATAGCGTTTGTTTCTCTAGATGGTGGTGGTAATGCTCCAGCCACAGAAGGTGTTGCTCCAGTGGATGGTCAGCCAGCAAACAATGGTCAGAGTGCCAATGGCCCCGAACCTGGTCAAGGGGCAAACATGCTGCCTCCATTTCCACCATTTATGGTACCTCCACCGTTTGGGCTCATGCCGCCACCGTTTGGAGCTGTGCCATCGTTTGGACCTGTACCACCATTTGGTGAGGATATTGAATAAATGTGTTACATAAGTGCAAACTTGTGTGTAGTAAGAATACATGCATGTACACTGATTAGTCTTCGTTCTGCAGCAGTAAGTACATGTAGTGTTAGTACTGTTCATTATATTATGATGGAATTGGCTCTGTAACTAGAGTTCTGATGGTCCAAATTCAATGATTTTCTGATTTTCTGAAAGCTTGGAAGGAGCCCATTCAGATGGCATATTGATCTATATCACAACCTAACCCCCCCCCCCCTCCAGGTGGCATGCCGAGTGGTGATGTAATGGCAGGCCTAACAGACGAGCAGCTGCACTCTCTCGAGGGTATGGAGAGAGCCAATGTTGAGGCTCGTGTTCAACTATTGAGGAATGTTCAGAGACTGCTAGACTCGGCAGTGACCCAGCTCAACCAGTACTCTGCTGTTATGGCAACTCTGGGGTGAGTTGGAGCTGTCAGCTAGTCGTTCTTTGCTCAGTATATTTGCATGTGCAATCCCAAGAGACAAGTGTTAGTACTCTGAAGTGTGTGTGTTGCAGTCTTGGGATAGCTGTATCCAGTGTATTGTATTCTAGTACGGGCTAGTACAGTACTTCATTGTTTCTTCTCTACACTTAATGTAGTATCAATCTATTGAGTAGCTGTAATCATGTAGTTCACACTGTCTTTTCACATTGTTCATTGTGCTAACAATACCACTCTCTCTCCTATAGCCCTTCGGCTGGACCTGGTTTCCCTGGTTACCCCCCTCCCCCAGACCACACGGCGGGACCAACCCTCTACACAAGCCAAGCCACTCCCACTCAGAGTCGTCAGAAACCACCAGACACACAAACACAAACTAGCTTCACTGGAAGCTCCTCGAAACTTTCAGAGCTGAAACCTACTTTCTCATTCTCTAGTGGTAACTTGGAATCGGACACAGAAGAAAACTCGATTCCTGATCCTGGAACGGAATCGAGACAAGGTCTCAAGAGTGTAGATAATTTGACAGAGAGTGATGTCTCTGAAGAGGTCAAGTCTAAACCGCTGGTTCCAAAACTGGAGCCATTGGAGCAAGTGGACGATTCACTTAGCCAAGAAATGGCTGATATCAGACAACGCAGATTGCAGAGATTCAACTCAGTACCACAATCAGGTAGTGTTGTTGCCGTGGAGGACAGAGCTGGAACTAAAGATAGCGATGTGGACAATGTCACGGAGATCGATTAGTTAGCATAATATTGTGTTGACTCTGTATTCATTACTTACTAGGGTTTAATTACACGTATTCATGCTCCCGATTTTTGTTTTGCATTAAACTGTCTGCACCTCTCATGGCTAGGCTGACTATTTACCGTGAATCATCTACCTATACCAACTTGCTGCTTAGTCTCATGAATCAGCAGCACCTTTGGTGCGGCTGATTCATGAGACTACTTGCTTGTTCTTTGCCAGAGCGGGGCCGGGGGTAAAGGAATTGGGTTGTGTGGCTTATTCTCGAGACTAATGATATAAGGGGGGGGAGTGGCACTCCAGTGTTTTTGCAATGGACCCAAACTCCAAAGAAAAGAAGCTGGTTTTTGCTACCCAACAGCTCACTGCTAAACTGACCACAGTGGTGACAAGCTGTGCCAAGGAGATAGAAGAAGACGGTGCACTGCAGTTCAGCAAGAACTCTGGACGACGTGACAAGGGGATCATGAAAGCAACCCTACCCATCATGCTCGCTTATTGTGACTGGCTTATGGCTGTTGGTGTCAAAACTAGACAGCAAATGAAAGATATCTGGGAGAAATTTGTCGACAACAAGGACGTGCGGGACTGTGTGGAAGAATTGAAGCAAGCAGAAGAAGCTTTCAACTCGTTGCTGGAGGGGGTGAATGAAGTTGTGCAAAAGGACGAAGAAATTACGGTATGCATGAGCATTTTGATTGTTTTGTATTTTACTTTTTTCCTTGTGCAGCTAAAGTCCTTAGAGACAGTTACGAGGGGAGGAGTCCTACCGACGACATTACCACTGCAGGATCTGGATACTGGAGCTCAAATCATTACGGGAGATATTTTGAGAGATCCTTACACTCTGTTCATTTTGAACCGGAATCTTTCCTGAGGTCCATGCAACAAACACATTCAGGCTGTTCAAGCAGCATTGGGAGATTTCGAAAAACTTGGTTGTCGAGTAGTTTTGGTATTTAGTGGATCGAGGAAAGACACATTATTGTGGGAGGAACAGAATGAACGAATCAAAATGGCCAAATTTGTAGACGCTAATTGGTTGCTGTATCGCAAACTCAATCTCCGACGGCATGTGGACATACTCACGTCACACAATATGTGCAAATATGGAGAGCAAATGGTTGGTGGTGGCGAGTCACCTTCGAGCTCCGTACAATATCCAGATGATGACCTTTGGATCATGGGTGGAGATTTTATAGTCACACAAGACGGCCTTCTGGTGTATGCATATCATCAGCGAACCTTCTACCAAAGGCCAGCTGTAGAAGAGCTGCTCGATGCTTTGAAAGCTCACAATTAAGCCAGAAACATTGAACATTGAACTATGTTCGTGTGTGTGTTTGTCTCATTTTTGATGTCAGTTGCTTAAATCTCCTAGGAGCTAGTTGCTGACTGAAATTGTTTATGAGATGTACATGTACACGTATGCAATGTTTAATATACTGGTATATACAGTGGACACTTGCAACGGAGAAATGCATGACAACAGTAAAATGACTGCATGTTCTACAAAATCTAGCGCAGATTGTATAAAGCGTGATTGGGGGAAGTTGGGTTGTCGCCTGGTTTCACTTAATGATTTGTAAGTCCATTTGAACTCACGCCTTATCTATCACATGATCTACTAAACCTAACCACTAAAGCCACACCAATTCTTCCCAAAGCTATCTAGCCATCACATAATGAATCGTTTATTAGGGCCAAACTGAATAAATATCTATGATAGCATTCTAGTATCTAAGAATGCTTGCAATAATTTGACTGATGTATGTGTATTTTATTAGGTTTGTTTTTTAGGGGGGAGGGGCAAGCCCATGCCTTGGCTACATTAGTATTAGGTGTTGTGTGATCATCAGTTTTGTAGCTCAGTATATACCTTGACCATCATGCAACAATTCATCTTCATCAATAGACAACAAAAACAAAAACAATTAAACGGACACAGAGCACAAATCAGATGACATTAGTAGCACTGGAAGTGCTGTCTGAGCTACCATAATAGAAATTCTTAAGTCCCTTGTAGTAGCCACGATCTTGTACAGTGTTCAAGTGACTATCAAACTGAAATATAAGTTTAGCCCATCGAGGGGCGAACAAAACCATGGCACCTACGTTAGCTAATAAATCAAATACCAGCAAAAATGCAGTAACTACACGATGCTTATAAAGGGGATTGATAAATGCGATTATGAAGACCACTAAAGGAAGATAACAAAACCATATGATATACATAAACGATAAAGAGAAATAGAGCTTCAACTTCTCAGGTCGATTTTCAACGAGATAAATCTGTCTCATTTCATAGAGAATGTAGGCCAGGAGTGCAAGTCTATAGGCAAGGTAGAGAGCCCCCGGCCAGCTCTGGAAGGTGTGGTTAGTCCAAATAGACAGGGGAAACACTTGATTCTGAACCTGGGCCGGGGAAAAAAGAGACACAATGTGAACACCTATATGCACAAGACTGTGTAGTAGTGCGAGCAGTAGTGTAAAATTATGTTTAAAATGGCACAAAATAGCGGAAAAATGCATCACTTATAACAAATACACACAATCTTCCATACAACAATACAACACACAGTACATCTGTATATACACTCACAACAGCCCAAATGAAGTACACAGAGAAGAAGACCACATACGCTCCCCATACTCCAAACGTGAGTTTCTTCCAGCGTAGAGCACTGTCTGTCACCATCCAGCCCTTACCGATGAGCAATAGCACAAGAATCAGCAGCCAATCGGAAAACTGGTTGAACACCTCTCCCAAGAACAAGCACCATACCGCTCCAAACCCATCACCAGCGAACACAGCATAATGGATCAGTTCAAATATCACATGAAGGAACTCCAGCACCAGAGATGCAGTGAATATAGCTGGTAATAGATGCATCCTTCGAAAACCTATCGCGGACGTTTTGCACCATTTCCCGCAGAGTCCAAAGTGCATTGCGAGATGTATGGAGAGCAGGGCCAGGTATACAACGGAGAACAATAACTGCATGAGTAGTACTCCCTCCAGCTCAAGCGAAAATTGGTAGACGAATGGATTCAAGTGGGTGTTGTTTTCCGGATCTGAGTTGACAAGACTTATATCGTACCAGAGAGTACTATTTTCCGTTTCACTCCATTTACAGCTGGATGAGTAGTTGCGATCACAAGCCAACATGAAGAGATAGTAAAATTCAGTTTTTGGAGATTCTTTTACGCGAAAAGTGAAGTCATTTCCAGGAACTACACGAATGGAGTTGGGTTGGTTACAAGATAATGGGTCTTGATTGTTGCATGGAAGCCTTCTGATGTAGTCCTTCATTCCACTGGGGCAGGTATGGTCGTCCACTGAAATACTCTCGTTGAGAACCGACTCAAACACTGCGTTGCACGACATTACGCCATGCTTAGCTACGAGACTGTCAGAAACATCCTGAGGTACAAGCACTAACAACAATCCAGATCGTATCGTGACAAAGAGATCTTCCGTTTTAACGGACCCAAATACATACAAATTTTGACCAGAAGCAACTCCAAACTTGGCTAAATAGTACAGGGGGGCATTGTTGTTCCTGTCATCTGTAGGCAAAGGAGAATGTTTTGTAACACCACTGACTCTTGTCCCAGCAGACAGCTTGCACACTAGCAGGAGGAGCAGGGCAACTGGCAAACCACCCATGGCATGCCGGTTAGCTAGCTGTACACTTCTAAACCTTATCTTGTGAATCTCTAGTTTGGTTTCATACCATGTGACTGTTGACGAGCCCCTCCCCCTCAAAGCCATTAGACTAAAAATCTAGCTAGCTGCAGGAAACAGAAGGATGTTTATATACTTTTGATGATCTCTAACTGTATCTAGCCGAGCTGCAAGATGCGGAACAGTGCCAACAACTTCACCAGAGGTGATATCAACTTCTCCTACCAAGCCTGTGTGCCCAGCTATAACGAATCTCAAGCTCTAATGAGCAAATGCTCAATGATGGCTAACTCTAGCCAGCAATGTGTACAATTCTGTGACTCATTCCCTGCGGTGCTGCCCTGGGTGTATCTGAGCTTCAGCTCTCTCTCTGCTCTCTGCTGTTTGGTAGTGTTCCTGAGCTACTACCTTATCCCTAAGCTGAGGCACAGCGGGCACTCCACCAAGGTCTTTCTGTTGCGGTGAGTTGCTTAGTGCACGTTTTGGGTAGCTAGCTATACACAATAAAAACAAACAGTTTAAGCCTAGCTACGTGGTATTGTCAGTAGTAGGCTTTTAATTTTTGTCTAAGACTGATTGCATGGAGTCATGTGAGGTACTAGGGGTTGCATTTTGGTGACAGTGTAAACTTCTTTGTTCACAGTTGTACTCTCTTCACTCTTAATTGGCAAGTGTGCGTAAGCTACACACATTAACAGCATTGTATCGAAACAATAATATGTGACAGGCTCTGGGAAAACCAGACTATTGGAGCAGACTAAAATATGTGTGATTAATGTACCAAATAATAGAGCAGAGCATCGCCTACACAATGATATGCTTAGTGTTCACATACCTAGTTTCATACCCGAGTCATGCACGTTGGAAACTCGAAGCCGTAAAATGTAGTATCGAGAAAAACGACTCTCAAAGATTGCTTAATTAGGAAAAATAAGGTAATAGCGAAACTTTGGACGAAGCGTTTCGATGGAAAGAGTTGGATTTAGAGCATCAGATTTTACAGAGAGGTAGTAGAAGGACTGTAGATACTTATACATCAATAACATTTTATTTGAGATTTTATACTGTAGGCATAAATTTAGCTGTAGCTCAATACTAAATTCTGCTCCAATAGTCTGGTTTTCCCAGAGCCTGTCACATATGGTGTGTGTACTCGTGTGGGTGCTAGGATTCAATATTTGTGATTACTAACTCTTGCTGGGAAATTATCAAGAGAGTAGTCAAACAACATTGAAAGCTAACACTTCATTGTAAGTATTTCCCAAATGCAGAACTTTAATGGACCTCATAGTCGCGATTGGGCACATAGTTGCTGGGATCTTTCATCTGGCTGAGAGTCAAAATGAGTACACTCTGAGAGGCTGTGAAACTATTGCCATTATCAACCAAGTTGCACTGTTTGCTTCCAACCTTTGGTTTGTCATTCTGGCCATTGATTTGCTGAAAGCTATTCAAAACCCATTCAGGTGAGTATGTATGGACTACATGGAATCTCAGTATTGAGTTATTTAATGTATGTATCGCTAATCCTGTACACATTTACAATTATACACATTTACCTGTACATGTATGTACATTGTAAGCATCAATACACACACACACACCCACCCACACACACACACACACACACACACACACCCACCCACACACACACACACACACACACACACACACACACACACACACACACACACACACACACACACACACACACACACACACATCACACACACACACACATCACACACACCCACACACAGTGCTCGGCCTACATATGGTATAGGAGCTCACATTGTCATCTGGTCATGGTCCATCATAACAGGGATCGTTCTTGCTGTGCTAACAGTTCCTGGAGTGAAAGGAGGTCCAGGTAATTATACACCAGATGTAGAGCCAATAACTTGCATTCATTCTTTGCACATTGTATTAGAAACTCTTACTTTCACTTCATTTATCACTGAGCAGCTGTAGTATATACTCTACACACACACACACACACACACGCACACACAATACTCCCCCTGTTTTATTTAGCTATAATTATAGCTCATCGAAATTACTGTGTGTATACAGACTAGAAGCTACCTCTTTGTAAAAACATTACCGCATTATACCGTTTATACACATGAACACTCATCTCTACAGGACCATCCATGTTTTTCTGGTGTTGGATATCCATTGAGTCGGTCGGAATGAAGTTAGAACGAGGACTGGGTATTCCTGACTTTGCTATAGCCTCTCTCTTTCTCTATTACCTTTGGCTGTTTCTGTTCTGGATTTTCGCCGTTTTTTGTATCATAATCGGGATATTCATTTTACGAAGACGTCTGACTACAAGTAGTGAAACAAGACGATTGGTTCTTCGACAAAACCTCTGGTACGTTCTGTCACTCGGACTGGAAACTATCGTTGTTATTGTGGTGTGGATCACTCAACTGATACTGACAAGAATCCATCAACAAGAAACTGATTCTAAAGAAGTACAACCGTCTTACTTCTTCACATATGTTGATTTGGGATTGGCGATTGTATTCGCAGTGTTTCATAGCCTCAGAGGAACTGTGGACCTCATCGTTTGGAAACTTGCACTTGGGATTGGTTTGAGCGACATCACAGAATTTTGTAAGAGGATGAAAGACAAGAATCGAAAGGACATTTGTACTCTAAGTAAGAAATCGCTCAAAACTCCGTTAATCGTGAGCAAATCTGGAGACAGTCAAGTGAACAAGGCACTCAGACGAAATGCTATGTATTGTATTAATATTGGCATTTTAGACGCTGTACAACTACACTTGCAGTACATTGGTAAGATAAAACGAGTTGGTTCGGTTCGAGACCGATTTGTAGCGAATCAGATGATTAAATTGGACGAGGAAAATCAAGAACAAGAACGAGAAGAGTTGTATCGAGACAACCCGGCTCATAGCGAACGAAGTATTCGGCGGCTACAGTTCCCGGCCACAGCCACAATCCGTAGCTTCTCTTTCGTCGATTTAGAGCCGTCCATTTTCAGTCTCTTGAGAACAACTTTTGGTATCACCCCCAAGAAATATCGCGAGTCCTTCAAGATCAGAAATGCAGCCGACATCGATAAAGAAGGTATGCTTGAAAAATTCACTGAAGGAAAATCTGGAAGCTTCTTTTACTTCACACGAGACTTCAGATATATCATCAAGACTGTGACTTCTGCAGAGGAGAGCTTCCTTCAGAAGATAGCCTATAAATACCGTCATCACATGCAGCATAATCCAAGCAGTCTGATTGCTCGATTCTACGGTTTGCACAAAGTTAAATTGGCTCCAGAGCAACGTTACATTACAGTGGTTGTGATGGACAACATCTTTCATAACATGGAGCATCTTGCAATGCACGAGCGCTACGACCTCAAGGGTTCCTGGGTGGGCAGACGTGCCATAAAAGGAAGTCGTGAACGCAATGCTTACAAAGGCACTCTGAAAGACCTCGATCTGGGAAACAAGAAAGTTTGGGTAGGAACGGAAAACAAACAAATTTTGATTGAACAATTGAGAGAAGATGCCAAGTTTCTGGCGAGCTGTGACATCATGGACTACAGTATGCTGCTGGGGATTCACAACCACAGCAAGTTTGGGGAGCGATCGATGGGCCGACCTGAGGAGCAAAACGTAACTGGAATAGCTGGAGAGGATTTTATCGATGTGTCTATTAAAGGGAAGCCAGGCCCTCCTTCCTCTAGATATGCCTCCAATGATAACGGCATAGAGCCTGAGATTAGTCCCATTCGAGTGTCCAGAAACGCTGCAAAACGTATCGCAATCGAAGAAAATGAGACCACCCTTACCACGACTACACAGCTGACTGGAGTGCCATGGTTTCGAGAGGACTATGGTGGATTGCGTAGTTGTTCTTCACTGCATCCCCGTTGTAACGAAGGGGAGAGACCACCGAGCACGCTAGTTGATGGAGAAGCACCCGTGGCCACTTATTACTTTGGTATTATTGACATTCTTCAAGAGTACAACATGCGTAAGAAAGTGGAGCATCAGTGGAAGACCAAAATTCAGTGTCAGGACAAATACGGACTGTCTGCAGTGAACCCCAAGGACTATGCTCAGAGATTTGTTGACTTTATGGAACGTGCTTTTGTTTAGATTAGACTAGAGCCAGGTTGAGTTGCAAATTATGTGTGTTTTTGTGTTGAAAGTCTTTATTAATATTAATTGCACAAACAAATTGATACATTGATAAAATTAATAGAGTAGGAAAACAATTAGCAAAACAATGAATTGTGTGAGGGGATGTTTATTCCAATTTTGGGCTAATTACTAACTCATGAAAACCAGTTCTAGTATCCATTTCTCTATTAAACATCAATTGTGAGCATTCTCCAATGACCACCTCGGCTGTAGTGAACACCACCATATCACCGAGCACATGACCTCCGACCACACCCCCTTTATCATCAGCGAGGGAGGCGTGGAGGTGACCACCATCAGACAGGGTACCAACAAGGGACACAATCTCATGCTTCCCTTCCAGTGTCAGAACCTGCATGGGATATTGTGCAGCGATCATAATAGCTGTGTTCGTTAATTCATAATTAAAGCTATGTAACAGACAGTGTGGTATAATGGACACCTTTATACAGAGGGGCCTTTGTTGAGGGGTGTGGTATAATGGACACCTTTATACAGAGGTGGCCTTTGTTGAGGGGTGTGGTATAATGGACACCTTTATACAGAGGTGGCCTTTGTTGAGGGGTTGTTTTGTACACATTTGGGACCTGGTTTTATATGAATGGTCGCTAAGAGGGGTTTCACTATTCGCTTAATATCCTACAGTCTCTTACATGATTCCTGCTAGCAGCTGTTGCTTGTGCCAGTCTCAGTTTAGCACTCTGCACACTCCCAACACAACTCAGAATGAAAGCAGCTTTGAGATTGTGTGTGGCTACAAACTCCAATAACTTCGTTGTTATCTCTTCCCCAGGTCCAAGACGAATAGCATAACACAACAGGTTGCTCCCCACACCACTGTCCTGTAGATAAGTAGAAATAGTATAGGTGCATATAAATGGATAGTAAGCTCACAGATGGTCCAGAGGCCATTGTCACAGTAGTGCAGTAGCCTCGATTACCTTCCTTGCGGCCTGTAATCAAGGTACAGCTTCTCTTCCTTTGCCTTTGGTACCTCCACCAACAATGATATCTATTGCGCATGCGCTCCTTGCGGGGTAGAATGAACATGGTTATAAAGTTTCTATGGCACCCGTTTCGCATCAAAAGATATGGATCATTGGCAGTTTCTCTTCATCTTGCTGATGGTCCTGCTCTCCTGGACAAGCAGTGAATGCAGCTTAATAAGTCAGAGCTCAATTAGAACTTGTCAAGTTGGAGATTCTAGTGAACCTAGTACAAACAATGAAGCTGGGCGAACATGCAAAGAGAAGATAGTTGTTTCCATGACTCTAATGAGCGATCAGGTAAATAAATAAATATTTCCAATTACAGTATTAATAATGTATATCTGTAGCAAAATTCTGAATCTCTATATGCGAACGTCCGTGAAGTTTACCAAACTGGAGAGTCAACGGCCAGCTTATTGAAGAAGCCATTTAGAATCGAGATATCTAAGTCTGAGACTATTTCAAGCTATCGTGTTTACTATCGAGGGGTGTGTTATGATGCATGCAAATGGAGTTTTCATTCTTATATTTTATAATAGTCTGCAAATGCAAAACCAAGTGAACATTCTTCACTCTACGAATGGAGGGAAAACTGCAGAGATCACTGGAGTGATGCTCACCTCTCTCGTCCAAGACAGCCAAAAGCTGATGGGGGTTTAGAATGGGACAGTCAGGTGAAGAATTACTATTATTCCACATCTATGTTTTTTGATTGAAATATTCCATGTATAGGGTTTTTGCTGTCGATGTGGTTCAAAGAGGCAGTCAACTTATATAAAACGTCCTGGTGCTTTTTGTGGTAACAGGGACGTAGCCACACTTTTTTGGCATGGTTATATAGAACTAGAGAATGACCAACTTCAGAAGTATGGATCCTCCATTCATTACATGAAGATGAATGACAAATGGTAAGACTTGTCACTTCTGTATTCTGTACTGGCCGCTTTTTATGCATGATTATATTTCATTCACAGGTATGATGTGTTTGATATTGACCAGCCCATACTGCAATACAAGGTGATGGTGACTCTACTGGAGTACAATGGTATACTGGGGAACACAGAGTCAGGAGTTACCGTGGGTAACTGGACACTCGTCTCCTCCTTTGAGCTCTCACCCTCCAACACTGTCAGCAGGTCTCCAAGTGGAAGGGTATGAAAGGCATACCCCGGTGTATGTAGTATTGACCTATTCTACAGGTTGTTGCAAGAATAGAGGGAGAGTTACTTGGCTCATCTGATCCCTATGATTTCATTACCAAAAAGCTACTCGTCCCTTCATCAAGAGTGTTCAGCAGTGATAATACGCAGCAACCACAGGTTAGTTCTTTCAGACTGTAGTGTGAAATATTTTTGCTGCTACCCACAGGATTCTGCTGGTATGAATGAGTGGATGCTTGTTGAAGAGAGTATGGTGGATCTTTCTGGCAAAGAGTGCAACAAAATCGGTACCTCCTTTACTGCATTCAGGTCACAGCCAGTAGCATGTCAACGAGAGTCTGGAACGTAAGTGTAACAGTCACGCATGCAGTTACACTATTCCATATCTTTATGCCGTAGGTGCTTCTCAAATCAGCCACTGGATCTACTCAAACATGACGGAGTAAGCTATTAGTACAGTTATAATAGTTGCAGTGACAGCTAGTGTTACATTATAGGAACTGTTGAAACGTGGCAAGATGGGAAAGTACCTACTCCGTAACTACGGACAAGTCCACCCCTCCACTCATCCAGATGCAGACTCATTCATCCTCCGTTTTGTCCATACTTCTCTCCATAACTCATTTGTTACCTTCTATATAGACGCCTCGGACATTCAGTTTGTCTTCAACAGCGTGAGAGGACGAATAGTTGATGTAACTGCATCTGATTTCACTGTCAACGAGGAAAGTGGTCTGATTGTGGTGGATGTTGAGAATGTGGGGGAGATAGCTGGAGACTTCCTCGTCAGCTTAGCTCATTGCCACGACGATAGAGTGCCATCCTCCAAGAAGACATCAATTGCTCCAGGACAAATTAAGAGTGTCTCGTTTGCTTTCCAAGCTTTTGTGGATGAAGCACAAGAAGTTCGGTGTGTAGGTATGTATGTTATTTAAATTTTGTATCACTTTATATTTTCCTTGTCAGTTGAGCTGTATGATGTGAATTACAATCTACTGGGTACGTCAAACGTGGAACTGAACGTCAACGTATCTTGTTTCTGCTACGGAGAATGTGGATGTGAGGTAAAGTACTTAAATATGGTTCATACATGATTTTAGTCTACTTCTTTATGTACAGTGCAGTGATAATGGGACAGTAACAGTATTCGAATGCCCGGAGGAGCCCCCTGTCGTTATTGAAACTGGCCCCATCTTCCTCAGACTGTTTTTAATAGTGCTACGAATGGTGGGCATACACGGCATTGTTGGATTCTTTGGTGGCATTCTCCTAATACTTGGGTTCATTAAGCTGTTGTTTGGTGGAGTCTGCTGCTGCAGGAAGTCTAAAGCACAGGCATACTATGATGAGCAAAGAAAGAAAGGCGCACGTGTACAACGTGAGTAACTCTACATGTACAATCATGTATATTGTTCAATGTATTTTCATACTTCAATAGAAGCAAAGCTGTTCAAGTGTACTGGTGAGTGCAGAGGGGCAAAAATGGCAAAGGCCCGCCAAAAAAGGAAGGTGAAACGGATTCGGAATTTGGGAAAAGACCCGTATCGACTAGATGACTGGAGAAACTCCTCGTTTGTTTGCAGCTGCAATGATGAGTAAGTATATAATGTACATTCACAAACTCGTAATTACGATTATTGATTAACGCTACCCTGCTAGCATCATGTGATTACATGCTATTAACATTATCTCTTGGTGTTTAATTCATACAGGCTAACCGATATACGATTTGCAAACATTTTAAAGTCACTCTGTTTCTTCTACTACTGTTTCTTCCTGCCCATCATTTGGCTCGGCCGCAAGATCTGGTGGAGTGTATTCAGAGACACTATGAAGAACAAAGAAGTTGCTAAGAGGACTTTATTACGATCGGCCAAGAAAGACCGGAAGTTGGAGACCCTTGGAATGGTGGACATTGGTGCAGAGCTTAAAAATTTAATGACCAGTGATAAAAAAAATGAACAGCTAGCACAAAGTGCTCAGAAAGCAGCTGTACTAGAAAACAAGACGAAAAGTGATATTACTGATACAACCCCTCGGTTAAAAACCAAGCTTGGGAAAAATAATCAAAAGTCCACAGCACAAAAGAAATCGTTGATTGGCAATAACGTAGAACCAGCATTACAGTTACAAACTAAGCCGAATGAGAATAATGTAAACGTTACTGATCAAGAAAAAGTAAAAACTGAAGTACCAGCAAATTTGGCAGACGCTACAGATCCTAAAGCTAATAAGAAGAAAAAATGGTGGAAGAAAGATGGAAAAAAATCCAAAATGGATAGCCAAAAGTCAACAGAACAAGTAGAATCGTTTCACTCAGCATTAGAGTTACAAACTATGCCGAATGAGAACAGCGTAAGTGCTACTGATAAAGAAAAGAAACAAACTCAAGATCCCACTAAGCTTGCAGCAACCTCAGAACCAGTGCCAGAAAATTTGGGAGACCCTCAAAGTGATAAGGCTAATAAGAAGAAAAAAGGGTCAAAGAAAGATGAACAAAAATCTAAAAAAGAAGAGAATGACAAAACTAAAGAACTTGATACCCACATTAAAAAAGATAGGAATATCGATCGAACCGCTCAAAAAGAACGCAAATTAACATCACGAATGGACAGTGCAAAGCCTAGTAGAAGAGTACCTGGCAAATCGAAACGTTCTGACTGGATGAATGAAGATGTTCCTGATTGGGATAGAGCTGATCGAAATTTTGAAAAGGCATCTAGGAGAGATGAACGTGACAGAAGATCTCCTAGAGAACCTCGATCCACCAGCAGGTCTAGGAGAGATGACAGGCAAAGCAGTGAACGCCGTGAGAGGAGAGGACAAGGCTCCAGAAGTAGAGGACCACGGGAAAAGAGAGGACGAAGTTCCAGAAGTAGAGGTACACGTGAGAAGAGAGAACACAGCTCCAAGAGTAGGGGAGCACGTGAGAAGAGACCTCGAGAGAAGACACGATCCTCCAGAGGGAGAGCTGCTAGAGAAGATAAGAAAGATCATAATTCTGACTCAGATGAATCAAAGAAAGAAGATAAACTGCCAGAAAAGAAATCGCTGAGTAGCATTGAAAGCAAACATGAAGCGTTAGCAGAGAAAGTGTCTTCACATCACAGTAAAGAACTGAACCATATTTATGATGAAATTACTTCCCAACATTCTAGTCGGCATTCGTTGGCTTCTAACAGCAAAAAAGACACCAGCGTACATAGTCAGCACAGCAGCCATCACGGATCACAGCCAAGTGTACACAGTCAGCACAGCAGCCATCACGGATCACAGCCAAGTGTACACAGTCATCACAGCAGCCATCACGGATCACAGCCAAGTGTACACAGTCAGCACAGCAGCCATCACGGATCACAGCCAAGTGTACACAGTCATCACAGCAGCCATCACGAATCACAGCACAGCCATCACGGATCACAGCCAAGCGTACACAGCCAGCACAGCAGCCATCACGGATCACAGCCAAGTGTACACAGCCAGCACAGCAGCCATCACGAATCACAGCCAAGTGTACACAGCCAGCACAGCAGCCATCACGGATCACAGCACAGCAGCCATCATGGATCTCCACAGCCAAGTGTACACAGCGATCACAGCAGCCACCATGGATCTCAACCAAGTGAACATGAATCTACCCATTCATCCAGTTTCTATTCCGATTCTAAAGATGACCTCCATTCATCACAGGCGTCCGTGCACTCAGGTGAAAGTAACAATGCAAATAGTTCCCACAAGAGCTCCTCACATTCTACTGAACACACTGGTGTTGCTACTAGCAGTTCAAGCAACTCTACAAGTCAAACTGATTCAACCAATTTGTTATCTCACACCAGCAGTGCAAGTAACAGCAATGGACGCTCTTCACATTCTACTGACCACACAGGTACGATGAAAAGCTCTTCAACTTCCAGTCACAGCCACAGCAGTACAAACAGTCCACAACAGTCACAAGAAACCAGTGGTGCAAGCTCAGAGGATAATCATGACGATTCTACTGAACAAACTCATAGCAAATCTAGTGATCATTCTGACAGCAAAGAAACTACTGAACATACCCATAGTGAATCTAGTGATCATTCTGACAACGAACCTAGTGAAGAATCTGATCATTCTGACAACGAACCAAGTGAAGAATCTAGTGATCATTCTGACAACGAACCTAGTGAAGAATCTAGTAATCATTCTGACAATGAACCAAGTGAAGAATCTGATCATTCTGACAGCAAAGAAACTACTCATAGCGAATCTAGTGAAGAATCTAGTGAAGAATCTGAGAGTGAGGATCATGAAACAGACGCAAGTGATGAAGAAAGTGAATCGGAAAGTAGCAGTGAACTATCGGACAGTGAACATTCCCAAACAGACAGTTCCGAGTCCAGTTCCAGTGAACACAGCAGTCATCCTACCTCACACACGCCCTCCAGTCATAGTCATAGTCATAGTCACAGTCATACTAGTTCTGGCTCTCACACTCGAACTATGTCCAGTTACACATCATCTACTCTCTCATCCATTGAAAGCAGGCGTCCATAATGTCTCATTACCGTTATTTATTGTATCTCATTATTATTTGATTTAATAACAAAATTTACTGTACAATGTATAATTTATAATCCTTAGAAAATAATATAGAGGGGAAATAATTATTTATACAACATAAATTATAATCATTAATTAATTTGTTAGTGAGTTGAGTAGATTACTAAATCTCTGTTGAAAGGTTTGTCCATATTGTGGGCCAAGGTTCAAGGTGCTAGTGATGGGAGCTATAGTGTCAATGGCCTCAGCTGTAGTCACTGGATTGCTAGCAAAGTGTGTCACACTCACAGACACACCACTCCATTGGAACAGGACATCAAGCTTCCTGTAGTGATAGGAAATAAATATAATTATTATTAGGACAGACGTGGGCGGGTATGGTGTGTGTGTGTGTGTGGGTGGGTAGGGTGTGGTGTATGTGTGGTGCGTGTGTGTGTGCTGACTTGTGAGCGTCTGGTGACTGTAGAGAGAGACTGCAGGCCATCAGATAGTCGTGGCTGGTCTGGAGCAGAGAGGAAGAGAGGAGCGGTCGATCAAATGTCTGTAGAATCACCCACTTCAGATCACTAGCCACTGAACGTGCCACTTGGCCCTGGTGTAGCAGAATCTGTAGGGCATCAAAATCACGGGTATACACAGTTAAAATTGCGTGTCTATGATGTTAAATTTACACACAAAGTAATAAAGAGTTCCATGCTTAAGTTATGGGCAGCCAGGCAAAGTTATGGAATAGCAGGTGAATTATTATCTATCTCAGTACCTGATGCTTTAAGGCACACATGAAGCGATCCTTGTCCATGTTGTATAGGAACTCATTGCCATCAAGTTTCTTCAAAGTGAATTTGTCCACCGTCAGCGTCACTATCACAACACCTCTGTTAATTAAGAGAACATACTAACACAAGTCAATACAAAGCAGTGGTACCTTTGTGATGGTTCTGAGGGGCTGGCAAGTGAGAGAGTGTACTCTGTTCTGATGAGACTTTGACTAGGCAGCCAGGTCACCCTCAGTAGAGGGTCATCACAGCTAGAGCACAGCTCAGACATCCATCCATGAACACTAATACAGGGGAACCAGACTGATCAAAATACTGTACTGTGGATAGCCACACCCAAACAGAACTTACAGCTCCTCATTGCAGGAATGTTGTGCCTTGTCCAAAAACAGTTTAAAAACCCCACTCCTAAAACAGAACGAATGATACAAGCTAGCCACTCAATAATATAGTCACAGTGCACTCACTCAGTGGTAATGCCTTTGATGTCTCCCTCCCTACAGGGGACCACACTAGCACTGCTGAGCTTAGTCTGGGCTGAGAATCCAACAGTGGAAGGTTGGGGCTTGCTCAATGTGGACACCTGTGTTATCAGTAAGAGTCACGCATCACTTAACATCAACCTGTACACAGCATCTGATTAAAAAGGCCATCACAACGGTTGCATATACAGTGTACATGTAACTAACAGAGTACAGGGCCTAGGGGGGTACAGCAAAAATATTATAACAAATACTGCGAAAAACAAATTAAAATTTGGTTTTAGTTCGAGAAATCTTTCAGTTGCCATAACTTGAGTTCCGTGGATCCAATTTCACTGCTTTTGTGATTTTCTGAAAGCTTAGAAAGAGATCTTTCAAATGGTACCATCAACGTTCATATTTAGGAGATGACAGAATTTGTCAATTTCGGCCAAATACCATGGATTATATATAGCCCATGGTCCAAAGGGAAAAATGAGAAATTATGGCCCCAACCAAATTTTGGATTAAAACACATCATTTGAAAGGTCTCTTTCTAAGCTTTCAGAAAATCATAAAAATTTTGAAATTGGATCATCAGAACTAAAGTTAATGGCTGTTGAAAGATGTTCAACTATAGAAGGTAAGGTGAGAGGTACAGCACAACGATTAATTGTCAGTACCTTGCGTTGCTTTTCTCTGAGTAGCTGCTTCAGAGCCACCACCAGTGACCAGTGTGGAGTGTGTGGGAGGGGGGAGGGTTGGGAGGTGCCATTATCGTACTCGTGGACGTGAAGAACAGACAACCAGCACTGGGGACTCAGCTAATGTGTGTAGCACATACATGATTGATTAGCAGATTATTAAAATTACGTACCAGAACATTGATCTTGTTTGAGGACACTTTGTGTTGCACTGTTGGTTTTTGGTTGTATGCCTCCTTAGCAATCTATAGAAAAAAGCAGAAATAGAATCTACACACAGTACACTTGACCTACTATTGAGAACAGCTCCTGATTGAAGAGCACGTTCTGAGCCTCCAGTAGTTTCACCTCCCATTCTGGTAGGCCCCTCCTCTGCTCATGGGCGTGACGGTCGATGTGGGTGGGTGACAGGGACGACAGGTCGGGAAGCTCTGTGTGTGTGGGTGTGGGGTAGCATATGCCATGAGGGAAACTTGCCAATTGACTCTAGAACGATGAATTTCACGTACTAAACTAAGAGATTGATGCTAAATTAAAATTATTTGCCTTGATGATTTTGCATCTCAAAGAGAGGAAGCTGTACGTACATACGTAGCTATTGCACATAGTACCATACTAACCTTCCACAGGCTGTGGTGACAAGAACACAGCAATCTCACTCTTCCCCCTCAGCTCCTGGGGGACCACCACCTCGACCACACCCCCACCCTCTCTCTTACGCACCTCAAAGAACACAGGTCTTTTGTACGAACCAGCTACAGGGGACGACAAACACAATTGTATAAAGAATATCATGTCATCATCACTTCTCTGAGTGTACAATGTACACCCATTTCAGAAAAAGTACCTAAAATTGAAAATTTTGACCCGAAAGCAATCACTGGTCAGGTACCTGAATGATAGCCCAGGTCTCCCACTATGACACCACTGGGCAATCGTCTCAGTCGCCACCTCTTCCTCATATTGGAGAGGGCCTGGTGGAACTCCACTTCTCCTCGAGTAGAGCTCTTTGAGAGCGTGGCTGTCCCTGCCTGCAAAATTTTACCGGCTTTTTCCAGTGACTTTTTCTTAACAATGTACTGTTGTACAGGTGAGGGGGCGGTTGTGGGGTTGGAGAGGACTGGATCAAGCGCTATATACTGGCGGTGGTGTTGGATGATTTGGAGGACGTCAGAGAGTACGCTAATCTCAGTGAGGGCTTGTCTGAAAGTACATGTGTGTGTGTGTGTGTGTGTGTGTGTGTGTGTGTGTGTGTGTAGAAGGCCAGATAATTTATTCTTACTTGAGTTTTGAATGTGGCAATTCCCACGGCCATTTTTGAGCACTTTTTTTCGGTGGAGGTTCCAATTCTTTCCTGTCAATAGAATCGGTGAAATCCACTCGTTGAGCAAGTTCCGTCAACTTCTGCGACACAGTGGTCTTCCTGCAACATGTGCAGTGGGATAGGATCATTGTCTAGTATAATCACTCACTCCTGTAGTATCTCCTCTCCCTCATAGTTGATCTCCCTAATCTGGTTGGTGTGGAGAGATTCGACACACACCTTGAACTCATCAGGAGCAGCCATTTCTCAGTCTCGCACCACACTAGCCCTAGCCTCGTCCCCAGGCCGAGTTGTCTCTAAAATAACGCTATGTCATGTTGGCTACTTACGTTATTTTAGAGACAACTCTCAGTCTCTGCAGCTGCAATGGTGCTGAGATTTATGATATGGGGCTGCATATTTTTGGCCTAGGCTGGATACTTTTTGCAGTATTCAGTTTGGACGGGAGCCTTGCAAGCTTGATAGCCTCCAGTGAGATACAAGCATGCTCCAGGACCACTGCCAACTCTGAGCCTATGTCTGCAGAGGGAGAATCTTGCAGCCAAAAATTTGTCGTCAGTTTAGCAGTGCAGAGCGGCCAGGTATGTAAGCTGATGATAGATCCAATAAATTCACTGATTTGTTCATTGCAGGGTGAATCGGGTACTATATATGCAACCATTAAACATGTTGAAGAAAGCAAGCCCAGTGAAGATGGACAGTTAATTCGTAGCAGGAAGCAACTCACGAAACCACTTCGGATAGTCGTTACCAAATCAGACGTCTATGTCGCTTATCCATTGAAACTATTGAAGGTGATATTATATAAAGTAGCTGATTGAGTACTAACAGCACTTTGTATGCAGCAAGCTGTCAATCACGGTCCGTTTGAAGCTGCTCACAAATGGACAGTAAATGCGTGGGTTGGAGCGTTTAGGACGACTAATGATGATGCAACTTGCGTGTGGAGTGAATTGAAAAAATGCCCCGGCTACCAGACAGTGAAAGAAAATGTAAGGCAGACAGACAATGCTCTTTGAGTTTATAACTTATAATACATGTAGGGCTATTGTTGTGAGCCGACAGAGGGGGAAAGATGGCCAGAGGTTCGTGGCGATGCAGCATGGAACTATAAGAGAGGCCATGATACCGAATATGCAGAGACATCAGAATGGACAAGAAGCAATGTTATGGCCATCTGTGCCTACAACGATCCCCTCTGGTAAGCTATCGTTTCACTGACTGTTTAAAAACTTCGTCTTTTTTCCAGGTGGCGTGTGTATGACATTGGTGATCCCCATGTGCTGTACCGCATCAATGTGACAGTTCAACAGTTAAGCTACATACAGCAGACGACAGTAGAGAGTGATTCTGAAGCAAGCGATTCTGAAATAAGCGATTCTACTAAGGTTGTACCTAAAGAGGTGTGGCACACTGTTGGCTATGCTATTATCGGGCCTGAGAGGATAGGTGACAATACTAACAGACAAAAACCAGGCACCAGCTCTGGACCTGAGGTACGCTCATTCTCACAACTGTAATATTAGATGGTGGTATACTGTTCATTATATCATTAGATCAAGGCCGAGTGGCAGGGGGACTTTGCTACCACATCATCATTCGCTAATCTCAAGACAAAGTATTTCATTTTTCCCAATAGGAAGATCTCCTACAGTTACTACAGCAATCCATTCTACAAAGAAAAGGAGAAAGATGTGAGTACTCTATATATATATTGGAGCTCAATTACACAGTTTGTTTAACAATTGTACGTATATAGGTCCCCAAACAAGACGTTAACTTGATCATTGACAAGCACATGTTTGACTTTACTGGTGAGTCATGCAACAAAATAGGAGTGAGAGACGTAACCATCATTAAACAGCCAAACAGATGTCTGCAGAAAACAGGATCGTAAGTCCATCGAATAAATTGCATGATTACGTATAATTATTTGTGCTCCACTTTCAACAGGTGTTTCATATTCACACCCAGGACAGTTCTCAAAACAGCGAGGGTATGGTTTTATACATGTACAGTTGTATCAATAGAGCTACATAATGATGTGCTCTGACTGTACAGGACTTGGAGAAGGGTGGTGTGAGGTCCCACTACTTCCCAACATTTTATGGTGACCATCGAGGATTCATACAAACAAGCGAAGGGATCAACCTCCTTTACCGATCAGATCACATTCATAAGAGTCTTGTCACTCTGGAGTTCACTGCAGCATCCATCTCATTTGTGAACAAATTGTAAGTTCCTTGTAATGGAGCAACGGACAATTTCATAATCAATTATACTCAGGAGCCCTGGAAGAATTGTTGAGGCGATTGTAGAAGATTTTCTTGCCCTGGCTGGATCCAGTTCTCTCTCAGTCACTGTTCAAAACACAGGATCCATTACCTCCTCATACTCAGTAAGTGATACACTGTGCATTACCAAGGCTTCATTGTAAGGGGGGGGCTCACCCCCTCTGTGAATTGTCAGCTTAAATTCAGCTTATTCGCACACACACCCCTCCCCCCTAAATTTCTATAGGCTAGTGAAATGAATCCTTTTTTCCTGCAGGTTTCCATTGACGACTGCACAGATGGAATTATACCTATAGCCGAGAAGAGAAAGACTATAACACCTCGGCAGCAAGAAACCTTTCTATTTGAGATCTCCTCCTCACTCAATATTGACTTCAGCCACAACTGCACAAGTACGTAACTATATACAGTCTCTGTATTTATTGACTGCGTACTCACCTTCTCTTACGTTTTGTTTGTATAGTTTTACTGAGTGATAATAATGGGAAGGTACTGGGCATTAAGATCGTGAACTTTGACACGTCAGAAGGCTGCGTGTACTGCCCTGATGGGATGTGCGACTGTGACGTAAGTTATAGATATTCAGCCCATACAGTATTGTCATGTAATGATAATTCATGCATACATACATGTACATATAGTGCAAGGCTAAGATTTTGGGCAATCTGACAGCCAGTGTTGGATGTTCTGCTGAGAGGATAATCCAACCAATCCACAACAGCAGTGTGATTTTCACTGCCCCGTGTTATCACTGTTGGTTCACTGATACTTTCAAGGACCCGTACAAAGCTCTATTTACAATCGTGACGTTTCTGATGGCTCTGGGAATGATAAAGCTGCTCTGTTGTCACATATGTTGTAGGAGAACAGATGGACGACAGTTTGACGTGGCTGGAATCATACTGGGAACAGCCAACTTGGATCACACTTGGAAGTAAGTTTATATATCTACCTCCAAGACCACTTCTATAGCTAACTCATTTTGCAGAAAGCAGAGAAGCTCTACACTCCACTTTCTGCTTGGGATGTCGTTCTTTCTCTACCTGCCCCTACTGCCCTGTGTGATCTTGCTGTGTAGATGGAAACGGCAAAGAAAAGCCCGGAAAAGATTGACCATGAAAACAGAACGAAAGAAACAACGTCTCGTGCAAAAAAAGAGGGCAGGTAATACGTTTGAGTATGCTTACAGAATGTGTGTGTGAGTGTTTGCAATATATATACAGCTTTACTGGCTATGAAGGGACTTATGATTCAAGAGGAGATGACGATGGCAGAAGCCCTAAAAGTGATGGAGGAGGGTCAAAGGGCACCGGGCAGACTAGCTCCCATGTTGCCACCCAAAGTTTTAGGTGTGTGTATATGTGTCATAGATATTTAATAATTATGACTTTTGATTGCAGTGGTGTCTTCATCTTCTGACACTGACAAGCACGATTTCAACTACACGAGTAGCAGTGAGGATATCCCAGAGGTGTGTGTAAAGTGTGTACTAAGCTAGCTGTTATATCACTCTGCATGATACTCGATCTCTATTATTTATTATATTTAATGCAGAATTTTATGGCTGCCATGAAAAAGAAGTCACCATTACTGGGCCCAAGAAAAGCAGCTGGTAACGGTCGTCCCATGGCAGGAAGAGTTACTGGCAAGAGGAAAGGTCCCAAGAAACGAGCTACTGGGCCAATTGGAAAATCTAACAATCCAACCTCGAAAGAACCAATGCAGAAGAAAAGTGGTACCGGAGGCAAACTAGGTGGCAAGCAGCCCAGACAACCCATTGGAAAAGAGCCCAGACAACCAATTGGAAAGCAGCCCAGACAACCCATTGGAAAAGAGCCCAGACAACCAATTGGAAAGCAGCCCAGACAACCCATTGGAAAAGAACTCAGACAACCCATTGGGAAGCAGCTCAGACCACCGAAGAATCGCACTAACAAACCAATGAGAGACAAAGGACCTGTGAAGAGGAGTGGTGGAGGTAAAGTAAGAGTGAGCAGTCGTCCCAAAGCATCGAGAGGACATGGAAACAAGAGTAGTGGACACAAAAGTGGTGGCCACAGGAGTGGTGGCCACAGGAGTGGTGGACATAGTGGCGGACATAGAGGCGGTGGCGGACACAAGAGTGGTGGCCATGGAGATGATAAAGATGAAGATGACGAACACAAACGAGATGATAAATTTAAAGAAGCTGATCATTCAAGCCGGTCCAGTGATGATGGGAAGCATGAGAAACACAAACATCACAGTGATTCAATCAAATCTCTACACAGTCACAGTTCACACAGCATCAAATCTAAAGATCACAAGAGCATTGCGTCGATATTGAGCAGCAAACTGAGTAGCCTTCTATCAAGCAAGATATCGAAGCATTCCAGTCATTCACACACTAAGAGCCATTCATCTAAAGACAGTCATACAGGAAGCAAGCATACGCACACAGGAAGTGAACATACGCACAGCAGTCATGGAAGCAAGCATACGCACACAGAAAGCGAACATACGCACAGCAGTCATGGAAGCAAGCATACGCACACAGGAAGTGAACATACGCATACAGGAAGTGAACATTCGCACACAGGAAGCAAACATACGCACAGCAGTCATACAGGAAGTGAACATACGCACAGCGAACATAGCGATGAGGACAATCATTTGAATGAACACAGTGAGGATGAACATACTGATGAGACCCATGATGATGATGACCACCATGACCACCACAGCGAAGATGATGATGACCACCATGATGAAAGCGAAGATGATGATCACCATGAGGAAGATGAGGACGACCATGATGAAGATGAGGACGACCACGAGGAAGATGAGGACGATCATGATGAAGATGAAGATGACCATGACGAAGACGAGGACGATCATGATGAAGATGAGGACGATCATGATGAAGATGAGGACGATCATGATGAAGATGAGGACGATCATGATGAAGATGAGGACGATCATGATGAAGATGAGGACGATCATGACGAAGACGAGGACGATCATGATGAAGATGAGGACGATCATGACGAAGACGAGGACGATCATGATGAAGATGAGGACGATCATGATGAAGATGAGGAACATGATGAAAGTGAAGATGAACACAGTGAACATGACGAAAGTCACTCGGATCATTCTGACCACTCCGATCATCACTCTGATCATCATTCCGAACACTCTGACCACTCAGATCACCACTCTGATCACCACTCTGATCACCATTCTGATCACCACTCCGATCACCACTCAGATCATTCCTCTCGCTCATCTCATCACAGCCTTGTTGAGGACGATGAAAGTGACTATTCTGAGCATCATTAACAATATTATCTCATTTCTATCATTTTATAATCATTATCCATTACATTGTCATGCATTCAATTGTTTATTAATTTTACACAATGTTCAGTGAGTTATTAAAAACGTTTGAAAAACCATTGAATATCACACAGGTATATACATTATAATAATGAATAGCTGAATAGCATTGTCTAAAAACAGAGTTCCTATAATTATATATTACAAGCATTCTCCCTTGGTTTTAGACAGTTCCATAAAGTCAACTGCTATAGACCCGATGTACTCTCTGCATGTGTGTGTATGTGTGGGGGATATATAGTGGAGAAGAAGTAAAGCACATTGTCCAAGAGATGGTTAGCTGTTCGTCACGTACCTCATTCTGTCTACCAGCTCATCCACACTCCAGCGAGGGCTGTACGGGTAGTCACTGATCTCAGACTGACAGGGCATGCTGTGGAAGCGATGGTACACAGACTGTAGGAACAGTGTGGGCTTCTCTTGAGGGAAAGAATCAGAGAAGGAAACTGTGTGTGTGGGAGGGTAGCAATTTTATAGAGTTGCCAGAAGGACTCGTGAAACAATGCTAGAGATTAGGTTCACTATACAAGATCTGTGCATACTCACATCTGGCTATGAAAGAGAATCCTTGTAGCTCAAACAGATATGACATCATTTTAAAGTCCTCAGTGTCGTACTCCAGCACAGACTGACCAAACACACTCAGGAAAGCAGCCACACACTCCTTCCTCATGATATAGCTCTGTACAATTGACTGGACCTTCTCTTGTAGTATTCGCTGCACCACGTCTACATAGTCTATAATGTGGGAGGTCCTCTCTCCCCCCCACGAGGGCAGACGAATCTGATGGCTCCCACCAAGCATCCTAGAGAAGGTGGGGCATAAGGACTTAGTTACCAATAAGTACACAATAGAATACATGTACTTGACTAGAATGATATGAGGATAATTATTTGTTTGGCATACTTTTCCACTCTTGGTGACAGGAACAAGGAAGTGGTGACTTTGGAGCCTACTGGTGGATGGTAGGTGATCAGCAGAGCAGCCTCATCATTCCCAGGGTTGTTCTATAGTGAGCACCAGTACACAGTAGGTGTGGGGGTGAGGTGTGAGGGGTGGGGGGTGGGGGTGAGGTGTGAGGGGTGAGGGGTGAGGGGTGGGGGGTGAGGGGTGGCTTACCTTTGTCAGGTAGGCTGGTATGGAAGAAAAATCCACTGAGAGAAGAATATAGAACTTTGTCACTGGTTCGAAACATTGCTGCAACAATAAATAGGATAATAATAATAATATAAGTAGAGCCTCTCACTTTGTCTGAAGGCTTTGTACAGTGTACGTCCACATTGGAGAAACAGTCACCGCCTTCTAGAGTGGAGAGCTCAAACTTTAGTCTCTGTTGTTGCTCTACTATGAGGCGATGATGGGACTTGTACTCCGAGAGCAGCTCCTCCAGCAGGGAGCACAACGAGCAGGAATTTCCCCTACTCCATCTGGCCAGGGTCTGTGTGTGTATGGGTGGAGGGGTGGAGGGGGCGTGTACTATGCTTTGTGCACACAGGGCCGAAAATGCAGTATTAAATCTGAATTTACAGGGCCGAAAATGTAGACAAAGACCACCCATCACTTGCTACTGTAAATATGTATTAGCGTAATATTCAACATACTGTGAGTTTCTCAATATCAGGGTCAAAGTTTAATTCATCATCTTCAGCACTGAATATGACATCAGGGGGGTCGTCAAGGTGACGGCGATCAAACACCACCTCCCCTGAAACAGCAGCAGAGAAATCATCAAATAGCGGTGATAAATAATTATTGAAGGTCTCAAATGGAAATTAAACGCTATGTGTGTGGATTGCTGCACTAACTGCAATAGGCCATCTAGTTAGAGACTTACGCTCATTTTTAACAAAGGTCAAAGTTCGCAATCAATGACTTCCGTTTCCGCAAAATACACAGTTTATAACTTTTTACCGGAGGCCTTCAATTGAATGAGTACAGCCACTTACAATACACTTGAGAGCCACAGTAAGGTATACCCAGAGTAAACCTGTCACACGTACGCTCGTTAACATGCTCCATACAACTGCAATTAAATGCAATATCATTTAATATCATCGATTATCACAATCTACCTCACCTAGATTTCGGTTTTGAGACCTCCAGAATGCCTCCCTGTGAATTGAGAGCCATATCTGCAAAGCACTGGTCTAAGAAGGGCGTGATGGTTGGATGAATCATCGTACAGGCGTTCCTTGTGTCGCTACTGAGGCTCTGAGTTCTAGCAAGCTTGTCCATTTTCTATAACAAAGCTCTCCAAATAGAGCGCATTTACAACTGTAGTGATTCTAGATAATGCGCATCATAACAACGTTTTCTAAATAGAGTGCATTCATTACCCACGTGGACTTAGCTTGAAACTGTGTGTACAACTTTGTCTTTGGAGAATGCAGAAGCTTCGTGTTGTGATAAAGCCTAAACTGAGGCCGAGGGCAGCTCCTAAAGCAAGAGCGGTAAACCCAGCCCCTCAAATGGTGGATACAATCATCATAAAACCGCAATCCAAGGTAAAAACCACAATTTATTAATAAACAAAAATAAGAATAGCTGTTGTATCCCCCAGCACCCAGCTCTGACACAATTGGGCAACTCTCGTGTGGTACACAGTTTCTCAGAGCTGTCTCTACGGTCTGACGTGGTAGCAGCTCTGGAGGGGTCAGGGGTCAGCCAGCCCACTGTCATCCAGATGCTCGCTATTCCAAAAATTGCACGAGGAAAAAATGTCCTTATTGCCTCTGAAACTGGTAACTTCATCACTTATAATCTTGTTTATTATGAACCACTCCCTCCCCTCAGGTTCTGGTAAGACGCTGACTTACCTTGCTCCTCTAATTAGTCGGCTACGAGATGAAGAGGAAGTGTGTGGTCTTGTCCCTAGATTGAGACGCCCTAGAGCTCTAATCCTCCTGCCATCACGAGACCTGGCTGCTCAAGTTCTGAGTGTTGCCAAGTCACTTTGTCATAAGGCACGATTCAGAGCAGTGGGGCTAATCGGAGGAGTCAAGAGGGTGTGTATATCATTAATTTCCAATTATTATGCTCATTACTGAATAAACTATCGTATTTTGTTTTGTGCAGAGGTTCATCAAAGATGCCCTCCTTCATCCAGTGGACCTAGCTGTAGCCACACCTAGTTCTCTTCTGCGCTATCAGAAAGAGGAGCGACTGTGGTTGTCTGATCTCTCCCATCTCGTGATTGACGAGGCAGACACACTATTTGACAGATCGTTCATCGAAGAAACGCTCAAAGTCGTCAATACAATCAAACTTCGCAGTACGAAACCCTCGGCTGTCCCTGTAATTAGTGAGGATGCACAGGTCACTGTAGTGGGAGCTACTCTCTCCCAACCTGTAGTCAAGAAGATTGAGTCACTTGTCCCGGTAAGATTGTGGTTAGTTTTGTTCTTTCATTTACTGTTTGTTTTTGCAGAATTTGAAAAAAGTGAGCACCAAACATGTGCACCAAATCCTTCCGAATATTCAACAAACTTTCATCAGAACTGCACAAAATGAAAAAGCAGGTATATAAATCTTAGAAAGATACCTAATTGAAATTAATGAAACTCTAAGTTATGGCGCCTGAAAGACTTCCATTGATTAAACAGAATATCTTTTAACAACCATAACTTTAGTTCTGATGATCCAATTTCAAAATGTTTATGATTTTCTGAAAGCTTAGAAAGATACCTTTCAAATGATGTGTTCAAATCCCAAATTTTGTTCGGACCATAATTTGGCATTTTTCGCCTTTGGACCATGGGCTATAATCCATGGTATTGGGCCGAAATTAACAAATTCTTTCATCTCCCGAATATGAACATTGATGGTACCATTTGATAGGTCTCACTGTAAGCTTTCAGAAAATCAGAAAATTATTGAAATTAGATTCACGGAACTCAAGTTAATGGCGACTGAAAGAGTTCCGGGAGCCATTGATTAAACAGGGGGAAGCTGTCATAACTTTAGTATCATTGTTCCAATTTCAATTGTTACCTCAACCTGTTATATAATTATTTCATTGCACAGAGAAACTTGTGTCCCTGATAGAAGACTACCCAACGGATGTGTTTATGGTATTCTGCAACACTGTATCATCGTGTGATTGGACATCTCGTTATCTCAAAGAGCACAATGTATCAGTGGTTAAACTACACGGAGGATTTGCTCCACAAGTAAGCTAGCTTCACCTATCATCCAATTATCCCACGCTCTCTTGCCCTTTCTTCTCCACTCTTTCATCTTTGTTATGATGACATTGTGCAGGACAGACGACATCTCCTGAGGGAGTTTTCCGAGGGCAGTGCTCGAGTGTTAGTGAGTACAGACATTGCATCTCGTGGCATCGACTCCACCAGTGTAAGCTAGAGGATGTAGACCTGCTTGTGGTGTGTAGATAATCATCGATTGTGCACTGTACATTAGCAACTGTGCTACAGCTCCTACCTACATGTACACACAGACTGTGTATCTCCTTGTCTCTTACAGGTGAATCATGTGGTACAGTTTGATTTCCCCACCAACTTACCTGATTACCTCCACCGCGTGGGGAGGACGGGACGTGTGGGCTCTCTAGCCAACAGCTGTCGAGCTACTGCCTTCATGACTCATCGCAGGGACATTAGAATGGCCTGGAAGATCAAGGTATGAGGAGGAAGGGGGAGGTACCTATAGAGCTACTCATTCTGTCATCACTGATACACCGAGGAAGTGGTTGATTTTTCTTGTTTCTCTTAACACTCACACAAACTTTTCATAATTCCTATACTACCACCCACACACTCACCCACACACACCACACAGGACGCTGCAGACAGACAAGCTGATGTATTGGACAGCAAGTCGCTGCAAGCTGACACACAGATACTGTTACCTAGGAAACAACACAAACTAGCTACTGTTGGCTAACTCCATTTATAGAATAATGATTATCTTCTAATTCCAATTTGCAACAGCAACTGTTCAGAATCATGAAAGGTTAAAAATAAGTTCATAAAGTAAGAACGTAACATGACAGAAGCGGTTATTGTACATAAAATGTTCAGAGTTCTGTGTTATCTTGACTTGTTGTCTTCTCTCTGTGATGTGTGTGCATGTGTGGTTACAATATTAAACAGTTTTTAGACACGAAGCGCTACCCCTCCCCCCCGCACCAGCGCTACCCCTCCCCCTCACACCAGCGCTACCCCTCCCCCCGCACCAGCGCTACCCCTCCCCCTCACACCAGCGCTACCCCTCCCCCCGCACCAGCGCTACCCCTCCCCCCACACCAGCACTACCCCTCCCCCCACACCAGCGCTACCCCCCCCGCACCTGTACTCTCCCTGTCTCCCTTCTCAGCTCTTGTACCACAGTAGCCAGAGCCTCAGGGTTCACCCCGGCCTCCAGCAGCTGTACACACACTCGCAGCGTCTCATCGTCCAGACCAGTGTTCAACAGTTGAGATATCTCCCTCACCGCTGGAGGGGGTGAATATGTAATCTGATTAGTGTCATGTGAGATCAAGTACAGTATGGCCTGCGAAACTAGTGAGGTCCAGGCTTACTTTTCATTGCTTCTCTGACTTCCAATAGCTTCTCAGCTGAAGTGGCTTCCTTCCTTGACCTCTCTCTTTCTTTGCTAGTCGTCATGATGGTTTAAACAGAGTGTACAAGGGAGAGAACTTGTTTAGAATTTGCAATGGTGCGCTTCATATAGAGGTAAGAATTAATCTGTTTAAACTTTGAACTATTAACTTTGAATTGAACCTTGAACTTTTCAGTAAGAGTTTAAAGTTTATAAGTGAGGAGATTGGGCTGCATGCAAGCCACCATGCAGTGAATAATGGCTGCAAAGCTTGGATACGTGAGTCTAAAGCAGCTAGTCAAGGTGAGTGCTGCCATGAGCAGGTCTCCCATGCAGTAACCTTCTCCCTGCAGGTGGGTGATGACTCCATGCTCATTCTGCACACTCACATACTCCCGAGGCTGTGCACTCAACCCTCTCCATACGAATGGTTCACTGACAGGGTCAATCAGGTATGGGAGGGGTGCACCATTGAGCATGTTGCAAATGTGTATTGCTATTATTCGCATAGTCGGGTCACGGTGTATCCTTGATCCAGACATACTTCCTCCCATGCACACACAGGAACTATTAGCATAGTCGGCTCACGGTGTATCCTTGATCCAGACATACTTCCTCCCATGCACACACAGGAACTATTGGCAGCTGTTCACGACATACTGATCAACCGATCCACTGCCAATATCAGAGCAACTTTTGAGGGTGTCACAGAGGGCACGACAAAACATGATTCCACTGGGAATTTTCTGTTCAGAAAAAGTACTACCCATATAGTTGTGTTGTGTTAGGCCCTCAATGTAATATTCTTTTGCAGATTCTTGTTTTAGAGGACTATTCATTTTCAAAACTTCCACTCGTGTCCACATTCTCCTGCCCAACCAGGTAGGTAGTGGTACTAGTGCGGTTGAGCTAGAGCCATGTATCACTGACTGTATTGGTATGGAAATATGATATCAGTGACTTGCCCTCCAGTCTGGCATGAGAGCTTCTCCTGTGTGCGTTGCCTTCACTAACGAGCATGGTAGACGGGTACTGCCCTTCCTCAACACACACTCTCAAGGTGACACTGGTGTTCCTACAGAATGTCATCCTGAAAGTTACAAGCTTCACTCTCATTTTGTTCTGTTGTGTAGGTCAAGGGTATAAGTCGTTTAAGATGCTACCAGATTGTCTCCATGCCTACGTGGACCGTTGTGAACCTTTCAGCTCTCTTGGAATATTCAAAGTTTGTACACCACTTAATCAAGTATTGCTTGCTCTATCAGAAATTTGCATCATAACCACACACATACATACTTCATATACAGGTGCTTAAGATCCTTTCCCCCAAGCACAAGGTAGCCTTGGATATAGCCTCGTACTTCAGACCCACTGAGACGGGAAACCCCCCTGAGTTAGGAGAGGCCTTCCCCGAGGTACCAATGGCCGGGCTCCAACAAAGACGAACTAAAAAGAACACTTCAAAAGCAACAAAGCAGAAGTTGAGTAAATCTAAAACCCAAACCGTACCATCTAACCAGCCACTGATTGACAAAGCCCTTCAAGATGCAACAGCTACTGTCACGGCACAGACATTATATTCTGAGACTAATTTACCTGCAGACTTTCTTGATGATTTATTTGACTTCAATTCACAGCCCTGTAACGAGGTTGTCCCTTCAATTAATGACACTAACGAGGACAATGATCTCACCCCACCTCTAGACATTGACCCCCCACCCATCAAGAAACATGCCAGAAATTCTACCAGAATAAAAGGACAATCGCATACAAAATCGCATACAAAATCTCGAAACGTTAAAGCACATTCAGTGAGCGAACTTATCAGAAGTAACGGCCTTAAACATAAATCTCTCGTTTTAAAGAACGAAAAATTGTCTAGTAACAAGCAATCAAACGCTCTAGAGCCAGTCTCACAGATGTTTAGTGATCCTGATGAATTCCCTAATGATGAGACGTTCCCCCTTACTCCCATACCCTCGATTACAGACATCACCACTGTCACAGGAGGTGGTTGTTCCCATGGCAATGAACAGGTGTTGGAGGATGCGACCACCAATCAGAGGGCTCAGTCTCCCCCAGTGTCCACCACCTCTAGTACTGAGTCACTGTCTGCTCGTGACATGGAAGGTATGTACTGTCATTCTCTGTGTAAGTACTGCGTGTCTAATTATCCTTATAGTAAAGAATGATGATCTTAAGATTTTGTGCATTTTTGACTAAATAAATTTGTAAGTATTTGCTACCTTCCTTCCCGTATGTGTATAGTTTGCATTGCTGTCAATGATGGTTCAATAATTATGTTTTGATTGACTGTTCTTGTGTATTATACACAGAGGTGTGTATTCTGGTGTCCAGTGATGAGGAGGTGATTGTCACCGGGAGTCAGAAGGGAGGCAACAAAAAGAAGAAGAGGAGGATGGTTAAGTCACTGCTATCTCTGGAGCAAATCATGGACGGAGTCAGGTGATTGCTACTACTAGTATCCTTGTTGTCTGGCTTCAGACGTCAGTAACATTGAGTAGTAAAACACCTCTAACCCGTGTCTATAGCCCGTGTCTCTAACCCGTGTCTCTAACCCGTGCCTCTAACCCGTGTCTCTAACCCGTGTCTATAGCTGTTGTACTTGTATCTCTATCAACTCTTTGTCTGTTTGTAGTCGAATAAAGGACATGACGCAGGCAAAGATCATTCAATGGCTCAGGCTACGCAAACCACTGATTGTCGATATCTTCAAGGGGAGGCTGCTCTCGCAGAGGCACTCTGACTACCTGGTGGGGTCCAAAAAGAGAGGTGTGTTGAATTAGGGAAGTGATTCTAAGGATTTGGGATTTGAAAAATGTGAGTATTTTTGTTTTATGTGTTCGGTAACCCATGGCATGCTCTTAATTGGGCCCAATTTGATAAAAACAAAGGCTATATAGACATATACCCTGTAGTTATACTGTGTTTGTTGTATATAGTCATAGTGATAGAAGTGTGCGTGTGCTATTGCTCTGTATGTGTGTGCATGTGTTCTCAATGCAGCCATGCTCAAATATCAAATGGATACGAGCATGTTTAATGAAGAGCAGTTGGAAACTCTACACACTAACGTCCTCAACGTGTTCTGCTCCCAGAGCATGAAGGTATGTAGCCATTGTGTGTGTTGTCGTTGTTGTCATGGTTTCACTGCAGTACTTTGACTATGTGATGAACGTGCTGATACCAGAGTGTGTCATAAGACTGATTGCTGACATCAACGGAGTTTCATTTGATGAAGTAATTCATGATTACTATAACTATGAGTGTAATATTATATATCCATCTCTCATGTAGGCGGAGGAGATGATGTACACTTTTGAGAGCAGCATTGATCTTTGCCAAGACAACTGAACCTGTATACTATAATATTTATCATTATTCATTATTTAATCTTTGTTCATGTTTCATTCATTCATCTTAATAAATAAATAAACTAGTGTTCAAGCTGGCGCTGTGCTAATGCCTCTCGCCATGTTTTTGCTTTCGCTCAAAAGTATTAGAGTGTTATAGAAAGGTTAATAATTTGCAATAATTATGATTTCAAATTGACAAAATAGGTGTTAGCAATTGAATGAACATTAAACACAGTAACAATAATACAAATTGAAAATAATGTAGAAAAGGTTGGTTTGTGGCTTACCTGGACCTCAACAAAGAAGAAAATTGATTCTGATTCTGCAAAATGGATTATCTTACACGTGGTATTGAGCGCGCATGCGCATTAGATCTACATCCAGGAATAGGGGTGTGTCTGCAAGTTCAATCAACAATGGCTACTAAAATAGCTAGCTTCTTTAGCAGCTCTTTCTAACTCTTGTAGCCAACAAAAAGCTAGCGCTTAAGTGCAAGGCTAACTCATAAGTTGAATAGAAAGTTTGTGCGAACAGATGATGCTATGAAAGATTCTGAAGAGACTGCAACAGCCTTCACAATGTGAGTCAAACTAGCCCTAACTCGAGAAAGAAGCTTTAGTTTGCTAATCCACGAATCAAAATCCAAGAGAACGTGGCTAGAAGCCTATAGAAGCTGTTAGTTTTCGTCGCATTGTAACCGTTGAGCAGTTATAGCTGGAATACACACACACACACACAGACAGACACACACACAGTCAGCTTTACCGTATCCCTCGTGCGGCTACGCCTCGAGGCATAATAAATAAATAGATTATAAGTTTCTGCAACAGCTTCTTCCTGTATAGATGATAGACCCTTTACCCTAGCTTATTTCACATAAACAATAGCCGCCCTCATTGGTAGCTCTTCAAGGAGGCTGATCCAGCCCCTCCCCTTTTTGCAAGCCACAAAGGCGCAGAGGAGGGCCGGGAAAGGACAACAACAGCTAGCTTAGCTTTACGGCTTAGCCATGCCAAAGAGAAAGAACCCGTTTGGAGAGAGTGCTCCCATTCAGCTCAAGACTCACGTGGGCTTCAACCAGGCCGCCACTATCGCTGACAAACAAGCTGTGTATGGTAAGACCCATTCACATGCACAGCTGATCATGAGAGTACATCTCCCCACACACACAGAGAGGACCAAGGCTCTACTGTTCAATGGATCCAACCCCGGAATCAGAGGGGTGGAGAATGTACCCCCTCACATGAACCGACTGTTTGATGATTGTGCCCCCCTGCCGATGGCCGAGGCTATGGACACACCCCCTGTCTTACCCCCCTCCCCACAACAGCAGGGGATACTACAATACTTTACCAATGGAGGGGACATAAAAGTTACCGCTACTGGACCCACATTAGCGTGTGGGAGTTGTCATTGTGCTGCTGGTGTGGAGCTTGTGATGGTGTGTGTGGGGTGTGGGCGGAGGGTGTGTGGTGGTGAGGGGTGCCTCAGGGAATGCCTCGAGTGTCAACGCCCTCTCTGTCAATTCTGCACTGTCCTAAAGTAAGTTAGCTATCATTTATTGAGTGTGTCTTGACTCCATCCTCTGCAGCTATAATACAAGAGATGTTCGAACTTTCTGCTTTGACTGTCTACCCGTAATTAATTGCTCATAGCTAGCTCTACTTATTCACTGTACTCAATTACAATACATGATTGTATATATATAATTATACATTGCATTAATTCTCATATTCATTTAATATCACATTATAACTTTGACATTTTGAACACAACAATCATGGTATTGATACGTACATACATGTATATACAATCAAGAAAACAATTCTAATTGTGAATGAATAAGTCACATGCACTGTCAGCAGGCTAGCTCTTGTAGCATTGCTGCACTTCTCTACGGAACGTCTTGTTGGGTGTGGTCAGTAACTGTGCTTGTATGGGTTGAATCAGTTCCATTAACGGTAGAGTGTCCACAGAGTTGACCAACACATCTACTAACTGGCCCAGTACTGCACGATGTCTCCTATAGTAGAGGGAGGGGTGAGATACACACACATACACTCCACAGTATAATAGAGGGGAAGCCCTACATACACACACAGAGGATTCACTGACACACACACACCTTCCCACACATACTTATATTACAATCGCTGTCCTCGACTCACCTTGGTAATGGATGATCCAGATGATAGACACCATTGTCTTTATACATCACAAGGCCTGTGCCAGTCAGCAGCGTGTGGATTACACCAGCCAGCCCAAAGTAGTCCACCTACGCACGTACACATGCACACAGCCATTAATGACAAGACACACTGTACACAGAGGATTTCAATTTAGTTGATACGCTACTTATAACGCATTTTCCCCAGAAAATGGACAATTTGGCCCCGAAAATACATGTAATCACTGATCTAAGCACACCATATGCCAAACAGCTATATACTAAATGCATCTTTATAGTTGAATTTAGAGAGGTGTTATTGCAGTACCTGCCATTTCCAGGGCTTCCCCTCCTTCATTTGAGGGCAAACTGTTCTCCCACTCCCCACGAAACTGACGTCATCAGGGAAACAGGTCAAGTCCACAGCAGTACTAAAGTCCAATAGACACACACCATGCCCCAGAGCACTCCGTACATCCTGGAACATCCTGTATACACATGTATGCACGCACAGTGAGGGCAGTAAGGTCATTGCTCTCACCTCAAGTCCCTGATCATGATGTTGTGTGGTGCAATGGCAGTGTGCAGTATCTTACACTGATGCAGAGCAGCCACTGCTGTAGCCAGCTCACAGGTGAGGTAGAGGGATACGCAGTCAAAGATAGTAGAGCTAGTTAGGTCCTGCCAGTACAATAGTTAGTGTGTGTGTGTACAGTGCTGTCAGTCTCACCTGTATACTGCCGTACGGATGGTACTGACTGATAAGGAATGATGATTGTCTAAACCTCAGAGCTGTCTCCACCTGGACAAACGATGACACTGCTCCTTGTAGACTGTGCGAGTTCAGTCTTGTTCCTAGTAATTCCAGCACTGATACTTCCCAGTCTTGAGACCCACTCGACACCTGTACACACACACACACACACTCAGTAATATGGCTACATGTACGAGGACTGTGAGCAGGGTGTCATACAGGATTTTGAAGTAGAGGGGGGAAATAAAAAAAGTAACCAGAAAATGTTGCTAAAAAAAGGTCAACTGTTATTTCAATACCCTTATAGTATGTAAAATTGCCAGCTATGGACCCTCAGTCAGCAAAAAAGGGGGGGGAAATTGGAGATAGGGGGGGATATCCCCCCTTTCCCCCCCCCCTGTATGACACCCTGGTGAGTGTGTACCTTCAGGGTCTTGAGAGTTAGGTCATCTTGTCTCAGCGTACAGTGTTTGGTGAGCCCCACCTCACGATCCACACCCACACACGCATACTTCACCCCCTTCAGCACGAGCATACACCCACTCATCACATCAGGGGCTTCCCCCATTATCACGGTTATACGCTCGGAACCACCGGCCTTGTTAAGCATCATGTTGACTATAGCTGGCTGGAATGGATTCACCCCTTCAGCCAGGAGCTCTACAGTACCCTGACTGCTGGCTGATGACGTGGAGAACCTGTACACAGTGGGAGAGAGAAAAAATAATTATGGTTGTCACGTGTGTCTTTGTACACACACTAATAGTAAATATTATACTGTATAGTGGGTAATTTTCGTGGGGTAAAAAATTCGTAAACTTTAAACAGCAGTGATTTTTGTGAGTAAAAATTTTGTTTGCTTCATTACGGTGCACTGCATTGCATGCGTTCCGGTAAACCACGCCTACGTTTTTATGGGTAAAATTTTTGTTGAGGTCCAGCTTGCCCACGAAAATAACAAAAAAATGTTACCACATGAAAATTACTCGCTATACTGTAATCAAGGCACTGCACAAGTAGCTAAGAATGGTGTGATACCTGCTACTGCCAGAGGAGACAGTGAACCGGCTGCTGGACTGGCTGCTGCGATAGTTCTCTGATTCTTCAGTGATGGTGGAGAGATCAGCACTGGCGGGTGGTTGGACTACTACTATGGACCGGTTGATGACCCCCTGGCTTGGTAGGGGGGGCTTGTTGGAGAGGAGGGGCTCTGTGGTGGCCGGGGGGTCATGTGAGGGGATCACTGACAGGTCCATGTTGAGGGGCATCACAGCTGTATGTTCGTGAAACAATGGAGGGAAATTAAGAGATGTTGAGTTTTCATCACATGTACATGTATACTGTACATAATCATCGTACAAATACTGGCGGCCTGTACAATCTCCATTGAAAAATCGAGGAAATTTATTCGGGCATTTCAAGTGGTTGACTGTACTCACAGCGATTGACCCTCTGTCCTGCTGGAGTGGAGGCAGCAGAGTAAGGGAGGCTCCCCTTGGGTCGAGGGATATCGAACTGTGTGAAGCTCTGATCAATGGTGCGGTTCATATCACCACTCCCCTGTCCCTTCGTTAGAGGCACGCCCACTGGAGCATGGTACACTCCTCCACCATCAGCTACAAGTACAGAAATACTGTCATTATATACCAACAGTACTGGTCATAGAACAGACTTACTGTTGCTGTGGGAAGGTTGCTGCGGTGGTGGTTTAGCCCAGGAGTCGTGGTATGGGGCAAAGCTGGACTGATCGTGTGTGGGGTCTTCACACACAGAGAAAGAGTCAGCCATGAGTGACGGTTGGAAGCTGACATGAGAGTCCACTCCAGGAGGAAGCCTGCGGTGTGGGGCAAAGCTGGACTGATCGTGTGTGGGGTCCTCACACACAGAGAAGGAGTCAGCCATGAGTGACGGTTGGAAGCTGACATGAGAGTCCACTCCAGGAGGAAGCCTGCGGTGTGGGGCAAAGCTGGACTGATCGTGTGTGGGGTCTTCACACACAGAGAAGGAGTCAGCCATGAGGGAGGGTTGGAAGCTGACATGAGAGTCCACTCCAGGAGGAAGCCTGCGATACGAGTTGAGGGAGTAGTCCTCAGAGTGGGAGGTGTCTGTTGTCATGGAGAGCGGCTGAAGGGGCCTACACAGGGGGTGGGGTGGGGTTACACATGTACTATAAATTCTTAACACTTACTTTCTGACCACAGGTCCACGAACTTGCAATGCCCTGTGAGAGACACAGTGATCACACACACATACACACGGTGTTTAGATACAATTAGTGGTAATTTTAACAAAAGCAAAGGCCTTTTTCACAAAGTTCAGCCATGCAATTTGGTAGCTATATCTTAGAAGGGCTGATTGTCACACACTCACACTCTCTTGGTGGGGGCTGTGTCCATTCTTGAGAAGGCAGACTGGCCACTAACATTGCTCCTCTGAGGTTCAGGCCGGCTAATGGCTGACTTGCTAATGGCTGACTTGCTAAATCCAACACTTTTGTTGGCGGCCCAAGAATCATGGAACACACCAAAGCTGCTCTCGTTGATAAGAGAGGGTGGTTGGTAGGCGGGACCATATCCAGGGTTGGCAAACTCGTTCTCAAACTGTTCCTGTTCATTGGTTAGCTTTGCCTGTGTACAAGTGTGCATAGTACGTGAACCCTTCACCTCACTTGAAGCATTACCACACTGCACTATAGGCTCTGTACACTAGCTACAGTGTACACAGTGGGACCACACTATAGGCTCTGTACACTAGCTACAGTGCGCACAGTGGGACCACACTATAGGCTCTGTACACTAGCTACAGTGTGACCACACTATAGGCTCTGTACACTAGCTACAGTGTACACAGTGGGACCACACTATAGGCTCTGTACACTAGCTACAGTGCGCACAGTGGGACCACACTATAGGCTCTGTACACTAGCTACAGTGCACACAGTGTGACCACACTATAGGCTCTGTACACTAGCTGCAGTGTGCACAGTGTGACCACACTATAGGCTCTGTACACTAGCTGCAGTGTGCACAGTGGGACCACACTATAGGCTCTGTACACTAGCTGCAGTGTGCACAGTGGGACCACACTATAGGCTCTGTACACTAGCTGCAGTGTCCACAGTGGGACCACACTATAGGCTCTGTACACTAGCTGCAGTGTGCACAGTGGGACCACACTATAGGCTCTGTACACTAGCTACAGTGTGCACAGTGGGACCACACTATAGGCTCTGTACACTAGCTACAGTGTGCACAGTGGGACCACACTATAGGCTCTGTACACTAGCTACAGTGCGCACAGTGGGACCACACTATAGGCTCTGTACACTAGCTACAGTGCGCACAGTGGGACCACACTATAGGCTCTGTACACTAGCTACAGTGCGCACAGTGGGACCACACTATAGGCTCTGTACACTAGCTACAGTGCGCACAGTGGGACCACACTATAGGCTCTGTACACTAGCTACAGTGCGCACAGTGGGACCACACTATAGGCTCTGTACACTAGCTACAGTGCGCACAGTGGGACCACACTATAGGCTCTGTACACTAGCTACAGTGCGCACAGTGGGACCACACTATAGGCTCTGTACACTAGCTACAGTGCGCACAGTGGGACCACACTATAGGCTCTGTACACTAGCTACAGTGCGCACAGTGGGACCACACTATAGGCTCTGTACACTAGCTACAGTGCGCACAGTGGGACCACACTATAGGCTCTGTACACTAGCTACAGTGTGCACAGTGGGACCACACTATAGGCTCTGTACACTAGCTACAGTGTGCACAGTGGGACCACACTATAGGCTCTGTACACTAGCTACAGTGTGCACAGTGGGACCACACTATAGGCTCTGTACACTAGCTACAGTGTGCACAGTGGGACCACACTATAGGCTCTGTACACTAGCTACAGTGTGACCACACTATAGGCTCTGTACACTAGCTACAGTGTGACCACACTGTAGGCTCTGTACACTAGCTACAGTGCGCACAGTGGGACCACACTATAGGCTCTGTACACTAGCTACAGTGCGCACAGTGGGACCACACTATAGGCTCTGTACACTAGCTACAGTGCGCACAGTGGGACCACACTATAGGCTCTGTACACTAGCTACAGTGCGCACAGTGGGACCACACTATAGGCTCTGTACACTAGCTACAGTGCGCACAGTGGGACCACACTATAGGCTCTGTACACTAGCTACAGTGCGCACAGTGGGACCACACTATAGGCTCTGTACACTAGCTACAGTGCGCACAGTGGGACCACACTATAGGCTCTGTACACTAGCTACAGTGCGCACAGTGGGACCACACTATAGGCTCTGTACACTAGCTACAGTGCGCACAGTGGGACCACACTATAGGCTCTGTACACTAGCTACAGTGCGCACAGTGGGACCACACTATAGGCTCTGTACACTAGCTACAGTGCGCACAGTGGGACCACACTATAGGCTCTGTACACTAGCTACAGTGCGCACAGTGGGACCACACTATAGGCTCTGTACACTAGCTACAGTGCGCACAGTGGGACCACACTATAGGCTCTGTACACTAGCTACAGTGCGCACAGTGGGACCACACTATAGGCTCTGTACACTAGCTACAGTGCGCACAGTGGGACCACACTATAGGCTCTGTACACTAGCTACAGTGCGCACAGTGGGACCACACTATAGGCTCTGTACACTAGCTACAGTGCGCACAGTGGGACCACACTATAGGCTCTGTACACTAGCTACAGTGCGCACAGTGGGACCACACTATAGGCTCTGTACACTAGCTACAGTGCGCACAGTGGGACCACACTATAGGCTCTGTACACTAGCTACAGTGTGCACAGTGGGACCACACTATAGGCTCTGTACACTAGCTACAGTGCGCACAGTGGGACCACACTATAGGCTCTGTACACTAGCTACAGTGTGCACAGTGGGACCACACTATAGGCTCTGTACACTAGCTACAGTGCACACAGTGGGACCACACTATAGGCTCTGTACACTAGCTACAGCGCACACAGTGGGACCACACTATAGGCTCTGTACACTAGTAGGTCTACATGCACACTTGAAGTCAATTAGAGTAGCATTTCTGCTTTTGTTGAAAAGAGTTGTATGCTATCTCCTTCTAAGAGAATTCTTACCCTCTTCTCACACTCCAGTGATGTGTTAAAGAGGTCGGCCGTGTGAGCACTCCTCTGATGCATACTCAGCTGATGGACACTTAGCTCTGCCTCACTGAAGTTAAGGCGACCTACTAACTCATGGACATCACTCCTACAAGGGAGGGGGTGGGGTAATGACATCACATGACATCACAGTACACGCACTTACTCTGCCTTTGGGATGGAGACTCCACCAGCACATCCTGGAGTGAAATCAAACGGCGTTTTCGACTGGATCATGTTTTCCTTGTTAGCCACCAGTTCTGGCGGAGGTGACGGTGGTTGGCTAGCTTCTGCAGATAGGTTCTCTTCTTTTGTAGTCTGATTGGAGACTTGCTGACTCATCACATTGCTGACGTTACCAAACAATTCTCTCTCTAAATCATCCCCGGCTATATTGGGGGTGTGGCTATGGGCGTGGCTATCTCCCATGGTGGAGGTGTGTCCCTCGGCCATCTCCCTGTCCCTCTCAAGTACGAGTTCCACCAGTTGTTGCTCAATGTCTTCATCCGAGACAATCCTCTTCCTGTTCGAGGCCGAGAGGGGTGGGTCTGTTTGTGGATGATCAGATAACAGGCCCACCAGCTCAGCCCTGGGAGTCCTAACACTGCATCAGAAGGGAGGGGGGGAGTCAAAAATGCTTATTAACAGCATGTATCCTACAATATAGATTGAGGTTCAAACTAAATAAGGCTGTTCCATACTTATTGGCCACTGTACCTTGGTAAGTGGTGGTTTTGCTTGAATTGTACATGCTCGGTGATGTGTCCCAGCTGTGCCTCTGTCATGTCCATGTCATCCTCCCCTAGGGGAAACGAGTGGGCGTAGCAGGAGAATGAGGGGGCGTAGCAGGGGAGAGCCCCTCTAATATGCTCTAGGGATATCTCTCCACCATCTCGAGGGTAAACCAGCTCCTTCTGATAATGGACAGCAATGCCAGACTGTCGGTAGAACCCATCGTTACGTTCAGACTACAAGAGGGAGGAAAAATGGCTGACACTTCATTATAATGTTTAGTCCACCAGTCACCTTGTCGTCCAGTACAGTCTTGCTAATCTGACCACCCTTCAGCTCTGTGATAAATTGGGTGAGCAGGTTCAAAGGTCGTGCCTCGGCTTGAACACCCCCCTCTAGTACTCGTATGGCCTCCCCTCTCTCTCCTCTCTCTGCCAGCGTGGTTGCAAAGGCCTTGTAGTAGGAGGCATACTTGGTGCCTATACCGTGGCCCCGCATGTGCTTGTATATACTCACAGGGTCCTTGCATATGGCAGCCTGCAAACAACACAGAGACAGTACACACACACACACACACACTGTGGAGCAGCTTACTGCACTCATGTGATACACACACACACACACACTGTGGAGCAGCTTACTGCACTCATGTGATACACACACACACACACACTGTGGAGCAGCTTACTGCACTCATGTGATACACACACACACACACTGTGGAGCAGCTTACTGCACTCATGTAGATCCTGGCTAGACGCATCTCTCCATTAAACTGTGGGGCAGTGTTGAAGTATTTGAGGCATCCTTTCACGGCATGCTGGTAGCTGCTGTGTCGAGACAGTCCCTTCCCCTCCAACCAGTCTAGGTAGCCACTCCACGCAGTGAGGGGGTCCTCCTTCCTCTCCCACTCCAGTAGCTCACTCTCAAACAATCTGTACCATGTACCACATGTGTACATAGCATTAGGTTTATATCCCAGGTCTGTAGATACCTTTTCCTGGCCTCAATTTCTTCAGTACTGACACGACTCTTGGACATCGTTCTACTGCTACCTTGTAGCTTTAGCAACTATAAAATAGCTTTCTTGAAGCTCGAACAAAACGCCTTTCAAATCGTGCAAGATCAGCAATTTATAAGCAATGATTATCATTAACTTTAATGCATACCAATAATTATCTTGCTATGACACAAACAACACTTTGTCCATTGGGCTATCATGTTCTGACATGGGGACCTCCTCACAGGCCATACAACGATACGCCATGCCTGCAGTAGACACACACCATACACATCAACAGCTTGAGTGTAGTAGAGCCATTGATTCACGTACCAATAGTTAGTGGAGATAGACCCTGATCATGACATCGAGCCAAGTAGGTATCATAGTAGCCCTGTGAGAGTTAGAGTGAGTGACTGAGTACCATACTACAGAGGGCACACCTTCCCTTGTCCAAGTCTGTGCCCTTCCTATACAGTGCATGGCGCCAGGGAGAGTGTTGGGAGTGGGGTCAGTATGAGGTGTCATGTGACTGACCTTGTTGAAGCCCAGTCCTGGAGAGACTATAAGGTCCAGGCCACCACTGCTCAGTGCATTCTCAGCAGCATCAGGACCTATGTGTAGGTAACAGAGGATCAAGGTAGGTATTAGGTTGGTGTGTGATAACGTACTCCTATGCTGTCTGATGTTCCACTTAGTGAGGGGCAGCGCTGCAATCTCCTCCAGTGATGTCACTCTGAGCATCTCCATACGAGTGCTCCCAGTATCATACCAGGGAATATAACACATTCGCCCACTGGAGAACACATCCTACAAGTGGGATAATAGAACGTCTGTGTGTGTGTGTGTGTGTGCATGGCTCACCTTTAGTATCCCCTCTGTCTGCACCTCATTGGACATGCTCAGATACACAGACACTCTGGAGCTGGACTTGTACTCATCAGTCAACAATAACTACAATAAAATAGCACATGAATCAAGTTTAGACCATGCATGCTACACAGTGCACTCACTTTTCTGACTAGCTCTTGAGATTCCTCTCTCCTCTGCTGCTCAGACATGGAGGCTAGAGCTCCTCTGATCCTCTTCCTGAGCACTTGCTTGACTGCTTGTAAACTACTGGCTGCCATTCTTCATAAGCCTTGAATCAATTTTATGCGGCCTGAATTATTGGCTGTTGTGAGCCTAGGGATTTTCCCACTTGTTTTTTCCGTAAAAGATCGTCTCAGAAACAAGCTCACTATACCCACGTGGCTAGCTGTACAATTTCTTCTTGCAAGCTTGAGCTAGGATCCATCATGAGGTTTGTTAGTTAGCTGTACTGTGTAGAGACTAAGAGAATTATGAGGGCTATTGCTTCAGGTTGACGGTAGACGGTCTGCCTGTCATCTTCCCTTATGACTACATTTATCCCGAGCAGTACTCGTATATGCTGGAGCTCAAGCGCACACTGGATGCAAAGGTGAGCCAGCTAGTGGCTAGTGTAGCACTGACTGTGTGTGTGTGTTGTGTGTGCAGGGCCACTGTGTTCTTGAGATGCCCTCTGGTACTGGCAAGACAGTCTCACTACTTGCACTCATCGTGGCGTATCTCACTGTGAATAAGACAGAGCTGCAGAAACTCATCTACTGCTCTCGAACAGTTCAGGAGATAAACAAGGTATGTGTGTGTGTGTCCATTACTCCATCATCCCTCTCACTCTCTCTCAGGTGATGGAGGAGCTCAAGCGATTGTTGGCGTACTATAAGAGAGAGTTAGGGGAGACACCAGAGTTACTGGGACTAGCACTCAGTGCTCGCAAGAATCTCTGCATTCATCCAGAGGTGGGGGTACTGTGTGGGGGGTCTTGAGATACCACTACCCCCTGTGTAGGTGAGTAAAGGAGAGGATGGTAAGACTGTAGACAGTGCGTGTCATCGATTAACAGCCTCCTTCGTGAGGAAAGCTGCTCTGAAGGACAAGACTACTCCACTTTGTCTGTTCTATGAGGTGGGCTAGCTGTTAATACAGGGAGGGGTCGTAGTTGAACATCTTTCAACAGCCATAACTTTAGTACCGTTGATCCAATGTCAATTTTATTTTTATTTTCCGAAAGCTTAATATGAGACCTCTCAAACGATGTGTTTAAATCCAAAAGTTGGCTGGGGCCATAATTTCTCATTTTTTGCCTTGGACCATGGGCTATAATCCATGGTATTCGGCCGAAATTGGCAAATTGTGTAATCTCTCAAATATGAACATTGATGGTACCATTTGAAAGGTCTCTTTCTAAGCTTTCATAAAATCAGAAAATCGTTGAAATTGAACCCACAGAACTCAAGTTATGGCGACTGAAAGAGTTCCAGAACCATTGATTAAATAACATAATTATTAGTATCCATTATTGTAGAGTTTTGATGAGAAAGGGCGCAAGGCAAGCATACCTCCTGGAGTATACGACCTGGTGAGTTGGCTAACCCTAACTCTGTGATCATGACACTGTGTGTGATATATATGAACGACTCTTATGTGTGGTCTACAAAAATGTATATAATATTGTCTGTATGTATGTATGGTCTATAATAAACGACTCTGTGTGGTCTATATAGGGGGACATGCAAGAGTTGGGCAAGAGCAAGGGATGGTGTCCATACTTCATGGCTAGATATGCAGTATGTTATGTACCTATCTCCTTGTATTTATATTAACAGTCATATTCTTTTCCAGATAACTCATGCCAACATTGTGGTATTCAATTATTCGTATATGCTAGACCCAAAGATCTCTGAACTCATCTCTAAAGATTTCCCCAAGAAGTCAGTGGTGGTTTTTGACGAGGCCCATAATATAGGTAAGTAGGTGTGGTCTATTCCCCTCTTACCCCCCCCCCTCTGCAGACAATGTGTGCATTGAGTCCATGAGTGTGAATATCAGTCATCGTACACTGGAGCGCTGTGGAGGCAATCTAGACACTCTAGGACAGCGGATACGAGAGTACGTGTGTGTGTGATGTGTGGTGTGGGCGGTGAGTGTATTGTTGTGCTGTTAGGGTGGGTGAGGAGCAGCTGAGGGAGGAGTATCGACGGCTAGTGGAGCGTGAGTTGTGTGGGCGTGCTGTGTGTGTGTGAGTTGTGATCCTGTGTACAGATCTACAGCAGTCTAGAGCTAACAGGGAGACAGACTCTCAAATGGCCAGTGCTGGTGAGGAGTGTGTGGGTGTGTGGGTCTGTACTATCTTTCTTTGTTTGCAGTTCTTCCTGACGAGGTATTACAAGGTAGGAAGAGGATGGTGGTCATGTGATCTGCTCCTGATATCATGTGATTATAGAGGCTATGCCTGGCAGCATACGCAAAGCAGAGCACTTTGTCAGCTTCCTGAGACGCTTTATGGAGTACCTAAAGGTGTGTCCATTCAGCCATCAATGGTACAGAGGTCATCATCCCGCCCCCTCCTTATAGAGTCGACTAAGAGTCACTCATGTAGTGTCCGAGTCTCCGCTCTTCTTCCTACAACACATACAACAAACTGTCTGCATAGAGAGGAAGCCATTAAGGTGAGGCTATGTGAGGGGGGCTCTGTGTGTGCTAAGGTGATGAGGCTGTGGGGGGTCACCACACACACACAGGTTCTGCTCTGAGAGACTCCACTCTCTCCTCAACTCACTTGAGCTGGCTGACATTGGGGCCTTCTCAGCACTCACACTACTAGCTAACTTTGCCACCCTTGTCTCCACATACACCAAAGGTGAGTGCAGCCACTGTAACACTGTATATTCAGAAAAATGATGTGCTTAGATATTAATTAGTTTTGTGAACATTTAAAAAAGCGAACGAATGGCTATAGCTTTGCCTGATTTTAAGTAGGTTCAAAGGTCATATTCCTACAGGTTTCAGCCTCATCATAGAGACGCAGGACTCACGCAGTCCAACCATTGTGAACCCTGTACTCCACTTCTCATGTATGGATGCCACTCTTGCAGTCAAGCCTGTGTTTGACAGGTTCCAGACTGTTGTGCTCACCTCAGGGGCAAGTCATCCATACCCCTCATTGTACTAGAATATTAATACTCTTTTTTGCTATCGAACTATTGCGTTCTGGCAATGATGATGATGTTATATAATACAAGTGCCAGTATATATTTTCTTCTTCAAAATTCGCTAATGTCTGATACTCTCTACTATATTGTTGTACAGACTCTCTCCCCTCTGGACATGTATCCTAAGCTGCTTGACTTCAGAGCTGTGACAGTGGCTCATTTCTCCATCACCCTGGCCAAGCCTTGCGTCTGTCCTATGGTGGGTCTATATAGTATCTCTCCTCTGAATCTTATCTAAACCAGTTTAACAGGTTGTGAGCCGAGGGAACGATCAGGTGACCATCACATCACGCTATGAGTCACGCGGAGACTCGGCAGTAGTGCGTAACTATGGCAACCTGTTAGCAGAGATGTCTGGAATTGTCCCTGACGGCATAGCGTGTTTCTTTCCAAGCTACGAGTACATGGTACGCCCATGCACACACACCCCTCACACACCTCACACACCCTCACAGGAAACAGTAGTGGCGTCCTGGGTAGACCAACAGATCATGGATCGTGTTCAGAGAAACAAACTAGTATTCATAGAAACAAGAGATGGTGGGGAAATATCACTAGCCCTCCGAAACTACTTCCAAGTAAGAGGGTGTGGTCTAGTGTGTCATGTGATTACCCCCTGTGTAGGCATGTGACAACGGTAGGGGGGCGGTGTTACTGGCCATTGCAAGAGGGAAGGTATCAGAAGGAGTAGATTTTGGTAAGTACTATATGTCATACCCATTCTGCTCGTCCTTACCCCCCCCCACAGTGGACCATTATGGCCGTGCTGTGATTATGGTGGGTATTCCATATGTCTACACACAGAGTAGGATACTCAAGGTATTGAATTGCTTGGCATGCAATGCTACGTTGTGTGTGTGCTTCCTCCTCTTGTCGTTTGTTCCTCCTCTACAGGCCCGACTAGAATACTTAAGAGACACATTTCAGATTAAAGAGAGTGACTTTCTCACTTTTGATGCCATGAGACATGCAGCACAGGTGAGCTAGCTGTGTGTGTGTGTGTGTGTGGTTAGGGGAGATGCTGCACTGTAGTGTCTTTCAGCTACAACGCTTTTCACCTCACTTGAAATGCACACCTATTACAGTCCACCACTAGCTGATCAATCAGTGTACATAGCATCATTCTATGTAAAATGCTGTTAAATGAGCTGAAAAGAGCTGTGTACTGGATTACAATAGTCTGTTATTGGAGTGTGGATTGTGTGCATGTCTCTTGGCAACAGATGGTGTGCAAGTATCCTGGCAACAGATATAATTATGTATTGTCTAAGCCAACTTCTCGAGTAGCTGTGCACGTTTATCCGTGCCCTGCCTGCAGTGTGTGGGTAGAGTGCTGAGGGGCAAGACCGACTATGGTATTATGCTCCTGGCTGATAAGGTAAACTACCCACCACACGTGTGTGTGTTGTAGTCCCTTATACAGAGGTACGGCCGCCATGACAAGCGCAGTAAGCTGCCACTATGGATACAGGTAATGTCATGCAGTGTACACTAGGTGTATAATGAGGCAATGCACACTCGACACTAGGAGCACTTGACTGACTCAGTATGCAGTCTCTCCACTGAGGAGGCTATCCAGGTATCCCTAATATGTGCACACTGTGTGTGTGTGTTTGTATGCACCTGTCATGTTGTGGCTTGGTGATGGTGGACATGGCTTGTCTGTACATGTCTTTGTTTGGCCCTTGTGGCTGTGTAGACATCTTATTGTTGTGCTGCAGATATGTAAGAGGTTCCTACGAGAGATGGCCCAACCTTCTAGACAGGTGTGTATAGTCATCACTGTTGTCCCATTACACACTCTCATAGACTACACATACACTATTAATATTGTACTAGCTAGTGATTATTGACCAATGGCGTTGTTTTTTACTACAGGAAGATCAGATTGGACTATCACTGCTAACACTGGATCAAGTGATGGCCAGAGAAAGAACATTAAAACTTGAACAGCAACATTCCATAGCAAGCTAGTGTACTGTAGTTTGTGAGAACAGTTGTGTATGTGGTTTGTTGGTGGGCGGGGCTGGTATGTTATCATCCTTTGATGTGGAAATCTTGCAGCAGATAAAATAATGTCAACAGTGCGTTGCGGTCTATCAAAACAGTATCTAGTGCTGGAGGAATAATGATGGACGCTGTATCTCTCTCTGAGTCTAGCCCGTCTAGAGTTGGCAGTATCACTAGTACTGGTACCGTCTCGAGCAGTGTCGGGGTGAAGATAGGAGGGCTATGGAAGCGTTCTCAAGGACTGTCAAGATTCACCAAGCCTAACTACAAGCACCGAGTGTTCATACTAACCGACCAGTCCCTCTCCTACTATGCAGGCACAGTGGATGTGAGTCAGTGACTGCATAAATACCATATAGCTAACCTAGTCTAGTCTATGGCTGCATGTGTGCATGCATTGACTTAATTACTTAGCACACAGTAGACGAATAGCTTGTTCATATCACTGTACTGTTGTAGTAACTGTATAAGCTGTACAGAGTCTACGTCTATAGAGCTAGTCAATAACACATGTACAATACGAATGGCATAATTATAATGAATGTCTTGACTGGTGTGTGTGTTTCCCTGGTGCAGAGGGTTAGCCAACAGAAAGGCAGAATAGAGCTGGCCAGTATCCGTGCAGTAGAGTATGTGGACACTTCAGCCTTCCATCTCGCTCACACTTTGCAGGTAAATATACGTACGTACATTAGCAGGTAACTGTGATTAGATCTCATGACCTGTATACCTGATAGTTCTATTGGGAATTACGTTTATTCTCTGAAGCACTTTTTCACAAGCAATGTTTATGGTTTCGATATCTTGTGATTCAGTATATACAGTTGACCTCACGGTTTATTATAGAATATCAAACAGTTTTATTCACAATAGAGATCAGCCCTGTGCAAGCTAACATAGATCAGGCCTGTGCAAGCTAACAGCACATGGTATGAGCTTGGCAGCTCTAGTTGGCAATAGACTAACGGCATTTTTGTGTTCCTGTGTCTAATTAATCAGATTTTCTTTGGTTGTATGTGCCAAATACACGCCAAATATGCGCTCATTTATGAGATTGTCCCACCAGAGTTAGAGCTACATGTGGGAATAATCATGTGCATGCATGCAATAGGTAATTGGTGGTTTTCTTATCTACTTGTTTTTACACAACACAAACCATTCTGTGTGAGTGTCAAATATCAGTAATAAGTCTAAATATGTGACTAGAGGTCCAACAAACATTGGAATGGATTCCAGTGTAACTGTATCGTGTACTAGCTCTAGCTGTTATGTCATGCCTCATTAGTCCAGCTATGTCCTGCCATATGCTGGCTATTCTGTAGAGAATTGCTGTGTGTGCTCTGTGTCAGATAACTGAGATTAGTGAGGGGAAAACAAGCATTCCTGTGGCTGTACTATATTGTGCGCAATAGACATTCCTTGGCAATACACATTCTAGGGTGATGTATATTGTCATGGAGGGAAGCTTTGGTACTTTTCTGTTATCACCATTTATTACTTCTTTGTCCAGATTGTCTACTACAGCAAAAAGAGTGGCTTTGTAAAGCTCTATGTAACGGCTGCAGACAAGACTCAAGCTGCAGACTGGGTGTCAGCTCTCAGACAAGGTCAGTCTAACTAAGGCAGTGTATCAGTCTAACTAAGGCAGTGTGTCGGTCTAACTAAGGCAGTGTGTTGTTGCTGGCATGTGTTAGTATGTAGTGTGTGTGCTGAATGTAGGCGTATGGCATCACCTTACATAGCAAGGGTGGCTCTTTAATAGCTGTGTATGTGCTATAAGGGTATGATATTACTCACTAATGCATTATATCACATGTCTCTAATACAGTTTGCTACTTCAACAAGGACATGCTCATGCACTACCACCCTGGAGCTTACATCAAGAATAAGTGGTCATGCTGCAAACAGAGAGGACAAGTGATGCTTGGTTGCCAGCCTACCTACCACCTCCTCACACGAAGCTCCTCCCGTTACGCTCAGATGAGACGCAGGGACACACTCACTAACAAACGCTCCCGTAACAGCACTGTCACTAGTGGCTTCTCCACAGTGGACCGATGTGAGAGAAAACCCTTCAAGGCTGGCCAGGGACTCAGTAACAGTTGTATGGACCTTGCCATCCACCCCCCTCACAGGATAGAGACTTTCATGGACTCTCCATCATCGACAAGAAGCAGTCGATTCTCAACCGTTGACCCTACTCTCATTCGAGTCTCCTTTGCCTCCAGTGACGGTGGAGCTGAGGCTGCAATGTCTTCCCTCAAGAGAAGGAGTCGATGTAAAGTAGGCCCTGAAGCTACTCCCTTACCCACAGACTTTGAACAATTAACTGAGAGCTCTGACTCAGTGGGGAATGTTGAGACTCTACCAGTGTGTAGTAACAGTGATCCCGAAGCGTCCCCTCCTCCGCCCATCCCTCCTCCACGTACCAAGAGAGGTTCCTCGTCTCTCACACAGTCTCATAGCATCCACTTTGTTCCCAGGGTGACCTCGATATCTGAGGACGATGGACAGTCTAAAGCCACGAGGCCGTTGAAACATAGCAACACTTTCGTCGTACAGAGACATAATGTCATCAAGAGGAGTGGTGGATTTGGCAAGAAGATAGAGCGAGGATTAAGCCACAGTATGAGTGCACTGAGCAAGCCTATGATTGAACCCAAGGTGTCCGCCACTGACCCCAACATTATTCATGTGTGAACACTAACTATCTTTCATTGTTTCTCTCTGTTGGTTTTGTAAATTGATAATTCATGCAATCATGCTCGTACAGTTGAATGTTAATACTGAGCAAGCCTAGCTATTGTTGAACCCAAGGTGTCAGCTAACCGACCCTAACCTAACTTATTCATGTGTTCACACAAACTATCTTTCATGCAATCTCATGTTTATACAGTTACATAATTATCAACAATAACATCATTAGAAGCAAGCACATAAGTATCAAAATAATTATAAAAGGCCAAAATCAATCCTTAAAAACATATTAGAAAGTTGGTACAGTACACACATTGCACGCCATATAGTTTAGTTGGCCTTCTTCTTGGGCTTGGCTTTCACATAACGATTGTAGAAGAAGTCGAGGAACAGAATGAAATAGGAACCATACATAAGGAAGCCAGCCGTGAGATGAGCTCGTTGAACACCACAGGGGAGGTTGTTGGTATAGAGGTAGGTTCCGTTGATGACGATAACTAGACCTACTATAAACTGAGTGAGCTGCAGCAGAGTGATGACGAGGGCCACACGGGAAGGGACGTAGATCTTCATGGACTTGAGCATGTAGTAGGTGTACATGACGGAATGCACTCCCAGATTAATGGCAGCAAACCAATGACCAGCCTCGTTCTTACTCCCGAGGGCATACCATGTGTAGCAGAGCACGGTGATGTGGTGATACCAGTGAAGGAAATTGAGTGGGGATTTGCGGACAATCACAAAGAAAGTGTCACCAAGTTCCACAAGTTTGGAGAGTGAGAAGAGCAAGGCCCAGAATGAGAGCCAAGGACTCTGTTGGCAAGGAGAGTTGCACATAGAGTGAGTGAACCCCTTGGAGACAACGTCTCGATAGAGAGGTGGGGCCATTATACTGAAGGCCAGGATACTGTAACTGGCAAGGAAGGCATTCCACAGCGTCAGTGGCAATTGGAGCTTGAGGGGAGATCTATTCTTCATGAAATAGGAGCCAGAGAACACCAGAGACACATAAAGAAAGCTTGCCAGGAACGGGACATAAAGGTAGTCCATGGAGAAGCCAGCAGTATGGTCAATGGTGTAGTTGGCTTCAATCTCATCATAGAAGTTCTGCAACAAGGTAGATTCTGCCATGTCTTGAGTTGCTTGGAGAACTAGAAGTTGTTGTAGTGATAGAGTGACCTTCTTGTACTTGTAACACACCCAGTTTTTTTACCAGAGGTCACCTTCCTGCTGTCACCGTCCTGCTGTCACCTCCAGAAAGTGGGCGTATCTCAACTGCACGCTCCCCACCATACATAGCTGACTGCATGCTGGAGAATCAGCTCACTGCATTCATAAGGCCAGCACAACACGTGCATGCCACACAGAGAGAGAGACAAGAACCAGACACTGCTAGCCATGGCTATACTAAGCATCATCCAAGAGACTCTGCAACCTCTCTACAGAGAAATAGAGGCCAACTACACTCTCCAGCAAACTGCAGCCTTCACATCTCGACTGTGGTATGTCCCATACATCTCCTGTGTGCTCTACCTGTTGGCAGTCTACCTGGGTACAAGATGGATGTCTACAAGGAGTCCTTACTCATTCCGACCTCTGCTCGTGCTCTGGAATTTTGTGTTGACGATTGTTAGCATGATGGGCGCTTACGTCATGGTGCCCGAATTGTATCGCTACTTTACAGAGAGGGGATATGTTGCAAGCGTCTGCACAAGTGCCATACACCTCCAACCAATGCTCTCATTCTGGTCTCTTATTTTCGTTCTGTCTAAAATCTTTGAATTTGGTGATACTTTTTTCATCATAGTTCGCAAGACTCCATTGCGATTTCTCCACTGGTACCATCACGTGACTGTGTGCATTATCAGCTGGTATTCTCTGAGCATCAAGAGCACGGCAGCCCATTGGTACTGTGCCATGAACCTCAGTGTTCATTCCATCATGTATTCCTACTACTTCCTCAAGGCTCTCCAGGTCACCATGCCTACCGTTGTGGCCACTGCAATCACTCTCCTCCAGCTGTTGCAGTTTGTGCTTGGCTTTGCTGTGACGCTGGTAGCTACTCAGCAGTACGTTAGTGGAGAGCCTTGTTTCACGGACACCTGGCTGTGTATACTGGGTCTCACAATCTACGGCTCCTACTTCCTACTCTTCTGTAAATTCTTCTGTGACAAATATCTCAAGAAACCGACGAAGAAAACAAAGGAACAATAACTTATTAGTGGCTTGACAAATTATTTATCAATTGCATGTATGTGTGAGTGTGTATTTTCCCCCATTACTTAAATTCCATAAAGTCACAAATAAATTTTTATGCCAATAGTGGGTGTGGCTGGTAGATCTATAGCTATGAATGTTATTATCACAAACCACAAGCTTGTCGAATTGTCACCATTGTACAGCTTTATATATACTTGTAGCCAGCTTTATAGCCAGCTAGCTAGCTAGAGCGGTATATAACACGGACGCCATTGCCTGTAGAGTGCATGTCAAGTGGAGACATCAGGAATAAGTGAGTTATTACCATTATTTATAATGCTCTGGAAATTAGTTTTTATTAAATTTTAGTCATAATAATATTATTGTTGTCTGCAATACAATACATAGCTATAGCTATAACTGCACTTAGTGTAGTCCCCCCACACCCACACCCACACACACACACCGCCCTGCCACCATTATCACCTCGCGTTCTAACACCTCTACATTAGTAACCACTAAATGGTCGAATAGCAACTGTTCCTATTGCAGACATTATTGCATTGTAACTTCGAGGTGCTACACATTGTCCTAATACAACATACAATACATTATTAATCATGTTTGTCCCTGATCCTGTTAGTGTTGTGTCCAGAGCTGCTCCTCACTGCCCTGGCTGTGGTGTGTGTAATGTCAGGAGGTGAGTGCTATGTCATGTCATGGTGTACTCAATAGTGTCACCTAATTCAATTGTGGCATAAGCCATAGAGAACTACCTTATTGTCATGATCTGATGATGTCCCCCCCTCATAATCTGGCCATACACAGAGAGCTACCTTATTGTCCCTTCCTCCTTATACGTACAGGTAGCTGTCAGTTCACCACCATGCCACCCAACCCAACTATCGTTAATGAAGGGGACTCTGTTACACTGCAATGCGTCTACACCAACGCCACCGCTATATCTTGGCGTAGAGACAATGTTGCCATAAAGACCGGCTCTGGTTATATAGTGACAGTGGGTGGGCCATCCCAATCTAACCTCACCATCCAATCAGCTGATCGAATGACCCACAACGCCACCTTCTCCTGCGTGGCCACTCTGACAGATAACACCACTCAGAGCTTTGACCTACAGCTGTTAGTGTATTGTAAGTGTGAGTGCATGAGAGAAGCTCTTTTATAGAGCTAGAGTAAGAGCTTGTGGGGTGTCTAATGTACACAGCAGCAGCCCTGGCCTTGTATCATAGCCTGGGGTGTCTAATGTACACAGCAGCAGCATAGAAACAGCATCTACTGTATCCAGTGTTTTTACAGTGTCATGTATCAATGCCAACCAGAAGGCTGCATGGTGATCAGATATGCTTGTTATGCACTCCACTGCTGTAATTGGTTGGGGAATGTACAGTGTGGGCATTGGCTCACTATAGGACACTCTGTCAGCCTCCTTAAATATCTCGCATTGTTGCTACTAACTACCTCTTTAGCGAGCTGAGAACATGCTCTGTTGTATTATCCCATGTCAACACACACCACACACCACACACACACACGCAGATATAGATCAAACGGTGGGCCTGTCCTTATCTCTGGATTCATGTTCAGGGAGTACCGTGTATAATGGGTCCACAGTCACCCTCTCATGTTCCCCTGATGCCTTCCCACCGCCCTCCTCTATCTCCTGGCTACTCAATGAGAACGCAGTGGTGGAGGGATCAAACATTGGCATCAGTCAAGATAGGCTTGTCCTCACGATAACGAGTATCTATGGCAACCAGTCCGGCCAATGGGTGTGCAGGGCAGAGAACAGTGTGGGAACTGCTGAAGGCTTGGTTGAGCTGGCAGTTAGAGGTATGTGTATACAGGTCTGTGTGTGTGTGGGCGTGTGTGCATGTGTGTGTGGTGAGTACATGTAGTGGTAATTGGTAGTATCCCTGACTAATTATTGTGTGTACGACTCACTACCAACTTATATCCCTACACTTGTATTGACTGACACTGATTACTAGGAGCTTACCCCTACACTTTGTATTGACTGACACTGATTACTAGGAGCTTACACCTACACTTTGTATTGACTGACACTGATTACTAGAAGCTTCCCTGTATTGACTGACACTGATTACTAGGAGCTTACCTGTATTGACTGACACTGATTACTAGGAGCTTATATCCCTACACTCCGCAGTGCTGGTGACGAGGAGTGCTATTATTGAGCATGGCTCAAGGGCAGAGAGCACCAACACATACCTAGTCAAGAGAGGGGGGATGGCTGAGCTCAACTGTGTCTTCACACCACCTCTCTTTGGAGACAATCAGGTATCACTACTCCCTCCTATACTACCACACTGTGCATGTAATAACGCGTACATGTCTACACGCACGCACGCACACGCACACACACAGTTTGTTGCTCTGAGTGTGGATGGCTCTGGTATAGTATCAGGGAATCTTGGCTACAGAGTGACAGTGCTCCAGTGTAGTGTCCTCCTCAGAGTGGACCCAGTACAGGACATACATGAGGGGACATATCGCTGCAGACACACCATCTTGGGTGTCACCTCTCAAGCCGTACAACTCACCATAGCAAGTAAGTCTAACAGTAATCCTTTAATAGCGTTAGTTTTGTAAAAAAAACAAAAAAAATATGAACGAGGGATCACCCAGTGTTACTAGTAAGCATCCAAGTCCCTCTCATTCGCCGCCAATCCGGAACCCACTGCAGGAAGTGAGACTAACCTTCGACACACTAGGCCCCAGCACGCTGGCCACCATGAGATTCTCACCACATGATGTAGGTTAACCACTCAATTGAATAAACAATCGATACAGCGGGTATAGAACCCGGGACGACTACAGAGAGGTTCACTAGGTCAAGTAGCTTACCCACTGGGCTAATAGCCTCGTCGAGAAATAAACGATTAATTTATGCTTACGTAGTCATTTTTTGTTAATTAAAGAGAAAGAAAAGAAAGTACATTACCTGGAATCGAACCCAGATCTCCTGCTTACTAGTCAAGCACACTACCATTACACTAGAATGAATAACTGGTAAAGGTCGTCTTACTGTAATGATGTTTACCAAAATGGCCATTCCCAATTATAATTTATCAGGTATGCCCTACCCAGAGGTAATTATTGCATTGCAGAGTACTTTTTTTCTAGCTGTTTGCAATTCTCTGTTGCTGTTTGCACTGCAATGTACATAGCTGCATACTATCATCATTACCCCCCGCCACACACACATTATAGCTATTCGCCAGAGCTACAACGTGACCATGTCTCCCCTCTCCCCTCTGGGGGTTGGACAGAGCGTGACCTTCACTTGTACCCCCGAGGGCTCTCCTGGCAATGTCATGGAGCGTCTCTCCTGGCGCTTCATGAGTAACCAAACTGGAATGTCTGGCACAGTGTCCATGGTGGACCCTCGGGTCAGTATAGAGGATGGTGGGCGGAGGCTAGTCATTACAGACCTCACTGTTGACTACAGTGGGGTGTGGTCTTGTGTCGCCTCTAACTCTTTGACCTCTGATGTTATCAACAGTCTGCCACTGACCGTGGAAGGTTAGCTAGCTAACGATATTTAGTAGCAATAAGTTGTGTTAGGAATGTCCTATTTCAAAACTAATTATATAGCTCAGTTAATTTCCAATGGTGTGCTTAAATATTGACCCCCCCCCCCCCCTCCAGCTCCGCCCCCCACGAGTGTGCAGCCTGACTTCAATATTGTTAAACTCGGCACCCCCCACACTCTAATCTGTCAGGTGATCTCTACACGAACCATTGCCTTCTCTTGGATTGTAGGGGGTGTGGCCTACGAGGAGACGAGTGGCCGTATCATCATCTCCAACACCCCCACCACCTCCACACTCACACTTCGCACACTAGAGGAGGGTGACCTTGGCAATGTAACGTGTGTAGCTACTGACCCCGTACACCGTCCTGTCAGTTTCTCTGCTGTATTGCAAGAGAGCCCTTTGTTCTATATATACGGCGCCAGTGAGCGTAGGAACTTCACACTACAAGTGGACAGTCCCTTCAGACTTGACTGTGGTGTAAGGGGCGGGCCCGCTACCGTGAGATGGTTCAAAGGTCGCCAAGAAGTACCAGCACAAGGCGACGGGTTACAAGTACAGTTATTATCCAATGGGACGTCATCGTTGCGACGGGAAACCACGCTACGAGAGGATCATGGCAGTGACTACCTGTGCAAGGCAGAGAGGTCAGGGGTCGACTCGTCGCTGACTCAACGGTTTAACATATTTATCTTTGGTGAGACATTCCTAAATTAGTGATTTATTTTGGTCATTCTTTAGCTATAATAATAATATCAGGCCTGTTTTCGGATGTCAGTATGCCTGTTATGATATTACTTATAGATCAATAAGTTATTGTTTCCACACAGTTCCCGGGATGATAGTGAGTGCCCCGCCCCCGGAGAGTGTGGCTGTGTTGGGAAGTCGCTATCAATTAGACTGTTCGGCTACCGGTCAGCCGGAACCACTCATCACCTGGCGCTTTAGGGGCTCCCCCATCCGTGACCTCCGGAGCAGCTCTCTGACTGACTATGGTAATGGCAGTCTGGTGTTTCATCCCGTCAACAAGAGTCACGAGGGCACGTACGTGTGTTCCATTGAAGCTCCCTCGTTCCTGGTGGAGACTACCATATTAACAGTGGAAGATCCCCAACCAACCAGTGAGTGTGTGTGTGTGTGTGTGTGTGTGTGTGTGTGTGTGTGTGTGTGTGTGTGTGTGTGTGTGTGTGTGTGTGTGTGGTGTGTGTGTGTGTGTGTGTGTGTGTGTGTGTGTGTGTGTCTTTCTCTAATCCTTCTTCCCTCTGCAGTGCTGTCAGGAGTGGAGATAGCTCTGTGTGTGGTCATCGTTGTCATAGCAGCTATCATATTGATAGTGTCGGCTGTCATGGCTATAGTCTGCTCATTCCAGCATTACCAACGTTCCAAGTCCACTGGCCATTTCGAGGATCGACACGACTCGCCCCAGGGCATGTTTGATCGTCAACCCTCCCTAAGAGATAAAGACAACAGTGGTATCTTGAGAGGGCCTTCTAATGACATCCTGGATACGCTACAAAAGTCCCCTCATTACGGTGGTGCTAGCACTTATTCTATTAATCCCAGTACTGGATTTCAACTGGACATGTATAGTCGAACCTCTCATAACTCCACCCCCCTCCACGGGACGGCTACCTCCACTCCCCTCCACGGTACAGTGGCCTCAACCAGTCTGTTCAGCTCAGAGGATCCAACATCAGTCACTGGGCCTCTGCCCAACTACCCAAGGTCCAATCTCGAGGTCAGTGTGGTACTTATATTCTGATTTAGCTACGTAGATTTCTTTGGATAATGTTGGTCCTCGTGTATACATTTGTGTATTTCAATTTCGTATGTACAAGTTTCATATTTCTTGTCTGACTCATGACCCATGAGATTGCTTCATTGTACGTACCTGCAGCTTAGCGATGTGATGGGAGAGGGGGAGTTTGGTCCGGTTGTGTTGGGTGTGGCCAACCACATAGTCCCCACCCATGACAAGACTCTAGTGGCTGTCAAGGTGAGCTAATGGTTAATCTGTGAGAGCTTTAGCCTAACTCCCCCCCCCTCCATTAGGTGTTGGTCTCCCAGGGAGATGAGGAGACCTTGCGTCCTGAGGTAGCACTCATGGACTTTGCTAATCAGATGAAGCTCTCTTATACCAACATAGCCTCCATATTGGGTATCTGCAGCGATGGAGAACCCTACTATGTCATCTACGAGTACCTGGATCAGGTGAGTGGGTGTGCAACACTTATCACATAATTATATAGCTCTCTTGAATATATACAGTTAATACTATACTGATTGACTTTAAGTGTAGACATGCAGAGTCTTAGGCTTACGTAGGTAGGTAGTGGTTGACTTTGTCTTCTCTAATAAGGTTTGCTTTCCAGTGAGGTTAAAAGGTTGTACATGTAATGTCGTGCAGCTGAGCTTAATTAAGTGTAGGTTTGTATAATTGAATTTTGCCCTAACTTAATATCCCAGCTGCCCAGTGTCCCCTCCACCCACTCACACACTACTCTCTCTCTTTGTGTGTGTAGGGTGATCTGAAGAAGTTCTTACAAGGCTCTCAACCAGAGGAGGGGGATCCACCCACCCTCACACCTGCTGACATGCGTAAGATGATTCTGCAAGTGGCGGACGGCATGGCCTACCTATTCTCTCAGCGTATCATTCACGGTGACCTTGCTACGAGGAATTGTCTAGTCTCCTCCACACTAGAGGTCAAGATTGCCGACCTGGGCATTGGGCACGACCTCTACAACCACGATTACTACGACAACGGAGCACAGCTACTGCCGATTCGTTGGATGCCTCCGGAGCTATTACAGGAACTGGAGGAGGGGCCCAACTTCTCCCTGCATAGTGATATCTGGTCATTTGGTGTGTTCTGTTGGGAGGTGTTTGCGTACTCACGATTGCCTTACGAGACATTTGAAGACAATGAGATCTTATCTATAGTGCCTGGAGGCTCTAGACTGCGTCGTCCCAGTCCCTCTTGTCCCCACTCTCTCTATGACCTCATGACGGAGTGCTGGAGTGAAATACCAGATAATAGACCACAGTTTGCCAGATTGTGTGTGGCCATTGTAGATCTAGACTTTGGTAGAGACACTCAGAATGGTTATAGTCAGTAGGTGAATGTATTAATTACCAGTGGGAGGGTTCATGTCATAGTCTCTTATCTCTTGATCATCGTGCAGACTTTATACATAATTTCTTTGCACTCCATTTCACTAGCCGCTCAGTAGTTTTGTGTGTGTGTGGGTCATTTGGCCCGCACATGACTTTTTATTACGCTAATTTTTATACTGACTTTCAAGTTCAATAAATTCACTAAAACAATATTTATTTAAGAACACGTACAGTTAATTATGACGTGCATGACAACATAATAAGTGGATATGATACAAATGACAAATGGAGTGAAATGTATAGTTACAGCAGGTTAATGCCATTGCCAGTTCGCGAGTGTTGAGGAGGTGTGTCCTCTCCTGTCAAAGGGGGTGTGTCACTTTCGGTCAAAGGGGGTGGGTCCTTTTCTGTCAAAGGGGGTGTGTCCCTGTGTAGATAGGGGGAGGAGCTGAGACTGTTGGGCAGACTGTCGTCCTCCTCCTTGATCATGACTAGAGGATTGGTGGCACTCGGTCGAGCTTTAGCACTGTGCGGACGTGCCACCGTGAAAGCACCTTGAGACGTGTGTGTCTGTGGGGGGCAGGTGAGTGGGTATGTGTGTGTGGGGGGGGTGATGGGTGTGGGTGAGGCTATTCATACGTAGGCTAACATCATGTATAGACAACATTGTCGTCATTAATTTATTGTTCTGAATCAATAGCACAAGGCTGGTTTCACTCACGTCAAGATTGAAGGCAGTAATGTCTCCCGTGGAGCTCCTCCTGAGACCGGTGAAACTAAGCTTCCTCTTGAAGGCAGCATTCATATTGTTGACAGCGTTCACAGTGCTGGACCTTCTGATGGTGAGACTCTGTTGCTTGTGTGCTGCCTCGTGATAGCCTAGCCGCTTCAGGAAAGCCTTACGGACCTACAGGAGGGGAGAGGATGGGAGAGGGGGAGAGGGGTGAACATATGCAGTGCCGTTAATGGTTTAGTAACTCACGTCTCTATTGAGGAGACAGTGCATGATGAAGATCATAACTCCCTGGAGTGTTGTGAAGATGCAGAAGATCCACTCAATAATGAGAGCAATGGTGGTATCCCCTACCACAAAGAACCCCAGTGCCCAAGTGATGCCCAAGATGGGGACCAGGACAAACGAAGCGTGGAGGAGGGTGCTGTGGGGGTACTATGTGGGGGGTATAATCATCAGGGGGGCTTACCATATAAGGATTTTGTCTTGAGAGCCTTTCCTTGAAGAGCGAACAATGATGGCTGTCACCACTATCATGATGACTATGTTGATCTGTGTGGGGGGTAGTGGTTGTTAGCGAGTGTACGTTGCTATGCGTGTGGGGTAGCTCACCAGTAGGACGGCGATGACAGGTCCATGGAATGCCCAGTTAGCTCCATTATCATTCGTTATCCAACAACTACAAGGACAGAGTCATAATTTCTGTTTTGATATGAGCTTGCTTATTGTAAGCTTTCAAAAATCATCAAATTAACATTATTGGACCAACGAAACTAAAGGTATGGCTGTTCAAATTTAACGCTGGGTATATACAAATTTGGCACTTACAAGTTTTCTGATCCGTAATCACAGAATCTGACCCCTAGAGTAATGCCGACCACTATTAAGGGTGCCCCCCAAGCGAAGGGGTAGTAGAGCCAGATGATCTTCTTGTTGAAGAAGACCTTTACGACAAAGAGATACAGATGAACCCCCTCCACCAGTTGCCAGGCAAAGGTGGCCAGGAAGAGGTAATGTAGTAGAGCGGCTATAAGTGTACAGAGTACGTCTGGGGAGGGTACAAGACGTCGGTCCACACCCACGAGGAACACCAGCTGAGCTAGGCACAATGCTAGGGCTAGCTGGCGATGGACGTGATGCAATTTAGTGTCCAGTCTGCATTATGTATGGAGGGAAGTGAGAGGGAAACTATAATTATAACAAAGGCTTATTTTGAACAAGCATACTAATTACACAGATCCTTATATATAACTATTATACTACTTATAGTCAACACTCACTTTAGCCCAAATAGCAGTCCAATAGTGATGATTAGACAGATGATGGAAATGCAGAGTCCCACCTTGGACACTATCTGCAGTGCTGGACTTGCATGCTGCATACGATGAGAGAGAGAGAGAGAGTATGAACACACAATGTACAGTAGCTATGTGTGTGTATGTATGTGTGTGTGTGTGTGTGTGTGTGTGTGCGTGTGCGTGTGCGTGTGCGTGTGCGTGTGTGTGTGTGTGTGCTTACACTCTCTCCAGTGGGGCTCATGAGGAGGGCAAAGCTGGTCAAGTGATAACACTGGCACACTGTCACATTGCTACTAGAGGCAGTGGATACAAGAGAGCAGCCATCACTCATCCAACTACCATCTGCCATGGCTTGCTCATCAGTCAGGAAGGAGCATGTTGGATCTACATGCATGCATGAGGGTAGTGGAAGCATGACTAATGAGCATAATTATCCTAATGAACTTTTGGTACAATGAATAGTGCTTGACAAGTCCAATAATAATCCATCAACAATTTTCATTATTGCAATGTTACAACAGAAAGATTTCACAAATACTTGCAGCAAGGATAAGAACTTACAGTACCTAATAAATTGACTTACTTTCCAGAGTGACATTCTCGTGGTATAGTGTGATGATGATGGGGTCAGGTAGACTGGTGGTGTTGAGTAAAGCTACACTCTGATTGGTCCGTCTGACCACCTCCGCTGATATGACCAGACTGTTGACTCTGAGGTCAGGACATACGGACACTTCCCGGGACCATTGGCTGAAACACGAGAATTCATGCGATAAATTTGTCATACTTTACTGAAATTAAAATTAAATGTGAAAAGCACTTCTATCTAGCTCCAACCAGCTAAACATATGTACCATTGTCCATGTACTAGTGGTGGGAGCGTGGGCGTGCAGAGAGGGAGGAGGTCATTGTCAATATTGAGTAGAGGCCCCACTCCGTTGTAGATGACTGCAATCACGCCCACCTCCGTGCACTCGTACTGGGCCCCAAACACTGTGGGGGGTAGTTGTAACGAGCTGTCCCCTCCTTCTACAGGCGCCTCCAGCAGAGATGAAGAGATGGTGATATTAGCCTCTCTCCCGCAATCAGGAGTGGCCACGATAAGAGCTGCAGGCAATGCATGAGTTAGGAGTACATGCAGCTAACCATGGAAGAAAAGGGAAAGAGTTGGAGATGGGTAATTATGGTACCTATATTGTCACTAGCCACGAGGCGATTGGCCCCTCCACTGCTCAGGAACAAGCCCTCACCAAGCTTCTCAATAGAGAGGAAGAGGTCAGTCAAATGATCAGACACGGAGATCTGGGGGGGGGGGGGGGGGGGTGAATGGTGGTGCATAGATTATAGGCAGTGGGAGTCTCACAGTGTTAGCCTCACTCCAGAGTGGCTGGTTCCTCAAGTGGAGTAGCTCACTGCCCACCTCTATCAGATTCTGTATAATAATAGTAGCAACATAATTATAGAGAGTTGTCCAACTTACGGAGAAGGTTGTGTTGTCATAGTTACCGCCTCTCAAGAATACATCTACTGATTGAGTGAGGAGGTCAATGATGGCAGGCAGGTCACCGGGCACGCTGACGTTCCTAGCAACGGTAAGTAAGGACAATGAGAGGACGACTAGACCAGGATCCAGCGTGGGATCCATTGATACAAGCAACAACTGTGCACAAAAAGAATCATTTTTTCAGTAAACTTCACACTGATGACAATGTTAGGTCATGAGTACGAGTGAGAACTCACCATTTGCTGTATGTCTTGTACAGCCTTAGAGCCGCAGTCTATCCTCCCACTCGCCAGTATACAGTAGAGGCCTGCAGTCTCGTTGCATGCACTCTGACATTGTTCCATAGGTACACAAGAGTAGCCACTGCCAGTGTAGCCAGGGAGACACACACATTGGGGAGTTGGTTCATTAACACAGGTGGCATTATCACTGCAGAGGAGAGGGTCACAAGGTACAGGTGGTGGTTCCAAGCACACTAGACCATCTCCACTGTAGCCACGAGTGCAGGTACACACTGTGGAGTTGCCAGCCACACTGCAAGTGGCCTGTTCTGAGCAGCTGTGGTACCCCAGGGCACAAATGTCTGCATGCAGGGAAATGCATTAACTTTGCATGCATCATTAGTAAGTGCATGCTTACCCTCACAGGCTGTGGCTGTGTAGTTGGCATCAGTGATGAGTGTGTTGGAAGGGAAGGCGCAGAGCACACCATCCAGTGCCACTCTGGGTTGGCTGGAGTGAGAGGCTATGAAAGCAGGGAGCCATTGCAAGTGACAATCGCACACAAGTTGAGTGTTGCCAGACAGTGAGCTGTAGCCAATAGTCATGCAAGACTGTGAATAAACTTGTTTCATATGGGATAGCACTGACTCACATGACGCTGCCTACAGAGGCAAACAAAGGCTCCAAGTCACTACGCAAGCTCTTCAACACATTGTCGTCCAACATTCTGAAGGGGAGGGAACAGGATGAATGCAGGAATACTACTTTGCTTTCTCAACAGCCATAATTTTTAGTGTAATTTCAGTGGCTTTATGATTTTCTGAAAGCTCAGAAAAGTTCTATCAGATGGTATGTTTAGCCAAAAATTGTTGATCGGAACCGAGCCCACCTATCCCCACTAACTAAGAGGTCTGTTTCTAGAGAAGCTTACATGTTCTGCAGAGCTGTACCGAGGCCTTGGAACGAATCTCCTGACAACCACTCGAGTTGATTTTCCTCTAGTTGACTGCAATCAATGCAAGCACAATCACGCACTGATACAACAACCACACACACATACTATGTACTATACACTGCCTCATAACTTACAGTGTTGTTAGTTGAGCTAATGAATTGAATGCCCCTGGCTGTATCTCGGTCAACCTAGAGAACTGAATGGTCCTATCAAAACAGTAAACAGTTCAGTAAACACACACTCCAACCTTTAGCACAAGATACTTACAGTATCCTCAGCGCAGACAGTCCTTGAAAGACGTTGGCTACCAGCACTGTTTCACTGGCTCCCAGGAAAGTTCTGCATAATAGTGTGTGTATGTGTGTATATGAGTGGTGATGGTACTGGCTCACAGTTCCAAGATGGAGCCTGCCATGTTGGTGGTACGGAATCCGTTCATCACTTCTCCAATGGAAACGGTCAAACCATTTACTCTGCCATTACAGTCGACAATGAGACCATTATCTGAGTCTCGGCGGTTACAGATGCATAACGAGCAAGGGTCTGGAGTCTGCCCCTGCAGCAATACAACCAGACTGAAGAGAAGAGCGACTCTACTGTAAAGAAGCATCTTGAGAGCTAGAGCTAGACGGCTGTTATTAAAATTAATGTTGAAGCTAGCTTTGGAAATAGGGGGAGGGGCTGATTTGTGCAGCGTCAGTAGTTACATTGTAGGTTTAGGTAAAGATCGTCTTTAGAAATTCCATTCAGGTAAAGATCGTGTTTCCATTAAAACTAATAAGTAATAAATAATAATCACAGAACAAAATTTATATAAAATTGCACACACACACACACCCCCAAAGGTTAAAAAACAAAAGTTTCAGAATTGACAAAATCTTCCCTATCAGTCTTCTAGGCTTTCACTGGCTGGCTTCTCCACTACTGCACCTGTCACAGCTGTCGCTAATCCAAGCTCTTGCACCAGCATTGGTTCTTCTGAACTCCCTACTGACTCGGCAATATTTAGTACAGGCTCATTAATCATGGGCACTATTGCTTCAGGTGTTGTTGCTTGGACTGTCTTGCTATCCTCCACAGAGAGGGTGGCCATCATGGCCGATATCTCACTGTCCAATCGCTTGTGCTCTTCTTCAAACATCCGCAAGAGGCGCTCCTGCAAAAGTACGTTAAAAAACCGGCATAATAAAAAAAAAAGTTTTATCCACTAAAAAGTACTATCCAAATCACTGTAGCAAGAGTTTCTTTTATAATAGCCACACCACACACACACGCACACACGCACGCACCCACCCACACACACACACACACACACACACACACACACACACACACACACTACGTGTAGCATACATGTACCTCAAGGCCTAACTGTTGTGCGATTATCCTACAACCATTATCACAGGTGTCCTCAAGGAAGACGTCTCTATAGGCAGTCTGTTCATCAAAGTCCAGTCCCCCGCTAATACCCATGAGCATGCTCATTATAGGGTCCATCTGAAGTGGGTATGAGTGGGTCAGCAGTACAGTAAAGCTATCAATAAGTGGAAAATAGGCGTGAAAAGCAGTAGCCTAAGGATCGTAATAGCATGTAATCTAGGGAGCTAGTTCTAGTTAACCTCTCCAACTTTCTCCAGGTTGATGAGCAGACGGGGGCAGTCATCCGGCACTCTACATGATCATACGAGGTAGTCATGTGTACACAGTAACCAGCTCACCTTCCTATAAGACCTGCAAATGGCTGTACTTTGAGAGAGGTGCCCATTATGATGAGCAGCTCACACTTGTCCAGGTCCTGGGGCAAAGGTAACATTCGTACATAGAGTATCATATATCAGGTTTCAAATGAGAGGTTAATCGATTGCGAATGACCCTGATTGCGTTTCTAACTATTGCAGCACATGCTCACTCTTTGCGTTTCTTTCGATTGCAAATCATGCGAAAATACACAATTTGCAACTGAAAGAATCATTTGAAACCTGATATAGATGGTCGTTGTCAACCTACATGTATATTGAATGATTACCTCCATGACATATTTTGCGAATCTGTCAGGCAGTCCCTCCCCAAAGAACACAATGTCGGGCTTGACTAGGCCGCGGTATGGTTCCTTCAGCCTCATGTCCTCTGGAGGGACGTAGGCACACCCCTTCTCCTCACACAGTGGCAACTCTCCAGCAAACACTTTGTCTGTGAGAATAGCAGTAGATCATTCTCCACCAAACAACGTTACATTATGTATAGCCCCAAATTAGTGGGAGTTACAGGAGGGAAAGCTTTAGAAAACAATCTCGTAATATTAGAAGTTTGAAAGGGAATATTATAATTATTATTTCAAGCAATTTCAATGTTTATACAGGAGAAGACCTACGTACGTTTGACTAACCTTTGAGGGTCTCAGAGGGATAGCTAGTACCACAGGTGATGCAGTGAGCCGTGTTGAAGGCTCCGTGGGCTTCCACTATCCTATCGTCTGCTATGCCAGCCCTGCGCTCTAGAGTGTCTATGTTCTGAGGAAGGAAGATTATGACTCCTGAGAATGGATCAAAAATAATTATTATAGCATTCCACAGAAGTCCTATAGTGCTTTCTGTTCAATTTGCAAACAAAAATAAGAAATACAATCATCAAAACATTACCTTACAACTGTCTGGATTATTAGTTATTATAATTAAATAGCTGTTCTAATTATACACGCACACTATAACTGTCCTACACTGTACGAGTGCCAAATTACCCTAATCAAATGGCATTTCCTCTGCACGGTACAGTGCACTCATGTTGAATAACAAAGCTTGGTAGTTTCCATACCTGAGTGAAGGATCTAGCCATACCTGAGTGAAGGATCTGAGTAGCAATCCTTCCTCTTCAAGGAGACGGATGAAATAGTGGGAGAGGGTGGGCTGTGGAGTATGTGAGGGGTGTGGAGTGTGTGAGGCATGAGTGGGTGTGAGGGGTGTGGAGTGTGTGTGGATGTGAGGCCACATACCTTAAACTTTGCAGGATAGAGCTCCTTGGCCAGATCATAAAATGGTTGAGGATTGTGTTCGAAATATTTAATCTCAAAGACGGCCTGGGGGCTGGGGAGGTCGTACTTCTGTAGGTTGTCATAGAGACCAGTGCCAGGGCTTCGGAAGTCTGGAATACCAGCAGCTGCAGGGTAGAGGTGAATAGATGAACTGGTACACAGACATTACACAAGTGTTTTCTATATCGGATTGTTGCAACAGGAAATGCTACATAAGTTTGCTTGGAAAACACTCATTTGTTGTGCAACATTAGTAGATGATGAAAGAGATTTCTTAGCATACATACAATGTAATCACACCAAACATCAAACATGTTGAACCCATACAGTACAGACTCACACACATACCCCCCCCCCCCCTCCTGTTCACCCCACATGCCTCCTACCCCCAACCACATACCCCACATGCCCCCCACCCCAATCACATACCCCCTGTTCACCCACCAGTGGATATCCCTGCTCCAGTCATCACCACCACTCTCCTCTCTGCATTTTGAGCACACATTCAGTAATAATTTAGCTTGAAATTGGCTTGTACAAGCAATTTGCTCATGTACATTATTAACATCCTTACTATTTTTTGATGCCATGAACTCCTTTAGTTTCTTCACTATCCCCTCAACAGTCAACTCCAGGACGGGAGCTTTCTTTTCCCTTGGGGGTGCCTCAAAGCCAAACATTTGGCGGAGGGTGTCAACATCCAATGGCATGTCTGCAGAAATGGGATGTTAATACATAATTATAATGGGGGACATGCGTTATGTGTGTGTGTGTGTGTGTGGCAGACTCTATTGTACACAGACAACAACCAACACCTCCACTGTCAGCGGCCATCTTTTAAATATATCCAATCGTCTTTCTTCTAATCTTACACAAGATTGCCAAATCAGCAATTTTTAATCGGCTCACGGGAGTGAGGTGTTTGTTGTGCACACGCCCTATCTTTCAGGAAGTGACTTCACCTTCTAACATAATTTATTAACACAAAACCTTAGCTAGCGCTAGCTAGCAAACTGTACGAGTCAAGCTATAAGATTAGTTGCAATTAAGGACGCAAAGAGACAAGCCCAAGCATCAGTGCAGTATCGTGTATAAAGTCCAAGGCAGTTGACTTATGGAAAGAACCCTTCGTTGTACAAATTATCGACATCTCGCACTATGATGGCAGCTCAGAACCCTCCCAATTCCTTCATGCACTTTAAGCGAAAAACACACACTACAGACCCCCTTGTTCTCAACTCTCTATCAACTACTGTGACGTTTGCAATGCCTGCAGCTGCTGAGGCATTGGAGTTATCATCAAGAAGTGCTCCCTCCAGCCCTGTCAAGAATGAAAAGAAAAGAAAAGGTTTTCTGAAACATCTCACTAGGCCCAAAAGTCCCACTTCTCCAAGATCCCATCCTAACTCTGACCCAGAGAGATCTCCCAGTCCAAACCCACGCCCAAAATGGCTTGTTTTCAAGAACCACAAAAGAAAGAAGTCCAAGGACTCCAAGGATGCCAATGGTGGACGGGCGACTCCTGTTGGAGATGGAAGTCACGACGACTTGTCTAGAACTCTTGAACCTGTAGCCACACCAGTGTACGACCTACCCGGGCAAACACCGCCTCTTCTCAAGTCTGCTTCCGGTTCCAATATCCCAGTTATCACAGTCTCCCATTCTGGTTCAGGGGAGGTCAACCTATCTGGCTCACTGGACGATGTGAGTAAGCAACGGAAACTATCCCAAACCTCCCACTGCTCCTCTAACTTTCCATCTACCGGCACCTCGGGCGTGGGCAGTCTTCTCTCCCCTTCTGGTGATGAGGGGTACGATCTTGAGTCTCCTATTTCCCCGCTTTCCTCAAGAACCTCAAGTTTTACCGAGCACACACTGGGCGATTTATCAGACATGGAGTTAATATCTCCTGTGGGCAGTGATCCGGAAACGATAACGTCCCTTCAAGGCAGTAGCCCACCCCCCCAAGACGAGGGGTCATCTCCCACTGACTCTAACCATCGAGCTATGTCACCTGGCAAAGGAGCGCTAGGGAAGTTTAAGAGGGACAAGAAATCTTCAGAGTTTGTGAGTAGTAATTGTATTCATAGGCCCTGAGTGCAATTACAAGTGGGAATTGAAGGGTGTGATGGTCTATTAGTCTGCTTCAGCTAAACAAATACCACCCACACACACACACACACACACACACACACACACACACACACACATCACACACACACACACACACACACACACACACACACAGTGGTTCAACCTCAAGAAAGCTGTTAAAGCATGGTCGCCGTTTGCTGTCCAATTCAAGAAAAAATGCTACCCTTGGGTGCAGCTAGCTGGTCATAAAGGTACACCCAATACTATAAACTAACACACAGCTCCCTTCACTTCCCTTCTGTTTTGGTAGTGCTATGTAAGAAGCAGCCATACTGTGTTTCCTCTATCAAAGAAATGACCTTAAATTACTGTTTCCCTCTTTCCCTAATGTTCTATGGCTAGCCACATGTACCTGATTAGGCCTCGCTCAGATATCCTCATTCTTGACTGTGTATTGTGTGTCATCTCTTTCTTTCCTTGAAACTGATCTAAGGTTTTACCTGGCCTTATATTTGAATGGGGTTACACAATTATGTAATGAACCGTGAAATTGCATGCCAGTCCAGTAAATTATCATTGTACTTGCAACTTAATCATGCGTGATGTAGCACGACCTCAACTAATCCCCTCCGTCCTCTGCAGGTAACTTCATGCCTGGTGATGAAGCAGGCACCATCATGAAGAAATCTGATCCCAACGAACGAAAGGCCCTGCAAGAGTTAATGAACGATACCCTCAAACCGTTTGTACCAGAGTTCAAGAAGGTCATTGAGAAAGATGGCCACAGTGAGTGTTGTACAGTACTACAGTAGCGGGACTAGTAGCTATAGGTGGTCATGGCTACTGAAGCTGTGGGTGGGGCAGCCTCACCTCAACCACGTGGGGGACCAGTTATTGGAAGCCAGGGATTTTATGACATGAATTGTGGAACCAATGTTGTCTATTAGACGTATTGTATATGTCTGTCTCGACTATGCTGATAGATTCCTGTGTCAGATTATTGCCATGATTGGCAAGTGTGTACTATATCCTCCTGGTCTAGGATTACTGGCTGCATGGGACTATTATAATAGTTTATTTAGCATTTGGAACTATCCTTCTCATAGCTTCCTCTATAATAGGTCTTCTCCACTCTGACTAGTGTGTGTGTGTGTGTGTGTCGGGGGGGGGGGGGGGGGGGGGGGGGGTTGACTTAAAAGAGTGGGACATTCATTTACACCTCTGGGGGGGTTGTGTGTGTGTGTGTTGACTTAAAAGAGTGGGACATTCATTTACACCTCTCTCCCAATCAACACCTATCAATTCCTGTTAGTCTCACCTCAGGCAGTGTGTGACAACCCTAGCTACAATGTCCAATCTCAATGACTTTCCAATCATTCTCCTCTAAACATAGGGTGCAAAGTATGTACTGTGTACTTCCTGATACCTCACACAAGTGATGGTACTAGTGATGCATTGCTTGTCATAATGATGGGATACATGCGATGTCAACACAGTGTAGAAATCATGTACCATGTCTTTGTTTGGTGTTAACTTATAGGTTTGTTCATATATAGCCACTTGTGCTTTGTCCTACTGATTGCTTGTGAATTAGCTGCTCTGACTAGAACACCTTGTGTGTGTGTGTGGTGCTGGCCTGGCAGAACCACCCTCTTTGCACTCCTAATGACTCTGCTATGTTCTCATATCACACTATGAATGCTAATAGCATTGTTATCTATACACATGAATAGCAGGTTCTCAATTAAAGCAATAACAAAACCACTTATTGGACTGTGTATTACAAAACAAACTGGACTTTATATATTAAAAGGATGTTGTTACAGTAACTATATGTATATATGTATATATATATATGTATCTGTACTTTACCCCCCCCCCCTCCCTCCATTAACCCCTGCAGTGTACGTGGAGATGACCGACCTCCTACGTGAGTTTGAGGAGCCAGCTGTAATGGACATCAAGGTGGGTCTACGTACCTACCTGGAGGAGGAGCTGAGGAAGAAAGCCCTTCGAGCCGTGAGTACTGTGTGTGTGTGTGTGTGTGTGTGTGTGCGTGTGCGTGTGCGTGTGTGTGTGTGTGTGTGCGGGGGAGCATTCTGAGTGTTTATATAGTCTAGTCAGGAGCACTAAAACAGGCCGTGTGTCTATTGCATATCCTATCCTCATACCTGGCACTGGATGTTTAGGCTTGTGTGTAAATAGCTGGTCTCTGAGGGCCATTGAATTTGTAGAGGAAATTATACAACGCTCTAGTGAAGTGAGAACTTCCCCACTCTTGTTGTTACACAAGCAATCAGTCAATGTCCAGTGGTCACAGTGTCCGTGCTCTGTGTGTGTATAAACTAACTATATGTTTGGGAACATTTTGAGCATTTTCTCATTATAATCATTAACCTGAAGCCTAGTTGAAGAATGTGCTAATGTAGCGCTGGAATTGACACTAGCTGTTGTCATATAAGGAAAGGGAAAGGGTTAAAGTGACATTGTAGGAAGCATATACTGTTAGCGCTAGTGGGGTCACTGTTAGTGTGTGGTCACACCTTTTGTGTAGGTTCTCTTCTGGTTGGTAAGGTTACCCTCTGATATAGAATGTACTGCTTGTACTGTACTGTGCACTAGAGTGCTCTAATGAGGTCAGAAATTTTGTTGATTTGCTGAGGCATCCTCTAGTTGGTATTGTAGTAGATCACATCCTGTCTAGGGTTTCTGTGTGTGTACAGCCAGTCGAACGTCTCTACTGCTATATGTTATACTACAGGGTCAGTCATGTGCTATAGCTATACGTTGCGAAACCTCTGCTGTCCTTGTACACATTCAGGAAGCTTGTACCCACTGAATAGTGATTGTGTGTGTTAATAACATTGAACTTCCTTAGCTGTTTGTCATTGAGAGCTGCTAAAAGCAACAACTTTAGTAAATAACTCTGTTCTGTTTTTGAGCAGCCCATAAGTGTTGTACAAAGTGGGCAACAAGGGTTGGTTGCCTTGCCACTCAATAACTAGCATGTACATATATATTCATGGGGTGTTTGTCGGATGTATTTGATGTAATGTGATTATGGCAGGTCGGGTAAACACATTGCAAATATGAATATGGTGTTATCATTATGTAACTATGTGTAACTGTGCCTAGTGAACCCTGACCTTTGTGTTGGCTACTATAATGTGCGTGAAATTCTATCTTTGCTATCGATGGCCGAGTTTTTTTATTAGTCTCACAAGTTCAAAACATTACTGGCTGTAAAAATTGACCTCTCCACTTTATATGGTTGTGGACATGCCTTCTCTATTACCTGTGTTGCCATGGCCACCACCTATTAGTATAGCTCTAGCATTTGATTGGCTAATTATAGGCCGACTCCAAACAAGGATTTGTTTACGTCCTATTTTTCGTATGTAATTCACACTATCAGGATGTTCTGTATAAATATAGTAATATGATATATCCCCACCCCCACCTCCTCAGGACATGTACAACAAGATGGTGAAGGTAGACCCTCATGAGCCTACCGAGTCTGAGCATGCCCAGAAGGCCATCACTAAGCCACGCTACATGCAATGGCGGGAGTCCCTCTCTTCATCCTCAACACTCGGCTTCAGGATTGAAGGCATTAAGGTGAGACCAGCTCAGTGGCAGTTTCTATATGATGTATTGATAGTAGTACGTGTTTCCTAGCTTGTCGTAGTCGTCCTGTTGTTGTTGCGTGTCTCTTATGCACTTTCACTGTTTGTGTAGCACTGGAAGTTGTTTGTGTAAATCTTGACATTTCCGGCATTAATTCCCCAGCCAATGATAGCTTTGATACATTTCATGTGTTTGTATCTTAGAAACTTATCTGCTTATAGTCTCCTCACACTAGATGCATTGTATGCACATGTGTGTGCCGGGGTATTGTGCAATTACTGAGGATAACTGCATTTACCCATTTTAGGGGTTCTGGAGAATACCTTCACCTTTATATTTGCCTAGTGGTTAATGAGCTGTAGTGTGTGTGGGTGATCATGTGTGTGGGGGAGTGTGTATTGGGTGGTTAAACACACACACAGTGGGTTGGTGGGTTGGCCAGTGGGTGAGCCTGCCCACTGGTAACCTATAGTCATGTGTACCCACATCCTACTGTGTGTTGTTGTGTTGGCACTTCCTGAGAGGATGTGTATACATGGGATACCATGCACACACACGGCAGGCACACTCTTCATGTTTACCCTCCATTACACACACGCATGCTTCTAGACTAGTGATGGTACTGCTCTGACAGAGTTTAAAGAGACCAAAGCAGAGGAAGATGTTGTGAAGGCATTGAGACTGTTTCTGGAGGAGAACCCAGCTGTCAAGGTATAGTGCTGTGTGGTATAGCCTCTAGTGCTGTGTGTTGTTGTGTCTGGGGCAGTATCAGTGTATGAATCTAGTGACAATGTACTTAGTGGGCATGTGGTCTCCTGTCCCAGGCGTTTGTGGTCACTGCTATTGTTTGCCAGTTTATTGTGTTGACCTACTAATCACCTCCAGCTGTCTGCTCCCACTATTGACCAATACCATGGCTACCTATGTGTTTGATTGTTCCCTCCTTTGTCTCCTGCAGGGTCCTTTTCTGAGAAGACTGCTGGAGATCAGAGCAGGCCTGGAAAGATCAGAATACTTCAGATCTCATGAGGTATGTCACGCATCTAGTTGAAAGGTGTTCTCACTTAAAGCAAATTACCCTAGGGAGATTGGATTACATTATACATACTATAGTGCTGATACACAATGTCCGATTGTACCATAGACCACCCTCTCTTACCACACACACAGCTGATTGGCAGCTCACTCCTCTTTGTCTACGACAGTACGAGTATGTGTAGTGTGCATATGATCGATTTTGGCAAGACAGTGGGCCTCCCTGACGGTGTGTCAGTGTCCCATCGCGAACCCTGGGTGGACGGTAACCACGAGGATGGTTATCTACTGGGACTGGACAACCTTATCAGATGTTGGGAACACCTTTAGCTCTGTACTGTGTGTGTTTGTGATGTGTTTGTGACTATTCGACAGATTGTTGTGTTGTGTATTGTACCTGGTTGTTGTGTATCTACCCAGTCTATGGTTGTGATTGTCCAATCAGTGTGTTCATTTTAGTAGTAGTTTGTGTTCCTATGACTACCACTTTTTTATGTTGTGCAAGCCTTTGCAATTCATTGAAGCACTTTACTTGACTGATAATTTTATGTAATTACAAGATGAAGGGCTCCAGGGTTATGCACTAATTAATGAGCCTGCAACCCACCATACAATCTATGAACCCACAAATCCCCTTGTGTATTTATAGGGGGAGCAGTGAGCAAGAACTCTGCTGTCATGCGTGTTCATTTTTTTGCAAATCGTAGTTTTGTTCTTTTGTGTATAATTATTTAGTAGCTAGCTTACCAGTACAGTAAACAATAGATCTCTACACCAGCCCCACCTCTTGTCCCAAGGAGGGGAAAACCCTGAGACTTATCCTTTATCTATGTATGACACTTGGGGGACACACATAAAATGAATACACAGTTCAAACACACTCTACTAGGCTAAGAGAGTTGATTGTTGGTAATTGTCCACAGCTTTCTGGAAGACATTATAGCAGTTGAACTTTGCTTGCAGCCGAGCGCAGAGCAGGAAGGAGCCGGCCATCTTTCTATGGAGAGAGTAGCATTCCTCAGGAGGTGGAGTCAGTCGATCGTAGAGGAGGGAGGGTAGTAGTCGTTGGACACGCGCTGTTGTATCCTGGCTACCAAAGTCAAACACTGTGTCACTACGAAAGGGCTCTCCAAGGATCAGCAAAGAGTCGAGATAGGCAGCAATGTGGGCCTGTATGCGTGTGTGGAAGGGGGGAAGTATCACATGGGCAGCAATGTGGGCGTGTGTGTGGGAGGGGGGAAGTATCACATGCTTGTGTGTGTGTGGGGGGAGGGAGTGTTATCAACTTCCACTAGTACAGGATACACTGCTTTCCAAACAAGACCTGTTCCTGTGGTGTACAATGTAACTGACTCTACTCCCAAGGAAGGCCTTCCTGACACAACAGCAGGGAGGATATGTGAGCTATGGTGCTCAATGGTGGCTCATTAGTGACTTAAGGATTACGGAAACTAAAATTTAATACTTCCAGAAAAGGATTATTAAGGATGCAACATCAATATAGAGAGGGCATAAATACACTAACTTCCTGAGGAATGTACATATGTCTCAATACAGGTACACCTCATGTGTGCATGTCTCGATACAGGTACACCTAATGTATGCATGTACAGGGCAATACCGTATAAAGGGAATTGTTCATGCAATGCACATTTTGTTTTTCGAGGGCAGAGTGGTTAGTACGCAAATTAAAACTGGGAGAAACTCCCATGCAACGGTGTTTCATACGTGTTTTTGAACATGAGGGAACATTTCCCAGTACAGAGTACACCAGCATACACTACTGTACCTTGCTTTCGTAGCCAGTGATAAAATTGATATTCTTAGAGAGTTCAATAACACGCTCGTTATCCCCCATGACTGCCGCATGGATCACCTGATAAGGAGGCCAGTCACATGACTATCAGAGATGCACTAACACATTACCTTGACGTATTTGTCTGTGAACTGGTTCGAATACTCCCTACTTGCACCAAAGTCCAGCAGGAAGATCTGAGAGAGTGATAACACAGTCAGCAGAGATATCACAACCACTGTACATAGTCAGCAGAGATATCACAACCACTGTACATGTATGCACCTTATTGTTAGTCTCATTGAAGTAAAAATTGGACCAGTTTGGGTCTGTCTGCATGAACCGGAATTCAAATAGTTCTCTTAGACACAGGCTAATAATGCGCTCAGATATCTAGGAAGGAGGAGGATGCAGACAGCATTACACTGACAGAGAAAAGACAACAGGTTCTTCTAAGCTTCCAGGAAATCACAATAATTATCACTGAAAATGGACAACTAGAACTACTAAAGTTATGGCTCTCAGTGTTCTATGGCTACCATCTCCCGTACTACATAATGGAGTGGACGGAAACGTTTACAGCAACTAGCTCACATCGTTCTTGAGTGTCTGAGGGAGATGGTGGCACTGGTCCAATGGAAGACCATGAATCAGCTCTGCAGTCAGCACACGTTTGGTAGACAGTTCAGGCACTATAGTAGGCACACCAAACCGAGGGTCATCTGCTAACAGCTCCCTGAGTGGAAGAAATCATTATATAAAATGCATGATCTTTACCTATAATAAATACACTTATTCAACTACACTTATTCAACTACACACATGCGCAGTGTACCTGAACCGCTCCCCACACTCTGCCCACACGCGCAGTGTACCTGAACCGCTCCCCACACTCTGCCCACACGCGCAGTGTACCTGAACCGCTCCCCACACTCTGCCCACACGCGCAGTGTACCTGAACCGCTCCCCACACTCTGCCCACACGCGCAGTGTACCTGAACCGCTCCCCACACTCTGCCCACACACGCAGTGTACCTGAACCGCTCCCCACACTCTGCCCACACACGCAGTGTACCTGAACCGCTCCCCACACTCCGCCTCTCTCTCATAGTCAACCTCCCAGGCCAACTCTCTCCTAGCCACTGCTATGACATCATCCACAAACAGGCCCTCAGGCAGTATATTCCACACCTTGAGCACACCCATCAGATTATCAATGTCACTGTCAATGCTCTGAGCCACTCCAGGATACTGGGAAGAAGAATCAAGGAATCATTTCGGACAAATTAAGGAGGCTAGGGAATTCACTCTGGGACTCGTATATTGGACCTACCTGTATCTTCATGGCCACCTCTCTCCCGTCCTTCAAGACTGCACGATGCACTTGTCCTATGGAGGCAGCTGCTAGTGGGTGTGGTTCAAACACCTCCACCTTGCTACGCCAGTCTTTACCCAACTCATTCACAAGAACACTCTGTGTGTGTGTGTGTGTGTGTGTGGGCGTGTGTGTGTGTGTGTGTGTGGATAGTGTGAGGATTGAAGCACATTACCTCAAGTTGCCAAGTCGGCATAAAGTCAGCGTTATTTCTCACTCTCTCAAACACTTCCTGCATCGGCTCTGGTACTAGCGACCCATCTGAGGGGGCAGGGGTTACCATAGCAACACACATACACAACACCCTGCTTACCTTGCAAACTAATTATCTGACCAATCTTGAGAGCAGCTCCACGCACACGACATAAAGTGCTGACGATACGTTCCATGTTCCCCTCGCTAAGGAAGGCACTGGAAATGTTAGCCCCGCCCACTTCCTGTGAGAGACCCACCGCTCTCTTAGCCACCTCTGTTGCTGTACCCAGTCCTAGTCCCGCGGCCAGACCTCCAAAACTGACTAATCTACTGAGCCTAGACGCAGGCACCGCCCTCTCACGAGCTCTGTGATGGATCTGAGCGGTGATATATCAATGGAGGGAGATACGATTATCAACGACATAAACTACCTTTTGTTTTTTGTTCCTCCGTTTACTCCTCCCAGCGTCTATAGTATCACTAGTCACACCACCTCTCATTACTGCTGACGTGTGGAGACTACGGCGACTACCCACTCTCCAACATGCTGACCATGTGTGATAGCGTTTAGAGTTGGTGGGGGGTCCGTTGGTAGGGGGTCTGTTAGTGGGGGGTCCGCTCGTGGACTGCTGATATTTTGTGAGCTCCTCGAACTCTTTAGCAAGCTGGCTCTTTTCAACAACTTCATCTTCAGATATTACTTCATTTGTTGTTTTGGCATCTTGTTGTTTAAGGGATCGGGACTGGGGCACAAGGATGGCACTGGCTTTCCTGGATATAGCTTGCAACTCTGAGCCTATCTCACTCGAGAAGGCGACGGCTACTTTCCTCAGCCCATTCAATAGTCCAAACAGATCTTTAGCCATTATAGAATAGCTAGTTATTATCAATAGCTGAGACAGTTACTAGACTTAACAGTATGGTGCGCATCATTTAGAGCTAAAAGCACTAAATGGGCTCTATTTCGAGACGATTAGAGTGTATTTTGTTAGTGCGCATGCGCAAGCCTCCACGAGGCCGCCTGGAGGGATATCTCACCCATTTCTAAAGACACTGCATAATTAGTGAGTATACTTCACATGCACAGGGTCAATTATTCATTTCTGAGCCCTTAATCGTATTATCCAATATTTAGAACCACTCACATGCACGTTGTTATTTTAGTTTGCAGTTACGAGTGAACATGTTCTTCGATTGTTCGTAGTAATGGTACGTGTACTTTGACCTTCCGTGCAGAATGGCAGTCACTCAGGACAGCCTCACGGCACTGGCCGGCTACCTCACACAAACACTGTCTGAGAAGTATGATGTCCGCAAGCCTGCAGAAGATTACCTCATCTCAGTAGAGGGGAGCCCCAACTTCACCATGCTGCTATTGCAACTGATCGAGGCTGAGCAGGTGGACATCACCATTCGACTGGCAGCTGCCATTAACTTCAAGAATGTGATTAAACGAAACTGGAGAATTGTGGAGGATCAGGAGAACAAGGTATACATGTGATGAATTGATCGATCTATTGCCATTCAACCATTTTAGGCAATCATTGAGTATAATGCAATGTTATGTGTAGACATTAGTCATTGTGAAGAGTCTATATTCATGTAACTTGGTGTCTAAGCCTGCTTGCCTAATCCCCTCCCCTCCAGATATCTGCTGTGGACAGAGAGTTGGTGAAGAAGCACATTGTGGGCCTCATGTTGAAGACCCCTGAGGCCATACAGAGACAGCTCAGTGATGCCATCACCATCATTGGTGAGAATGCATTATCTTCTTTATTGTAATTACAATTCAGTGGACGTGTACTTGTGGGTGACAATCCGATTAGTGTGTGCGCTTGTATAGCTTGGTTTTGGTTTAATGTGGTAAGTGGTTGCACTAGTGCAGGCCTAGGGAAATTACTGTTGACAAGGGTTATGACATGTATGGATTAAGATATGAGCTGTATACTGCTTCCTCACCAAGCTTTACCTTCCCTGCAGGTCGTGAGGACTTCCCGACAAAATGGGAGGGGCTGCTACAGGAAATGGTGAACCATTTTAAAAGCGGAGACTTCCACAAGATCAATGGCATCCTCCGCACCGCCCACTCGCTCACTAAACGCTATCGCCACGAGTTCAAGTCGCAGGATCTGTGGACAGAGATCAAGTTTGTGTTGGAGCTGTTTGCTGAACCGTTCTCAGAGCTCTTCCAGTCCACCATTACTCTAGTGGGACAACACAGCGGCAACAAGCAAGCTCTGCAGGTGAGGAGATAGCTAGGGAAGGAATGAGGCTACAAGCACTTGATAATAGTGTGTGCGTGTAATTATAACTAGATTACGTTATAGTTATAACACGGGCACAAGGGATGTATGGAATATATTGCACTGAAGCACGAGGGCGCCAGCCCCGAGGGCTGAGTGCAATATATGCCAATGCAGCCCGAGTGCACGTGTTATAACTAGTTTATATCCCTAGGGCATAGCAACATACACTGTCCTAGTAACACAATATAAACTGCACAAAAAAGACAGAGACAACTCTAGACACAGCTCCATCTCTTCTCTCTTCTAGACGCCAGTATCTGCATGCAGCGTGTAAGATTGGCATGACCGACGAATGGCTTGACCCAAAATTGTTGGAGTTCCAACGCTGAAATCTGCAAAACAGCCTCACCCCACTTCTGGTGCTGCAAAACAGCCCCGCCCCACTTACTGCTGCAAAGAAACAACCCCACCCCACTACTCAGTGAATACATGTGTATTTACGGCCTCATAACCAAGCCAAGAAAGCTGCTTCTACACTGCTGCAAAACAGCTCATGCCCCCAGCAAAAAGAGCCACTTCTAGTGCTACGGTGAAGCAGAATTGACATGCATCACGAGGACTAGGTCGATCTAGGAACACAGAATCTTCCACAAAATGAATCTTGGACAATTTTAAAACCTGCATGGTTGCAAGAAGAAACTCCAGCAGTGCTGAACAGACATTCCTGCATGGCTGGACATACTTTGATACTTGTTATTTCTCATGCGTATTAATTTAATTTTAATTTAATTGTCTGTCTAATTGCCAGAGGGGCGTTTTGCGGTCAGTGCAATATGATTTTCAGCAGTGCAATATGACTTTCAGCAGTGCAATATGCTTCATATTGCACTTGGCAACAACGTAGCAACGGGATATAAATAACATAATATAATTTATGTAAGTGTGCATTAAACAGGGAGGGGGGGGCATGAGTTGAACATCTTTCAACAGCCATAACTTCAGTACTACTGATCAAATGTCAAAAATTTTATGATTTTCTGAAAGCTTAGAAAGAGACCTTTCAAATGATGTGTTCGAATCCCAAATTTTGTTCGGACCATAATTTGTCATTTTTCGCCTTTGGACCATGGTATTGGGCCGAAATTGGCAAATTCTGTCATCTCTCAAATATGAACTTTGATGGTACCATTTTAAAGGTCTCTTTTTATGCTTTCAGAAAATCAGAAAATCTTTGAAATTGAAGCGACGGAACTCAAGTTATGGCGACGGAAAGAGTTGTCAATTTAGATACTGTTTTCAAAATTACAATTACATCGTAAATACATACTCGACACACCATGTCTATCCTCTGTAGGTTCTGTTCAATTCTCTGCTGTTGATATGCAAAGTGTTCTTCAGTCTAACGTCTCAGGACCTTCCCGACGAATTCGCTGACGAGAAACTCGTGCCATGGATGAACCATTTCCACTCTCTCCTCACGACCACCGACAAACTGTTGGAGACTGACGATGACGAAGAAGCCGGTCCACTAGAGCTTGTCAAATCACAAATCTGCGAGATAGCTGCTATGTTTGCACAGAAATACGATGAAGATTTCTCGACCTATCTCCCACAATTTGTGCAGTCCATTTGGAATCTACTAGTATCCACGGATATCAAGCCCAAACACGATCATCTTGTGTCCAATTCTCTCGAGTTTTTAGCGTCCGTTTCCGAGCGACCTACCTACAAAGATTTGTTTGCTGACCCCACCACATTGCGTAGCATCTGCGAGAAAGTGATTATTCCAAACATCCAGTTTAGAGAAGCCGACGAAGAATTATTCGAGGACAACCCTGAGGAATATCTACGACGCGATCTAGAAGGATCAGATATTGGCACAAGACGCCACTCCGCGTGCAATCTCGTCCGTAGCCTTTGTCGTTTTTTCGAAGCTCCTGTGACTGAGATTTTCACTGCCCACATAATGACAATGCTGCAACAGTATGCTACCGACCCTGCTGGCCATTGGAAGGCTAAGGACTCTGCACTTTATCTCATCACGGCCATTGCTGCTCGCTCCAAAACAAGCAAACACGGCATCACAAAGACGAGCGATTTAGTGAATATCACAGACATCTTTGCCTCCCAGTGCCTTCCTGAACTACAGAAGCCTAATCTAGCCGAGCAACCTGTTCTGCGAGCCGATTCCATTCGTTATTTGACCATATTCCGGTCTCTACTACCTAAAGAGGTCTTACTGAGTGCTCTGCCCCTCCTCTGCCATCACCTCACCTCACCTCAGCACGTTGTACACACCTATGCCGCTCACTGTCTGGAGAAGCTATGTATAATACGAGGACCCGATGGCAACGCTATATTGCAAGCTGCCGACATACAACCACACTTTGACGCACTGGTGGGGAACCTGTTCGGAATATTCAAGATACAAGGCTCAGAGCAAAACGAATACGCCATGAAGGCCATTCTTCGTGCCATGTCTACCATGCAGGACAAAGTGGCCCCATACTCCGACACTCTCCTCAAGGAGCTCTCTAAGAAGCTCGCAGAAGTGAGCCAAAACCCCAGCAAACCCCACTTCAACCACTACCTGTTTGAATCAATTTGTTGCATCATTCGCCATTCTTGTCGTGTGAACATCTCTCTGGTTGAACAGTTTGAATCATCGTTGTTTCCACTTATTGAGAGTATTTTGGTGAGAGATGTGAGTGAGTTCCTTCCGTACGTGTTCCAAATCCTCTCTCTGCTCTTGGAGCTCCGCCCACTTCCCATTCCACAGCCTTATATGGTCATCTACCCTCTGTTACTTACGCCGGGTCTATGGGAACGCACTGGCAACGTGCCTGCTCTGGTTAGACTGCTCCAAGCATTTATTGTGAAGGCCCCTTCTGATGTCGTGACCGAGGATAAACTGTCCGCTTTGTTGGGAGTCTTTCAGAAACTAATTGCGTCAAAAACCAACGATCACGAAGGATTTTACCTCATCAGCAGTTTGGTGGAAAGTCTGGAGCCTTCTGTACTAGCATCACAACTCAAAGGCATTTTCACACTGTTATTTCAACGCCTTACGAGCAGTAAGACCACCAAATACATCAAGGGTCTGTTGGTTTTTTTCTCACTCTTTGCCGGCAAGTACGGAGGCTCGCAACTCATTCTGACTATCGACTCGATTCAGCCCAAGCTGTTCCAAATGGTTGTACAGAGATTGTTTCTCCTCGACGTACAGAAAGTGAGCGGAACAACAGAGAGGAAGATTTGTGCCGTTGGAATCACCAAACTGCTCACTGAAACCCCGGAGATGTTATCACCTCCGTACGTTGACCTTTGGACCTCCCTCCTCCAAGCTCTCATCAGTTTATTCGAGCTCCCCCAAGACGACACGCTACCAGACGATGAACATTTTATTGAAATCGAGGACACCCCTGGTTATCAGACGGCCTTCTCTCAGCTGATATTTGCCGGGATCAAAGAGCATGACCCGTTTGGAGGTGTGGTCCCGAATGTCAAGGCCCATCTCGCTACCAGTCTACACAAACTGTCCACACAGTACCCGGGAAAGTTACAGGGAATGATTCAAGCTGGGTTAACGGCCGAGGCCACGCGCTACTTACAGCAGTATCTGCAGTTAGCTAACGTTTCAACTCTTATGTAGTTAAAGAGTGTTTTAGTGACTGTGTATCTGCTACTCTATAATAATGTGTTTAATACGGCAATGATTATTATTGATTTGTGAAATAATTATTGTTGACGGTAATTTGTGTGTATAAAATTGTCACTAAAATTAACCCACACCCATTCGATCATGCATAGAGTTGCTTATAAACACACACGGACATCGACATGCAGAGCTCAAAATTGATACATTGTATATAGACTTGTATAATTATATCATAAGCACAGTTCCTGAGTCCATTATACATAATTAATTAATTACTACAGGACATGTATTTAAGGTAGTTTCTCTGTTAGTGCGGCCTCTACTGGCAGTTGGAGGGTGGGATGAACCGCTCGGGGACATCTCCAAGAGCAACGTCATAGAAACTGCACGTTAGAGGGGCATTAATCAACACTTGATCGTCCACATACACACCATGCAGCATGAGTGTATAATTATATGAAATTACAGAGAAGACAAACCTCTGCCTGAGAATATCCCCTGACTCAAGGCGGTGCAACTCTGAAACAGGAATGCAGCCTACGCTAGTCCAGACACCCATATAGCGACCACCTAAAGAAACACAAACCATCAATGACACATACTCACTAGCTACCAGTATGCCATTACCTCTTGGGGAGGTACCACTCCACAGGTCTACTGTAACACCAATCTTTATTCCTGCATTGCTCCCAATGACGGCCTCTCCAAGTGGCCTTGCATCTGGGGGAATTCCCACTGGATGGAACACGATATCATCTGGTAGATCTCTTTTTTTACACTCTTTGCTCGTCAGGTTCACAATGTACATCATTTTCTGTATAATCCGGCAAACACAGCATGCAGTGGTAGTAATCAATGATTAATAAAGCTCACCTCTTTGAAGAAAAAGAAGGTGTCAAAGTAATCACGAGTGGGATTTGTGAAGTTGTCAATGGACTCATCAATTCTAATCCTCTGATTTGTAGCATCGTAGGTAATGTTGGCAAAGACATCGAAGGTTCTCCTGGAGTCAATCTAAATAGAGTTTGAGCAAACATTTAGTCAGTACTGCACAAGTAACTCATAGCTAGCTTTTACCTCAAACAACTTTGCAGTCCATACTGGTGGAGAAACTGCACAAGGACAATGGCTGGATATTAAATACTAATAGGGACATGACTTACCACAGCGCTGTGGCTCCTGTGCACTCACACCCAATAGGCATACTGCTGCGAATACTAGATAAGCATACATCTTTAGAAGTCTTGGATCAAGAGAATCTTCAACTTAGCTAGCTAGCCGTCTCTCTGTACTACTGCACTGATTGCAGAGTAGCCACACCCCCTTTTAGGCCGTTGTCGTACTATCCAGCCAATCAGATTACCTCGTATCGTTACCACTGTGAATGTGTGCAGTGCTACATGCAGCACTTTTTACAGCACACTCCCCTAAAAACATGTTATGACATTGTTGTCATTGGCTGCTACCCAGTAGATGATTTTGATTAGCAATCTTGTATAATTTATACATGCAGCACTTTGCATAACACGTTATGAATGTTTTCTTTGGCTGCCAACCCAAACAGGTGTGCTTTGATTACATGCAGCACTTTGGCTTCCCACACACACCCCTATAAACACATTAATGTTTTTTTTGCACACACACTAAGCAATCAAGATCCAATAAACCACCATCTGTTACAACTTAGCGCTGTTTTTTCTGGCCTAATCAAATAGTCAATGTCACTAGTATAGTTTACAGTCGTATGTAGTTAGCGTGAAATTCATATTTATGTATTATTATAGTTTATATATAGTTAGTTGGAGATATCATAAATTATGCATCCACAATGTCATGTATATAACGGTACACTATTCACGCTCATATACATGTACGGCATTATAGTACAAGTAATGTTTTTAGTCAGTGCACTTTTGCAGTAGTTCACATGCAATCCGGAGGTATATCAAACACATTGGGGTCTTTGATACCCAAAGTCAGGTCAAAGAAACTGTAACGAAGAGAAAGAGAGGGAGGGAATAATGGCATAGCCAGTTAGAAACACGTGTTACGTACCTCCAATGGGAGATACTTCTGTCTCTTTGACTGATAAAGGTATCACTGACAGGCACGCAAAGATGATCCACTGGAATCCACTCTCCAGCATAACGACCTAAAACAAGGGAGTATTAATTATCATACATTGAATCACATGAGTTCTCACCTCGAGGAGTTTCAGCCTCATACACTTGCACCCTCACACCAGCACCAGGAAACGCTGCGGTACCTATCTCCAGCTCCCCCTCCAAGCGAGCACCCAAGGGCACACCAACTTCACGGAACGGCTCATTCAGAGTGAACTTCTCACACTCCTTAGTCTTCAAATTGAGTTTATACCCCATTTTCTGCAATGGAATGGAGGATCCGACTTAATTGATATACTCAACAACAAACAAATTAAAACTTACTTCCTGGTGCAGGAAGAGCTCATCATAGTAGTCTTTCTCCTGGTCGCTCTCTATGAAGACCTCCTCAATAATCCTAGTCCTCATGTTCTCAGCATCATACGAGATCTTGGCAAGTCTGTCAAACTTTGGGTTTGACTACAAGAGAAGAGGGCAAGGGGACTATCAAGTGCACGGAACTACACACAATATAGTGCTCTTACCTCAAACAGCCTTGCCTCCCAAACTGGTGGTGTGTCTAAATGGTGCATGCAAATCGAAAAATAAACGTGCATGCTAAACTTGGACTATAATAAATTATACAGTGTACTGTAACTGCACTCACCACATTTCAATTGAGCTGCAGAAATGCTCACTAGAGCGGCGAAGAACAGAAGACAAAGCTTATCCATTTTAGCTGACTAGCTACTTGTTCAAGTTTGCTATAGTCTGCAGTTAATTTTGTGGGTGAATTTGCTGTGATACTTCTAGCACATGACAAGCATTCCTCTGCAAACCAGCCCCTCCCCCCTTTTCAGCAATGGCTACTGATACACAGCAAAGAACTGAGGTAATCCAGATTCTGTTAGCTACTTGTCATCTATTGTATTGAATGAATTGTGTTTGTCTAGATGAGCACACAAGAGCATCTTGCTCGTGAGAACAAGGAGCTGAGAAGTCGATGCCATTTCCTTGAGAACGATCAACAGAGAAGTAAATATCTGGCCCTAGAGTGGCAGAACTTTGGCAAGTACACTGCACAAGTACTCAAGAATGAGGCGGAGACAGCGGACAAGAAATTAAAGTATTTGGAAACACGAGTGGAGGACTTGAGGATGGAAAACAAAGAACTAAAAGATGTTTGCTTGTATCTTGACCAGACGCAAGCTGGAGACTCGAAACTCACTCCTCCAGAACTTTCAGAACTATTAGCTCAAACTAAGTTCCTATCAAAACTGAACCTGCAGGGTCTAGTCCCACACCTGTCTGATTCAGTAGGGGCTCTTAAGAGCAGTACAGCCACCACCGGGCCGTCACTACCCCCAGACACTGAACTGGGACAGGCAATTGCTGAACTGGGAAAGAGAGTGAAGAGGCTGGAGACAGAGAAACTAGAACTGGTTAAGGTATAGCCGTTCATAGTTAGTGTTATGTATCACTGCATGCATGGTGACCTAACTGTCTACTATAGGGTAATGATGTTTTGTCCACCAATATGGCGGTTTTAAATTTGGCAATCTTCAGTAAAATTCGCCGAATTGCCAAATTTTACCGCTATACGGCATAATTTATGTCATGCTACATTATTTTTTAGTCCCTTTCAGCTGCTCATATGCTAGTGGCCAACACTCACAGTCCAGCCAGTGGTTCCTTTCAGGGCAGTGCTGCTCCTCGGGTGATTGAGCATCCTCCAAAGATGAAGCCACTGTTAATGAGAGGTGGACAAGAAGAGGTGGATGGAGGGAGAACTACAAGAGACGTATCCCCGGAGACCATTGCCAACGCAGTAATGGTACTATTAAAACGAACGCAATTAAAGCTAGGCCTATATATACCTGCAATTATTTTCATTGCTGCAGCTCTATAGACAATATTTATGACCATGCACATGCACATGCAGCTGCTGGACATGATACAGAGGGTGGATGCGGCAGAGGTCAATGGGTACACTGATTGCATGGAGGAGGCAGAGGTGGAGACACTCAAGATCCTGATAGCTGTAAGCCATTATCCGACTCAACACATGCTCCCATTAATATCATTACGTGCAGATTGCTTGGCAGAGAATTCAAGAGCAAACTTCCATATAGACTAGACATCTAGACATCTAGTACAAGTTGTGTAAAGTTGTTTGTTCCATGTCGGAAATTGAAAGAGTGCACAATGTTAATGAATGTAAAATTATGACAAACATTAAATAGCTAAGCAAAAAGTCGATTGGACAGTACAATTCTACTGACTTGTTTGGCGTCCTAAGGCAGCTATAAATTCATTGTTTTTGTGAACACTCAACTAAACCTACAGCTAAGATCAAGAGGTATAGCTACCAGAGGAAGACTTCTCAGCAATCGATAGGAACAAGATTATATGAGCTAGCTATGGGGTAAGTGTATTGCCCAGACCACCCTATAATTAATAATTATCATGACTTGCATCCTATATACTTTATTATTTAATTTTGCATAATTATTGCAGAAAGATATTTCTTCACCAGTATGTATATCATTTTGGCTTTATGTTTTGTACATGTATTGATATTCATGTTGAATTTATTATAAAAATATATATTGAAAAATTGCAAAAACAGTGAAAGGACAAGTACCAACACTCGTATATACTGAAGTGCTAATCCCTTGTATTAGCTAAGCTACAGAACGTGTGATTAATAAAAACATTTGGCGTTATAAGCACAAGTTACAAGCAGCTATAAAGTCATGTTCATGTGAACTTGTAGTCATAGTATTGCTGTTGCTCTGCCTCTCCTGTCTTGCGCTGAGACACGAGCTCCCTCTTGGCTGCTCCTGACAGGAACTGATTCACGTTTGCGTTACGGTTAGTATGGAGCATCTTGGCAGCTGAGTCGGACACCCCGCGTCCCGAGTGCCTCTCCTCTGCCATGAGGGTGGAGTCCATTGTGTTAACTGCCTCGTGGAAGATGGCATGCTCCTCTTGTTGTCTGTCAGACTGGGCACCACGGCGTAGGAGACAGTTCACAGAGTGTCTGGAGGGGGGGGGGGGTAAATAAATACAACCCACCAAGCGAGCACCTAATGTGTCATGTGATTAAGAACGGAGTATAAGGCTAGCATTAGCAATGAATGTACTGCAAGTGAAATACACAACACACACGATAAGATAGTACTTACAGTGTTTGTCTGGCCTCCTGTATCTTCCCCTCTTGAGCAAGCTGTGCTGACCTTTGCACTGCAGCCACACCCACTACAGCGACGTTAGCCTTGCTCTCCATCACCTCTCTGTCTCTGGTGACCTCCCGAGACTGAGTGATGACACGCAACCACTTGGAGCCATCCTTGCGACGATAACGGATCTGAACCTGCAACCAGGGCAGGGAAACAAAAGCATCAAATGTTGTAATTTCAAGTATAATTATGTGTCTGTTAGGATCCAATAAGCTTTGGCTTAATAGCAAGCAAGCTCTTTCAAAAAACACGTAAGTAATATTGTCCGTTACCACTACATGTAACTGCTGATAAGCTACAAACGTTATCCTAATCACATAATTCTACAGACCAGAGCTTTGCTATACGTTACTAACGCTAACCTGAAAAGGCAGTGCAGAAATGTTCTTGAGTTTGGTAGCATCCACCACAAAGCTGAGACTAACATCAGACTGCTTGAGGGCGTTACCCACGGTCTCCTTCACCACCGGACACAGTTTAGACTCCGAGGGACGGTCCACTCTCACAGTAGGGTGGAGGTAATACATTAGCTCCACTTCAGTGGCCACAGTCGGATTCTGTGAGATGAGTCTTATCTGTCGTACCATCTCGAGAGGGTGGAGGATGTTGACAGTGCCATTAGTGATGGTGGCACACGCAGAGAGGGCCTCCATTGCACAGGTGGCCCCTTCAATACCCAGTACAGATACAGAGGTGTGGGAGGCAGCCGCATGCTCGCCCATCTAGTGAGAAGAGGGTTAAAACAGTTAGAGTAAAATGAGCTGGGTATTAAAATAGTAACTGATTTTAGATCCCACTTTTTGCTAACTAGAACTATATAGCAACATCACATAATTTGTATGCTCACAAGCAATCTATGCATATACATGGCTACAAGCAATTTATACACCCACTGGGAACTGCAGCTCATACTTCAACAGAGCTATCTCTATACACGTGGCATAGTGGTGCATGGGAGGTATAGTATTCATACACTCCTGGTAGTACATACATCAACAAGAACTTACGGTGGTATAAAACGAGGCATCATTCTGCTGCCCTCCCCCTAAGTTGCCCACGCCCACATTGCTCACACCGTCAGTACACAGAATGATTTCGGCCGAGGGGAAGTTTGAAGCCATTCCCACACAGAGTGCTAGTGCTGGACCCAGCGCTGTGGTACCTCCAGTGGACAGTCCACCCACGCATGCCTTGACATCACTAGGCAAGGAATAAACACGTGCACTAGCTGTATGTGTGTGTGCTAGCTGTGTGCTGTATACATGTAACTGTGTTTGTAGATTAATTGTTTGAGGATACAAATTATGTAATTTTGCTAGCTCAAGTTACAATCTAGATCATGGGCATTAGTGTATCTATGTGTGTTATAGTGTCCCAAAGCCCGAGGGCATAGCAGTCACATACTACACAGTGGCTGTACATACTGCTTACCCGAGTGAGTCTTGTATTTCCCTGAGAGACAGATCACTACCAAATGTCTGACCAGTCTTCATAAGAGCATGATAGTCGGTAAGGCTACCACTGTCTAGTTTACTCTTCCCACTTCCACCGTCCCCAAGATACTCAACATTGTTGTCAAATGCTATCAGAGCAACCTGCAGCAAAGGAAGTCACACTGAGGGAGGCTCACACATACATGTAAATGTAATTTTTGTTATGAAACTTCAATGGTAACTTCATCAGCTACCATTGCTTCTCCATGCAATTCAATACTGGTGAATATGGCTCGGGGGACTCTTTCAGTCGCCATAACTTGAGTTCCGTCGGTTCAATTTCAACGATTTTATGATTTTATGAAAGCTTAGAAAGATACCTTTCAAATGGTACCATCAATGTTCATATTTAGGAAATCAAAGAATTTGCTAATTTCAGCCCAATACCATGGATTATATAGCCCATGGTCCAAAGGCAAAAAATGCCAAATTAGGGCCTCAACCAAATTTTGGATTTGAACACATCATTTGAAAAGTCTCTTTCTAAGCTTTCAGAAAATCAGAAAATTTTTGAAATTGGATCATCAGAACTAAAGTTAATGGCTGTTGAAAGAGATTCAACTTATTTCATCCCTACTTCGACTGACCTTGTTCTGAGGATCTGTGAGAGCCATTCTCTCGATATGCCTGCTAACAGCCTCCTTTATAGCCTCCAGACGTGAGATATGACGAGTGCCTCCTCCCCCTCCCCTCCCAGTGACTGAAGTCCACTCTGCTTGTAGGGCTGGCACCTCGGTAGTGGTACACATAGACCCACTCACGTCCACGGCAAATATCACCATGGTACTGCGATTAGAAGGCTTTTTAGTGCTGTCGGCAGTAGCAGAGTCGTTATCAGGCTTTTCCTTGTCATTTGGTACCTCCACTGGCTCCAGGATGTAGTCTGTAAAGGATGATGTTGGGACAGCCTCAGGGGAAATATCGACATCGTGATTATCCTCCGAGCAGAATTCACTGTGTGTGTGTGTGTGTGGAGAGTGAGTGGGTGGTAGTCTACACATACTTTTCTTTAATCTCAGTCCAGGGGTTGGCAGGTGATTTTTTACCTAATGTTCTATCGCACGCTAACTTTTGCTAGTAAATTTCACTTGTCGATCACCCCCTTAATATTTGCAGCGCACATTTTCTAAAAGTCTCACCATTTCCAGGAGGTGGTTTGCCCGGAGGTTGCTAGCTGTGATAGAGTGGACACTGCCGCCCCACACCCTCGGCAGAACCATGGATCTCCAGTCGCCGCGGTAACCTCTCCTCCCAGTCCACCCAATCGAATCACCAGAGCGTTACTATTGTCTTTCTTCACTCGTACCATCTTCTCGTTCTTTGGTTTAGTGGCTGGTTTAGTGGGTGTGGCCTCAGCTTCGGCTTGGGGGGTGGGCGTAGCAGCTGAGGATGATGACTTGCTGAACAGGCTCTTGAAGAATCCCTTGCTTTTAGATTTCTCTGTAGAATTGGAGTAATTAAAATAATTTTCTATTTTTGTGTGACTTACTTGAGCTGCCGGAGGCTCCGCCCCCTCTGGTCTGGGGAATCCCCTTCACAACACACTGCTTCCGATACGAATCCTCAATCGTTGGATCGTAGCAGTCCACAAAATGTCCACAGGTGAACATGATGCAAATAGCCGACTTGCCGACGCCCCCGGCTCCTTGTATTACCACCTTGTACTCCTTACCCCTGGAGCGCGGAGTACGACGAATCAACTCATGCATAGCCTCGGACACGTTGATGTTTTGTTTGGCGGAGGTTTCAAAGAATGGCCATCCCAAACGTTGAGCGAATGCCTCCCCCTCCTCAATGGATACCTCACGTTGGGCATCAAGGTCGCACTTGTTGCCACAGATCACCTGAAGGAGCACACAGTACAACTTGCTATTAGCATTAATTGGTAATGATCATGTGCACAGGAAGCTGGAAGAAGAGGGGAGGGGCTGCTCTATGCAATGCTGCAAGAGCAATAGTTTACTTCACAACACACACACACACATATGCACACTGCTTGGCCTTCCCGTATCAGTATAGCACTTACCACTGGCATCTCTTGGTCTCGTATCCTAGTGATCCAGTCGTGCATGACTCCTGCCTCTTCAAAGGAGGACCTACTGGTGATGGAGTAGACCAGCATGAAGCAGTCTCCAGTGCGCACATACTACAGGGGGGGATCACATGACACAATACTTAATTAGGACCCACTGAGACAATTGCGAGCTCATTAGGATATACTGATGACATTATATGCTCCAAAACAGGTCATGTTTACATAACGGTAGCCATACAAAGATGTCTCAAATAACCAAACTCTCAGTGGAATACTCTCTAGCCAGCCTCGATTCCAGGCCGATTAAAATACGGCCTGGTACCTATTGCATGGTGATAGTGCACATGCGTTAGTTTATTCTCCAGAATCTGGGGAATCCCCTTTTTTCTTTCTCTCATCTATTTTCTATCTTTGTACATCAGCTTAGCTCTCTACTGCGTTGTTCCAGAAGGCTTTCACACTCGTCTGAAGCCAGAAGAGGCTCTCATCTACCTCTATGACGGTTGTATGGTCAGAATGTCTTACCTTGGATCTGTACAGGCTATGGGAAGTGTATGGTGCCTCAAACTGCTACCATGCGAAGACAACCTGGCTACAGGACCATCCTAGACGTAGATAAGAGCCTCTTCTGTCTTAAAACTAGTGTTCAAGCCTTCTAGACCAACGCAATAGACGGCATAAGCACAGCTTCACAGTACTCAGTCATAGAGATAACTATTACGGAGCATATTCTTAGTAAACGAACTAATTTCCGGTATAATTTACTAAGGTTTTACGTTCATAGTACGATTACCCATATTCTGGGTAATTTGAAGCGCATGCGCACTATCACCCCTGCAATAGGTACCAGGCCGTATTTTAATCGGCCTTGAATTGAGGCTACTCTCTAGCCAACTGCTCATGCCTTCACTTACCGCATCCCTCATCGCAGAGTACTCCTCCTGTCCTGCTGTGTCCAAAATATCAAGCAGACATGTCTGCAGAAATAAATTGTCATCAAAATAAGCAATGCATGCTGCATATTAAACTGACCTCTCCATCATCGTGGTAGTCTGTTGCACCTCCTGAGGCATAGCCCTTCACGACGTGGTTGTACTTGCTCTCTGGCACCTCTTCATATTCCACTGTGCTTTCCTTGGCTGCATACACAACTGAGCTCCCAAAATCCATAATTATTGTTGTAGACTGCTAGCTTGCGTAGGTTGTATGCGTCGTGTGGATCTTATCGCATTTATATAGGTAGAAATTTTGTTACTATTTTTAGGTACTTGTCATGCATCGTCATAAAAGGTCCCTCCTAAAAATAGATTTACACCCACGCAACACATCAAAATAGTTGTATTGTACTTTAAATTACATACTGTACACACAGATAAAATTACAAACTACAAAATACTGTTCAGTCCATTTTCTGAATGTCCTTGTGTCGATGCGTCACCAACCGAAACTGGTCCATCGTCAGCGCTTGCCACGAAATGATGACTCCATTTTGCTCGCTGCTTAAATTAGACGAGTGAAGAATCTCGCCAAATCCTCCGCTAAGCACCACATGAGTGTCACGTGATCCCTCCTGTTTAGGTATATCCAACAAACATTTCGGAGAGCTCCTATGTGCTCTGAACCTCGTCACAACCTTTGGTTGTTCGTCCGCCGATAAGATAACGATCACGCCACAAGTGAGTCCCATCCATAGCGTGTCACCGACACATTCGAGAGAGACCAACCGCAAGTAGGTAGGGTCATAGTTGATCTCACAACACACCCAATTCAGCTCTTCCGTCAGATCCACGCGATGCTTCATCTTGCCGGTGTGAACGTCCCAACTAGTAATGGCCAGTTCTCCACGAAACAGACTCCATATCAAAGTAGCGTCCTTGGAGAGAACCAGAGAGTACACCTGATCACTGGGTCCACACGCATTCCATCTTGCTTCTATCGTTATCTCGTCCTCAGTGCTCAGAATGACCAACTCGTTACCACAACTCAGCCAGACAATGTCTCCCACTGTTTCCATAGCGATGATTGCTTTGTTTCCGACCTCAATATCAATAGTGCCGCTGTCCTTGGGCAGCACTAGCTTGGGATAGCACTTCAGATGCCCATTGGCTTGAGCTACAAACATGAAAGTGTCGTTGCTTGCAATACAGGTGACAGAATCGGCTAGGTGAAGACGATCAGTGAACTGAAACGTGGTTGTATCATACGCATGCACACAGGCTTCAGTCATACCAATCCACACTTTATTATCAACAGCCAGAATGGAAGATACTCTTTCCTTCAGCTCCAAACTTCCCTGTACAGTCAGGCTATCGGCGTTCAGGATAAACACTTGAGTGCCCTCTGCTATCGAACCATCTCCGCCGAGAGCAGCTTGATCGTATTCACCGTACACCCAGATCTGACGAACAGACGGCACAAAACAGCAGCCCCTCACGGCTACACAGTCCCTCAACACCTGTGATGCAATATGACACTGGAAAGACGGCTGTGAGAGCCTTTTCAAGAGTGAGAAGGCACTTGGTCTCAGAGAGGGGTCTTCTTGCCAACACTCTTCCATGAGTCGTACCAGCGTTGCGTAACCATTGGTAGCAGCACTGGTGATCTTGGGTCGTTGGTTTGAGGGCAGCCTGTCAGTATTGTAGACGCCAGTGAACGGCTGCCATCGTGTAACCAGCTCGTAGAGGAGGATACCAAACGAATAAATGTCAACTTTTTCCGAGTACTCTTCTTTGAATGAATATTTGAGCATCTCGGGAGCAGGGTAAGAGGAGAAGGCAGGTCTGCCCAACAAACCGCTCGGGGATTGGAAAGAAGCTCTTTCCAGGTTAGCAAGTTTCACGTTTACTTCATCCTGAAACTGCAGAGACCAGACGAGAATGGAGCTTGCCTTGAGGGTACGGTAGATGATGTTCTGGCTGTGGAGAAAGGTTATACCTGACATGACTTGACAGCAGATATGGAATCGTATCAATCTACTGATCTTCTGTTCCGTGTCCATGAGTTTTTCGTAGAGGTTACCGAGGGGTGCTTTCTCGATTATAACACACGGCGGATTCAGGCAAAAACCAAACGATCTCACAATGTTTGGATGAGTGATGGTGCTCAACATTTCCATGTCTTGTCGAACAAATGACAACGGTAGAGTGATGGACTTCCCATGAGCGTGCTGATACACTTTGATGGCCACACTCTCTCCCTTGAAATAGCCGTGGTGTAAATGCGCCCCTCTGCCTTTGTGTAGCAACTTGCCCTCGTCAATTTTAAACATTGAAGGCTCCACTCTCAACTCTGAGGGTAGATCGAGCATCAGGTAGTCGGGTACCATGTCATATATGGGGATGGTCTCAGGATGATAGCGGCAGTTGTGCTGTACATTGTCCCCCAGGGCATGAACACAAGCCTCGACTAGGAAGCTCTGAGGACTCCTTTCCTTCTGCTCCAAACACACGGGGCAAATCGCAAGTTGAGTGAGTTCGTGTTTCTGTAGAATCAACTCGACGGAAAACAATTCTGGGTACCTCTCTTCGAGTAGCTTTTGGACAAGACGGCATAATCTTGCAAGTACGATCCTTCCGACTTCGTTCTTTGTGGAGCAGACTTCAATGCCTCGTTCGTCCACACTGGACACGTCACATAGACAGGGATAAATGGAGAACTCCACTGTATCATCTCTGTACACAATGCCAGAGTCCCACATGGCAGTGTGCTTCTGGTATCTCATCGGGTCCACTTGAGATCTGGACCTAGTCCCGCGTTTCTGTGGAGGTGTTGTAATCGATCTGCTTTGTCTCAATCGGTTGGGAAAGGTAGTATGTCGTTCAACTGTGACCTCCTGTGGCTTGTAGCGATACGGACTGCCCACTGTCACCTGCTTACGGAACTTTGCACGGTGTGTACTGTCATCTGGATGATTAAAATCATCAGCTAGTGACTGCATTTCGGAAGTGTAGGTAGTCTCCTCAGACTTGGACAAGGATGGTTTACCATCCACAGTTTCTGTTTGTTCACTTTTAGGAAGAATGTTTTGTCCAGCGGAAAGTTCTTCTTGAATGGACAGTTGAGAGTCTTCAGCGAGTGTGTTAGTGCCTTCGGGCGTTTGTGGTTGACTGTTAGATAGATCCTTTGTGCCTCTCGTTACATCGGTTACTGTTTCCATAGAAGGACTGCATAAGTCGTCATCAGATTCTTCAATGGTGCTACGAGTTGCTAGATGCAATCGAGCATAGCTGGTCGCTACATTAGTTGATGATGAGGGTGAGGTTACCACGGGGACGGGTGAGATTACCATGGGAACGGGTGATTTAACACTTTCCGTGTTGTTACTATCAGTCTCTTCATCTGTGTCCCTCTCCTGGACAGAGTTACTGTCTAAACGAGGAGGGGTAACCCCTGTCCCGGCCATGTTAACGAGGCGAGGTAGATCGGAGAGAATACGTCCAACTAGACGACTCCAAAGATCACTGGGAAGTGGCTTGACTTTGGGGGCAAACTGACGTCGAAGGTTACCACAGAAGAGGCTGGCTGTGCTGGGACTGCAATGGGGTAGGAGGCTGGGCACGAGGAACTGGTTCGGCTTGGTCGGTATGATGATTGCAAATCTTATCATAAGACGTATGAGCGGAGCCGTGGCACTGAGGTTCCATTTGATGCTTGTGAGGGAGACTAGGTCGCCGGTGGTAACAATAACTCGTGAGGGGTGATCCAGACAGTGGCGGAGTATCTTGAGGAGGGCTTGGTATAGCCACATCGGTTGGATAAAGTAGTACTGATCCAAATGGTCGTTGGGGTCTTCAAAGTGGAGCAAAAATCCTGTCTCTTGGAGGAAGTCAACAATGACTGGAAGTTCCATGTAGTCAGGGGAATCAGCTGATAGAGCTTGCTGAAACATGTTCCATAACGCCACCTCCTCCAAAATACCAGGTTGCCCTCGAGTGGCAAACGCTTTCTGTTCCTTTTCGAGGATGGGGATAATAGAGAAGTAATTCTCAGGGCACAGTCTTGAGACCAGAGGCTGGTTGTTGACTGTCATTAACATGGCAGTATCGTAGAGGCATTGTTTCATGTCCGAATTACCATCTTTGATGTTTGGGTTGGCAGCAAGTAGAAACATTCCGAGGAAACGGAGACTTTTGTAACAAGACGCTGCAAAAAATGTTTTGAGACGCTTCGCTAGTGTGTCTGCGTTTGAATCGGAAACGTGTTCTGGAATATCGGGCAGAATTGTAATCACGAAGATATTGGCATGAGGAATATAGCGTACTAGGAGGTCCACGTATACTTTGATCTGTTCTCTCATGTCAGCTGTTTTGGTGAGGTCCCAAACGATGACGTTGAGAGCTGCAGCTGTGAAGAGGCAAGGATAGAGGGCAGAGACTTCCAACGCGCTGCCGACAACCCAGGTGTTGAAATGCAACTTGGGTGTTCGAAATGTGAACAGCGGACGGTAGGACCATTGAAATACTTCCATTTCCGGGAGGTCCCCTTGGGGCAAGAAGTGAGGCTTAAGTCGTGCGAGCATCACTCTTTTCACTTTAGTGGAGTGGCAGAGTAGAATCAGCTTGATGTAGTTACACGGCTTGCTCGATCGGCCCTTGGCTTTGAACACACCTTTAAGACCGCCCCTTAAAATGCCACCGCGTCCGGCTAGGTCGGAAATATTTGTGCTGGTTACGTTCAGGTTGACTAGTTTGTCCAAATTCTCCATTTCTTTTGGCCACGAGGATACGGGCATGTGACTGAGGTCCAGTGACGTGAGCGTCTTGATTCGGCAGAGGCATTTGGGTAGCATTGTGAACTGGTTTTTGCTGAGATTCAAAATCTCGACAGCAGAGTGCTGTATTCCAGTGGGAAGGGTTGTCAGGCGATTATCAGACAGATCTAATGTGAGCAGGGAAGACGACCAATTGGAGGTCTCGGGGAGATCAAGTAGCTGATTATGCGCTAAACAAAGGTACTCCAAATTCGGGAGTCCGAATATTTCACCAGGAACAGTTTCCAGTAGGTTATGGGATAGATCCAGTCGTCGCAGCTGCATGGCTTGGAACAGTTCTTTCGGCAGTTTACGGAGGTGGTTGTTGACTAGCTTGAGGCTGACTACCCACGGGGCTATAGAGTACACCCAGGACGAATGCAACAAGGTGAGCTTTAGCTTGCTCCAGTCAACGCGTTTCTGACCCATGTCCAAATCTGTTTTGAGGAGAAGCTCTTTCGTTGACTCGTAATTCTTTTCCATGATGGATACAGCAATAGGATAGCTCATTTTGATGGCTCCGTTGGCTAGCACTCGATGTACCTCGGGCATGTACCACGGCACGTTGTCACTCTCTGGTGGCTCAGACAGGAGAGAGCGGATGGCCATGTAATCGCCCACAATGGTGGACTTGCACAGCAGTAGGATCGCAATGGCTTCGATCTGTTCCAGTTGAATAGCCAGATACAGGGCACAGTCCAAACCTCGTGCTCCGGCGACCACTAGAATCGGAATACAGTTGTTGTGTCCATTTTTAACGGCTACTAGAAGAGCTTCGTCGATATCGCGAATCTCTGGTTTCGGTTGACTGGACAGTTTCTTTTCGAGAAATCGGATTTCGCCTCTTGAGGCATGCAGGATAATTTCTGTAGGGAATAGAAAAAACTAAAACACTTACTATACAATATACTTAATACAAGCTCGCTACAAGCCTTAACAATTAACTCCACGAGTGCAACTAATTGTGAAATCCTTTCAAGTGGAGGCAATAATGGCGTACGAATGTAGAACATAATAATAATGCTGTGGTTACATTAGAGACAGGACAGGTTGATACTAGAGCAACTCACTAAGCATACAGTTAGAGACAGAGCACTAGAGCAACTCACTAAGCATACAGTTAGAGACAGAGCACTAGAGCAACTCACTAAGCATACAGTTAGAGACAGAGCACTAGAGCAACTCACTAAGCATACAGTTAGAGACAGAGCACTAGAGCAACTCACTAAGCATACAGTTAGAGACAGAGCACTAGAGCAACTCACTAAGCATACAGTTAGAGACAGAGCACTAGAGCAACTCACTAAGCATACAGTTAGAGACAGAGCACTAGAGCAACTCACTAAGCATACAGTTAGAGACAGAGCACTAGAGCAACTCACTAAGCATACAGTTAGAGACAGAGCACTAGAGCAACTCACTAAGCATACATTAGAGACAGGACTGGTTGGTACTAGAGCAACTAACTAAGCATATAGCAAGTATACATGCCAGTATTAATATTGCAGGTATTTACATATACAGTGTACGAGGTATATAATTACGCTACAGGCAACTATCCACACTATCTGCTATACCCTGTACTACCACTGTTACAGGCAACTATCCACACTATCTGCTATACCCTGTACTACCACTGTTACAGGCAACTATCCACACTATCTGCTATACCCTGTACTACCACTGTTACAGGCAACTATCCACACTATCTGCTATACCCTGTACTATCACTGTTACAGGCAACTATCTGCTATACCCTGTACTACCACTGTTACAGGCAACTATATACACAGTGTACATTTATACAATAAACTGTTCGAGCATCAACAGTAAATACAGGGCTCCCCCCTAGCTTGTCACGCGGTGTTGTGTTTAGAACACTAGCAAAGAAAACTGAAAACAGAACAGCAAGCATGTTAAGTAAAGCTTTTGAACGAAACTGCAAACCAGTAAAGGCATACAAGAGAGTTTAGTGCGAGCAATTAGCACAATGGAAATGGACACACGCACACACAATGGTATACAACGCACTTGTCACATTGTAACCAATCATAATATAGATATATTATAATCAAACCCCACCTATAACTCACCTTTGCTTCGAAGCAACTTAACAACATTTTCTCGTTTCCTGCTGCTCTTCTGCTCAGCTTTTTGCATCGCTTCATGTCCAAGATCGTCTTTAAGAGTGATATCAGCACCGTTATCGACCAAGGCTCGCACGCAACCCTCAGATGCCCTGGACGCTGCCAGGTGGAGTGGAGTGAGGCCACCGCGTGCTCGGATGTTGGGGGAGACTCCGTACAGAAGAAGCGTCTGCACAATGTCCGGCTGCTCTGCATCTACAGCTTCATGAATTGCAGTGTACCCTTTTGGAGTTCTGATCATAAAGTACTTGAGCACATTCTTCTCATAGTTGAGGATGTTACGGAGCTGATCGCGCTGTCCCTCACGGCAAATGCGCAGGATTTCAGTCAGCAGCCTGTTGTCGATGTCGGGATGTTCCAATGCAGCGATTTGCGCAGCCATTGTGAGCTTGTAGATGGCTTGTAGTTTTTACAAGACTTTTACAAGCTAGCTGAAAGTTTAATTAAAACACGTGAGAAGGGGGAGGGGCTCGTGTACAAAATTATAAGGCAAAATGTGGTCAATTTACAGCAAAATATGGCCGACAAGCACATGTTGGATGTACCAGGGCTAGAGAGATACAGCAGCGACCCGAAGAGAATCAGACTGGAGGACCAAGTAGCAACCATTCCCCAGCCGTCCACGGCTCTGGCGATCCCCATGAAGACTGGGGACCCGCACAATACGGCTCCGTCACGTGTTGTACACGCTCGGGCCGTCCCTGACGGCTGTACTCACCAGCAAATGGTAGCTATTCTCCAAGCCTATGGAAGGATATCGTGAGTCTGTGTGTTTGTGTTAGGGAAAGTATAATACTGTGTGGGGTGTTCCGAAAAAAATTACACTTTCATGCGGTGCAGCTATCTGGTTCGCAAGCATTACAATGGACATTATCTGTTTGTTCCTGCAGCTACATTACGATGATGCCTCGTATGCGACAGGCCTTGGTTGAGTTTGAGAAGGTTGAGGAAGCCCTGGCGTGTGTGCAGTCTTGTCAGGTGTGGCGTCTACCATTCATTGTGTTGTCACGGTCTCTATAGCCCTAGGCCCTGATAACAGCATCTCTTTTGTCTGGCCTGGGTAGATTGTACATGTACATGTAACGTACGTAGGTGTGTCTAACATTTGTCTTGAGGTTAAGTGTATTGAGGTTTGGGCATGCAGAGTCAGCAAATGACTCAATGGCTTGGTGGTTAGGCAACTGATTTCTTGGTAGATATTCTCAGATGAGGATGTGTTTCTCCTAACACTTTGCGTGTTCCATCCACTCCATTAGCGTGCCCTCATGTAATACTGCACACACTCCATTGCAGTCCCAGCAAATCTACATCATGGATCGACCCGTGTTCTTCAACTTCTCTACTAGCCAGGAGATCACAAGGTTTGTCTACAGCTACAACCGCTTACCTGGTACCGGTATGCGTCTATGCGTCTCTGTGTAGGTCTCCGTATGGGATTGTGCCCAACGCCCAGTCATCCGCACTAGTGGATCCCGCCGCAGCAGCCGCAGTCGTTGCTATGCCAATGGTTGCCGAGGGAGCTAATCACATTCTCCTCTTCACTGTATTCAACCCAATGTACCCTATCACTGTGGTGAGTTGGATGGGTGGATGGTGGGGGTAACGTAATGTTCACCCTCCACTGCTAACAACACATGTTACCCTACAGGAGGTGATGAGGACAATTTGCTCTCCCTATGGTTTTGTGCAACGTATTGTCGTTTTCAGAAAAAACGGTCTTCAAGTACTTGTAGAGTATCCTGTCTCTCTGTTCAATAACTGAGCATGCCCAGTAGTGATAAAATGGCTGTCTTTCTTAACCCTCTTCCCACCAGATTTGACAGCCCTGCCTCTTCAGCTAGAGCCAGGACCCAGCTGGACGGGGCGGACATCTACGCTGGCTGCTGCACACTCAAGATTGAGTTTGCCAGAGTAAGCTACTCGCCTCTAACTGTTAGTCTAGTTGCTTGTATACAATCATATCGTCCTTAATGAGTTACAATATAAATGGAGCTATTTTGTACAAGTTCCCGAATTGTCCAGTTTCTGTGGGCTATAATATAAGCTGATCCTATTATTGAAACTAACTTCGATGGTTTTAATCTTTTGTTTTTTATTTTTCCAGACACGGAAACTGAATGTTTATAAGAACGATGATATGACGTGGGATTTCACTACTCAAGGAACAGTCAAAGGTATACAGAATGTGTGTGTACTTAAGGGTATGTAGGATCATTGTAGGTATATACTGTCAGAGTAGTTATTGGCACTACCATCACATGACATGTCACATGACATCCCCATCCACATGTCACATGACATGCCACCATCCCACCCACATGTCACATGACATGCCACCATCCCACCCACATGTCACATGACATGCCACTATCCCACCCACATGTCACATGACATGCACAAATTAAAACCAACGCCCCTATACATTCATACAATTGTCGAGCAGGCTTGGTTTCCTGACCAATCAGAATGCTGGTACGTATGTGGACTTTCACCTGCGGCTAATGAGTGGGTGTGTGCTATGCACCTGACACCTTTGACCTTTGCCATCAATGTAGTTACTGTCATGTTTTGAAATAATATTGTGCGTGATTATGTTTATAAACGCGTTTAGCATAATATTGTGTTTTGACTAGTATACTCTGTGTGTGTGTGTGTGTGTGTGTGTGTGTGGGCGTGTGTGTGTGTGCATTGCTAACTCACTCCCCTTCCCACACAGGACGGTTGCTTCAGCAACAGGGGGCGCGACCTGCTGCCACGGTAACCCCAGCGCCCGGTAACGGAGCTGTCACTCCACAACAAGTGAGGCCTCCTCCAGCAGCAGCCGGGACCTACCAGCAAACCCCAAACTATGGGGCAGGTAGGTTCTCGACAATAATAAGTTATTGATGAAAGCAATAGCTATTATAATAATTATAGCCTTGCAGTTTCCTCCAAAATACCAGTAGAGAGTCAGTAAACATTTTCGTTTAGATTGTCCAATTACGAATTAAATTAGTATATTCTGATTACCTTTCCACAAAATCAAACGTATAATTACCTCTGCTAATTGCAGGGACTGCCCCCCAGGCTCAGACCCCCTACAATGTGGTGGGGACCCCCAACATGTCTGGCACAGGATCGGTGATCATGATCTACGGACTCACTCCAGGGAAACACAACTGTGACTCTGTGTTCAACCTACTCTGTTCCTATGGCAATGTTCTTAAGGTACAGTTACAGTGGATTGCAGTGCACTTGCGTCAAACAGCAAAACCACGATTAGATTAGATAATAATTTCTTAGCGCCTAAAGAGTACTCTAGCAAGATGTTCTGGTGTCAAGTTAAAGTGTAGCTCTTGGTTCAGTTATTGATCTCCACCCACCACACACCCACACACACCACCCACACCACACACACACACACTACAGGTGAAGATCCTACCTAATAAGCAAGGCACAGCAATGGCACACATTGACAACCAAGATAGTGCTAAGAACGCCATCCAGCATCTCCATGGCCGCAAGCTGATGGGATCTAACCTAGAACTAAAGTGAGACCTACTACACACACACACACACACACACACACACACACACAGCAGTGTGGTGTAAAACAGACGTTACATTTACTGCATATTGTTAGCTTTTACAAGTTAGCTGTTTATTGGTGCTACATACATGTGTGTACAATAGCTAGGTCGTTCTCTAAAAGTTCATGTTCTTGTGTTTGGTTGCAGCTACTCACGGCACAGCTACATAGCCGACTACAGTCAAGTGGGGACTCTTCAAGATGGCTCCCCTTGTTGGAAGGACTTCTCTCAGTCTAGGAACAACCGCTTCATGACGGCCGAGGGGAGCAGCAAGAATCGCATCTTACCACCGGGAAAACTGCTCCATTTCTACAATGCTCCTCCTGACAGCACAGCAGAATCACTAGCGGAGGTAGGTCATGTGACAGTGTTGTCTAGTCATGTGATATCATCGTATAATAGGTGATTGCTAAAACAGGAGTCAGTGCTCCCATTGGAACCAAGTTCTTCTCTCAAGGTAATATATTTATGATGCTGATCATGTGATTGACGTGCTGGTCATGTCACCTGCAGGTGCGGGTAGTAAGAGTGCTACAGGGCTAATGGAGTTCATGGACCCTGACTCAGCACTGGATTCCTTCGTACTAGTCAACCACCAGACTGTGTTCTCACAGAGTAAGCAATGGTTTCCCATTCAGCGCATGAAACAGCATTTTCTTCCCTCGGTATTATTGCATTGTACTGTAGCGACGTTGTGTGCCCTCCCTATTACCCCCCTCATTATACCACACCCCCCCATTACCCCCCTCCTATTACCCCCTGCAGCTGGTCAGGCATACACATTCAAGATGGCCTTCTCCAGCAACCTGTCTCTGGACGGAGGAGAGAACTGAAACACTCAACACTATAATTATTAATAACTAACTCTCCGTGTAGTTATTACTTGCTCTCGCTATTTGAGATTTCTACGGCTTCTTTGCCACTCGTGTACAGTGAGGTTCGGTTACTCTTAATCATTGTTTGATATTAAAATTCAAATGATTCTTGTTCAAAAATTCAGTGCTCACATAGAAATATTGAAAAATAATTTACAAGAATGAAAATAATAATTATTGAGAATGACTTTCGCTGAAATAAACACAACTACACAGGGAAATTGATTGGAGCATGAATTAAAAACATCACACAAACACTATTATTCACTAGTCGCTGTAGTTTGACTCGGAGCAGCTGGCAAAGTTATCCTCGATACTGTCATGGTAACACTCCACCTCGCTATCGTTGGTCTCATAGTCCACCCCCTCGCTAGCCACACCCACTCCATAAGCTGCCATTCCTGCTTCATCATTAGCCACACCCCCTTCTTGTGGTAGTAGCTGTATAGAGGCCAGAGTGGAGTCAATATCTGCACGAGGAAACAAACATTAAAATTACACGATTGCAGTGGAGGAAGAACGTTTACCATTGAGCCATTTTTCGACAGACTTGACACTTCTGAAGATGCTGTGGACCTCCTACAGTGTGTGTGGGCGTGTGTGTGTGTGGGGGGGGGAGAGGTATAATTATTGTCATATGAGAACATTCGAAAACCACTAAATTGTTGCCCTTCAAACGGTATCATCATCGTTAGGTCTAATTTCGGCCAAATAATTATAGCATGGAATCATGTACTGTATTAATGTATATACTTAAACAGCAAATCAATTCTCTCAGTTGCCATAACTTGAGTTCTGTCGCTTCAATTTTTCTGAAAACTTAGAAAGAGATCTTTAAAATGGTACCATCAAAGTCATATTTGAGAGATGACAGAATTTGCCAATTTCGGCCCAATACCATGGTCCAAAGGCAAAAAATGACAAATTATGGCCCCAATCAAATTTTTGATTTAAACATATCATTTGAAAGGTCTCTTTCTAAGCTTTCAGAAAATCATAAAATTTTTGACATTTGATCAGCAGTACTGAAGTTATGGCTGTTAAACTAGACCCCTGTTAATCAATGGCCCCGAACTCTTTCAGCTAATGTCACTGCTCTTGTGATTGTCAAACTAGCGATTTGGTACATGCACTGAATAAACGCTCACTTTTGTCTGTGAGAACTTCCACTGTGGCACTCTCTGATCTCCCGCAAGGCTAAACGGGACTATGTGGGGGGTATCATCACGACTGACCACACCCATTTCCTGTAGATCCCGTTTCGTGGCTGTCAGTTTGACAGCTGAGCCCTGCGCTAATCGACTGAGCTGCCGCATCCGTGCCTCAATGTTGGCAAGCATCAAGCTGATGTCAGGTGTCTGGGGTTGGGCAAGGGAATATTGGCAGACAAACATAGTACGTACTATATATATGAACAGTGCACATGCAGCGTCATCTTGTAGCTCTCTATCAAAGAAATATTTATACTAAATACAATGGACAATTCTTACTCCAGTTATGGGCAACCAAAATTACCTCTAAAAACAGGCTAATTTCGGAGAAAACACAAGGTGTATAATATAAAATTTTGGCTCGAAATTAATCATTGATCTAAACAAAAACACACTATCTTGTAGCTCTATGAATTAATTGACATTTTAGTTGTGACATTGGGCATCCTCAATATAATATATTAGCTATCAAATTTTGCAGAAATCAACGTTATGGCAACGCCTCAGACAGGAAGGCTTAAGGCCAGAGAAGGTTTCCATTCCCATTCTGGACATGTGATGGTTGTTATGGCATTATGACTGACTTGTAAGCATTCTCTAGAGCATGTGATGGTTGGTATTTAATAACAACATGTGACACGCTGTGTATTTGTTTAGCAAGCACTAAGTGGTGTGTGGGAGGTTTATTCATGGCTTCTCAGTCAGCACTAAATATGCCTGCTGTATGCATAGCCCACCAACATGCACAATGATACAGCACACCACCTGACCACGGCAGGCACACAGCTGGGCAAACACAGAGTGTGTGCTATATGTGTCTGTCACAAGACTGATGCTACAATATGCTATTGTACTTTAATGAGACAATTAAATCACATTAAATCACATTTTAACAGGCTACTGCACTACCACATAATTATACTAAAAAAATTTGTTGGAAAATGCATAATATTATTTTGCAGCAAATTTTCAGCCATGCACACAATCCACATTCTACAAGGCTAACAGTAGCCACTAATAGAGCATCAGATATTTAACTCCCACCTGTCCCTCACCTGCTCCTGTTGTTCCTTGGTCCATTTCTTGCGTGCAGAGCCCTCTCCACACCCCTCACTACTGGCACTCTTTAACCCCTCCCCCACTATGACAGGCTCTGCGGACGACGCCAGGCTGAGATCAGATATAGATGTCTGCAGCTCATCACTACTTCCCTGGCCACCAATCTTTGTGTACGTTTTGTCTACCATCGAATGTTTTCCAGTAATATCAGAAGTGGAACCAGACTTCTTACGTGCCTTGGAATCAATCCCCTTAGAACTACTGCCATGACCTCCATTCTTGGTACCGCTTGGTTTGTCAGTAGCTTTCCTCGCTGTGATATTGGAAAGAGAACCTGATTTTTTGCGTGTCTTGGAATCAAGAGTTGATTGTTTCACGTCGCTCTTGCTCTCAGCAGTTTTGCTCGTGATGTCCGAAAGAGAACCAGATTTTCGACGAGACTTTGCATCAAGTGCTGATGTTCGCACAGTTTGGGGGTTGCTCCTTTTAGTCGTGGCTGAGCGGGTAAGAGAAGAGGTACTTCGAGGTTTCTTAGTAACCTCTTTATTGGCCACTTCTTTCGTACTAACGGGGGACCTGTGTTTCACAAATGTCGACTGTTTTTTACGGCTGAGTGAAGTGGCAGAGGCACTATTATTGACGACAGGGGGCGCTCTAACGGGGGAGTGGTCGGCAGATCGTGGGCGGGGCTTAGAATGTGGGTGTGGCTTGGAGCTCGGAGTGAAATCCACCACCCATGCGGAATTTGGAGACTGTTGCTCGTGAGACTTTGAGATGGCCTTCAAACGCAATTCATCTTTGACTGATAGTTTTGCAGACCGGCCAGAGGAAACACTGCTAGCATCATCGGAATCAAAATCCCTCAATATTTGGGACCCATGTTGAGCGTGCCTGTACTCATTATCGGCAGGTGGGTGTGGTCTTCCATCCTCCCCCCACCAGGCTGGTTGTCCATACAGTCTACTGGTGGTGGACAGACTCGGCGTGTTGGAGAGCTCTGTTTGTCGCCGGCCATCTGTTCGTTTTGGAGATGTTGGTATGTCATCAAGAGGGCTCTCTATTTCAATGTCCTGTACAGAGAGATGGTTGGTCTCGTGTGATTGGGCGGAGCTAGAGGGGGGTGGTCTTGAGAGAGGTGGGGTTGACGCTTGAACGAGAGGAGAGTTCATTGTTTGAATATAACCAGGACCCTGTAGAGAAATGAAATAGTAAATAATCGTTTGAAACAGCAGGTTTATGTCATTATGGCCATTATGTCTACCTCGCCATTAGAGGTAATAGGTAATGAATAAAGATACTTAATACATTAACCTAATTATAAGTCACATGGTGAAGCCGCCTGTCTACCACCAACCCACACTGTTGGAGATCAAAAGCAAAATTGGCAGTTGTAAGGTACCCACAGGATGCGTGAGACATGCACTAGTTACCTGTGGTAGTAGGTATGGCATGGGGCCTCCAGGGGTCATGATGGTGCCCCCTTGCTGCCCCCCAGCGGACAAGAAATAGCCCCCTGGAAATATGATCCCCTGGGGCAGTAAAGTGGTCAACCCTGGAGCCAATGGTGATGATGATGAAGTTGGGGTATCCATGGCAAAACATTGGGTGGGGTCTACTACAGCCTGTGTGGGGGGTATCAAGAAAGATAGTTAGGATATTGAAAGCCATTGCACACACACACACAGTGGTACATGTTTTGGAAAGAAATAACTGAGTTTTGAGGTGGTTGCAGGTGTTTGAGGTGAGCAGGGAAAGTTGAGAAATGAAAGTTGTTTCTTCAGGCAAACACTAAATAAACCACACAACTCTAATCACACACAACATGAGGTGATCACCTGACGCTGAGGTGAGGTCTGGGTGGCAGCTGTGGTGGGCACTGGGTGTACCGTGGTCCTCGTAGTAACCCCGGCTGAGGGCTTGACTGGATGGAAGTTCTCCTCCACACGAAACACATGAGACTTCTCTGTACACAACCAATACAGTGTGTCAATGGTTAGTTAGCCTAGCTAATGGTATTATTATCACCATGTCCAAATCTGAGCGAGTCTCCATGGCGAAGCTCATCTGTATCTCTTGTGAGGGGAGCGTTGTTAATGAATGTCTGTATATAGAATGGTGGGAGATTAGATGAGGACAGAAGTGTATTCACGGCCTACCCCACTCGGCGTTCCTAGGTCTCTGACTATGTACGTGTGTTTCCTATCACTCCACTCGACAATGGCATGCCTTCGCTCAATACTTCTCAACTGTTGACAATAGAGACACACACTCATAAAGCACTCTATAGTAATGGCTTTTTGTTTGTGTTACCTTGAGTTGTAGCCCTGAGTCATCAGCTTGTCCTACAGTGAGAGGCCTCTCTTTACTCAGTGTCAACAGCCTGCCTTCCTTCCCAGTCCCCACTTCACGCACCTCACGTATCTGCCAACAGCTCATTGTCTCCACCTACCGCACCTAGATATATCTAGGCTAGAACCTAAATAGCTAAACCCTATAAGGCCTCCTAGTTGGTTGACACATTTACTCCTCATGCATGCTCAAAGGCTTTAGTTCCTCCCAGCTATATAAATATTGCTCATAGAGATCATTGTTCAATGTTTTCTCATGTGGTACATACATTCATAATAATTATACACACACACACAAGCAGTACACACTCAAAAATCACTAAAATGTCCACTAGTAGTCTAGCAAGTTAGACGACGGGGTAGCTGGCCTGTGTAGCGATACCGCAGTTGTTGTCCCTGTTCCTGGCCATGTGGATGTATCCTTCCATTCCCCAGCTCGTGCCCCAGCTGTTCTTCACGATCCAGTAGTCTGAACCACCATCGGTTCCGTAGCCGACAACCAGAACTCCATGGTCCAATTTGGTCGAAGAGCACTCTCGCTCATAGTAGACTCCACTGTGGTAGAGCTGGTAGCTCTGGTGGCTGGCATCAATAGCAACCGAGATCGGGCCAATGTCTGTAGAGGCCTTCATCAGAGCATCCTCGTCCTTGTGTGCAACATCAACGTAACTAGAGAGAGTTGCGCCAACATTGCTAGATTTGAACGTGCACCTCTCATCGTGAGCTCTGTAGGGGTAGCTCTCTTCCGTATCGATTCCGCCATTTGCCTTGATGTACCTGAAGGCATTGTCCATGAGGCCACCTTTGCAGCCGTTGTCGCCATAACTGCCCGAGCAATCGACAAGGTTTTGCTCGCTGAGGGAGACCAATGTGCCACTCTTGTGGAAGTGTTGTCCCTCCAGAGATCCGGTGGTGCTAAAGGCCCAGCAAGATCCGCACTGGCCTTGGTTCTTGATTCCTGTCACATAGCCCTTTGCCCTCCAGTCAACAGTGTCAGCCTCGGGCTTGAAGTTGGGATCAGACTTGAAGATCTTTGTGCTGTTAGAGCGGGGGCCGGATTTGTACCCGTTCATCATTGACACAAACTCCTCGTTCTTGAGATCAGCGAATTGGTTCATACCGAGAGTGAAGCTGTGCTTGCCAGCGGCGTTGTGCTCCTCGACTATCTTCTTGTTGTCCTGCCAGATGTTGTATCTGTTGAGCTCCTCAACATCATCTTTGTAGTCTCTTTGGAAGGTCTGCAAATAAAATCAATTGATCTAATATTTTTTGCATTGGAAAACTTTGCATGCACCACATAAATACAGCCATTGCAAAGCAGCCTCTCACATATATACAAGGTGACAATCAGGTAACAAATGTTCTCACCTGTTTCCAGGAGTCCCACTCCACATCAGCAACTGCAAAAGCAACCAAAGCAAGAAGTATAAGTGTCTTCATTGTTGAACGAGCTCACACACAATCAGTCAGAGATAAGACAAGAGAAAAATGTGCAATAAGCAAGCTCCCAGTTGGTGTCTGGTTATGTAGGATAGATTTTTAATAATCATGTGATTTTAAGCTTTCTGATTCCATTCCATAAGATTTGAGATTCATGTGTGCGCATGCACACACATGCACACACGAAGAAGAGCTGGAGAGTGAAAGCCCAACACCTCTGGCCTAAGGATTAGAGAGATTCTTAGTTTTTAATTCCGTGCGAATGGGATAGCCAACAAACTCCCACAAAATATATAGCACAAACATAGTTAAACTATTAGTTCACTAAGTGTGATCTGTAGGGTAGCTATACTGTAGGGTAGCTAGCAAGGGTAGCAATGCCACAGTTATTGTTCCTGTTCCTAGCCAGCATCATGTATCCATTCATTCCCCAGCTTGTGCCCCAGCTGTTCTTCAGTAGCCAGTAGTTCTTGCCATCCAAAGTTCCAAAGCCTACGACCAGCGGGGAATGGTTTACATTAGTCTCAGAACATGCAGGCTCATAGTAGATTCCACTCTTGTACATGCTAAAGCTTGAATGTTGTCCATCCATGGCAGCAGACACTGGACCAATAGACTGTACAGCTTGCATCAGAGCTTGCTCATCCTTGGAAGGGACACTCTTGTAGCCAGTACAAGTAGCTCCGATATTTGAGATATTATAACGGCATTTATTGTCATTAGCTGTGTAGGGATAGCTAGCCTCTGTATCAATGCCACCATTGTCCTTAGTGTACTGGAAACTGGATTTCATAAGGCCACCGTTGCATCCGTAATTGTTGTACTTGGAGTTGTACGTACAATCCATCAGATTTTGCTCACTGAGAGAAACAAGTTTTCCTGTTTTAATGAAGTGCTGTCCTTCTAGTGCCCCGGTTGCACTAAAAGCCCAGCAAGACCCACACTGTAGTTGGTTTCCTACTGAAGTGACTGCACCTTTGGCTGTCCAGTTAACATTCATATCAGCCTGGAAAAAGGGATCTGGTATAAACATTTGACTGTTGTCAAAATGCTCGATTTTTGGAGCTTTGAAGCCATGTGCTATTTCATGGCTTTCCAGGTCAGCGAATTGGTTCATGCCGAGAGTGAAGCCGAGCTCCTTCGTGTTGTGCTCCTCGACTAGCTTCTTATTGACCTGCCAGATGTTGTATCTGTTGAGCTCCTCAATATCATTGGAATAGTGCTTGCTGTAACCCTGGGAGAGTTTTAATAGTAACAATGAACAGTATGGATACACAGCCTAGTAGACTACATTCTGTTTACCAATTTCCATGCCTCCCACTCAGGATGAAACTCCAAGGCACTTGTCAAAGCCACAACAGTAAAAATTAAAACCACAACTCTCATCTTGATCTCATTGATGAATGGCTGCAATAATTATTGCACTGTGCACCGTAAATGTGATCCGGGTGTTGGCGCATGCGCCAAAAGGTGGAGTCCCAAAATCGCTAAAAGAGGGGGAGGAGTCGAGGTTGATGACAGTCACGCCCATCTGGACCAGAGGGGCGGGCAGAGGAGACCGCATGGGACAATGTGGATGTGGGCGCGCATGGGGGCCGGGGATGGGGAGGAATAATAACAACACACTTGAACTCATGGTTACATGTACATGTTCTACAATGAGCAAGCAACATTCCAAACATGGCAGGAGGAAGGGTGGTGTGTCTAGAAGTGAAGACCAAGCTCAAGCAATGTTGAAATGGGCTGTGGATGATATGAGGCTCAGTACTGACACTCTACCTAGCTTAGAGGACCTGAACACGTGAGGCCATTAAATATCATAAGAATCAAAGCATAAACGAACGAAAGCATTAATAATAAAAATATCAGAGCATAAACGAACATTTTCCATTCAACCATTAGGTTGCTAAGAGGTAGTACGGGTAACACCTGGGACTACATCTGTGAACATGTTCACTCGTCTACCATTGTGAATACTGCTCGTCAAAACCTACGCCTGTAAGTCCAACTGAACCCCCTCTCCCTCTTGACTTACTCAATGTATTCAACCCTCCTCTTACAGTCACTCTGGAGGTGTGTCTACTGAGCATGCCCAGTTACTAGCTGAGCAGAATGAACTACAACGAGAGTTAGCCTCACTTCAAGTGGCAGTCTCACAGACACTACAGGATGCTAACAGACTGGAGGCCGATATCGTTGCCGTGGAGACAACCAATCAGTGTACTCGAGCAGAGATGGATGAGCTGTGTAACAAGAGCACCCTCCTCTCCGCCCACTCAGTCAGATGTGAAGAGGTGGTGCATGTTTTGATGGAGTACTGCAAGAGAATGAGGCACAGAGAGGAATTGTGCAGGTGCAATAATTATACAATTTGTGGTCTGTGAAAAAATGTATGTTGCTAAATCGTTAGTAAACTACTGATCAACAGGCTATCTTCAATTTATGGTGTTACGTATGCAATCTGCCACAGTAGATGCATGCACAGACTTATGTTTGTTCAAGTTGCCCAATGTGTACAGTTTTTGTAATTCACATACAAAGCTCTGTTGTTAATAGTGATTGTGTGTGTTCAGGTATCCAGACAAGGAGCAGTCTTACTTCACTAGAGAGCCCTCCTCAATATCCACGACACCTGTTACCTTGGAGACTGCCTGCATGGTGAGTATGCATGGATACAGAGTGTATGCTACATTAGGTAGTTAGTAGGAGGACATTGCCTCCACTGGACTGTGTGTAATATGGAGTACAGTATTATCTGAGGACATTGCCTCCACTGGACTGTGTGTAATATGGATAATATGGAGTACAGTATTATCTGAGGACATTGCCTCCACTGGACTGTGTGTAATATGGAGTACAGTATTATCTGAGGACATTGCCTCCACTGGACTGTGTGTAATATAGAGTACAATGGCCATATATTAGAAAGATACCTTTCAAATACTGTTAAAACTTCTTCGATTGGGACCATTATTTGTCATTTTTCGATCATGGTATTATGGCCGGAATTGGCGAATTTTTTCATCCTCCAAATATGAACATTGATGGTACCATTTGAATTCTTCACTGAAATAGGACCAACAGAACTAACCATAATATCTACACGGTTTGATTCCCATTCTCTGTGTTGCTGTTCCCATTCTTCACATGATTTAGATTGGCTGTACTTCGAGTTGTTTGTGGGTTGCTGGGTCAGTCATGCGTCATTTGTACGTAGCCACAAACTTGTGTTTTGTTATACGGTACATGTCTACCTTCTCTAAAACAATGTTACCCCCCCCCCCCGTAGCGTGATGTGCGGAGTGTGTGTGGAGTGGTGGAGGAGGTGGTACTATATGGAGGAGAGTCTGATGGTGGGGGGGAGAGACTGAGGGAGCAGGCTTGGAGCAGGGTAGAGGTGAGCGGCCTAAGGGCTTTAACACTCTAGGACTCTACTGTACATGTAGTGATTGTTCTGTCCATGATCGATCTACAATAGATGTGCTTTTTGATAGTATGGTCTAATGCACAGAATATTATTATCTACCATGTACATGTACTAGGATACACACCTTCCACAATCCTAACCCGCCCCCTCACACCCACAACACAGGCACTCCTCGCAGCCCACCCCCCTCACGAGATCCTCGGAGCACTGACTAGACTAACTGCTGAGCTGGCAGATAAGATCCACTCCCACACTGAAAGCATTGATCTGACTAGGGACGCTCAGGAACTCAGGTGACCTCTCATTGATGAAATTCATACTCTAAACAGATTCATACATTTTGCTGGGTTTGCATATGCAAACAGATTCATAAGATGTATTTGGGAACAAATTCACTCCCTTTTACAGAGAGTGACATGGGTATTTCCCTGAGAAAACCCCTCTGTAGAGCAAGGTGGTATTTTTTGTAGAGCACTAGTATATAAAGAGGGTGATAGATTGACTAGATTGAGTATGTTATACTGATTATCTGGGAACATGGCTGATCGAACAGAAAAAACGGGACTCCTTGATAAAAAGTCACCGTCAACGACGTACGCAAGACAACTGTTTGCCCTTGTCGTCGTCGTGTTTGCGATAGAGTTTGGATTGGGAGTCAAGTTGTGTCTTGTCAACATGAAATACTGGCTGTTTATGGATGCCTCATGTGATCACCTCAACGCAACCGCCAACGCCACTGTAGAGCCCCCAACCGAGGATCCTGGTTATCTGGTTGCTGGTAAACACATTCGGACTGGAAGCACTGTGCATGTACTGCTCTTCCTGTTTACGTTTCTCATCTCTGCCCTCAACATGCTCGAGTACGTTCAACTTGCCTACGGGACATACAAGTATCTCTCTGACTCGCAAAAACCACTCCCTACAAAAGTGACGCCGGAAGATCCGAAGCCTCTACGGAAGCCGTGGTGTAGCTGGTTGGCTATCTTTGTGATCTTTTTCTTCTTGTGCTTAGTTCCTCTCCTCAAGTTCTCTGTGGGTGTTATTATGGAGGTGCAGAAATCGGGATGCATTTGGGAGGCCTCTTCTGGCGGTAATTTGTCGAGGATTTATGTGGCCTACTGTTGTTTGGAGCTGTTGAACGCTGTCTTGCTTGCCTGCACTGTTCGAGTATTAATGGTGTGGCAAACAATCAAGATTAGGAGTGTTTGGTTCACCGATACGAGAAAAGCTCCTAAAAAGCATACCGAAAACGAATCGTTTAAGAAGGAAGCGGAAAAAGCCTGGCTAGCTGAGAGGCAAGACTATGAAAGAAGGGGAAAAGAAGTCAAACGAATGATGACTCCATTCAAATGGTGGTTCCTAACACCTTGGATCATGTTTTTGGTCATGACTCTCATTAACCCACACACTCTGCTAACACCTTGGACTAGGTACGAGGATTCAAAGCTCCTGAGCATGTCTCAAGTATACTACCTTCTGTTGGTTGTGTTGAAGGCATTCCAAGTGTTCACACAGAACGCTTGTGTCATGGCTATGAACAACTACCACCGAGAGTACTATCGAAAGATGACCAGACGATTTATGAAAGGGTTTACGCAGGATGTAGATTCCACTCCGAAATATCAAGAAGAAGCGAAAGAGTTTTTTTTTGTTTTCAATGAGAAGTTCAGTTTCCACCCGAACTTTCTGTGTATTAATGCGAGGATCGAGGTGGACACTCCATACTTTGTTTTGTGTCTTATACTAGGTATCTTTGTGACCTCCTCTGATATTCTTTTTAGGTAAATAGAAAGCGGTTGTTTAGACCGCAGCTAGGGGTTTTATATGATATGTTCTTTTTAGGTAGATACAATCTTTTTAGGTAGATACAAAGTTATAATGTACGTAGTACAAAAATTATTCTGAAGCTCAACGTGAATGTACAAATGCATGACACACATGTAGTGTAATAAGCTAGTGTAATAGTGTTACAGTTACAGTTGATTTGGGACAGTACCAAAGATTATTTGCCACTCACGATGATGGATAGTAACCGTTGCTAACATTTTTTTAACCACACCCCGTGCATAACCTCTATTGTGTATAACACGTGTGGGATTCAACCACTTAGTGACTCTCCATATATGGAAATGCGGTCATAGCCACTTAAGTACGAAACGCGATCGCCATAGTCAACCATATTTATGAGCTCCTGATTATACTACTACTATGGTACATTATACATTTGTTTTGTCAAGTATTATGCCAAATTAATGACCACTACTAAGTGTTATAGTGCTGTCAAGGTGTATTGTCTCCGTTCCCTGGGGCTATCCCTGGGAAGCCCCCTCTAGCTAGCATATGCTGACACATGTGTTGCAGTTTCAGCAGCTAGTAGCTTCAGTACTTCTCTGAAATGACAACTACGCAACAGCTCTATCCAAGACCACATTAATACTGCTAGTGAAATGGCAACTGCACCACCACAACAGCCTGAGACTGAATCTACTCCACTAACGACACCAAAAGGAATAGGTACATGGAGCTATTTTTCTGTTGGTTTTGCAGCTACTGATCATAATTCATCGAAAAAGAAAGAACCTCCTACCTCAAAGATCATCTGTCTTGGGTTAGTGTTGGTAGTGATTGTACTGCTTCTAATTGTTGGGCTGGCTCTGATGGTTGTCAAGTATACGCTCTTTGTTGATGCAGTGTGTCACCACCCCAATAGCTCCAGTGCAGGTGATCGCTTGTTCTATGTCAACGGTAATAAGATTGAGAATGGCGGCTACATGCATGTCGTGTTGATCATCTTCTCAGCCTTTATCTCATTTATCAAGATCCCGGAATATATTGCGCTTGCTTGCGGGACCCATAATTGGCTCTTACATAAACGCCGCTCTGGCATATCAGCCCCTCCCACTACCCGCTCTTGTGGCTGTGTGTGTGTCACTGCTCGCTCTTGTAGCTGTGTCACCACCCGCTGTTGTGGCTGTGTAATGACTTCAGTGGGTGTGTTCCTGTTTTTGCTTGCAGCAGGAATGGGTATGCTTTTCTTCGCTATAAAGATGGAGTTGGAGGAGGAGCGTTGCAAGTATGACAATAACTATGGAAACATGTTGAGTGTGGTGTATATAATACATTGTGGACTGGACTTCTGTTGCGCTTTGTTGGCTTGTTTTGTTAGAGTCTGGATGATAATCCATACGTACAAGGTTAAGGAGATATGGTCCCCATCAGCTAAGGTAAATTGTGTTGATCGACTTCGTAGCTATTGTCTCAAGCTATTCGGAGCTAAGGAGGAAGTGGCTACCTATGAGCAACTCACAGATGAATCAAGCAAAAAAACTGCACAGCAACTAGCTGAAGAGGCTTATTTACACGAGTACGAGGTTGAGTATGAGAAGAGAGGGGAACAAGCGAAGGAACAGATGCTGCCCTTTGTACCTTGGTTCCTGTTTCCCTGGCTACACTTTGCTCTCCTCACTGTTATCAATCCTCATCTTCTGCTAACACCCTGGACATATGATCACAATGGTCGCAAGTCGAAAATCATTGCAAAGAGCCGATACTTTTATTTATTGGGGGTGATAGTGTATTTTGTTCAGATCCTGGTACAGAATGCGTGTGCCATGCGAATGAACCAGTACCACAAAGACTATCACAGAGATATGGAGAAGAGAGTAGTGCACAAGTACGGACGCTATACAGAGAACCCTCAGACTACTACCATTGTACCCTCGGTTCCGGACGATAGCGTGGTTGAGAAAAAGAAGAATTACATTTTCATAGCAAGTCAGATCTCAATGAAATTCAAGGATGAATATAACTTTGAACCAACTTTTTTCTCCTTTTTCATTAACATTATAGAGAATCCGTATTATATGATCATTCTTGTCATTGGTATTGCCGTCAGTGCATCGGACTTTTTATACAAATAAACGGTAGATCATAATTGTGTGACAATTGTAGCATTAATTTTTTAGAAAGTATTTTCTTGCTTATTTTTAACGATACATGTATTCCTGTCATTATTGATATAATAATTATAAGTTTTGTCATCCAAAATATTTAACCACCCTTTTGAAAAAAAACCAGAGTTTTTTGTGTTGTGGTTTTTAGCTACCACTGTTGTGTGAATCTTACAATTCTCACTATTTCGATATTAGTCTCCCCACACTCTAAAGCCCCGCCCCCTAGCCCTCTCATTAGCTCCTCCCTCCACACTCTAATTATTGTAGCACTATAGCTACTGAAATACAATAATTTTGGGGAAAATTTAAATAATGGCCATGCACATGACTCTTATCATTAAACTTATACATGTAACCTAGAGTGATGCAATGCTAAGGAGATAATTATTCACCAATTTGTGTGTAAGAACTACCCAGTACTCGCAACTCCCGCCACCCAGTGCTCGCAACTCCCACCACCCAGTGCTCGCAACTCCCGCCACCCAGTACTCGCAACTCCCACTACCCAGTGCTCGCAACTCCCGCCACCCAGTGCTCGCAACTCCCGCCACCCAGTACTCGCAACTCCCGCCACCCAGTACTCGCAACTCCCGCCACCCAGTACTCGCAACTCCCGCCACCCAGTACTCGCAACTCCCGCCACCCAGTACTCGCAACTCCCGCTACCCAGTACTCGCAACTCCCGCCACCCAGTACTCGCAACTCCCGCCACCCAGTACTCGCAACTCCCACTACCCAGTACTCGCAACTCCCGCCACCCAGTGCTCGCAACTCCCGCCACCCAGCAACTAAGTTAACAGTGTGTACATGTACACTATATAAGGAACGGTCAACGCTCTACGCTTAGTGTTGCAAAGATTCTGTAAAGTCTGTTATAGCAATACTTCCCTGAAAAATGTCAGATAATGAAGAAGAGTTTCTGACAGCGTCCTTGCTCCATAATGCGTACTCATCAACAGATTCCCAGCCGGCATTATCACCTGATACGGGTACGCCTGAGGAGATAGTAGCCTCAAATGTAAGAAACTCTCCTCCGGAGGTAAGGTGTAGCTAGCTTTCTGCCTGTTTCTGTTTGTTTATACCTACTGGTCACAATCCTTTATCATAATATACTACAATGTATACAGGTGACAAAAAAACCTACCACCTCAAATATCATCTGTCTCTGTTTTGTGGTGGGAGTGATCGAACTGCTTCTAATGTTTGGGCTGGTTCTGATGGTTACCAAGTACGTGCTCTTTGTCGATGCAGGGTGTCACCACCTCAATAGCGCTAATAGCTCCAATGGCAGCAGCACAGGTTATCACTGGTTCCATGTCAACGGTAACAAGATTGAGACGGGCGGCTACATGCATATCTCGTTGATCCTCTTCTCAGCCTTTATCTCGTTTCTCCAGATCCCGGAATACATTTCGCTTGCTTGTGGGACCTATGAATGGCTTAAACCCCGCCCTCCAACTTCCCGCTCTTGTAACTCTGTCACTACCCGCTCTTGTTGCTATGTAGTGTCTTCTTCAGTGGGTGTGGTACTTTGTTTGGTTGGACTAGGAGGGGTTGTGCTTTACTTCGCTATAAACATGGAATTAGAGGAGGAGAGTTGTAAGGAGGACAATAGCTATAGACACACATTGGTTGTGTTGCATATGATACATAGTGTGATAGACTTCTTGAGTACTGTGTTGGCTTTTGTGGTTCGCCTCTGGATGATATACCATACGTACAAGGTTATGAAGATATGGTCCATACCTGAGGCTATCAATGAGGAGAAACGAGCAGATGAATTATCAAGCAGTAAAACTGCACAGCAACTAGCTGAAGATAATTTTTACAACGAGTACGAGGTTGAGTATGAGAAGAGAGGAAAGGAAGCGAAAGAACAAATGCTGCCCTTTGTCCCGTGGTTCCTGTTTCCCTGGCTGCACTTCTTTGTCCTCACTCTTATCAACCCTCATCTTCTGCTAACACCGTGGACACATGACCACAATGAACATAGGTCGGAAGTCATTGCTAGAAGCCAGCTATTATATTTTGGAATTGTGATAGTGTATTTTGTTCAGATCGCGGTACAACATGCGTGTGCCATGCGAATGAACCAATACCACAAAGACTATCACGCAGATATGGAGAATAGAGTCGTGCACAAGTACGAACGCTATACAGAGAACCCTCAGACTACTACCATTGTACCCTCAGTTCCGAACGATAACCCTCAGACTACTACCGATGTACCATTAGTTCCGAACGATAACCCTCAGATTACTACCATTGTACCCTCAGTTCCGAACGATAACCCTCAGACTACTACCATTGTACCATCAGTTCCGAACGATAACCCTCAGACTACTACCGATGTACCATTAGTTCCGAACGATAACCCTCAGACTACTACCATTGTACCATTAGTTCCGAACGATAACCCTCAGACTACTACCATTGTACCATTAGTTCCGAACGATAACCCTCAGACTACTACCATTGTACCATCAGTTCCAGACGATAGCGTGGTTGAGAAAGAGAAGAAGTACATTTTCATAGCAAGTCAGATCTCAATGAAATTCAAGGATGAGTACAAATTTGACCCGACCTTTCTCTCCTTTTTCCCAAACGTGAATGTAGAGAATCCGTATTATTTGTTGGTTTTTATAGTTGGTATTGCCGTCAGTACATAGAATTTTATACCAATGAACGATTATAAAATTGTGGCATTTTTAGTTTGCTTTTTAGGCAAATGAACTGTAGATGTAATATTTATCATGACTTAGCATTTTTCAGTAGATCTCTTGTTGATAATTATATACTACGTGTCTGTGAAAGACTAGTACCTTTCTGTTGTTTGTGCGTAGTATTATTTGTTATTGTATAGGTTATGTTCAGGCAAGGATTCTTGCCTTAGCTTGATTATAGAATTTATAGTGTTAAATAGACTACATTTACTTATTTGGTATGTTGTGCAATAGTAGATGACTGTACACCCAACTGTTAATCCCTCTCTCCTGCTGTGTAAGATCCCGTCTAGAACCTGACAAACAAGAAGTGTTCAGGAGTGTATAAAAGGACAGTGTGTTAGATTTTGAGTAGAGAGAGTTGTTTTTGTGATGTTAAAGTTTATGCGATGTTGTGGAATTGATGTTGTTGAAGATTGTTGAATGAATGAAGATTGTTGAATTGAATTGTGAGAACTAGAGATGGATCTTTTACAGTGTCATAATAATTGTGTCGTCAAAATAATTATGTAACATAAAGCCCCTTGCTCTGAATATTGTTTTCTAGTGAGATTTTAGCACTGCATGTAGGACAAGGAAAGTTAATATCTTTGCTCTCACTGTTAGGTACCAGGAGCAACCTGATGGTGAGGGGAGTGTCCTCCTATCAGTAGAGGATCATCTCATGTCCGCCCGGCTAGATCATGTGACCAATGCTCTGACAGCCGAGGGTGTGGATGAGGGGGCGGCACAAGCACAGGGTCATCTGGAGGAGGTTAAAGGTCAACTAGAGGAGTGTGTGGCGTCTGTGTACAGTGGAGAAGTTAGAGATCTTGTGAGGTAATTAAATAGTGTGTTGTGTGTGTGTAGAGATTGCATGGCTGGAGAGCATAACTAACAGTGGATTGCTTCCACACAGGTGCACTTTAATTTGGTCTGATTCTGTAGTTTATAAGACGTCAGCAATCTTGTAATTGTATAGTATATTGATCATGTCACCCCATACCCCATACCCCATACCCCACACCCCATACCCCCACACCCCACACCCCACACCCCACTCCCCACACCCCACACCCCACACCCCACTCCCCACACCCCATACCCCACACCCCACACCCCACACCCCACTCCCCACACCCCACACCCCATACCCCACACCCCATACCCCACACCCCACACCCCACACCCCACACTCCACTCCCCACACCCCATACCCCACACCCCACACCCCACACCCCACTCCCCACACCCCACACCCCACACCCCACTCCCCACACCCCATACCCCACACCCCACACCCCACTCCCCACACCCCACACCCCACACCCCATACCCCACACTCCACACCCCACACCCCACACCCCACTCCCCACACCCCACACCCCACACCCCACTCCCCACACCCCATACCCCACACCCCACACTCCACACCCCACACCCCATACCCCACATTCCACACTCCACACCCCACACCCCATACCCCACACCCCACACTCCACACCCCACACCCCACACCCCACACCCCACACCCCACACTCCACACCCCACACCCCACACCCCACACTCCACACCCCACACCCCACTCCCCACTCCCCACACTCCACTCTTACTGTCCCTCCCCCTCCTAACGCTTGCATCATGCACAGGACGAAGGTATTGCTGGAGCTAGAGGTGGCTGGTCTTGAGGGAGGATGGGCAGTCATCTCTCAGTTAGTATCACAGCTCCAGTCCTCCCTGGTAGACAAGAGGCAAGGTCTGGACACACTGGCCAGTAAGAAGAAGAGAGTCGGGCTACTAGCTAACAATGCTGTGAGTGTATGGATGTAGCTTTTGAATGTAACACTCTTTACCCATTGCTTTGAACGTCAATCTTGTATAATTATAATTATGATCTTTACCCAATGTGTTGTGTTGCTAGGCCGCATATAGTGTGCCTTTTTTTAATTAGTACTTGACCCCATAAAAATTAATTCATTATTGTGTACTCAGATTGCATTAGCTCACTTCCTCAGGAAATTGGTGCTCTGGGTTCTTAGATCACATCACCCTCAAGTGCTAGGTGGACTTGATATCTAAATATTTAGTTTTTTATATGAATGGCTAAATGTAAACAGGTTTTACATTCTTCTCATAGTTCTCGATGTCTATTAAAACACTTTGAGCTTTTATTTAGGCAACAATTTTGAACACCTCATCATTTGAGATTGTGTAGCTCTGTTTTTGCAGGCAATGATCTTATGGCTAGTGTGTCAACGTTCCCAGGCTATGGCTTTGTGCATATATTCCTTACAAATCAACTTCCTTGGATCAAAGTGTTTATAATAGGCAACATGTGCTTTGATCTGCATGGCTACATTGGCTAATTGATTCTCCCCATCACTGGCTAATTCTTCCCACCATAATTAATATTAAATCATTGTACTAGACAATTGAGATTAAAGTCTGGACACAATTTACTATTCTAGCAGCTAGTATATGATTGGACGGTGTGTTCTACTATATTTATATAGGAGAGCAACCAGGCGAGTATTCAGGGGCTGGTGAAACATAACTCTCGGCTCCACGGGCGACTCACACATCTGGCCACTGAGGTAATTGTAGAGGGAATGGGTAGCGGAGGGAAATGGGTAATGTTTACGTTTATAGGGACATTGTTGTGGCATGGCCTAGGTATGTATGGCATGAAGTGAGTCAGTAGGAGAAGTTCTTCATTGGCTTTAGACCACAGAATGCAGGAACAAAGTGCAGCCTAATAGACTATTGTACAGAAACCACCCTCAGTCCTTCTGTGTGTGCGGCTTATAGGGCATCTGCTGGTCCCAGCTGCTGTGCGGCTTGGGAAAGTATGCAATGATGTTATAGTAAATGTGTGTATGAGGAGGCAGGCTAGCTCACAGACTTTTGTCGGTGTTGTGGAATGTGCTTGCATGACCTTGCTACAATGGTGACCTCAAACCAGTGCGGTGTTGTTGTGTGCATATCAAAATTTTTGTCCAATTATTTATGATCTTGGATATGATCTGGAGCACATGCGGTTGTCTGTATAGTAGGGTTGATGATTAGATTAACCACCTGTTCCATTCTCTCTCTCACCGCACACACGTACACACACGCACACAGTTGAACCTGTACTTGCGTGACAGTGTGTGTGGTGTGGAGAGTGTGCTAGTGGGAGGGGCCAGGGATCTGATGAACAGTATTGCCACGGAAACCCGTCTCTTCTCGACCGTGTGTCTGACTAGAGCAATGAAGGCTCCAGGAATAAGGTAAATCAATCCTCCAGATCACCTAGTACATGTAACTACTCAGATCACCTTTTAAGAAAAAATGCCAGGTGAATTGTGCATGGTCAATTCTAGAGCCTCCTAATGATAATTAAGAGCATTCTGTCTCCTAGCAAAGGCAGGCATTTGAATATCAATGTAGCAGGATGTAGCCTTACAATACTGTGGTTTCAAGCAAGAAAATCCTCCAAGAGTGAGTCAGTGTTGAGAAACAATAGGTTCAGTGCTGGCAATATCCTGTGAGTGTGAGTTAGATCATGTGAGGTGGTCTAGAGGGGTTGCTCTAATGCATGGAGAGGAGTGTTGTGCCCTTACTAGGTAAAGCTGGTCCAATGGTGGCCGGGAGAGGTGGTGGGTGGGTTAGTGTACCTCCTTACTAGGTAAAGCTGGTCCAATGGTGGCCGGGAGAGGTGGTGGGTTAGTGTACCTCCTTACTAGGTAAAGCTGGTCCAATGGTGGCCGGGAGAGGTGGGTGGGTGGGTTAGTGTACCTCCTTACTAGGTAAAGCTGGTCCAATGGTGGCCGGGAGAGGTGGTGGGTTAGTGTACCTCCTTACTAGGTAAAGCTGGTCCAATGGTGGCCGGGAGAGGTGGTGGGTGGGTTAGTGTACCTCCTTACTAGGTAAAGCTGGTCCAATGGTGGCCGGGAGAGGTGGTGGGTGGGTTAGTGTACCTCCTTACTAGGTAAAGCTGGTCCAATGGTGGCCGGGAGAGGTGGTGGGTGGGTTAGTGTACCTCCTTACTAGGTGTTGAAGCAAGTAATGGTGGGAGGCCTTTCAATCTAGATGTCGGTTGCATATAATGCAAACATGGAATTGTACATTCATTAGCTATAATTATACGTACATTAATTAATTAGCGGATATTATGAGTCACTGTTCAGTTATTGTTATCTCGGGTTTTCAGAGGATGAAGGTCTCCAGTCACTACCCTCTATATATTATATAATGGAGAGTGGTTTGACCCATTCTTGAACCATGACTCTTAACCTTTGCAGGCAGTGTACCACTAATTGGGAGGGTGAATGGTGAATATTGGCTCAGCATTCCTAAGATAATTATAATGTTTTCAAATGTCATTCTTAGTCACTATGACAGGTGAACTAATCTGTGTACTAGTTAATGATATTCATGACCTCATTATGCGGTTATTGTGGTCTCTTAAAATGATAATCAGTTCCTAATCTCATAGTTGAGTGATCACACATGTGTCATCCAATAGAGCCCTGTCAGTGCACTCCATATATGGTCAACACAATATCACATGTAGGCAGCTCTCATGTTAGCTCATTGGTTGTATCACAGCTTGTCAAGGTGCCCATTCTTGCTTGTTTGTGTGTGTGTCATCTATTGTCTCCCGGCTTGCATCAGTGTGAACACAGCTTGTGTGTGGGTTTGTGTGTGCATGTGCTTGCATCAGTGTGAACACAGCTTGTGTGTGGGTTTGTGTGTGCGTGTGCTTGCATCAGTGTGAACACAGCTTGCAATTGTGTGGGTGTGTGGGTTTGTGTGTGCGTGTGCTTGCATCAGTGTGAACACAGCTTGTGTGTGTGCACGTAGGATGTGTTTTGCAAGTGAAATTAGCGTACGTGTGCTCTTTCATTTATTTGGGGGGCATGCTCCTAATGATAAAGTTTGCAGTATTTTGCAATTAATATTGAGCAACAATTCTTCATCACTGTCATAGTTTAAAACTGTGTCAAAGGAATTTGGAGAATGCCATGCAACAGTTTCCCATCCATTAATTTATGTTGCTTAATGTTTCCTTAGCTAAAGTAACATGTGTTATTTCCCTACGTATATATATATAGCACCATATGGGTGGCGGCTGTTGCTAGGAGAGGCTGGAGTGGTTTTGTCACCTGCTGTATACGTAGCTAGATTCAGGAAACAAGGACTGTACAATTAGGGTGTGTGAATATGAGCTTAGCAACCAGTGGTTGCTATGGTTGCTATATAATTATCATAGTTGCAATATGGGTTGCTCTGTGGTGGCAACATCTGTCTGTTGCTAGGTGATTTCAACACAATGCCCTGGAATGTTAATCATATACAATGGCCTTTGGTCAACAGCTAGCCTCCTATTATTGTGCGCTATAAATTTTTTTTATGGCTCATAGATTACGTAGGCACTCATGTGATACGCACAAGGCTTTACTGAACTGCTTCTAACATCGTACTGTTTACACTTGTATGGGGCTTGTTTAGCAACATAGACTGATGGCCATTACAGAATCAAAGTGCAAGTCATATCAATGTCAGAGGATATAGCTACTAAACTAAGAGTCAAATTATAGCCAAAGATGGTGATACACCCACCAGTTGAAACCTTCAGTTCATATTGTATGGGTTTTGATTACAATTTTCAAATTGTGTATTCAGCAAAATGATCTATAATTAGACTGACCAACCAGAACCCCCACTCACCCTTGTAAATGTGTTTAATGGGCTAGCTAAGTTTATGTCATAATTAATTAAAGCTTTGGCGCCTCCACCGAGGCATCATGTGCTTTCTTTAAACAAGTTAACATAACAATCTACACGCACACATACAGCGTCCCTTGGTGTCATCTGTCCATCCGATGTTTCCACCCTCATCAGCCGTCTGGCCACGCCTCTTGGAAGCCCCTCCTCCCTCTACTGGGACTGTCCCCAACCACATCTCCTGAGAATGCTCTATCAGAGTTAGTAGCCTGCCTGAGAAGAGGTAAGCTTGCCTCAGCACAGCATAGCTAGGGGGTGTTTGATCACTGGCCATGCTGTCTCCTCATTGTTCCATGGCACTTCCTGTTGTACTTAACGGAGTCTCCCTACTCTAAAAATTCATATTTTATCTGCAAATTTTTCCAAGTATTTTAACACTTCCTGCCTTTATTGCCTTTATTTCTGAGCCACATTGCCTCTGAGCCTAATTGAGGGATCATACTTGCTTCCAATGTTGTCTGAGGAATCGTTGCCAGACTCCCGTGCACCTGCGTGGGGAGTTTCCTGAAGCTTCTGTTTACTTCCACTTATATTATTGTTTCTCCCCTCCACCCAAACATAATCTCGGCGGCTGGGTCTGTACAGTGGCGCTACTAGCCAGTGAGACAGACCAACTGAGAGGGGTCGTGTTTGGAATGAAGGCTGTCAAGGAAAGCACCACCCAAGGTGTATATAATATACTCTGCACTTCATTAAGCATGCACTTCATAAGCATGCTGCTGTGGACTTTTTATTATCCTGTTGACCTATTCAATTCAATGTGGATGTCCTGGGTTCAGGGGTCGTACAGTTTCTTATCCCCAACACTTGTCTGTTATGAATACATCACCTGTAATGATTAACCAGGTGCTATATTTCTATAATGATTAACCAGGTGCTATATTTCTATAATGATTAACCAGGTGCTATATTTCTATAATGATTAACCAGGTGCTATATTTATTCCATACTATAATGATTAACCAGGTGCTATATTTATTCCATACTATAATGGTTAACCAGGTGTTGTATATTCCATGAGAGGGTCTTAGGCTCTCAAAGTAGCCACCAAAATATGAGCCTTATTAATTTGCATTTTGTTAAAATTGCTGGATTTCCTAGGATGCTATTATTCAGTGTGTGTAGGTGTGCTGGAGTCATGTGAGCGTTATGACGAGCAGTTACGTGGCGAGGGGTTGTGTGCAGTGAGGCAGTGCTTGTCTCATGCCTCCCACGGCCTCTCCCGATGCTCTCATGTGGAACAGACCATGAAGGAATGGTGAGTGGTTGTATACTTATATATAGTTATATAGTTACCTTCAAATACCAATTCTTGACTGCATATATAATTATGTCTATTATGTAGCTCTTGGGGAGCTTTATTAAATGGTGTCATAGCTTACAGACTTTTGATGTACCCAAAATTAATATTTTAGCGAGTCCTTTGTTGGCTCTACTGGTAATGAGGTTCACGCTTATGTGTTTGTTTATCCATGACTCCAGGTGGGAGCAGCCTGCCCAGTATTGTGTTCCCTGGGTTACCTGTGACGGAATGTCATGTGATAAGTGGATTGACCAATGGAGGGTCCTCACAACCAAACTAAGACAACTGACATCATCGCAAACTATGTCCTAATAATAATAATATTACTAATCTTGTGATCTTAGAAACTTCCTCATCCTGTGTGTAAATATTTTATTATTGTCAGAGTACAGTTTATTGGCAATTATTACCACAGCTTGCATCATTTAATTTTAATCTTTAAAATTTCACTATAATCAACATGTTATTGTCAGCCTATGATTATGCTGTACGTACGTACCAATAGCTGCACCGGTATTTGTCATGGTGATATACATGTATGCCTCTGGAATTTTCCAGCTGATATGTTTATCACTGATCTCTGACAAAGTTGTCCTAGTAACTGGCAATGAATGGTTGCATACGTGTTATGACGTTTAGGTCCGATTGCGTAGGCATTACAACCATTCTAGTTGTATCCAGATAGAGATTGTGTGGGCGGTGCGCTAGATTACAGGATGGGTTTTTAGATAAAAAGCCACGAATGATCTCAGTTGGTAGCTCAATTGAATGAGATCAGTGACATATAAAAAGGATAATTCCACTCTCAAACTTCACAAATGGATCACTTGGATCGTAGCCTAGATAGTATATATTTGGATTTGTTGCAAACACAAATGAGCGAATCTCAAGACATGTCTTCAGTATGGGGATCACAAACTCAACTCTACAAGCCCAACTCTCAGCCGGTAAGTATCTGGCTAGCTATAGCTAGCTAGCTATAAACTGCAGCCTTGCTGTATGCGATATGCAAGATGAAAGATAGCTGCATGTATGAAGCCTTGTTTAGCTACAAGCTATCTTGTAGTACTACAACTAAACTTGTAATTTGTCCCCCCAGGCTAGTACCTGCTCCACTCCCTCCACTCCTCCATACTCCATGAGCCTGGACCTAGAGAGGAAGATGCTTGAACCAATAGGGCCTGCAAGCTGCAAAATGATGGCTCCTGGCATGCTCATCACAGACATTGGCAACCGGCACCAACCGATGGCCATGCCCCCCCCTCTCATCACCGCTAATACAGGCTCACCCGTTTCCATGGGCTCTAAGAGGCGAACTGAATACATTGACCCCTGTCAGCTTGCACCCCTCAAGAAAAGAAAGATACAGGTGAGAATCCACAAGAACTAATAGTTATCATTGTGTCAGGCAATTACTACAATAGACATTGAAAGTTGGCTCAGTTGGTTATATTGATTGTTTTGCTATTCTGTAGGTTGAACTGCTTGCACCTGATGAGAAAGAGAAGGTATTACAAAAGAGAGAGAAGAACAAGGCAGCTGCCGAGAGGTGCAGAGTTAAGAGACGTGAGAACATTCAGAAAACGAGAGCTGAATATGACGAGCACTTAGAACTGAACGAAGCGCTACAATCCGATATTCATCAGTTGAGAGATGAATTTACGATGCTTCAGGAACTGTTACGCAGCCATCAGTGCATGCTCAAGTCTCATGCCTAAACCATTTACTAACTATTCCTCTTTCTTTTTGTTCAGGGCAGGTCCCATAATTATAATAACCCAGCAAATTGCAATTTTGTCAATGTAATTATGTCTGACACTTTATAAAATGATTTTGTCTAAGTAAAAATGCTGTGTGTACATGTACTTTGCATGCACAGCCTTCAAGTCTAGTATGTGTGCATGCATGCCAACACAGAGTTGTGGTTTACAGTGAGCAGTATGACAAAAGCCACAGCACTTAATTAGTGTATTAGTCTAACCGCAACACATCCTCACTGAGCTACATCCTGGATTCCCTTCCCACAGGTATGTATGGCCTCTGACCTTTCAGGAAACGTCACAGGATATATGAGACACTGCATGAGTGTGTAATTCCCAGTCATCAATGCAACATTTATAAATACACTGATGCACAGCAAGCTTCTATAGCCACCACAAAAGTGTGTGTATGTGTATGCGTATATAGCTTATATAGACCTTCCTTAGCTTTGAAATAGCACACTACTATAATTATAGCATGCAACTATAATTATGAGAATTAGCATTCAATGAGCGTGGTCAGGAAGTGGAACGCTGAATCTTATTAATTAGTGTCCAATTGAGTCACATGCCTTATAGCTGATTCATCAGTGTCATATGTTTTAAACGAGTCATTTTAAGCAATTAACAAACAACGTGCACAATTAGAACAAAAGTGAGAATGGTAGAATTAATTAATAATTAATGAATGATAGTTAAGTGCCTAAACACACGCACACAGTTTCTAGTTCAAATGGAAGCCTTTCTCTTGAGTAGCATCGAGCAGTCTCTGCTTGAGGACCTCCTCCGAGGGATACTCTGGTAACTTGAGGTAGTGCACACACGTGTTGACTGAGGGGTACACATGATCAGTAGAGGCCTCTTTACGAACCACGGTGAGATGAGGATGGAGATTAGCGAGCCCACCCGGGGGGAGGGAGCCACACCCAGTCACAAACTGAACAAAAGCCTGCAGGGAGAGAGAGGGGAAGAGTATAATAACAGACTGTACAAAAAGTTCCCCAAAAACAAAAAAAAAGGTTTTCCACATGGAAAATGTATCAGAAATATACAAGTTTCACAACCCTATGAGTTAAGACAGCTGATAAGACCAGGCATACGGGACACAGCTGATAAGACCAGGCATACAGGACACAGCTGATAAGACCAGGCATACGGGACACAGCTGATAAGACCAGGCATACGGGACTATGCTCGTACTTATTGGGACGATGTGTGTTTATCATAACAAGCCATAGGCACTTTATGCACTACACAGACGATTAATAAACACAGCACGTTTTCATAACTAAAGCAAATATTTACTATTCTCCATATGGTCAAAACAGCATGCTTTAATAGTGTGGGGAGCATAACTTAAGCATTACATCAACTGTCGGTTATAGCGTGTAGTACAGCATACACACACACACACATACACACATACACACACTTAGTGTAATTATAGCACACACAAACAACCGATGCCGTATTGTCAACAGAACCTAACAAAGGGATTGGTATAATATACTGCACATAGCACAAACAGGGACTAACAGCATGGCACCATAGTGGTAAAAATAGAACTAAATTATCTAAAACAGTAATGGAAGGCTTTACATCATTGGACCAATCGTTGGCCTAATCAATCCTCTGAGCCGTAATAGGTTGAGTGCCCCAAACCGTGAATACAGAGTTATGAGGGCTCGGCTTACAGTTGGGGCTAAACATGGCCTCTTGAGCAGCAAAGCATGTAATCGATACCAACCACAATTCAGACGCTCAACATTAATCGCTAATATAGTCAAAACCATATGCTATAGACAGTGAAAATATGGCATTCATTATTTTATGGGCCTTGGATGAATATTTTCACAATGACAGCTAATCTATGAATTAGATTGAAAACTGTTAGGTCACGTCATTATTGTTGCCACAGCTAAAGAGAGCAACAAACAACATGTTCTGAGTCAGGTACAAATTATTATGGTTTTAACACTAACTGTACACCTCATGAAACAATGGCCATGCTGTTGAAGGGGACACTATTAGGCACACACACTAATTGACGAGTACACACAGAAGCCATACATACACGTTACACACCTTTCTCTCGTCAGCTGTCATGTCCATGAGCACGTTGACGAGGCGCAGGTAGCCAGGGCTGCAGTGAGTGAGTGTGATTCAGTGTGATTCAGTAGCCCTACAACCTCACGCCAGAATCTCTACACCACAGGAACTATCCTTACATAGCATAGACGTATGTATTCTATCAAAAGCACCACCTGACTTAAACATGCAAGTATCTGAATGCACTTCTTTAACCTTTATTTGGTGAAGAACTTTTGCCTGGAAATTGTGCAATTTCCATCCATAATATTAACATAGTAATAATTATTTGGTCGATTATTAAAGTTGATATCCAATTAGCCATGCATATCTTCATCAGCCTAGCTCACCTCTCCTTGGTGAAACCATACTTCGGCTCAGTGTAGTTGATGAGATCGTCCCTTGTCCAGGAGGGGGCCTGTTCTCCACACAGGAGCAGCTGGAGCTCATATGGAGAGAAGGTTTGGAGCCGCTCCATGGAAAATACTCGATCAAAACCAGCTGCAAAATAAATAAGGGGTTGCTTGCTATGCTATAGTATACTAGTGGGGCGGGGGCTATAATCATACAGTACAGTACCTTTGAATGCTTCCATTTGTCTGGTGATGCCAGTCTCCAAGCAAAACTTCTCCACCAGTGAAACGTACTCCTCTACATTGGCCACGGTAAGATCCTGTGTGTGTGTGTGTGTGTGTGTATGCTGTGTGGTGTGTGTGTGTGTGTGTGTGTGTATGCTGTGTGGTGTGTGTGTGTGTGTGTGTGTGTGTGTGTGTGTGTGTGTGTGTGTGTGTGTGTGTGTGTATGTTGTGTGGTGTGTGTGTGTGTATGTTGTGTGGTGTGGTCTAGAGGGATAGCTGTCACCCACACAAATGCAACCATAATTCAACTTCCATTTCACATGAAACACGGTTGACTTCCTACCTGCAATATATTGTAACACTATTGAATAAACATGAAGAAATGGAACACATTCTTCAACTAGGAACCAAGTGATGATTGTGTTTTGATGTTGTGTGTTTGTGTGTCAAAAAACACTCTCTTGTTCATGATAATATATACAGAGGCTGAATCAATAACAAAAGTAATGACGTGACTAACTCAACTTGTACACAAGTACTTATGTGTACACAACCGTATTGACGTCATGCACACACACAGGTACAAGTGGCTGCCATAGTTACTATCCTAAAACTAACAAAGAGGTCAACAAGTTACAAAAAACCCACAAACATCATAAAAAAAAAACCAGTGGGGATAATTGTTGAATATGAATATAATCAAGAGTGCATGAATATTCTTCACTCCTGATATAAAACGTCAGCACTATATTGGATGCAGGGACATGTCCTAATATGGTAACCACGCACACAATCAACGGGAAATCTGACAATTGTTTTACCAGTAGCCATTATACAGCGTACAATGGGTGCAACATAATATAATGACACCATGCGTATATCATCAGACCACCGTGCACTCACTATGGTGACACCTCCTGACTTCAGAGGGTGGGACGAGAAGGAAAACACTTCCGATGAGGGGTCAAACACAAAGGTCAAACTGTGTGTGCGTGCGGGGGAGAAGAGCTATAAACGAGTATAGGGCAAATTACACTAACTACCTAACATACAGAATTGGAATTATAACAACAATAGCTACAGACACACAGGGGCAGCCAGCCAAGTGAGTTACATAATCTCCAGGAATCGCAACTATAATCAGACTAGAACTCTAACTCCCTTCCTATAGAACAAGCTAATGGAAGCCTAATACTGGTCTTTGCAACACACCAATTAAAGTGCTGTAGAGTTGTGCTTCCTTATATGGAAAATTCACCTACACTTATACAATTATAAGTAGTACCATTATTCCATATAAGGAATGCGACGCTCAACGCTCAAACTACACTTACCACAAGTCTTCAAAAAGAGCTCCCGGGATATTCTCGCCACCTCCCACTCTCACTTGACTCAGTAGCTGCTCCCGTTCCCTTGGAGACAGCTCCTCCCGTCCCTCAATCCTCCCTCTCTCAGCCAGCGCCTCGTCAAGCTGACTCAGAAACTTGCCACGGAATGGATTAATCTCACCCAAATCACCACGATCCAATATCCCGGTTAGCCATGAGGTATCGGAACCAGCAGACTGCCATTGCGTATCAGAACCGGACCCATCAGTTTCTCCATGCAGCTCCAGTGTGAGCACGTCACTCTTGCAGCTGTCTTTGGGTATCTCGTCACAGAACAGAAATTCCGCCACTTTCCCACCTTCCATGTCTGAATTGAGTGGGTGTGGGGTCAGAGGTCGATTTGATCGTCCTGTAGGGCCGGCCTGTCCTTCTGAGATATTGCTAGTCTGGTTGTCACTCTCGTTGCAAGGGGAGGTGGTCTCTTCCTCGTGATCTTGAGGGGTGTGGTCAGTATGGGTGTGATGCGGACCAGGCGTACAGAGAAGCTTGTAGAAGGGCCGGGACAAGGGAAGGTCTATGCGGCGGCCATCTTGAATACATTTGGCAATGAACATTCCGAGTAGTTCAAAGTGACGACACACATTGGTCAGCTGTGGACTGTCTTGCGGCCATGGTCCCGGGAACAGCCCGTACGAATGCTGCACATAGTAGCCTGGGGGCTTATAGCCGTGCCCTATATCCACCTGAGAGGCAAATAAAGCATTGAAAAGGTCAACACATGAAATATTAGACATCCTGATCTCAGAAATCAGACCGGAGCGATTACTTAATAATATTAAGTTCCCAAACTGAACATGATATGCACAAACAAGGAATTATGTGTTCCCTTGCTTAACGAGGTGCTTAATTAGCATAATACATAAATATTGAGGGAATATCCATCATAAAAATTGAATTTATGTCTTTGTTTTAGAATGTTACCAAGAAATCCCTGCGCATGTAACAATCACCACTTCCTGGATATCTATAATACCCCAGGAAAACAGCAACCACATAATTATATGCAAGTCACTAGCCAGGGCATGACAGAGTTCACCACTGGAATATCCCCAAGGTACCTACCACATAGTTACTGTTCAGCTACATTGCTTTTCCTTTATGCAACAAAGAGAGGTATAAAATGAATGGCTTTAGAGATACAGGCTTGACTTCCATACAGGACGCACACATACACACAGCTGGCAGTGAAACAGTGCAGGGCATACATCTATGCTAGGAGGAGACATTATGGCTCCTTTCTCTTATTTATATTACTACACAGCTAATGACTGCATATACCATTGTTTCAATTCGTTTAGACTTGCAACCCAACTGCTGGGCCTGAATGACCACACCATGCTACACAACCCAACTGCTGGGCCTGAATGACCACACCATGCTACACAACCCAACTGCTGGGCCTGAATGACCACACCATGCTACACAACCCAACTGCTGGGCCTGAATGATCACACCATGCTACACAACCCAACTGCTGGGCCTGAATGACCACACCATGCTACACAACCCACCTCTCGGGCCTGATTGTCGGGAGTCTGATCGTCACAGAGCCACATACCCAGAGAGCGTTGCTGCAACTCAGCCGCCACTAGAGCATAGAACTCGAGAGACGGCCCCAAACCTGTGCCTTCCTCATCCACAAACTCAATCTACATGTACATAAGAGGAGACATATTAAATATTGCCGACAATCCTCAAAGATTCTACAATAAGTTAGTAGCCAACTACATGTAGTGAGAATAGTCTTTACCTCGAGGATAGACTTTCTCTCACAGTGAGCCATGAACACGACGTGTGCCCAGGGCAGCATCTGCACAATGATAGCAATCAATCAACACTACCTAATAGACACAACGCAGTCACAAAGTTGGCTAGAGTTCTGATGGTCCAAACTCAACCATTTTATGAAAGCTTAGAAGGAGCCCAAAAAAAAACTTTTGATCATCTGAAAGGCCTCTCTCTAGGTTTTCAGAAAATCATAAAATTAACGTTATTGGACCAACAGAACTAAAGTTATGGGCGTTCAAAGTAACGCTATCATGTAATATTATACATGTACAGTAGTGTAGGGTTACAATAGATGTAACTAATGAGGCGTGACAAGACAAACAAACCACGCACGCATTGTACACACGCACGTAGGAGGCACGACAGGTGCAGTTAGCCTCTAATTGAACTCAGCAATAACGTTGTATGTGGGCGGATCATTAGATCAAAACCTTCTCTGCACAGCTAGTCTATATACAGGGCACAGCACATGGACTATTGTATGCAGCCAAACTCACCTCTCCACCTCGTGGAATACGAACTCTGTCCTGTCTCAGTCGACCAATCATGAGCTCGTGGTGATCCTCGTTACGAGAGTGGGAGGAGCCTCGCAGACGCTCCATAATCTCATCACGCCTCTTCTGAAGCCATATGATTGACCTGTGCGTGTGTGTGTGTGTGTGTGGCTATTTTTAGTGTGACCTCTTATTGTCTTATGGGTCAGTGTACATTCCAGACTCCATGTGATCTCATGGAAAGGCTTCCTGTGGCAACAGCTCATGAATATCATTATAACCATACCATGAATATAGTTAACGTGTTCAGTTCGTGGGTGGCCTCACAGTGATGGTGCTAGTTCTAAAAATATATTCTGGCTATTATTTTAAACACTAGACTTTTCTCTGAGGGAGCATCGGTATTATTAATAGCACCTGTTAATGTTGTGAGCAGGTATAGTGTAGTGTCTGTTGTGCAATCTACGATTACTAACTAAAATGTTACTTTATTTGGGGTCAAAAATCCTGTGATAATCATATCATTTAAGAGCTACATTACAAAACAATAGTATAGAATATCCTAGGTTATGACTTCAGACTGCTTACCTTGAAGACCCAAAGGCAGTGCAGTTGAAAAAGACCTCCCTGACCTCAAAGGGGAAGAGAAGCGGGTAGTTGACAGTGAGGGTATTGCACCACTCCGGGAGAGAGCAGCTGGCCAGCACCAGGGGCTCGTGGATCTGCTGGACCAACTTGTTCAATAGCTTCTTACTGTGAAACTCGTCCGGCGGGCACTCAAAGGCTGCCTCTTCTACAATGAGCGAGACACAGTCAAGTGTGTGGAGCGGCTTGGTAATCAATAAACTTGTATCTAAGCACACCATTGGAAAGGTAATTCTGAGAGCTATTGATTAGTTTTGAAATTGGACAATCTGAACGCAAGTTACGGGCTTACAAAGAGTAGTGTGTACATGCAGTAAAGGCCCAGGCGCCCTGAGGGGGGAGGTTGGAAGTGAAGGACTAACAGGTAAACTAACTCTTCCCTGCAATTTCCTCTTGACAGTCACTCAATAGTGGCTAAACAAAGTGGCAGAATATAGAGACAGTGAATAAAACAAACGGTCACTTCCCATAGTTCAAAACATGTAATGGGATTAGACTAACTCCCATGCTCCCTCCCACGCACGTCAGCCATTAGGATGTATGTAGTGAAAGGTTAGAGAAGATAAGCCGATAGAACAGACCCGTTGTTGGTCTAACACATCACTTGATTATAGAAACACAAGTAACAGTAGTTATGGTTCATTATGTCAACAAAGCTCTATAAAGGCTAAAGGTTGCTGAAAGTGCTCATTAGCTCTGATATGATAATTATAGTACACTCATATGATGTCATATGATGTCATAAGGTCAATAGCTGAACCAATAACGATCTCAGTTCCCACAAGACAAAGGTTGAGGTCACATTAGAGTAAGGTCATGAGCTTTTGACCTCTCCACTGCACCCTACTACACCCTCAACACCCACACACTGGCCTCAGGACATAACATACAAGTACATGTAGGAAACAAGCAAACTACTCTACATTACTGTATAGGAGGAAACAATTCCAACTGCCCATTCAACCAAACTATTAGTATATGAAGGGAATGTAGGAAGGAGTATTAACGTCTCAGTACACACACACCCGCCCACACAATACCTGTGAGAGTTGTGAAGGTGTGTAGTGTGTGTAGCAGAGACAGGACGTCCCGGACAGCTGTCAGCTCGTCCACCTCCCCCACAACCGTCACATCCCCACTCACACAGTTACCATCACTGCTGCAAAAATCCTGTACAGAGTTGGGGGAAAATGTGGGCAAAATCTAAACAAAAAAGACAATAAAATGACATCGGAACGATCTAAATCAGCTGACTTTGCGTTCTGGCCAAGGATTGTGATGTCATACAAGTGCTGATATAAGGTATTGCGATTTTATTTTTGTGAAACACTCAAAAATTGCAAAATAGAAAAATGTTTGATGCTTGCAAAACACGTTCTAGTAATACGGTGTGTTGTGGTTTGTGCATACAGCCATGGGCAGATAGCGGACACAGAAACATGGCTCCACTCATCAATGGTTGGTGGGGTTGGTGGGGTTGTTAGCGGAAGACTGAGGCTGATGTATACATGAGATAGTTTAAAGAGGTCACTGCGGTTACCGTGACTACTCGTAGGTAAAGCCATGCCTGGAAATGTTGTTACTGTCATATTACAGAACCACCACATGAGTTGTATACTATACCTAGTCATGATGACACTGAATGACACAGTGTGATGCAGCCTGGTGTTGTATTACCAGACATGAAGCCATTTTATATCCGCTCAGATATTTGACACTAATGTGGCTTCTAACCAGAGAATAAAGCCACTGTTAGTGTACACAACACACCGTAGGCACTGGTACACCATACACACCCACACCCACGCACACGCCCACACCCCCCACATACACCCACACTGGTCACCTTGTAAGCAACGATGAGTTGCTGGCAGTTCTTGTTCTTTTTGATATTTCGTGCGTTGCCAACCAGCTTCCACTTCTTCAACCAACCAGCCTGAGGGCAGGAGCAACAAACACACTGTCATGGATAATACCTAGCCATGCATGCCTCAACACCAAGAGATATAGAGTTACTAAAAAAGTTTAGCAAGCTTCTCAGCAGTACATTAGGATCATATCCCCTCCCCCTCACCTTAGCCTTCTTCTGGAGGTATTGAATGAGCTGGCTCTTGGGGAGACGATCACTACCGATGTGTCTAGCCACATAGGACTGAGACCACCCTTGCCCTGTGAAGGAGCAGCTGTCCTGGTAGACGAGGGTGAAGGTCGGGTCCCAGAGCCGCTTGATTCGCTCTGGTTTAGGCAGCTGTGAGTTGAGCAACTGCACGTAATAGAACATGCTCTTTGTTCCGTCCTCCAACAGCACTTCAGTGTTCCCGTGCTGTGTGTGTGTGTGTGGGTGTATGTGTGTGTGTGTGTGTGAGGGGGGCACAAGAGCGACTAACCAAAGAGTGCAGTTAACAAGACCTACATGACCAACAGACCACTGAACACACACAAAAATTGCTACAGTTATTCCAGTTATGCATGAGCAACCAACGGACAAATATCTGAAATCACTCATGCAACTCAATATCCTACAAAGCCATGGATACCCCTGCGATATCTAGGAACTAAGGATGCAGGAAGAGCCCAATAATACCATCCTGCATCCGTAGGTAACAAGTAACAGGAATTACAAAACAACTTTCGCAAAATGTTATTAATGTTATTAGGAAATAGGTACAAGACAGGGTCATAACACACACACCCACACTACTAGCTAGGGTCAAAGTACACCCCCACAATGTCAGTGTGTACAGTAGCTACGTGTATAACCGAGGGGGCGAGTGGTTACCATGGAGAATCATACAATACTAAATTAAAAGCTTTCATTAAAAACAGAAACTTTATAAATACAATTTGAAACCACAATATTTAATTATTATTTGCTTAAACACAATTATATCCAACACTGCAATCAACTCAGTAATCCACCGACTATTGATATAGCTTAGCAACATTAGAGCTGTACACACACACACACACACACTACCTTGAGTGTGAGTGAGAGCCTGACTCCTCGTGGGCTGATTGGAGGGGCGTGGTCAGGAGGCAAGGGGGTGTGGCCTTCAGTGCCAGGGGGAGGTACCTCAAAGTCCTGTATCTGAGGTACGTTGGTACGCCCAGGTCTGGGGTCAAAGGCCGGTACGAGTGCATTGAAGGCTTGCTTGAGAACATAGTCCTCCTCCAGGCCGTGGCGCACCACCTCCTCTTCCTGAGAGGGGGGCAAAGGTCAGTCATGTACAGTACATTACTATAATATTGATCAAAGCAACAGCAGTGGGACTTCTTTACTCTTAAAGAAAGGCGAGCTGCGATATACAATCCAGGTTGTACGTATGTGTACAAAACAACCCTCAACAAGCCTCTGTATAAGAGCCAGCTTTATAGGGGTCACCACACACACACACATCACACACACCCCACCCCCTCACCAGTGTGTCCCAGCGCTCCATCATCATCTCATCATCTTCTTCCTCCGTATACTCGAGCACTTCCGCCTCCTCCAACTTCTCCAGCTCTGCCCTCAACCGCTCAGCCTCTCCGCCTACCCCCAGGTCTCTTAGCAACGAGGCGGCCAGACTGACCCCCCTACTGGACGAGGGACGGCTACTAGTATTGGGGGTCTCACTCTCACTGCCCTCCCCCGATGTGTTGGGGGGCGGGGTTGGCTGAGGTTCATCATTAGATAGCTGCAGATCAAACTTTCCCTCTGCTCCCATTCGGTACGAGTTAGCTCCACCGTGATCCCATTGGACCTCTATCCAGCCGTTACGTAGCTCCCCAGTGATCGTACCCACGCCTGAGGGGGACCCGTCCTGGTCCCTCCACTTCCAGTCCACCCCACGGACCACGCGAGCGCCCAGCATCAGGTTCTTCATGACAGTGCGACGAATGTGCTTGCGTTGTTTCTTGACAGCTGCCTCCACTTCCTGAGCCGCCTTGCCTGAGGGAATATATGGAAAACTAAATTTCAGAGCTGCTCAAGAATTTGCTAATTTCGGCCCACCAAAGACAAAAAAATGACAAATTATGGTCCCAACTAAATTAGGGATTTCAGTACTAAGCTTTTAGAAATCATAAAATTGTTGAAATTGGATCAATGATACTAAAGTTATGGCTGTTGAACGTCTATTTTTGTTGCTAAATATCCACACCTACGCACACACACACACACACACACCCGCACGCACACACACACACACACACACACACACCCGCACGCACACACACACACACCCACCCACCCGCACGCACGCACACACACACACACACACCCGCACGCACACACACACACACCCACCCACCCACCCGAACGCACGCACACACACACACATACAGACCTAAATCCTCATCAGCGAGTCCTCTGATCTCCCCGTACAGTTCAAGCCCTGACACAGACAGGTAGTGTGTCTGCCCTGAGGCATTAGGTCCACTGATCTTGAGTCGTAGGTGGCGCCAACCAATGGGATCGTCAGGTGGGGTCAAAGTCCAAGTACCCACAGAGCTAGAGAGAGAGGGGAGGATATTACACACAACACAACTTTAATTAACACAATATTGGCACAGGCTTTCATTCTAACAACGGATAGAATTCTGAAACATTGATTAATTGTGCTATATAGATAGTCTAGCCCACCCCCTCCACTCACCCAGGCCCACCCCCTCCACTTACCCGGGCTCCCCTAGGGTGGTGTCGTCGCTGTGAGAGTGCAGAGTCAGCCAATCATGACCGTCCTTGGATACCTGGAATACCCAGTTTCTGAGAGCAGCACGACTTCCGTACCCTCGTGAGTGGCGTAAGGTGTACGCTGTAGGCCACACCCACAAGCCGAGGTCAAGAGCAAACCAACTGTTTCGATCGTCTTTAGTGTGACAGTTACGTGGGTTGTCGTCACGTGATACGATATCGTGGAGATTACCATAAGGTAGTATGCGCCCCTCGGAGGAACTGACCACCACTAGGCCTTTAGCTGCCACGTTCACCCACTCTGTGGTCCTGTGTGTGTGAGGTGTGAGGGGTGGGTGTGTGTGTATGTGGTGTGGGGATCATAAAGTTACCATGGTAATATGGAAGTCTAGCAACTCTATTATTACGTGCATAGGTATAAAATCATCACCTTGCATCAGTGCCAATCCAGTACAGAATGCCATTCTCGTCAAAATCAGACACTCGTCTAAAGTTCAAAGGAGACTTGAGCTCTCGTGCAACCTTCACAAAGTGAAAGGACTTTCTCTCGAAGTCGTACCATTGCTTAGCAACCTGAGCGTGAGGGAAGAAGGCTTTCTGAACAACGTAAATTTAGCTAAAATCGTGTTCTCTGTGTAACAGACTATAAGTTATTACCAAGCTCTATTCTCGGTAATCCTATCAGGGAAAACAAAATTAAATCGACAAATCTCCCACCACCCCCCACTATTCACACACCACCCACTCACTATTCACACACCACCCACTCACTATTCCATTAAGGAAGCTCTCCAAGCCATCGATGCTGACCAACGGCTCAATCTTGAGTGCCTTCCCTGAGCAGTCTACAAGAGACCCTGCCCCCGCACCCCTCTCCAAGGAGAGCTTGAAGCGACGATGCAGCATCTGCAGATTGAGCACTTGTCCAGGCGGCTCATACGTGTGGACTGAGAGCTTCTCCACTGCCTCCAGCACTGAGATGAGCTTACGTATCAGACCAACTGAGGGGAGGGCCACACTGTTGCTGGCCGTGCTGTGGGGGTGTGGAATAAGTGAGTGTGTGTGTGTGGGGGTGGGTGGGGATGTGGAATAAGTGAGTGTGTGGGTGGTAGACCTCACTGTTTGTGTGGCATTGTATACAACATACCTTGCGTCCAGGTCAGCAGGCATTTGCTGTGCTGATTCAGCAAAAGCTCTCTTGAATAACTCGACTCTTGTCGCCACTTTGCTATCGTCACTGGCCACGCCCCCTTTCAAACAGTGTGATAAGACAGGTACTAAGCCACTAAGATGGACCTCATAAGCAGAGATGGTTTTCTCGTCTCTTAGTAACAGAGCCAGTGCTGTGAGTGCTGTCTCCAGTCCCTCACGCCAGCCACTACCAATGGACGGTAAACCCTGAGCGGGACAACCATTGAGAGGAGTCATACCATCAGTTGTAACCACATTACAGTACATTACAATACAATGTAATCTGGACCATTCAAATCTCAAGGCAAAACTTTTTATATTGAAAAATCCCACAAGCATAAAATGCCTCGAGGGATGTTTTGCTACCCTAACCACACCCCCTTATTACCGTGTCATGAGCTGAACAGGCCTCCTCCACCTGCCCCAAAATGCCCCTCAACTCGGCAGCTATCTTCCTCGTACTCTCCTGGGTCACAGAGAAGTAGCGTCCCTGCAGCTCCAGCGCCATCTTGCCCACTCTCTCTACCGCTTGCTCTGCTTTGGTTTTTATCTTTTTCGTCTTCTGGCCCATCCAGCTGAACTTGAACTGTGACCCCAGGGGGTGCTCTGGTATCACGCTTGCACGTACACCACGATTAGACTCAAACACAAATCCCGACGTCCCCTCACTCAGAACAGTGGCTTGCTGTGAGCAAGAGAAAGAAAGTAATGATATATAAATTGTAAACTTACTCCACAATTTTGCAGCTGATAAGGTTGGTACTAACCACCACTAGACAATATCTTAGGCCTAGTTTACTACATAAAAGATAAAAATAATCAACACTCTAATCGATAAAACAATTTTACCATCACCAATCAATCTAATATTAGTTTGCACATGACATGACCCTTTACCATACACACATACACACACGCTCACTCTAGTTCCGTCAGAGTTGTGTATTGTCATCTCCCCCTCATTCTGACAGACCAGAGACCAGTTCCCCACAACCATCTTGAGAGGGGAGGGGCTGGAGAGGATTGGCAGGACCACGCCCCCCACTGGGGTCACCTGACCACACACTCGCTGCATCTTCTCAAGAAATTCAACTCGATTTTCTGCAAATAGACGAGGTGGTTAGAAAGGCTTTTCAGAGGGCTACAAAAAATACACAATTAAAAGTAACAGACCCAGTTTGGATAATCACTAAGGTTGGATAACAACTCTTTGAACGACAATAACTCGTGTACCGTTCGTCCAATCTTAATAATTTTTTGATTTTCCGAAAGCTTAGAAAAAGTTCTTTCATGATATGTTTAGCTCAATTTTTTGAAACGGACCTCATTTTGCACTTTTCCCCCACCTATATATAGCCCACGCTTTTTTGTCAAAAACAGCCTCGAAAATGATCTTTGATTTTAATATGCCATCTGAAAGAGGTCACTTTGAGCTACCAGAAAATGATTTAACAGTTGAAATTGGACCATCCAAACCCAAATTATGGCAGTCCAAAGATACCACATACAGGCAATCCAATCACAATAATTATTGTAAAACAGAAGTGGTCCCTACCCCCACTCACCGAATGCATCAGGGCCCCCCTCGATGGTTCCTACCCCCCACTCACCGAATGCATCAGGGCCCCCCTCGGTGGTTCCTACCCCCCACTCACCGAATGCATCAGGGCCCCCCTCGGTGGTCCCTACCCCCCACTCACCGAATGCATCAGGGCCCCCCTCGATGGTTCCTACCCCCCACTCACCGAATGCATCAGGGCCCCCCTCGGTGGTTCCTACCCCCCACTCACCGAATGCATCAGGGCCCCCCTCGGTGGTCCCTACCCCCCACTCACCGAATGCATCAGGGTCCCCCTCGATGGTCCCTACCCCCCACTCACCGAATGCATCAGGGCCCCCCTCGATGGTTCCTACCCCCCACTCACCGAATGCATCAGGGCCCCCCTTGGTGGTCCCTACCCCCCACTCACCGAATGCATCAGGGCCCCCCTCGATGGTTCCTACCCCCCACTCACCAAATGCATCAGGGCCCCCCTCGGTGGTCCCACTGGAGTACATGGTGGCCAGTTTGTCGTCCACCAAGAACCGGAACCATCCATTACTGACTTTGCTCAACTCAATGGCCGTGTACTCATTCCACAGATAGAGACAATCGCGAGACTTGATCACGAACCACTCCCTCCAGTGGTAGGCCGTGTGAGTGGTGAGATCGGGGGCGTCATCACAGTCCTCTGTAGTGTGAGTAGTGAGGTCGGGGGCGTCATCACAGTCCACCTGGTCATCTGGCAGGGGAGGGGCACAGAACTGACGTTACATGTACACAAGAATAACTATGTTTATAGTACATACAAGCCTACATTGCAGACCATTGCAGTCTCTTTAGACTCGTAGCAAGTGCATAGCAAAATCTGTTTGACTACTTAGTAGTTGGCTTCGTACAAGACTAGAGCACACCCAACTTGCCCTTTTTGGTAGATTAGGTTCTGTCTTTATTTTTGTGTAGAAGTAGCCGAAATTATTCAACTACGCTAAATCCTTGGCCCTAATAAGAGTGCAATCTTAGGCTAGAATTGAAGTATTATTGTATTAATATCTAACAATCCGTTGCAATCCACTGCATTATACAGTGTGTACCTTCTCTGTCCACACTGCTTCCCTCCAGGGGGACCACCAAAACCTCACTCTCGTCCTTTACAGCCTTGTTCACCTCTATTTCATTCTTTGCAGCTTCTCCAATATCAATCTCGTTCTTTGCAGCCTCCCCAATATCAAACTCGCTCTTTACTGCCTCCACTGGGGAGGCGTCAGTGTCATCGTCACTGCTGGCGTCTTTAGCCAGGTGCAGTATCTTGGTGGGTATACCAAGTCGTACAAACTGCTCATCAAAAGCTGGCCCACTCTTAGCCAGTAAATCATTCACAATATGCAGAGCTGTCAGTTGAGAGTCTACATCATCTTCACTGTCTAGTGCTACGGATAACACTTCGCTAATCTGAGCAGGGAACGGTGGTTGGGGGGTGGGGCCTGTTTCCTTGGAGACAGCCTCTACACACAGCTCACACAGACACTCGGCACTGATGTAGCGGCACATCTTACGCAACATACGCAAAGCCTCCTTCCTGCAAGTATAGAAAGAGGAGGGGCTAACAATTAACTGTTGCAATCACTTAAAAAAGAATATAAAAAAATAACTAATCTGAGGGGTGTGGCTAAACTGACCTGAGGGGTGTGGCTGGCTAAACTGACCTGAGGGGTGGGGCTAGACTAGAGTGGAATAGCTCAGCAAACACTGGTAGGAGTCTCTTGAGGTAGAGGGGGGCCATCTCAGGATCACCCTTATCATCCTCGGCCACCTCAGACTCCTCACTCTCAACCTTTACTGCCTCCTTGGTCTCCGTGGAGATGGTACCAGTTGCGGGTGGGGCAATGAGTGAATGCGATTGGTCGCCTGGTTCGATGGTGGGCGTTCTAGCGGAGGCTGTAGTGTCTTCTTCATCCCCAGAGAATGAGTCATCAGTGTCTGACACATCACGCAACATGTATTCACCTGGGAGGTGATACCGTATAGCGCGAAATTTTCGAGGCACTTATATTTCGTGGATTAGCCTCTAAAAGCTATTTCGTTGCACAATGTTCGCGGAATGACTGCTTACCGGAAGCCACGCCTTTAAATCTATGCATGCTATAGCAGGTAATTCAATTTTCGTGGACTTAATTTTCGTGTAGGATTCTAACCCACGAAATCCGCGAAAATTAAGCCCCTCGAAAATTTCGCGCTATACGGTACATGATGATGATTTCTATACAGCAATGGAGACTACGCTACCTACTATTGTCGAGGATATACATGTGATAAAAATTAGAAATTGTATTGTAAAATGTCAAGTTACAATAGTTACTAACTACGAGTACATTATAGCAACGCCCACTCATTCAGGTACCCCCCACCCACTCACTTGGGCTCTCCAGTATCTCGATGACTTGTCTGTGCCACTCATCCTCCCTCTCCTGAGCCTTCTCTAGAGGGGTGTGGCAATCCTCATCTCGGAGGTCAGGATCCGCTCCATACTGCAGCAACAGCTTCACAATATTCGGACGTCCAAAGCAAGCAGCGTAATGGAGTGATGATGACTTGAGGCCTCTGTTCACGTCGGCACCATGCTCTAACAGATACTCAACCATCTCGTATGTGCCAAACGCAGAGGCCCAGTTTAAAATGGTCTGTCCAACATCGTCGATGAAGTTTACATCAAATCCGGACTCCATAGCTTCGAAGAATTCCTCGTTATTGCCATTACGTACTGCCTCGATTATGTGTCTGTGTGAGCGGTCTCCAGGGAAACTGTCCATCCTCTTGGCAGCACTCAGCACGGACTGGAAGCTCTTGGGTAGCGTCTTACGTCCGTCCATTATGAGAACTAGTAGCAGCTCTGTGAGTCTCATCATCTCCAGGGCAGACCTGTGTCAGGTGATGGATCACAGCTACTGCTAACAATGCACTCTGTCTATATGTATGCAATAGCCAATGCTGCTAACTAAGATACTATGAAAAAGTGCTAATAAGTTATAAAAGTGATGCCAGTCCTTTTAATTTAAAAGCCTATTAATAATACAGTAGGAATGCTAATTTTTAACAGAACATAATATAATGCTAACCACGGCAGCTCTATAGTTACTAGCTCACCTTTCATCTCCCCTCAAGGCACTCTCCAGGGCATCAGGGAGGTTGGAGCGAAGCAGGAACTGAAGTAGGGGAGGGAGTGTGTTAGGCACAGTGCTAATATTGACTGCAATAATCCAACATTACACATTGTTATCTTGCAACCGTTCAAGCACACCCACACTCACACACACACACCACACACACACACACACACACACACACACCACACACACACCACACACACACACACCTTGGTGATGGTGGCAGACCCCCTGCATAGCGTAGAGAGGAGATTCACAATGGTGGACACAGAATGGCCAGAGGGTTTCTCAGGAGATGCTGCGCCCTGATTGGCCGACACTGACTGACCAACCAGCTTCAAGCGCTGAATGAGCTCATCGATCAAACCCTTGCTAGCTATTGGAGCAGGATCCTGACAAGAGAAAGGACACAGAACAACCTAATACAGTGCTGCACATCATCTTTAGTGTGACCATCAAATGGTTGTGTGGGCTAAGCCAAACACAGTTTAGGCTGATATCATTATCTCTATGACAATATATTATTGTATGGTATACAATATACCATTCAGTGTTCACAGTCAATTCGATGGTGTTAATAACTCGATACTTAACTACATACATATACTCCTGATACTAGGTGTTAGAATTGTCACTACAATAGTGATCTCACCTTCCCCTTCCTGATGAATCTGTCAGCCAGAGCCACGAAGCACTTCATGGCTGGGTCTGATATCTGGGGGTCTGTGTTCTGGAGGAGCGTGGAGAGAGAAGTCACGCAAGAATCGAGGGCCGGGTCCTTGGGTTCCATACGAGGCACCAGACGAGTAACCACATTCATGCATGAGCGCATCGTGTCTCTGTGGAGGTACTGAGTGTTTTGAATGAGTAGAGTCATGATAGCAGGCAGTCCCCCAGCATCAAACACTTTGTCTGATTCTCGAGAGCAGGCCAACTCCAGTACCTGCAAACAAAAGAGAGGTGGTGGTTCATCTTTATTCCATTAACACAAAGAGTGAAAACTAATATTAGTTAACACATATCCATTCAGAGCCAACAGATGAACGCAGCTCCTGGCAACAGCTGTACACCACCAGATGTGCCTAGCGTGTAACGTACACTAGACTTAACTGGATAACAATAATTGAACATCTTTCAACAGCCATAACTTTAGTTCTGATGATCCAATTTCAATAATTTTATAATTTTCTGAAAGCTTAGAAAGAGACCTTTCAAACGATGTGTTAAAATCTCTAATTTGATTCGGACCATAATTTGACATTTTTCGCCTTTGGACCATGGGCTATAATCCATGGTATTGGGCTGAAATTGGCAAATTCTGTCATCTCTCAAAAATGAATATTGATGGTACCATTTGAAAGGTCTCTTTCTAAGCTTTCAGAAAATCAGAAAATCGTTGAAATTGGATCCACGGAAATCTAGTTACAGCAGCTGAAAGAGTTCCCGAACTATTGATTACATGGGAGACAGTTGGCAGTTGAACATCATTCAACATAATTGTGTAACCCCTATAAGTCTACAATGCTGAATTCTTGTGAATCTAATGCTCTGACTGTTAGGCCATACAATACTACATACTTGCACTAATTCCCCATACCTTCACACACTGCTCAGCCAAGTCTTTACTGGATCTATTAGCCATATCTGACACCTGCATTCTTGTGATGATAGCCTTGAGGGCACCGTCTACAGCTGTGATACGACGAGTACAGTCAGCAGACACATCAAGGTAATAAGTGAGAGCTCGAGCAGTCACTTCCAGTATACTGTCAGGGGCTTCGTCGTCCATGAAGATCTTGCATAGGCCGGGAATAAAGGCTCGTGGTGGGCACCTGTGTGTGTGTGTGTGTGTGTGTGATTCCAATGGTATGACGTCATGAATGTTATTGAAAGGGAAACGTATTGTGAAATCAATTAAATTTACCGTCTAGACAATTACAGTATCCACTGATATACCCACTGATAACCACATGTATACGATGCCAAACGTGTCAACAGCACCAATTCCTTTATGGACCTCAAGACCTCATTACTGTCTACATAATCTACATGATGCTACGGCTAGGAGGCCAGGGGGGGTAGTGTATGAAGGTGTACTCTTATACGTACGCTTCAAAGCACTTGTCAACATTGTCAGACATGAGTAGTAACATGCAGAGCTGCTCCAATGCCAGTAGTTGAATGTCTCTATCATCACCAGAGCCCAAGGCCAACCACTCCAGTAGAGTGTCAGGGTCCACCTCCGCCATTCTCTCAGTCTGGGAACACTCCAAATTCCCGCGGACACGACGGATACAGATATATCTAGTAGTCCAGAGTCTTATCCGATGGAATACAGTACTTAAAACTTCACTAAATGACTGTAAACCAGAGATAGCTGCAGGTTTATCGATCCAGCTAGAAGATGGGCGTGACAATCGAACAGCCACGCCCATCTTTATTACTTCAATATTGCTATAATTCAAGTCTAATTATACGTGTGAATGACCTTGGGTGCATCACCATGGTAACTCTCAGTCGAAATAAAAAAAAATCATGGACACATCTTCAAGTGTAGCTATGGAGAATGAGGCGCCTCCCGAGCCCAGTACAAGCTCTGATGTGAAGGAGGAGCGAATACTAGCACGTAGGAAGCGAATCCAAGCCAAAATAGAGGCTGATCGGAGAGCTGCACTGGGAGAAGAGCCTCAAAAAGTAACTATATCTACCATCTTTGATGCATATCCACACAGTCCTGTGCATGTCTAATAACATGATCATTGATATTCCTACAGGAGGTGGAGGATGTGGTGGATCCTGAGAGGGAGAGGGTCAGCTCTAAGCAAACACTCATGAGCAATGTACGACTGGAGAAGCTCTCTACTGATGGCACTCAACTGGTGACTAACATCACAGTGGCCGGGGACTCAAAGGAAGTTAGCCGGAGGATGGAGGAAGATGAAGCTCGGAGGGCTAGGTAAAGAGATGTGTGGTCTAATAATTAACAAAGTAGCGCAGTGTTCTCCCTGCAATGGTAGACTTTAATGCTCTTATAGTGCTTGAATTAAGCGCATGTAGTATAATTAGTGCCTAGCTGGTGATTATATCACTTACGTATGTTTGCTATGGCTGCAGGTATGACACGCTGGAAGCAGAGGTGACTGCTGGGGCCGAACGATTCGAAGAGATCTCCAAGAAGTGGCTCAAAACGAAAAACATGAAGATACCTCAAGACCTTCAGAGTTTGCTCCAAGCTCAGAAAGCAACTTGCTCTGCCATGATTGACGAAAAAGATAAACTGATCCAAGAACTGCAACAAGAACTCAAATCAAAGGATGACCAATACGTTAAGCACCTCAAGAAACAAGCTGAAGATGTTGACCTCATTATAGAGAGGATGGAAGATCAGGCCAAAACATTGTCAAAGGCTTATCGTAAAGAACTGAATGCCATCGAGGTCTCCTTTGCAACTGAGCGGCAAAACTTGCTAGACACACACCAAGCCGAGTGGGAGAAAGCAGTCAGTGAGCGTAGTGGCAAGGAAAAAGATTTTCTGGAGGCACGAGAGAAACGAATTGAAGAAAATGAGCGGCAGATCCAACACTTGAGAGTACGAAATGCAGAGGAATTTAATCGTGTCAAGATCAAGCTTGAAACTGATATTCAAATCTTACAGCAACAGATCCAGCAAATGAAAGCAACCTTTCAACTAAACTCTGAGAAACTTGAATACAACTTCCAAGTATTGAAAAAGAGAGATGAGGAAAACTCTATCACTATCAGTCAACAGAAGAGGCGGATCACACGCCTGCAAGACACACTCAACAACTTGCGAGGGAAACTAAGCAAACAGGAAAAATCGTGCAAAGTTGAGCTTCAAGCGCTAATGGAGGAGTACCGTAAGAACACTGAGCAATATCGAGAACTGCAAAAGAAGGTGAAGCATTTCCAGGTGACTGATCGCCGCCAGTTTCGCGATATCTGGCTCATGAACGAATACAAAGTACAAGGTCTAGCAAAGGAGGTTGAGAATGCAGACAAAATCATCCACGAGCAACAGTTGGGTTTAGACTGGGAGCCACAGCCGCCAGTCGAGAGCCCCATTCACACACACAGTGTCAAAGCTGACGTACAAATCAGTGGAGCCACTCTCTATGCATCACAGATACTCTCAGACACTGAATCATCGGACATTGTGTTACCACCGACTTCTGCTGGGCCGGGAATTGTTTGCCACTCCCCACGAGTTATTAAACTAGTGCTAGAGCTACTCTGTGCAGAGTCTGGCTTCCTCATTGAGTCAAAACTTACTCGATTGCTAGCCCCACTGGAAAAAGAAGAGCAAATGTTGATGAAACTTGATTCGATTTTTGATGCTATCGGTATTGACACAGAAAAAGACATTCATCATCTGGCCAGCTATTTCATTCAAGAGACGGATAATGCAAACCAAGAGGGAGCCCCTTTGTTAATCCATCCTAACGAGGTTCCTACTGCCATTCGGACATATGTTGAGCAAAGACAAGGTGCTGACAAAGGGTCCTCTATGCTGAGGTCCAAGGCCTTGATGCTGGGGCAGACACAGGACCACAGTGAGCTGCTAAATGGAGGGTTCTGGGAGAAGATGACTCAAGTGCTCCCTGAGAGTCATGAGAGGGTCTGGACTGCACTACTGGAGGTGAGCATATGTAGTGTAATTACTCTACGGTGTACATTGTATTATCACTAGTGTGTTGTTCCTGTGTTTACATTTCAACTTCTCATAATGTGTGTATTTTGTACCTATAATACCACTGTAATGTTGTGTAATTATAGACTTTGTATGCAAACCACCCCATAGCCTCTGTACTGCATCAATAAGTGTTACCACCTTCCCCCCTGTAGGGCCTGGACCGCTACCACAGTGTTCTCCAGGCACGCTCCAGTCTCATAGGAGAGACTGACACTCTGAGACTACAGAATGGAGAGCTGAGGATGCTACTCCATCAGTACATGAGTGCTCGCATCAACCAAGAGCTGGAAATACCTCCCACACTAACTATGCCCATGTAGTTCGTAGTACGTAATACTCAGTTTTTGTTTATTGTATATTTCATATTTGAATTGTTCTAAGTGTGTTATTGACTCCATATAATTATATCCAAGCTTATGTTTGCTATTTGGGGCTTCAATTAAAAGTCGGTAAATTTCAGGCCTTGTAATAAATTATGAAGACGCTATAATTATATTATTATTATAACCAGAAGTAATAAGGGCTGGTCATAATTATTGTCTAGTGGTAATCATGCACCCTGACCCCGCGAGATCCAGAATTTTAATAATTATACCATGTAAACGGATTGAATTTTAAACAACATTTTATTTATTTTTATTTATATGAGCAGATCACATGAGGTCGATGAACACACAGGGGGACAGTAATCATAGAGACTGATTGACGCACAATAACATGTACACATGGATACTACATTCTAACAAGGTAACAATGCATACAAAAATTATGGTCTAAATAGATTAATATTTATAAATCAGTTATCCTAATTCTTTGGCTTAAACTTCAGTATGAACTTGAGGAGGAGCCAACACCTGCATGTGTGGGTGGGTGTGTGTGTGTGGGTGTGTGTGGGGGGGGAGTGAGTGTGTGTGTGTGTGTGTGTGTGTACAGGTAGCCAGCTAGTCAACCAACCATCCAACAGAGAGAGAATACACATACACACCTTGACTGGGGAAGAAGGAATGTCTTTAGCCACCTGCAGTCCACCCCTCAGCTGCTCAACCTCTGTCTGAAGCTGCAGAACAAATGCATACAGTTGAATTATACAGCACATAATTGTTGGTACAATGTACATAGCTTGTAATAGGATCACCCCACTAACCTGTTTGACCTGCTGAAAAGCATTGTCCTTCTCCTCCTCCAGGGCAGCCAGTCTGGTTTCTACGACAGCCTGTGTCTCTTGTAGCTGCTCGAGGTCGGCCTGCACCTTGTCTTTCATCTCTAGCTCATGTGTGAGCGAGTGACGGAGACTCTCTGCCTCCTACAAGTTGAGAGAGGGGCAGGTAACTTAGTGTTATCCATTGACACGGTACATACAGTTCAGTATTTAAAATTAAATTACAAAATACATTATAGTTGCTAAAATTAATATCTAATTATAAGAACATTGAGTTATTTTATAATTATTAACCACTTTACTATGCATACCTGTTTAGAGAGCTCGTACTGGTGCTCCACCTCCTTGAGTCGAGACTCCGCCTCCTCTAGTCTCTCCTCCACACCCTTCATTGATGAGCTGGTTTCTCGTTCTTTCCTGAGTTCCTCCTGGAGACCACGATTAGTTCCACGCTCCTGCAGACACAACCAACATGATAATACACAAACAAACAAAACAATCATATAAATGTACAGTAGTATGTACATGTATGTACTCACTCTCTCCAACATCTCCTCTGTATCTTGCAGAGTTCGTTGGTGTACAGCGTTGTCACTCTCCACCTCGGACTGGAGTCTCTCAAGGATGCCCATCTGCGTGTGTGTGTGTGTGTGTGTGTGTGTGTGTGTGTGTGTGGTGTGTGTGTGGGGCTGCTACCAAGCCCTTGGTACTTCTGCCAATGGTCTACAAAATGTGGTAAGGCACGCAGCTACAGAAAACTTAAAATGATTGAAAATGAAACCTAACCATTCAGCATCATCACTATACACACACACACTAGTGTATGGAGTACAGTCCACCACTCACAGTGTTCTGCATGGTGAGACGTAGACTCTCTGCCTCCTGGATACTCTTGTGTTCGTTCTCTTGAAGCTCTGCAACCTTGGCCTTGAGCGACACCAACTGGAGGGGGTGGGTAATGACTGCCACTGTACGTACATGTCTCATATTTAAGATCTAAAGTTTTGTAAAATGATATAAACGAAACTAGTAATAGTATGGCCACTCTATTTATTTTCCTGTACAAACCTGTTGGTCTGTGTCAGCGATGATGGCTTGCACTTTGACCTCAAAAGCATCAATCCAGCGGGCAGAGTCAGTCTCATCTACCGTTACCGTGGGAAACATTCGGACGAGGAACAACTTCTGGCTTTCCCAGGCCTCAGCCAACGCTTCCTTCTTTGCTGCCCTACACTGGACCTGCAGAAACAGTGTTAGAGCATTAATTGCACATGTACACTACATACAGAATGTATTGTCTTTATTCAACTACACATGTTTTATAATTATATGAAGGCCTGTGACGTACAGCAGTTACAGGCACACACTAGTGGGTTCAGTGAAGCTGTGTGTGCAGTCAACACTGTTGGCAATGGGCCAGTTAGAACCACCTCTGTGTTGTGGTGTGCTTCCTTGAGTTGTGTCTGCCACACCTTGGCTCCCTCAGCTGCCTCATCCTTGGCCTTCCATAGACTGTCTCTCAGGCTCTGCAGGGAAGGAAGGAGGGGGCGTGATGTACACACACACACACACACACACACACACACACACACACACACACACGCGTACTGTACTGTAGTACATGATAATCAATGCTAGTAAGCACAAGTTAGCAGCATGCATTGATTATGTCCCTGCCACACACATAGGCTCTAAGAGTATGCATTGATTATGTCCCTGCCACACACATAGGCTCTAAAGTACAAGCGCCCCTTAAATAAATGTAAAATGTTCAATTAATTATTCGCCCACCACAGGAAGCGCCTAATTACACACACGCACGCACGCACACGCACGCACACACTTACATTGTTCTTGTCCTTTATGTCGCCGAGTTTATTCTCCAACTGTTTGATGCTCTCCGCAAGCTCCGCCTTCTCCTCACGTAGACGAGTAAGTTCCTGATCATTAGCAGAGTCAGGTTGGTCAGTGGGTGGACCATTGGTAGATGCTTGCTTCAGGGACTCTAGTTCATCCTCAAGCTCCTACAGTGTACATGTGGATCACATGATGTGAGATAGTCCAATCAATGATTAAATTCTAGTACATGTAACACACTGCACATGACATACCACCTCCCCCACACACTACCCCCAGACACACCGCCTACCCCCAGATAGACGTACCTTCTTAGCAGTCTGCTCCCCTGTCAGCTGAGCACTGAGTGCCTTGAGCTCGTCTTGTAGGGTGGAACACTTCTCAATCTGTGACGTTAACTCTGCCACTTTCTCCTCACGAGCACTAGCCACGGCCGAGGCTAGCTGCTCATCATACTTGCTCTCATCAGTATTGACCTCAATGATGGGGTTGGCTGCTGCTTCAAGACCAGCCTTCTCCTCTCTTAAAGCCAATCCTTCAGCCGTTAGTGATTCGTTCTCGGCAATAAGATGCTCTTTATCAGAACGTAGTTGCTCTGTATCTCTTAGGAGGGACGCCTTGTCCTGGGTGAGAGAGCTGTTGGATTTTTCTAGAGCAGCCATTTCTGTTTTGAGTGTATCATTGGTAGTTGTCATGGCAGCAGCCTCTGTCTTTAGTCGAGAGTTGTCATCATTTAGAGTTTGCATTGTCAACTGTGGGGTCAAGGGTCAAAGGTGTGAGGTCAAATCATCATTACACGCACTCAGTGACACACAGCATACAGTACATGTGCATACTCCAGATCCTATGCAGTACATCCTACTCTCTCAGCTACATGACTTGAACACACGCGACATTAGAGACAAAACCTCAAGAATGTAACACGTTGCTAAGTACCTGCAGCTGTTTCTTTTCGTGCTCCATGTCTCTAACCAGGCCTTCCAGCTCTGCCACCCGGGCCCCCTCCTGAGCCAACCCCCTACCCCCCACATTGGCCTCTTGTACCCTCGCCAGCTCTGTCTTGAGACCAGCGTTCTCATCAGCCATATCCTTAGCTTGAGTGGAGAGACCCTTCACATTAGCCGTCAACTGGAGGCTGTGTGCGTGTGGATGTGTGTGTGGTGTGTGTGCGTGTGGGGGTGGGGGTGGGGTGTGTATAAGAGGTGGTCTTAGAGTGAATTAATTGTTCATACATTTGCCCCTTGAGTTGCTGGTTTTCCTTCTCTATGGTCTCCAGAGTGACGGCTGTGGATCGTGCCTTGAGGGTCTTATTCTCCTCCTCCAGCCCATTCAGTCGACTCTTGACAGCAAGCATTTCATTAGACTATGTGGGGGGGATACATCACATGACAACAGTACTATGTGGGGGATACACATCACAAACACATGACAACAGTACTATGTGGGGGGGATACATCACACACACACATGACAACAGTACTATGTGGGGGGGGATACATCACACACATGACAACAGTACACCACAAGGAATTGTAAATGTAATTAATGCTGACAAAATAGAGACATGAATGTGCATTACATGTGACACACACAAGCAGTAGTAAAGCAGAGGCCATCAACACATTGTTAAGGTATGCCCTGGCTCACATGTGTGCTGATCTTGGCCTGTAGCTTTGTGTCAGTGGCTTGCTGCTTCACTCTTTCCCTCTGTACTTCTGATCTCAACTCCTTGATCTTTGAGTTATGAGAATGGACAGTTTTCTCAGCTGAAGGGGTAGTGTAATAGTTGCTATGGGGACATTGTACCACAAGTGTTGACATGTGTAAGTGTGTACTCACTAGAGAGTGACTATATAAGGTCTAATGGAGTGTTGGTCTGTGCCAATGAGAACACACCATTAACTAAAGGGTGTGCAAACAAGACCCTGCCAAAAGCAGCAGCCATTAACTAGGACATAGACAAGGACACACTGACAGTACACAAGTGAAGAGTGTGTGTGTGTGTGTGTGTGCTGAGGGTGGTTGGGGTAGACACAGTGGCTTAGGGTCAACCTGATTAACAGTCTACACAAGGTCTAGTTAGACAAACTAGTAGGCAATTAAGTCTACACTGTAATAAAGAAATGCTTTCCTAAGAGAGAGAGAGACACACACACACCCAGGGCCACTACACACCTGAGTGCAACCACAGCACAGCCACCAACACATACTTGCCTAACCTCTGAAGCCATGCATGGCCTAGGGCTGGAAAAAGGTCACTTGGACAACCAGCTACACAAACACACACAACACAGCTTCAGCTAGCCGCTTCTAACCCACTGCCAATCCTATGTAAAACCTACTGGTTTTACTGATAGACTCAAATATTTCACCTTCTTCGCAGCGTTTCTGCAGCTCTTGGTTATGTTTCTTGAGGCTCTTGATGCTCTCAGTTTTCATATTAGCCTGAGGGACAGACATGAATGTATCATAAATTAACACGTGAGGTGGTAAGTGGGTGTTTGAAAACAAGTGAGTGATATAAAGTTTCAATTGAGAATCAACACTTGTGGTGGAAATTAGTGTTGTCAATATATAGACATACTACATGGCCTCACACACGCACATGCACACGCACGCACACACACACACACACACACACACACACACACACGCACACACACACACACACGCACACACACACGCACACACACACACACACACGCACACACACACACACACACACACACACACGCACACACACACACACACACACTCTCACCGCCTCCCACTCTGAGTTAGTGTTCATCTTCTCTAGTAGGGCGGAGACCAGCTGCTGGATATCATCATCTGACAGAGGACTGGCACTCACTATATCAGCAATGCGAGAGGCAGGCAAGCCATCGTCAGGGGAAGCCACTGGAGGTGGATAGAACACATTATGAGCATAATCCATCATTAGCCTGAGGCTATAGAGACTTAGCTAGCTAGCCAAAACCACCCCCTGGGCTAGGCTCATTTCAGAAGAAACACCAAGGCCTATATACAACCCTCTCATGCTTTTTCTTCCACTGGTCTAAACACACCACTACAAAAGCCTTTCCAAGGCTACAATGGGCAATACTTGGCAAGGTATATGAACAGCATCTGGCTGGACAATATTATTAAACAATGATGTTGCTATGTATTCTGTTGTACTGAGGAAGTGTGGTGGACATAACATACAACACATAACATACAACCCCTGGTCAACACACACTGCACATTGCTATGCTATGCTGTGATACACACACACAAAGGAACTGTTACCTCACAACACACACCAGGGATAATCATTCATTCCAGGAGAAGACTGGCAATTACTTTACACTACTGCTAATGCAAATATTGACAGCTACTCAATCCCTCCCACAGCTACACCAGAGTGAGACCCCCCACAGTCACCCACCTACGACCTCCCCCTCTTTCTTAGCCTTGAGCTTCTTCTTCCCTCCTGCTGCAGCCTTGGGGGACTCTTTACTACCACTGCTCTTGACTGGCTTGAGCGGCTCTGTAGAAACCTTCTTGGCCTCCACGGCAACAACCGGTGGACTGCTGATTGGCTCTGTCTCTTCCTCTGGTTCTTCAAACAATGGCTGAGGTGTACGGACAACCTGTGTGTGTATGTGTGTGTGTGTGTGTATGTGTGTGTGTGTGTGTATGTGTGTGTGTGTGTGTATGTGTGTGTGTGTGTGTGTGTGGGGGGTGGGTGTGGGGGGTTGTAAAACTGTCAACAATACTTTATTATATCTTCCAACATTATTATCTTGTAACAGCTGACACACAAACGACATCACACACCACACTATAGAAGTAAGCTTCCAGTTTCCAATAATATTATTAGGTAAATAAAGTCAACATTCATGACAATATGTTAGGTAACAGTAGAGGCAATACTCACATCCTTGGTGAAAATGGGAGACACCTTGTGAGGGTGCGGAGTGGGTGGGTTGGAGCGTGTGGTGACAGTCTCCTCCTCCCCCTCCACATCGATATTGAACCCCACTCGATTACGCGGTGCCTTCTCTGGCGTCGCCTCTTTGGCAGATTTGAGTATTCCCTTCCGTGCTTGAGCATCAGCCAAGCTCTCTTCCTGCTGAGGATCCTCCCAGTGCTCTGCCTTCTTTTTGCGGGGGAACTGTCTTTTCCCTTTCTTTGCCCGAGGGCTGTTCTTGTACTCCTCTTGCAGTACCAGGTCAGCTTGCCTCGATGCTAGAGCCTTGGCCTCTTCGAATGTCCGCTGCTTGCCGAGGCCAATCCAGAAAATGAAGAACACGGTGAGTGCGACACAGCCCACCCCCACTGCCGCTGGGATTATCATGTACATGTCGGGGAATGCTTCCATTGCCCCTCTAGTGTGGTCAGGTCTGCAGTGTCTACAGTGTGGGGGGAGACTGTTGTCAACACAATATATGTCTAGTAAGCTACTATAATATTGCCTGACAGAGGTCTCCCTCAATTCATCTTTAACACTTTACCTGGCTAGCTTGGCTAAAATATTCTTATTATGTGTGCATGCAATTACCTTCAGATGCGATGTGTCTGCACAGTCCGTGTGTCTGCAGCTACAGGACTCTCCGACCGTGTCAATGGAGGCTTTTGTTACCTTTGTCCCTGTACTCACAACATAACCCTTGTGTACTACACACGAGTTGACCCAATTACCATGTGTTGATCTCGTGAATATATGCGCATGTGCAGAGCCTTGAGGGGGAGGGGCTGGCAAATTGTCATCAAACACAAGGAAGATAATTGCAGCTCAGTGCAGCAACATTATGTGGGGAATATTACACAATTCAAAGATCTATGCACTTAAAACATGAAAGAGAATTTTCAATTAATGATTAATGGATTAAAAGCTATACTATTTCGTTCTAATATAGATTTCACTCCTTCTCGTCCTGGAGTTGGAGGAAGACAAAAAGGAGACAATGATCTGCTATGGCGACTACTGCATGGACTATAACCCTCACGGGACACACTTCTCTGTCTTGGCTTTGCCTCCTCTATACTGCTATTACCAGATGATGATTGATCTTGTGTTAAGTCGATAAAGTCCACCAGTCTGTGTTCAACAATCTCGACTGATAATGATCTACTTCTGTGTCGATGGATTGTGGGCACATTGTATCTATCGCTGAGTTTGCGTCTCTTTGCCTCAGGGGTGAATACCTCATCATCATTTGTTCTGTTGGAATCATCAGTGGAAACTGATGTGATGTTATCTTCTATACTGCTTTCTAACGTCAAGTGCCAATCATTATCAGAGGGGTCAGAGTTCGGTTCAACATCCTGTTTTAATGATGGTTGATTTTCAATATCACAAAATTGTTTGTTCTCAACTTTTTCAGGTACAATATATTCAGGGTCTTTCCTGTCATCATACTGCACTGGTGAGTTGCATCGAATACAATGATACATGTTCGCCACATCTTCTCCATCTTTGCTGCCATTGTCTTTATTCACAAAAGAAATATTGAAATCACTTAGCGGCGAGTTTTCTGGTGACAAATCAATTGGTGTCTGCTCTAAACTGCCGAGTGTGGCACTTCCTGATGAGCCCAGCGATTGTGGCATACACTCCTGCTTGTCCCCCTCTAGTTCATTGTCCTCTGTACCAGGGCAGCCAGTCAGCATTGAGGGGAGGGTGAACTTGACAGGGCTAGTGCTAGTTGAGAAAGTCTGCTCGAGTATTGGTGTGTCTGTTTCCTCGCTGCTTGCAAAGTCATCAATAGTATCGTTGCTGCACTCATCGTCCCTGTGTGTGAATGCCTGAGGCTGCTCTCGTATAGAGGCTGTGGTAGTGGACTGAGTGGAGGGTGGGGGGTCAGTGATTACCTCCACTTGAGGCAGGAGAACCTTCAATCTGTAGCCAGAAAAATGGAAAAATTAGTTGGAATGTTTGCAATATTATTATCAGAATGTCAAACATATGTAATTACGCAACACCAGGCAACACACATACTGTACATGTGTACGTGTACATTTTTGCTCCACAAATTAAGAGTGACAGTACAATAGTCCCTATATAATCAGTCACCTGACATGTACGTCCTTGAGACACTTATCTCCCAGTGGCACGACACATGGTACAATCCTCCTGGGCTGGAGGTACCTGATGAACTCACACAGCTCAGAATAGCTGGCATGCATGGAATGAAGTACACGGTACACACGGCTCTCAGGGAGGTACCTACAACCAGAGGAAGGAACGATCAATAATAAACGTGATTTAAATAACCACAAGTTTATATTTTAAGAAGTCCAATCACTAAATGCATTCTGTAGTTGATACGCAGCTCTGCAAGTATTCTCAGTAACCTATATGGGCCAAATTCACTGAGGCAAACGCTTGTTATCTACTCTTGGTACAGTAAATACTCTACACACTATAATACTCGTACACACATACTTGTAGGGTTGAGTGAGGTTGCCGGAGTTAGAGAGGAACCAAATAGTGGAGGGCTTGAGTCCGAGCATAGGGGGCGCTTTCCCGTTGCTATAGCGACAACCACAGGGGGGACCCATACTACGATGAACTCCTTTCTGTAAGCAAACAAAGTATCCAATTTGACAGGAATGAAAACATTAAGTGGTGGTGAAGGGATTGATCTAAACACAGCTCTTAGTAACATTTTAGTTGTGAAGTCGGCTAACTTCAGAGAAAACTAGGCCAGTAGCTAGTGAATGTGTTTGATTCTGGCCTGGTGAGTGGGCCTGGACATGTAGTAAAAAAAAATGTTTGTTTCTGGCCTAGTGAGTGGGCCTGTAGTGAATGTATAATAACTCACTCTAAAGTTGCAAGCGTGTATCCTGGTGCTCTCACCATCCGTAGTAAGACAGTCAACCATAGCTGGTAGGTTGTGGTAGGCCCTCATCCTCCAATGAGCTATGTGGATCTTGGTGCTGAACTTCTTGGCTAGTGCCAGGTAGATATGCTCATAGCCAAACATGCCCAGCTGGAGGTGCAGCACATTTCTCTGATCAGCTGACAACCACCTGCAGAGGAATTAGAACCTTACGCACGCACTTACGCACGCACGCACGCACGCATGCACACTGCCATTTAATCAATGGCTTGGACACTCTTTCAGTTGCCATAACTTGAGTTTCGTTGCAACAATTTTATGATTTTCTGAAAGCTTAGAAAGAGATCTTTCAAATGGTACCATGAATGTTCGTATTTGGGAAATGACAGCATTTGCTTGTTTCAGCCCAATACCATGGATTCCCATGGTTCAAAGGCAAAAATGCCAAATTATGTCCCGAACCAAATTTTGGATTTTAACACATCATTTGAAAGGTATCTTTCTAAGCTTTCAGAAGATAATAATATTTTGAAATTGGATCATCAGAACTAAAGTTATGGCTGTTGGAAGATGTTCAACTACACCCTCCTTTTTCTTACTAAAATAGATGATCATAATTATTACCTTTCTGCTATCTTCAAGATATGGGCTCGAGACACTTCCTGTATTATATAGTGAAGCAGTTATTTGTTGGTAGTCATGGATACTCACCCGTGAAGGTATGGTGGTTGCTATGGGATGACAGAAAGTGGTATCCAAGTACAGGGACTTAATCTCCATCAATCTGCACAGCACACACACACACACACGTACCAAGTATTATAGGAGACACAAGGGGGGAGTACAGTATTATAGGAGACATAAGGGGGGAGTACAGTATTATAGGAGACACAAGGGGGGAGTACAGTATTATAGGAGACACAAGGGGGAGTACAGTATTATAGGAGACACAAGGGGGGAGTACAGTTTATAGTATTGGAATCAGTTGATTAGAATCAGACATGATTATGAGTGTGAGCAAATATACCTTCCGCTGCAATGGATGGACTTTAACCTCTTGGTCTCCTCTAGGGTCAGTCTAAAGTCCCCCGTGTACAGGACACACCCACTACACCCCTGGTAGAAGAACCTGTACACAATGTAACATGCAATGAATTACACAAACCACTAGCCTTGATTCTAGGATCTTCCTTGTGACCTGGAATCAAGGGCTATAAATAGATCCATACACTGTACAACACAAGGGGGGGGGGCTGATACAGTGCAGCCAGTCTACACATGCTCACATTGTTGACCCAGGGCAGTGGCCAGCTGGTAACAGAGTAACTGTGAAGCTGAGGGCAGGAGAGTCAGGGCAGGCCTCTAGACTCATGGGCACCGGTTCATCCATGGGTAGTCCTCGGAGGTAAGGAGCCAGCTGTGTGAACCCTGGGTCTTGCAGGAGGAGGGAGCGGGTCACCTCTGAACAGTACAGGCTGGATTTCCTGAGGAAGGGAGGTACATGTGCTAGTACTTGTTGGTGTGCGGACATTAATATTGCAGACCACATAATTATATATTTTAACCTCCTCTGCAGTGCGTCTACAATCTGAGGAGAATTCAGGCCAGTCATGTGATCTGCAGGGAATGAAGATATGACTTAGTTTATAGATGACTCTATGATATTGAATCTCGTTCTTTAATGCACATGTACGTAATTGCATATCATGGTGTCTGTCCATCAGGTACTAGGTTGAGCTTGCCTTTGTGACAGTGGGACAGGAAGAAAGCCCTCCCCCTAGTACAGTTGAAGGAGGTGAAGTGGTCCACTATTACACCCGGGTACTCTGTGATGCTGCCCTTGAACACACTCATAGCTAGCTCACCACAACAAAGGTAGTGCCTCGGAATATAGACGCGGATGTGCCCTCGATAATAATGCTGAAGACGACCTTTACCTTAATTTTGATAATTCTTGAAGGGGCGTGGTTGTTAGTTTGAGGCACCGCCCTCTTCTATTAGTCTGCTGACTGAGCAGAAAAAGATGGGCGTGTCTCCATCCCCCCTGCGCTGATACTGTACTGGTTGGTACATGGTGATGATGAAGGAGCTATTGCTACTAGCTGCTGTACTGTGTGTCTGCCTGCACACCACACGAGCTGGCCCAGCATGCAACAAGTAACCTCTCCACACACACACACACACACACACACTAGCTAGGATACTTTAAATTAATAGAGTCAGAGACGATTCTGTTCCAATTTAAAGTAATAATTTATGATGAGTCTGCTTTTCTACAGCCCAGTGTACTGTTATGGAGACCTTCTAGATGCGGTTCAAAGGTCGAATATATTCCCTGATTCCAAGACGTTTGTTGATCGTCCTCTCAAAGCCAGTCCGGAGGTCATCCTTTCATCTTTTACAGCCTCCCCGCCCACACAGCTGCATCAGTTTGTGCTCAACTGGACACTCGAGAGCAACTCCGACTTGTTGCCATGGGAACCAGACGACTGGACGGAGGGGTGAGTACATATTGTTTGATATTACATTTTGTATAATTGGATTCTCAGGCCATCTTTTATTGCTGACCTTGCGGATCCTTTGGTACGAGAATGGGCGAATGGGCTGAATAAGGAATGGAGGTTGTTGGGTCGCCAGGTATCACCCTCAGTGAGACAACAGCCAGATCAGCACTCTCTCCTACCATTGCCACACCCCTTCATAGTACCAGGGGGACGCTTTGGAGAGATCTACTACTGGTAGGCACTTGCTAATAATGTGTGCAGCAGCTGAGATTACGTTGAGTTAGGATTGTGCTTTTAATACTTCTTGAGAAGAAAAAGTAATGGGCTATTGTAAGAGGATTTTTTAGAAATGGGCCTGTTTTTATTACTTTGAGTGCACGTAACTTGAGTTAGGATTGTGCATTTTCACAGTTACAAGATGCATTTTGTAGCCCTTTGAAGTACCTATCTATAGATCCCAACCCCACCCACCCCCTCCCAGGGACACCTACTGGATAGTGAAGGGACTGCTACTGTGTGAGATGCAACAGACAGCCCAGAACATGGTGCTCAATCTACTCTCTCTAGTGGACAAGTAAGCCACTGTCCTACAGCTAACAGTACACACACAATACTGATATAGATATGGTATGGTCCCTAATGGTGGGCGTGTGTACTACACCCGTCGCAGTCAACCCCCACTCCTCACACAAATGGTGGACCTAGTGTATGGTGCCACAGAGAACGTGACGTTCCTGACAGAGGCCTTACCACGACTGAGTAAGGAATGGGAGTTCTGGATGAATGAGAGGGTGGTCTCAGTACAGGGATACAGCCTCAACAGATATGCTGTGGACATTGACAGCCCCAGACCAGAGGCGTACACTGAGGACCTGGCCACTGCAAGCACACTGCCTCTAGGTGAGTGAGCTATTGTATCAGTCTATGGATTGGTGGTACACCCGCCTTCCAGTTGATCGTCCCTTGCTGTACACCCAGCTGACCTCCGCCGCAGAGTCTGGGATGGACTTCTCCTCACGCTGGCTACGAGATGGTCATACTCTCTCCACCATACACACACAGAGCATTGTACCAGTCGACCTCAACGCTATATTATGCAGCAATGAAGCAACTCTAGCTAGACTGTACACAATCATTGGTGAGTGGGTCATGCTATTATAATAATTATTTTGTCAAAGAATTTTAAGTGCTCTTTCATGCGTAGTGTTGTTTGCTGTGCAGGGAACACTTCTGCTGCTGCCATGTTTGAAGCAGCCAAGGCCTCACGTGAGCAATACTTTGATGCCTTGTTCTGGAATGAGACTGAGGGGCTGTGGTTGGACTGGAACCGAGACACTGGCAATCACTCCACTGGTTTCTACAGCTCATCACTAGTACCACTGTTATGGGGTTGTTCTGTCAACACAAGCCAGCACAGACGTGTGCTTACCTCTCTGAGGGAACGAGGACTACTCAACTATCCCGGTGGACTACCAACCTCTCTGTATGAGTCAGGACAGCAGTGGGACTACCCTAATGTATGGGCACCTCATCAGTGGTTCCCTGTGGTAGCATGGCAGCAATCACAGGATCAAGAGCTACAAGCTGCTGCTCAGCACATGGCAGAGGCGTGGATAGTGTCTACCTATACTGGATGGAAGCAATACAACCGCACCATGTTTGAGAAAGTAAGTCAATTCTCTGTTCACTATTATTTCACGTTCATTCATGTACACAGTATAACTGCACTGTGTCTGGAGTACCTGGAGGGGGGGGGGAGTATGTCATCCAAGCCGGGTTCGGTTGGACTAACGGAGTCACTCTACACTTCCTCTCGCTTTTTCCAGCCTCCACTGTGGACCACCCCCCCTCTCTTGGTTGGGTCGCTCCTGTGGTGGTGCTATTGATACTGCTAATTGCAGGGACACTCCCCTGTGTGTTGTGGTTGCAATGGATCTATAAGACAGGGGAGAGGAGATACAGGAACAGAGTGCAACAAGGTCCCACCATGGATGAAGAAACTAAGAGCGATGACACTCTAGACACTAACGAGCATAGAGAACTGTTATGATCCATTAAGTTATTACGTGTTTTTTGTCAACTTTGTGATAAATTGTCTTTGATATGAATGACGTTACGCCATGTACTTAAAAGGGGTGAACTTGCCTGTATAATTATACTCAGGAGCAGATTAATTTATGTCATATTTTCCAATTAATTTATAAGCATGCATGGCAGCCATTACCAGAAATGTAAAAGTCATGTGGCATACATTTAATGTAGTGATTTTGTCTATAATTATATAGATGGCATACAAAACAATTAGATCATGAGCACTGTGATAATAGTGAGTTAGTTCAAGTGAAAGCATCTTGTGCGCCAGTGTCTGTAGGTCTCATTCCCCTAGCCCGCAATACAGCCTCTCGTTGCTTCTTCTCGTTGTCTCTTGCCTCCTGTTGTTTTCTCTGAGCCTCGAGCACATCATCAATGGAGACCTGCACTAGGCTCTGTGTTGACTCCTTGAGGGCATCCTAGTGCATGGGGTATCATTGTAGATGAGGATTAGACACGAGTACTCAACTTACTATCTCTCCACATAGAGCGACATTCTCCCCTCGTACCAGATATATACCTCGAGGGATGTCTCCATATTGCTGCCCTACATAGATGCGCTCCACTGTGTCTTGCAGCAGGAGGTTAGCTAGTGTCAGGGAGAGGGGGTGGGGTAAGTATGGGGGCGTGCGTATGTATGAGGGGGTGGGGTAAGTATGGGGGCGTGCGTATGTATGGTACGAGTCTCACCAAACTGATCCACACTCCTCAGATAACCGATGAGTGTCTTGCCGTCCCTCAGGACAACCAGTATTCGCTCTGTATATACATAAACAGAGAGGGGAGTGTGTACTACTGTATGCATTTAGCTGCCACTCACTATCTATCTCCTGCACGAGACTTGCTGTGCCGGGTAAGTATGTCCCCAGACCTTCAGCGCTGCTATTGGTTGGTCCTGTAGTTGAGTCCTCTGCCATTTCCTAGAAAATGTTTCTGATACAAACAGGTAAGGGTCGGCTCGGAAAAATCAGGATTTCACTGGAACTTAATTTTTATTGCAAAATCGTATAGCGGGGGCTGATGTTTAAATTTAATTATGCGGGTCCAAATTATTTTTAGACCCCCTGTTTGACCTTTGTACTTTAATATACTTCCAAATCAAGCACACCAACACAACCCCTACAAAGAATGGCGAGTGCTAGCAGCCTCCCTCGAGATCTGGCCACAGAGATTGGAGTGGAAGATCTGTACGAGTACCTAGGTATCAGTTCTGCAAGCACAGACAAAGAGGTGAATCACTGAGTCTGTTAGCCTGGTCTTTATAACTATATCTGTGTCTAGATCACAAGAGGCTATCGTAAGAAGGCACTCAGATACCATCCTGACAAGAATCCGGATGATCCAAAAGCTGCTGACTTATTTGAGAAGCTCTCCAAAGCTTACAGTATCCTCACTGACCCCGCTGCCAAAGTACGTACCGTTATTATAGTGTTACCATAGCAATAGCAATAGCTAGTGTTACTATAGCGATCCCTGTCCTTAGGGTGCGTATGACAAGTGGCTGAAAGCAAAGCAGGCGGCTAAAGTGAGGCATGAAGAACTGAATGCCAAGAGAAGAAAACTCAAAGAATGTAATCTATCCTTCCCATTATCACACCCACATATCTCTCCATTGTTCTTGTGTGTAGCGCTGGAGAGTAGAGAGAGTCAATTATCCACTAGGGGGTGGAGCGACGAGAGAGAGGCAGCAAAGAAAATGCAAAAAGAGGTTAAACACCATACACCCCTGGCTTAAATTACACTCCTTTTCTGCAATTACCTCCTCTGCAGATTGAGCGTCTTCGAGATGAGGGCTTCCGTAAGATACATGAGCAGGAGGAGATATTGAGACGTCAGCTCCAGGCTCCACCCCCTGAAGACAACGAAGACCTCCTTCCCACGCTGAAGGTCACCTGGAGGGCCAAAACCAGCGACCCAACTAATGGTGGCTACTCAAAAGAATCCCTCACTTATTTATTCTCAAAAGTAAGGCAGTGTATCCAGCTAGTGTACGTTACTCTATCCCCCTCCTCTAGTTTGGGCCTATACATCATGTGCTGGTCTCCAGTAAGAAGAGTGGTAAAGCTTTGGTCTCCTTCCAACACACCACTAATACTGTGAGTCATATATACACACAATAATTATTATGTATAACCCTCTGACTGGCTGGTTGCTTGCAGCTGAGTACTCTGGAATCTGGGATTGGAGTATCCACCAATCCATTGACAATCTCCTGGGTGAGTGGGGCCCCTTCTACCACTGATGGGAGTGTACCTGGTGGAGATGTGGGGACGAGTGTGCCTGTGCAGAGTGTGAAGAGTGTGCCAGCGAGTGTGCCTGTGAGGAGTGTGAGGGGTGTGGAGAGTGTGGATGACTATGAGAGCCTAACCCTAATGCGATTGAGACAAGCAGAGGAGAGAAAGAGACTCAACCAACAGCTCCTCCAAGAGCAACAAGAACCTTCTTGAACTATATCATTAGCTAGGTATTAATTATTGCATCTCATGTGTTGTTAGTCAAACCATTCATTTGTAGCACTATAATTCTTATACATGTAACATTATTGTCGAGTAAAAAAATTCTTGTTTAAAAAATTATGTGAAAAATTAAGGCAGTCTGTATAAAAACACATTAGAATCTAATATAATTATTGATGATGTATAAAGAACATGCTTAGAATGAACTGTCACTATCTCCCTCATCCTCTATGATGTCACTGATAATGCTATCTGTCTCGTCTGCTGACTCAGCACCGTCCTCGTCCAGATAGCGGAGGGTGGTGGGGTCATAGTACGTCCTCCTATCACCAATAATCCCCAGTCTCTCGGGAGGGCTGCATGCATGCATGCATGGTGGATCATGATAGTACGAGCATAATAGGGTACACCTTACCTCCAGTTGGTGGGTAGAAAGTTCCCCTCTTGCCTGTGCATGGGAAATGTTGGGCTATAGCTGTTAACGGCATATTCACTTACTTTGGTGGTTTGCAGGCTGTCTCAAATACCCATGGATACTTGTCCTTAGGCTGTGGGAAGTAACTCGTGTGTGCTTCTGAGTGCAGGCTATAATTATGGACAATATGCAATAAGGCACAAGGCACAATGATGGATAACTTACTCTTTCATCATTCCTACAAACGGTCTCTCATAGACAATCTTGTAAGTTAGACTGAGAAGAAATTAATTATTATCGATATATTAAAATGTGTCAGTACTTACTATTGTTCACTGGATTTCTTGATATCTCCTAAACCCTCCACCCTCACAGCAGCTGCACCATCTGCATGCAACCATTAGTACGTGTACAGGACAGTGTACATGCAGTGACTGTATACCATTTCCACTATTGAAGTCTCTGTTGAACTGTGGAGTTCTGAAGAAACTGCACCCACACACACACACACAGTGATGTCATGAGATACTCAATGCCTACTACACACCCACCTTCCCAGCTGTTGATGGACCACCTCCCAGTCCTTGTAACCAAAGGTGACCCACACCACATACAATATGAACTCATACAGCACCTGCAGGAACATCATTCCCACCATAACTCCAGTGTATAGGGGAGTACGGTGAATTGCATTCAGTACAAAATACCTCAAAAAATTCCTTGTCAGTCTGTGTTCTGGACACCCTCAACCTGCACACACACACACCATTAGGACCCCCTGCATTGTACATCATTACTATACCCCCTGCATTGCCTACCTCCCGGCCTGACAGTGGTGACTCTCAGAGTGCCCAAGGCCGAGTATGATTCTGGAATATGCTTCACCAAGGTTGATCCTACTCTGTGCCAGCTCGTCCCTCCAGTGTCGTAGCGTCTCTCGGCAACCATCACCAAGGGAACTGCAGGGACTGTTTATCAATCACACACAGATATGAGCTCACGGCTTACCCTGGTATGGCTACGTTATCATCATTGAGTGCTTTATTGTGCTCCCTCCAACAGTTGTAGTAGATGAGTGTTGACCAGAGGAGGTGGTCCATCTCAGGTGTACTGTGTGTGTGGGGGAGGGGGTGGTCTGACTCAGAGACACAAGGTACTAATAGCTGCTTACTGTGAACAACTGTCAAACAGATGACAAGTGTTTCGTCGTGTCTTCTTGAGAGTGTCGTCACCAATCAGCTTAACAGCAACAACTGCATGTGTACATAATTATGACCGATCAAAAATAACGCTAGGTCCCCAGCATTTTTAGAGTACTAGAGTCGGCTCTGTAAGTGTAACTAGAGTTCTGATGAGGTCACAACTTGTAGAGGGTGAGACTAAAAGATGTACTAGAGGAACACTAATTGATAACTAACCTTTGATGTCTTGCAGTGATATTACTCCATCATCATCGCTGCCTGTCATTTCAGTTGTTTGTGTATATGCTGGCAGCCATGGTCTTGGCTTTGAGTGTGAGACTCTGCCCTTCAAGCTACACAGTGGTTCAATTCATCATACATACAGCTAAGGAGGATATAAATTACCAGTACTGTATAGCTACCTTTGAAATTCCAGTTCTCCAGTAGCCTCCTTCCACACCCACGCACCTGTTCCCATGGCCGCTGAGCTCTGAGCCTGATGAGGGAGACAAGCTAGGTTAACACAGACACACTTTAGCTATTCTACTGACCTCAGGTATAACATCTTTAGCAGCCATAGCTCTGCAGAAAAGGGGGAGGGGCTGCCTTAATAAAAAATTTTCTCTGGGTTTTCCCCTTTCAAGCACACGCACACCTTCAACACACCCCAGTAAAAAAACAAAAGTTAATTAAAAGTTAGCTAACAACAGCTACAGAGCTAGAGAAGTACTGTATCATATATCCAGATCTAGCTCTTATAATTATGAGTGAGTTTATTTGGAAGAAAAGCTCTCGCTTGGGCGCTGATGTACCAACTGATTCCACTAATGCCAAGAAGGTGCTGGTCATCTACACCGGGGGCACCATCGGCATGAAGTGGAGCAAGGACAATGGTGAGTGCACAATGGTTGCAGCTAGCTCACTACCCTCGCCCTGTACTGCACAGGCTATCAACCTGCTCAGAACTACCTGGAGAAGAAGATACAAAGCAATCCGTTTCTGTGTGACCCAGATGTAGGCCCTGTGCAGTGGGAGGATATGGGGGACCTGCGCCCAATGGCTCTACCGTACGTGAGGGGAGAGGACTGTATTTATAATAGCGCTATCTGTGGTTATAATGCATGAATGTATGGAGATATAGATCTACTGATGATAATAGATTTACTATTGACACTTTTAGATAGCTTCCTTTAGTGAATGGTTTCCTCTCCCTTAACCTTACAGACGGACATTTGAGGGACATCGCATCCTCTACAGCATCCTAGAGTACTCCCCTCTCCTAGACTCTAGCAACCTCTCTATGGAGGACTGGGCTAGGATGGCACGCGATATTGAGCGATACTATTCCAAGTTCCAAGGCTTTGTCATCCTGCATGGCACAGACACGATGGCCTACACTGTCTCTGCCCTCTCATTCATGCTGCAGAACCTCGGCAAACCGGTCGTCATGACTGGGTCTCAGGTACACTATGTGATAACCTATTGAAATCTATTTGTGTTGAGAATGGCCCCCCCGGCCTGGGAAGTTTTGTGGTCCAGTATGGCTTCACTTCAATTGCCTGTCACGTGGTCTCACTGTGACTGTAGCTAGTGGTTGAATTATACTAGGTTTGCATTTCAAGTGAGGTGAAAAGGTTGTACGTGAGTGCTGTAATTATGCACTGACTGTATGCAGGTACCCATCTCAGAGTTGCGCAATGATGCAAGGGACAATATCCTGGGGGCTCTCATTCTGGCTGGTCAATACGTTATACCTGAGGTGAGGGAGAGTTGCTCTGTCAAGTATTCGCTATAAGTACTGGCCACCATTACTGTAGGTCACTGTCTACTTCAACAACAAGTTATACCGTGGCAACAGGGTCACTAAGATGAATTCCAGTGCCTACAATGCCTTTAATTCTCCCAATATACCTCCTCTGGCCACTATTGGCGTTGACATCAGCGGTAAGGCACTGTGAGTGTGTGTGTTTAGGGACTACCCCCACCCCCACACAGTGGAGTGGGACGCTATACAAAGACCTGCCAAACTGGAGAAGTTTAAAGTAAACACTGAAATGAACAACAACGTTGGGATACTGAGGTTCTTCCCTGGCATCACAGCTAGCTCAGTGAGTGCCCTGTGGCTGTGTCCAGTCTACAATGATAGCATTAGTGAAACTACCTATGTAGTTCTTCAGTTGGTTACTCTCTTTACTTTCATTACACGTATCAAAGTATGACTACCACCATCTCCTCATGCACAGATCCGGTCCTTCTTTCAGCCACCCATGGAGGGGGTGGTCCTGCAGACGTATGGGGCTGGGAATATCCCGGATACCTCCTCCCATTCTGATATATTCCAGGTGCTCAAGAGTGCATGTGAGAGGGGTGTGGTCATTGTGAACTGTACCCAATGCAGCCAGGGCACTGTCAGTGAGAGCTACGCAGGAGGAATCGTGAGCACACAACACACAACACACACACACACACACACACACAACACACACACACACACACACACACACACACAACACACTCACACACACACACACACACACACACTCACACACACACACACACACACACACACACACACACACACACACACACAACACACTCACACACACACACACACACACACACACACACTCACACACACACACACACACACACACACACACACACACACACACACACACACACACTCACACACACACACACACACACACACACACACACACACACACACACACACACACACACATGCTGTCTATTAATTAATAGGGATTGTCGCTTCCATTCTAGAAAAGGCATGGGATAGCTTTAGATAGCTAATTTTATATTTTTGAGCGCTCACAACTGGAGTTAGGATTGTGCGTTTTCACAATAACAAAATGCATTGTGTGGCCCTTTGAAAGGCATATCTAATGATGTGTTTACATCAGTGATTGCTTTCAGTTTCAAAATGGAACATTTTTGACAAAAAAGTAATTTGTCTGAAGTGGGCCTATATTTTGATAGCTGAGTGCTAGTAACTTGAGAAAGGATGTATTTTGTTGCCCTAATTAGAAATACCTGTTTATTCATGTGATATCATTGCTTTTGAGTAGAAATATTCATAAATCCTCCACACACACACACACACACACACACACACACACACACACACACACACGTTGTGTATACACAGAAGCTTCGGCAGGCTGGAGTGGTGCCGGGTGCTGACATGACCACTGAGGCTGCCCTAACCAAACTATCTTACCTGCTTGGACAAAAGCTACCACGTGAGGAAATCAAGAAGTGCCTGATTCGTAACATGAGTGGTGAGCTCACTGTCCTGGACTCCACCCAGCACCAGTTCTCCCTGAGGGACTCTGTGTTCCTGGAGACGGTTGCTAAGGCCCTCTCTGTGTCTTCCAGTCAGGTAACAGATCAACTGTTACAAAGGTGTTGTATCTACGCTATAACTAGAGTTCTGGTGGTCCAAATTCAGTGACTATTATTCGACTGCTAACTGTACACCTCACAATACCCCCCACTCTGTGTAGGAAGTGAAGTTACTCCGGAGGACCCTCTTCCCTCCATTGCTGTGTGCTGCTGCTGCTACTGGTGACATTGAGTGTCTACTCTCTCTCAGGAACCAAGGAGGGGACTTCAACCAACCTGACTACAATGGTCGCAGCCCCCTACACGTGGCGGCCAGTCATGGTCACCTGGAGACTGTCAGAATGCTACTCAGCAATGGGGCCTCTGTGCATGTAACAGACATGTTCAACAAGACACCTCTCGACGATGCTATGTCCTTGCAGTGAGTGCTGTGTGTGTGTGTGTGTGAGTGTGTGGGTGTACTATGTGTGTGGGTGTGTGTGTGGGTGGTGTGTGTGTGTGTGTGTGTGTGTGTGTGTGTGTGTGTGTGTGGGTGGGTGGGTGGGTGGGTGGGTGGGTGTGTGAGTGTGTGGGTGTACTATGTGTGTGGGTGTGGGTGTGTGTGTGTGTGTGGGTGGGTGGGTGGGTGTGTGTGTGTGTGTGTGTGTGTGTGTGTGTGTGTGTGTGGGTGGGTGTGTTGGTGGGTGGGTGGGTGTGTGAGTGTGTGGGTGTACTGTGTGTGTGTGTGTGTGTGGGTGTGTGTAGCTCATGCAATGTCTCTCTCTCTCTGCTTGCAGACGTGATGATGTGGTTGGTCTATTACTTCAAACTGGAGCTGAGATGAGGCCATCACGATCCGCTCCAAACTTTCACACCCTCCACACAGACCACACCCCCTTCGGGACCCGGGCTACTAATGATCTAGAGGAGGTGGACAGGGGGGAGTCCCTCGTTAGTGGGCTTGTTATGGTGAGTGAAGATTGTATAGTGATGCAGGTCTTAACATCCTCTCTCCTCTACAGAAGCCAAAGTTCCACTGACAGAAACTCTTTAGCTTATAAAGCTAGCTGACTAACACTGACTCACTTTAGTCACCCTGTACCACCACATGCATATGCTCTTTTATTCAATAATATTTATATTTGTTGACAATGCTGTAATCGTGTATTAAATAATTATGTGATTAAAAAAATTGTTGCTGCAATAATTAATTAAAAATCTTTGAACTATAATTATACGGGGAACATGAATGAAATTAGTGTTCAGTTAATTAGAGAGTTGTCAATTGTTCTGAGCGTTTGATAATTCCTCCGCCCATCAGCTGTTGCTCTGGCGGCCGTCTCTGCTGCTGATCGTACGTAGTCCCCCTAGGCTGATATTGCCCTCCGCGGCCTGAAGGCGTTCGATGAAACAAGTCAGAACCAGCTTCTCTTGTTCGAGTAGCACCATAGTCGGATGATGACAGCACTTGTACTCGGGGATCTTGGAGGGATCTCCTCCTGCGTTCGTCGTCTATGAGTCTCTGTCTCTGCAGCTCCCTCTGTTTGCTTAGCTCCCTCCCTTTGGCTTGCTCTCTTGCGTGCTGTCGAATGAACTTATCATCAGAGGAGGGAGAAACAGAGCCGTGTCTGTCTATCCTCACCGGCATGTCTACGTCCTCATCAATGTCTCTGTTCTGGAACACCAACTCTCTATTTAAGTTATCAATGCTTCCATTGAGATGATCTGAACTGCGGCGTACTCCAGACTTCCCTCTTCTGCCTCCCTGACGAGTTAGACTGAGATTATCAGCTGATGGGAAAATGAGATTGTCTCTGTCGCTAGCCTCGAATGAATCGCTACTAGTGCTACCAGCGTTGCCGTTAGTGATAATGCCGATATACCTCTCGTTGAAGTTATCCACGTCCAGTGATCCACTTTGCTCAGGAACAGTTTCCAATGTCATAGCGTATCCTTGAGACAGGGGGTTGATATCCTGTTTCCCTTTCCTGCCCACTCCTAATCGTCTGGAGGTAACCCCCGCGTCCATGGGGAGGGCGTCAGGCATCACCATTCCCCCTGAGGTGATATTGAATGGGCTGTCGACGGGAATGCCAGAGCTGCTGCCATGGCTAGAGTTGAGACTGAACATGGAGGACATGGGTGTCACCGGTGGAGGCATACTAGGGAAGAACCCAATGCCCTCACTGCCATTGCCCAGCATATCGTTGGACGCTGGGTAGTTGTCAATTTGAGAGAGTGGGGTTAGTCCGAGTGAGAGGTAGGCTTGGGTTGGATCCTCGCTGAACTGTAGGTCAATCAGTTCATCTTCTTCGTACTCAGCATAGGGACTGGTTCGACTGCTGGCCCCGGTATGGTAGGAGGAGGCAGGCATGTCCGTCCCAGTGGACTCATAGAACGAGTGCTGCACAGAGGAGAGAGAGGGGGATAAGGGTATTACATGCTACTGTTAGGTGATTTACAAGAAGCGTACATGATTATTACATGATTATTATTTTACTACATGATTATTACAAGTATATGTATGGAAATTGGCCAAATAATAGTAGTTGAACTCACCTTTACAGCTTGCTTTGCCATGTGAGGGGGTGGTCTGCCATACTGTGAGTGGTCCTTGATGAGTGGTCGTCCTGAGTGCCCACTCATGATACCATCATCTCCAGTGCCAGAGTGATAGATGTGGTGGTTAGGGATGAGGTCTATACTTGACTCAATCTGACTATAGTGGTTGGCATGGTGAAGGGGAACAATGTCGATGGGGCTCATCTCCTGTACAGAGGGGAGGAGGGTAATTAAGCTAGGTATACAATCAGCCATGCATACACAGGTATAGTAAATACAACCATGCAGTATGCATGCACGGAGGTAGTTGTTGCGAATCTACTAATGACTTACCACATTCTCTTCTTCACCAAACCAGAAGTCAGAGGCCCTGGACGATGGCCTGTGGCCAGTGTTGGGAGCGTAGCGTCTTTTCTTGTTCCTCTTTAGGACGTACCGAATGACGAATACAAGGACTACTGCTAGGAGTAAGAGGATGACAACACCCATGCCACCACCAATAGCGGCAACAGGCACAGGCACATCAGCACTTGGGGTATCTTCTACATCTGAGGGCGTTGTTGTGTCTTGAGTGGTTGGCGGTGTTGTGTCTTGAGTGGTTGGCGGTGTTGTGCCTTGAGTGGGCGATGGTGTTGTGCCTTGAGTGGGCGATGGTGTTGTGTCTTGAGTGGTTGGCGGTGTTGTGTCTTGCGTGGGCGATGGTGTTGTGTCTTGCGTGGGCGATGGTGTTGTGTCTTGCGTGGGCGATGGTGTTGTGTCTTGCGTGGGCGATGGTGTTGTGCCTTGCGTGGGCGGTTGTATTGTGCCTTGAGTAGTCCCAGTGGGTGTCTCCGTGTGTGAGACTATCGGGGTTTCAGTAAGTCCAGGAGTAGTTGTCTGTATTACTGCTTGTGTCGAGCTGCTGGTTGCAGAAGATGTCTCAACTGCAGTAGAGATGACACTGGTTGTTGAAGATTCTGTGGTGGGAGTTGGTACAATATTACTGGTAGTAGTCGCTATTATAACCGTGTCTGTTGAGGTTACTTGTAGCATTTGTGTAGCAGCAGATTCACTTGAAATCATCGTTGAGATTGGGTTAACACTCATCGTAGATGTTGTGCCTGGGTCTGAGATTGTGGAAACAATTGACGACAGAGTTGCACTAGTGGATTGTACACTGGAGGATGATGACATGCTAGACAATATAGTTGTACTTGGGGATGGAGTTACGCTTGAGGATGGAGCTGCGCTTGAGGATGGAGCTGCGCTTGAGGGTGGAGCTGCGCTTGAGGATGGAGCTGCGCTTGAGGATGGAGCTGCGCTTGAGGATGGAGCTGCGCTTGAGGATGGAGCTGCGCTTGAGGGTGGAGCTGCGATTGAGGATGGCGACATGCTTGATGATACAGTTGCACTGGTCAATGCTGGCACACTAAGGGATGGCGACATGCTTGACGAAACAGTTGCACTGGTCAATGCTGGCACACTAGGAGATGGCGACATGCTTGAAGATACTGTTACACTGGTCGATGCTGGCACACTAGGAGATGGCGACATGCTTGACGATACAGTTGCACTGGTCGATGCTGGCACACTAAGGGATGGCGACATGCTTGACGATACAGTTGCACTGGTCGATGCTGGTACACTAGGAGATGGCGACATGCTTGAAGATACAGTTGCACTGGTCGATGCTGGCACACTAAGGGATGGCGACATGCTTGACGATACAGTTGCACTGGTCGATGCTGGTACACTAGGAGATGGCGACATGCTTGAAGATACAGTTGCACTGGTCGATGCTGGCACACTAAGGGATGGCGACATGCTTGAAGATACAGTTGCACTGGTCGATGCTGGCACACTAAGGGATGGCGACATGCTTGAAGATACAGTTGCACTGGTCGATGCTGGCACACTAAGGGATGGCGACATGCTTGAAGATACAGTTGCACTGGTCGATGCTGGCACACTAAGGGATGGCGACATGCTTGAAGATACAGTTGCACTGGTCGATGCTGGTACACTAGGAGATGGCGACATGCTTGAAGATACAGCTGCACTGGTCGATGCTGGTACACTAGGAGATGGCGACATGCTTGAAGATACTGTTGCACTGGTCGATGCTGGTACACTAGGAGATGGCGACATGCTTGAAGATACAGTTGCACTGGTCGATGCTGGTACACTAGGAGATGGCGACATGCTTGACGATACAGTTGCACTGGTCGATGCTGGCACGCTAAGGGATGGCAACATGCTTGAAGATACAGTTGCACTGGTCGATGCTGGTACACTAGGAGATGGCGACATGCTTGACGATACAGTTGCACTGGTCGATGCTGGCACACTAAGGGATGGCGACATGCTTGACGATATTGTTGCACTTGGTGATGGAGTTACGCTTGGTGATGGAGTCACGCTTGGGGATGGAGTCACGCTTGGGGATGGAGTTATGCTTGGTGATGGAGTCACGCTTGGTGATGGTGTAGTCATTGGAGCAGAACAAGACTCATTGACATCAGTGAATGGTATTGTAACAACCACCTCAGCATTAATGCTAGCAACAGTTGACAGTGTGAAGCTACCAATCTCTACCCCGATCTCCACCACCAAAATGAGGGACAAGTTGAAGCTTGTGGTGAAATTCCCTGGAATATATTTGCTGAATGCAGCAGTACCGCTCTCACCACTTGGTTCCAGAACATCAATCACCTCTAATCCACCGTAGTCCTCAGTCTCAGAACTTCCAATGAAGTCATCAAACTCAGACTGGAATCTGCTGTCAGTTGACTTGAACACGAGAGCCAGTCTCACTGTACCATCCAGCGGCACCTCTCCACTTCCCACACGAGTCACACTACCCTCAATCACAAGCTCACACAGATGACTCGTATTCACTGAAGGTGGACGAAAGAAGGGTATGATTGTTAAGTTTGCATTGAAGCTGAAGTCCAGAGCTGTTTTCTCGATAGTATTGAAATCTGAAACATCAACATCTCCCAAGTCCCCAGTGGTGTTCCTGATCATTTGTCCAAGTGGCGTTGAGAATTTGTACACTTCTGCAGCGAGGTACTCGAGCAGCAAGTACTGATCCCTCAGGTCAACACATCCATCGTCGTTTAGATCAAACTTTGAACCTGCTCCGACTGATCGTCTATCTCTTGTAGATAGGGCGGAGCTGACCTTTGCACTACGTCTACGTCTGTTCCCACCTCCTGTTATCCTGAACTGCACTTGACTGGCTGCAAACGATTGGCTGAGTGAAATATCCGTCAGGGACACATTTGCCTCAGACAAGTAGGAGACGTTCACAGACAGATTAACCATTCCTGGCACATCCATCACCTCAAATGTTAGTACTGCTAGCTCTGTTAGACCTTGGGCTCCACTGTTCAGCACTCCTCCAAACTGCACCGTCTTATCGCCCTGGGGCACAAATGACAAGGAACCATTTCGCCAGTTGCTTCCTTGTTCACCACCCATCAATTTCAGAGGGGAGTTGTTAGAAGTAGTACACTCATAATGCAGCTCAAGTCCGTACACCCCCAATCGATTATTAGGAGCATTGAATCGCAGTGGTAGTTTAAGTATAACCCCAGGTTCTAGTGTTGGTATGGGGGGTCCAGTAGTGCTGCCCACATCAAAGCCATTCACCTCTGGCTTCAGATTACTAGCGAATGTTGTGGAATTGCTTACAGTTCCAGCATTTGCAGTCACAGTGAAGTAGGAGTTTCTTAACAGTCTAATGGTTCCCGGGCGTGTTAGCTCAACCGTAGAGTCATCATCAATGGAGAATTGGATAAGATTGTCATAGAGAGGCCTACCATTCTCGAAGGTGTGTGGTAGCAGCGTGCCGTCATCAAGCACAACAGAGCAGTCGAGATAATAGTCATTGTCTTGCAGTCCAGCTGACATGAATATATCATCAATTTCTTGCACCTCGAGAGGCATTGAACCAATTTGCAGTGTTAAATTGTCAGATATAATTGAATCGTTAATAGCATAGCCGTTCAAGCTCACAGCTGAGACCTCATTGGTCAAATTACTCAGAACATTATCCACCAGTTGACCAGCTGTTGCTGTGACTCGTACATGGTCAGTGATCACATGATCAGTGTTGTTATTAAGAAAGCGAAGATATGCACGCACTATCACACTCTGATATACATCACTGTCTCCTATACTGCGAATCTCCGTTACGCTTATGTCGGATGGACCGTATCTCGGATAGGCCCTCAGGAAAAAGTTTGTAGACACAATTTTGATAATCAACGTTTTATTCAGCACTTCACTACCAAGGGTATAGTATACAATTACAGCTGCTGTATCACCAAAGCCACTGCCGTTCACCAGTATTATGTTGTTATCCTGCTTCATCAGCTGTGGCCCTACAGATGTGGTAGCCTCACTAGTGACATCAACACTGACATTATCAGCGTAGATCAGACGGGCTGTAATAGTAGCGGACGTGGGCACACCGAGGACAATAGAGATATCGTCCAATGAGGTTAAAGATGATGAGGAGATAGTGACAACCAGAGAAGGCATTTCGCTGAACGGGGAGAACGTTTTGTTATCATTGAGTGTCAGACTATAACTAGTACAGTTGGTTCCTCCACTAGCCCACACTGAGAGTATATCAAAGCTGTCAACTGGTTGTGGGAATGTATAATTACTAGCGCTGACATTTTCTTGCGGGAGCATGATCCACCAATCAACACCGTCCTCTTCAGTGAGCAGGAGGGTGTGGTTATCACTGAACTGTACCACAGCAGAGAGATACAGTCTCGAGTTCACATACTGGAAATTTTGCTCTAATATCACGGACAATTCATCGTTGGTTCTTGTAACTGCTATACCACTAAAGGCGAACACGTCCAGAAAGGTTGGTACAACCGAAACATTGGACACAAAGATAGTAACAGATCCTGACAATGATGGAACAGAGATGTTGGCATTACCCGGTTGTAATCCTTGCACTAAACCAGTAGTTGAGATAGTAGCTATTACCGTGTCTTCTGGATCTACTTCAAGCCGGGAGGCCAATAAAGACGTTACGCTGATGGAGGTAGTCTCAACAACCCCTGCACTAATGTTTGTCCTTATTGCCAGCTGTGTCCGTTGGTAACTGGTTCCACTGCACACTGAACAAGTTTCTATTACATTCAGCACCTCATCTTGAGCGGTGATAGTGATCTCACGAGACGCTTGCCATACTTTGAGTGGCAGACTCACATTTGCATTGTCAGCATTCAGGATGATGTCTGTCTGTGGAGCACCCCCTGTCTCAGAGCCATTAAAGAAAAAGTGCGAACAATTTGTCACATGAACAATTTCCGAGTTGCTTGAACAGCTATCAATTGAGATGCTATTAAATTCACCGTTTTCAGTGAATTTCAGCATTGTTATTGGGAAGTAGTGAGTGTCTGAAGTGAGGGTGGCAATATTGACTACCTCATTCTCGGTGGTGTATGCAAACAGCTGCATCATTGCAGGTCTTGTACGCAGAGTCAGCTGTCCAACCTTATCGACAATATTGCTTCCATTGACGGCATTAATGAATCGGAACTGTGGAGCAAGGTCCGTTTGATTGGTTAGTTCCAACCGTAGTACCTCACAGCTGACTTGTACATCACTAGTAGGATTCATTATCCTGAGAGAGAACAACTCTTCCTGTGCAAAGTTTGTTGAGCTAGCATTCCCATTGTCGTAGATTCTTAAGCCGGTAATGGACAGTCTTGTTTGGTTGTTCTCATCAAAGAAACTGGCCACCCTACTCCAAATGAATGGTGAGATAGTATCTTTAAACAGAGCACCTTTAACAGTGCAGTCCACGCTGAAGGTTAAGACTCGAGTGTTGAATGTAGCGTAGACTGGAATACTGACTTGTTCCACTGTTCTGATTGGTCGCTGAGGGAGTACCATAAACACATTACTAGTCAACACTTGCTCCAGCCAAGGCATTAGCTGTAAAGTGACAGAACAGCTAGGTACACTCTGTCCACTAACATATACATTAAGAGTGGCTGTTTGCATCTCTTCTGTAAATATGCTGTATAAATCAATCCTAGTCTTGCAGACACCAGATTCATCAGACGAGGAACAGCTGTAGTTAGAATCAGCTGATTCCACACTAAACAGTATCTCCACACCAGTGAAGGTATTGAACACGGAGTCCCTAGCTTGAGCAGCAACCTGTATAACAGGTTCATCAGGCCAAATCAAGTTATTGCTGACGGCACAATCACTGACGGTCATGGGTAGTATTGGTTGCCTCTCACTGAGACTAGCCACACCCACCACACCCCCTAACGAGGCTCTCACTTCCCTCACACCCTCCAGCGAGGACACTAGATTATTGTACGATACAGAATAATTGAGTCCATCCTTGCTCTCAGGTTGTAGGGGATCAACAATAAATCCCGCCACTCCCACGTCCACAGTGATGGGGGCAACTGGGTCCAGTCTCGAGTAGTTCATAGGAGGATAGGGACAGGGGGAGGGGCTTGGAGTGGGTGTTGCAACGACACTGGTGGATGGTTGGATGGTTGAAGTTGGAATTATATTGCTCGTCACATTCATTTGAATGGAGGTTGCATTGCCTGTCAAAGAAGGTGTCATGGAGATGATTACTGATGATGCATTGAGTTGTGTGGAGGTCAGTAACATAGTGGTATTGATAAGTGTAATGCTCCTCACTACTGTTGCATTGGGTGTGGGCGTGGGCGTGGGTGTCAGAGCAGTAGTATTAGTGGCTGCTGCTGTTGAACTGGCGAAAGCAGAGGGGGACGGAGTCACTGATAAGGAAACAGAGCTAGCGACTGAACTTATGACTGGAGTCTCACTGAGGACAGGACTCATCCCAGAACCAGAACCAAACATATCATCTGGCGTAGGGGTTGGAGTTGCCGATAAAATGGTTGAAGTTAAACTTGTAGCAGAGGGGGTGATTATACTCTCAATAGATGATGTCAATAGCATTGTGGATGATGTATTTCCAGCGACCATTGTCCCTGAGATAGCAACTTGTGTTGAGGATACATTTTCTAGCAGTACAGAGCTAGTAGCAGTTGGAGTTGCCGATAAAATTGCAGAAGTTAAACTTGTAGCAGAGGGGGTGATTAGTATACTCTCAATAGATGACGTCAACAGCATTGTGGATGATGTATTTCCAGCTACCACTGTCCTTGAGATAGCAGCTTGTGTTGAGGATACATTTACTAGCAGTACAGAGCTAGTAGCAATTGGAGTTGCCGATAAAATTGCAGAAGTTAAACTTGTAGCAGAGGGGGTGATTAGTATACTCTCAGTAGATGACGTCAACAGCATTGTGGATGATGTATTTCCAGCAACCATTGTCGTTGAGATAGCAGCTTGTGTTGAGGATACATTTTCTAGCAGTACAGAGCTAGTAGCAGTTGGAGTGATCCGTACGGTGGAAGTTGAAACTGATGGTGTAATAATCAAGCTTTCAATGGAGGATGTTGCAACTGGAGTCTCGCTGAAGATAGGACTAATTCCAGAACCAGAACCTTCATCTGGCGTAGGGGTTGGAGTTGCCGATAAAAATGTTGCAGTTAAACTTGTAGCAGAGGGAGTGATTAATATATTCTCAATAGATGACGTCAACAGCATTGTGGATGATGTATTTCCAGCGACCATTGTCCTTGAGATAGCAGCTTGTGTTGAGGATACATTTTCTAGCAGTACAGAGCTAGTAGCAATTGGAGTTGCCGATAAAATTGCAGAAGTTAAACTTGTAGCAGAGGGGGTGATTAATATACTCTCAATAGATGACGTCAACAGCATTGTGGATGATGTATTTCCAGCTACCACTGTCCTTGAGATAGCAGCTTGTGTTGAGGATACATTTACTAGCAGTACAGAGCTAGTAGCAATTGGAGTTGCCGATAAAATTGCAGAAGTTAAACTTGTAGCAGAGGGGGTGATTAATATACTCTCAATAGATGACGTCAACAGCATTGTGGATGATGTATTTCCAGCTACCACTGTCCTTGAGATAGCAGCTTGTGTTGAGGATACATTTACTAGCAGTACAGAGCTAGTAGCAATTGGAGTTGCCGATAAAATTGCAGAAGTTAAACTTGTAGCAGAGGGGGTGATTAATATACTCTCAATAGATGACGTCAACAGCATTGTGGATGATGTATTTCCAGCTACCACTGTCCTTGAGATAGCATCTTGTGTTGAGGATACATTTACTATCAGTACAGAGCTAGTAGCAATTGGAGTGATCCGTACGGTGGAAGTTGAAACCATTGATGGTGTGATAATCAAGCTTTCAATGGAAGATGTTGCAACGGGAGTCTCACTAAAAATAGGACTAATCTCAAAACCAGAACCTTCATCTGGCGTAGGGGTTGGAGTTGCCGATAAAAATGTAGAAGTTAAACTTGTAGCAGAGGGGGTGATTAATATACTCTCAATAGATGACGTCAACAGCATTGTGGATGAATTTCCAGCGACCATTGTCCTTGAGATAGCTGCTTGTGTTGAGGATACATTTTTTAGCAGTACAGAGCTAGTAGCAATTGGAGTTGCCGATAAAAATGTGGAAGTTAAACTTGTAGCAGAGGGGGTGATTAAAATACTCTCAATAGATGACGTCAACAGCATTGTGGATGAATTTCCAGCGACCATTGTCCTTGAAATAGCTGCTTGTGTTGAGGATACATTTTCTAGCAGTACAGAGCTAGTAGCAATTGGAGTTGCCGATAAAAATGTGGAAGTTAAACTTGTAGCAGAGGGGATGATTAAAATACTCTCAATAGATGACGTCAACAGCATTGTGGATGAATTTCCAGCGACCATTGTCCTTGAGATAGCTGCTTGTGTTGAGGATACATTTTCTAGCAGTACAGAGCTAGTAGCAATTGGAGTTGCCGATAAAAATGTGGAAGTTAAACTTGTAGCAGAGGGGATGATTAAAATACTCTCAATAGATGACGTCAACAGCATTGTGGATGAATTTCCAGCGACCATTGTCCTTGAGATAGCTGCTTGTGTTGAGGATACATTTTCTAGCAGTACAGAGCTAGTAGCAATTGGAGTTACCGATAAAAATGTGGAAGTTAAACTTGTAGCAGAGGGGGTGATTAAAATACTCTCAATAGATGACGTCAACAGCATTGTGGATGAATTTCCAGCTACCATTGTCGTTGAGATAGCAGCTTGTGTTGAGGATACATTTACTATCAGTACAGAGCTAGTAGCAATTGGAGTTGCCGATAAAAATGTGGAAGTTAAACTTGTAGCAGAGGGGGTGATTAAAATACTCTCAGTAGATGATGTCAACAGCATTGTGGATGATGTATTTCCAGCTACCATTGTCCTTGAAATAGCTGCTTGTGTTGAGGATAAATTTTCTAGCAGTACAGAGCTAGTAGCAATTGGAGTTGCCGATAAAAATGTGGAAGTTAAACTTATAGCAGAGGGGGTGATTAATATACTCTCAATAGATGACGTCAACAGCATTGTGGATGAATTTCCAGCGACCATTGTCCTTGAGATAGCAGCTTGTGTTGAGGATACATTTTCTAGCAGTACAGAGCTAGTAGCAGTTGGAGTTACTGATAAAATGTTAGAAGTTAAACTTGTAGCAGAGGGAGTGATTAATATACTCTCAATAGATGACGTCAACAGCATTGTGGATGAATTTTCAGCGACCATTGTCCTTGAGATGGCTGCTTGAGTTGAGGATACATTTTCTAGCAGTACAGAGCTAGTAGCAGTTGGAGTTGCCAATAATAATGTAGAAGTTAAACTTGTAGCAGAGGGAGTGATTAATATACTCTCAATAGATGACGTCAACAGCATTGTGGATGAATTTCCAGCTACCATTGTCGTTGAGATAGCAGCTTGTGTTGAGGATACATTTTCTAGTAGTACAGAGCTAGTAGCAATTGGAGTTACCGATAAAATGTTAGAAGTTAAACTTGTAGCAGAGGGGGTGATTAAAATACTCTCAATAGATGACGTCAACAGCATTGTTGATGATGTATTTCCAGCGACCATTGTCCTTGAGATAGCAGCTTGTGTTGAGGATACATTTTCCAGCAGTACAGAGCTAGTAGCAATTGGAGTTGGCGATAAAATGTTAGAAGTTAAACTTGTAGCAGAGGGGGTGATTAATATACTCTCAATAGATGACGTCAACAGCATTGTGGATGATGTATTTCCAGCTACCATTGTCGTTGAGATAGCAGCTTGTGTTGAGGATACATTTTCTAGCAGTACAGAGCTAGTAGCAGTTGGAGTTGCCGATAAAATGTTAGAAGTTAAACTTGTAGCAGAGGGGGTGATTAAAATACTCTCAATAGATGACGTCAACAGCATTGTGGATGATGTATTTCCAGCTACCATTGTCGTTGAGATAGCAGCTTGTGTTGAGGATACATTTTCTAGCAGTACAGAGCTAGTAGCAGTTGGAGTTGCCGATAAAATGTTAGAAGTTAAACTTGTAGCAGAGGAGGTGATTAAAATACTCTCAATAGATGACGTCAACAGCATTGTGGATGATGTATTTCCAGCTACCATTGTCGTTGAGATAGCTGCTTGTGTTGAGGATACATTTTCTAGCAGTACAGAGCTAGTACCAGTTGGAGTTGCCAATAAAATGCTAGAAGTTAAACTTGTAGCGGAGGGGGTGATTAAAATACTCTCAATAGATGACGTCAACAGCATTGTGGATGATGTATTTCCAGCTACCATTGTCGTTGAGATAGCAGCTTGTGTTGAGGATACATTTTCTAGCAGTACAGAGCTAGTACCAGTTGGAGTTGCCGATAAAAATGTAGAAGTTAAACTTGTAGCAGAGGGGGTGATTAGTATACTCTCAATAGATGACGTCAACAGCATTGTGGATGATGTATTTCCAGCTACCATTGTCGTTGAGATAGCTGCTTGTGTTGAGGATACATTTTCTAGTAGTACAGAGCTAGTAGCAATTGGAGTTACCGATAAAAATGTAGAAGTTAAACTTGTAGCAGAGGGGGTGATTAAAATACTCTCAATAGATGACGTCAACAGCATTGTTGATGATATATTTCCAGTGACCATTGTCCTTGAGATAGCTGCTTGTGTTGAGGATACATTTTCTAGCAGTACAGAGCTAGTAGCAATTGGAGTTGCCGCTAAAAATGTAGAAGTTAAACTTGTAGCAGAGGAGGTGATTAAAATACTCTCAGTAGATGACGTCAACAGCATTGTGGATGAATTTCCAGCGACCATTGTCCTTGAGATGGCTGCTTGTGTTGAGGATACATTTTCTAGCAGTACAGAGCTAGTAGCAGTTGGAGTTGCCAATAAAAATGTAGAAGTTAAACTTGTAGCAGAGGGGGTGATTAAAATACTCTCAATAGATGACGTCAACAGCATTGTGGATGATGTATTTCCAGCTACCATTGTCGTTGAGATAGCAGCTTGTGTTGAGGATACATTTTCTAGCAGTACAGAGCTAGTAGCAGTTGGAGTTGCCGATAAAATGTTAGAAGTTAAACTTGTAGCAGAGGGGGTGATTAAAATACTCTCAATAGATGACGTCAACAGCATTGTGGATGATGTATTTCCAGCTACCATTGTCGTTGAGATAGCAGCTTGTGTTGAGGATACATTTTCTAGCAGTACAGAGCTAGTACCAGTTGGAGTTGCCGATAAAAATGTAGAAGTTAAACTTGTAGCAGAGGGGGTGATTAAAATACTCTCAGTAGATGATGTCAACAGCATTGTGGATGATGTATTTCCAGCTACCATTGTCGTTGAGATAGCAGCTTGTGTTGAGGATACATTTTCTAGCAGTACGGAGCTAGTAGCAGTAGGAGTGATCCGTACGGTGGAAGTTGAAACTGATGATGTAATAATCAAGCTTTCAATGGAGGACGTTGCAACTTGAATCTCACTGAAGAGGGGAGTAATCCCAAAACCAGAACCATCATCTGGCGTATGTCTTGCCGACCGGGCTGTGGTTATTGGCTCAGTACAAGGTTCATCACAGTCAGCTCTTAAGTCAAGACAAAACTGTTCACACACTCGAAAATCTTGGATACTAAACATAATAGCTCTCTCTTGGAAATCGGTCATTGTCAGTCGTACTTGACTTGCACGATAGTATGTCTCTAAGGGAATATCGGAATCACCCGGTAGAGGCCGAGAATTGTCATCAGTGCCAGTAAGCTGTGCATGGGATAATAGAGTAATCAAAATAACAACTAATGGTATCTACTGCAATAATAATTATGGAAAATACACACTTACATAGAACTCCAGTTGCTGTGCCCCTGGGCTGTACTGTAAGCAGGTGATGTCATAAGGTGTTGAGAGTCTGGGGGAGAAAGGAAACAATGTCATCATGTGATTATCTCGAGGTGAAATTTGATGCTATACACAGTGCGAACATTTCTAGCATGCCTATATAGGCACTAGGGAATATCCAGCTGTATTATTGACAGTGTAATGCACAGTATCAGTTTGGCCTTTGATAATTAGGAGAATCACAAAACAGATGTGTGCTGGCTACGGACGAGTGCATTAGTCCACTTACGGTTGATTGGGTGATATCCCAAAGGCACTCGAGCAGTTGAGAGCAAAGTGCTGCAATGATATCCACGCATTACTGCTAGTCTGAAAGAACTCCAGTGTGGCACGAGTGGGGAGTTCTGAGGTGAAGGAAATGAACATTTTGGAGAGGGGGGTGGGGTTGGTAAAACCAAGTGTTGTCATGACAGGGGTAGCTCCCGGGTCGGACGACCAAATTGTATCATCGGAATCGTCAGCCAGGAAATCCGACACTGCAGCTGAGAGTTGGAACCTGTGTGCATGCATGGCCATGGGAATTAAACGATAAATGTTTTCCAGGTGTGATATTCATGGTCTATCGTCACAGATAATTGGGCAGCAAATATGTATGTAGCCACTGCAACATTCCTTGCAACACACACTTTAGTACTATGTGGTCAAATACACCAGACCTTGAACTAATGAGCCGTAAAGGGTTGAACACAAATACTTGTACATATATGTAGTTTTCCGTTGGTGTGGTAATAACATTGAGGTATCGACCAACCAGCTAGTACATTCATGACTATACAGCAGGCACCACGGTTATGGTGCCAATGACTCGTGAATAAACTTATATGTACATTAAATAAGGCTTGATATGAACAACACCTAATAGTCCATGAACCTGATATTGCCACTAGAAGCATCTCATGCACTAGGTCGATCAGCTGAAGTGCCTAACATCTTAATTAAGCTGCTCATTTATTGAATGCAATAGACACAGCAACTGAACACTGTATAAGGCTACCCTACACGAGTGTGTGACTTCCCTCTCCCACTATTATTGTAATTTGATCACTAATTATTTACACAAGGATGTGTATTAAATTAATCACCTGTCAATTGTGTCAGTTGTGTTAGTCTCGTTTACACAAGTGTCCATCAATGAGATCTCTGAGCCAGAGGGGCAAAGGCATTGCGGTAAAAATGGTTCATCTCTTGGTACAATGATTTGGTCTCCATCCATGGCCAGTGGCGGAGTATATATACGGAAATCTTGAATCAAACCAGTGAAGTTGTTTCCAACTGTAACAGAGTCCACAGACGTGCTGCTCGGGAAACCAACAGAGGTTAGTATAGTTGCTTCAGTGTCTATATGAACTGTAGCATTGGTAGCTGGCTTGAATGTGATGTGAACGGCCTTCCACACATCACTTGATTCTCCATTCATCAAAACTATCATACCATTGAAAAGTAGATCCCCACTGTTATCATAGCCAAGGATAATTGAGCTTTCTCCAAGTACAACTTCAAACAACGTCCTATAGAGCAATTATTAATCAAATTTCACTGTGTATATATACAACCATGCATGCACTTACCCTGATTGGGACAATTCTTTATAGAACAGAGTTATAGTGTAGCCGTCACCGAGCTCTTGGGATGAGGGGTAAGAATCACTGGGGACGGAGTAGCTCTGACCACGGAATGAGATGGAGGGAGTTTCTCTGTTGGGGTGAGATTCACTGGAAAACATTAGCATCTGTGGGAAGGTAATAATAATATCTGCAGTGATTTAATTATCCCTAATATCTTACAGATGTGATAGAAATACCTTAAAGGTACTCCTACCTTAGTCTACACAAACAAACCGCTTAAGTATGTTATGTCAGCTATAAGCATTGCACATGCAGCCCCTGGACACACTGATACAACGATGACTATGTGTGTTTGTGTGCTACAGAGTTTTGTTAGCTTGTTATCAGTGACTGACAGCATTCTCACCATGTTCCTATAATAATACTCAGTAATCAATACGGGCCGGGCAAAGTGAATAATGCTCTAGTGTAATTAGATCTAGATACCAACTAGTGTCAGGACTAATGGGTAGATGGTACATGTTTCCACAACTAAATATCTACACTCAGAGTTTAATGAACTCTGTTGCTATACTATTTTAGATTTAGCTAGTGAGATTCATAATGTCACTCACCATTGCTGATGGGTTGCATTGCTGAGGTAGCAATGACTCAAACTGATTGCTAGTACACACATCGGGACAAGACTGGCAGGTGGAGTCTGCATACGTACAACTAACGGGACTGGTCAACATCACTGCTTGAATATTCGACACACACAGACAGAGAACAATCAAAATAACACTCCATTTGGACCTAGCCTTAGTTCTTAGGTATTTGTTATGCAGAGGTGCATGATAACATCTAGTGGTACAGTATTCCATTGTTGCTGTAGCTGTGCAGTTGAATAGCTTGCAGTCACTTGATTAGCAGAACAACAATCTTTGCCTGGTCTCAATTCTTAGCATCTCTCAAAGCACTTCAGTGAACACAGTAAACACAATAGAGTATACTCTAGTCTTGCAAGCAGTTGGGCTTCTGTAACCCTCTCTTTGAGTCAAAGGTAGCTATTATGGGGGAGTGGCTGCTCAATGCAATGATATATGGGGGAGGGGCTGCATACTTAAAGTCTATGATGTCATGTAATTATCACATCCGCAATAACAGGAAGTCACATGGCTGGGGGGCGTGTTGGCTCAAGTCTTTGTTTGGAGCTGCACAGCACATCTCTGGGAGCTGCATTCTTCTCCTGTCTCCTGGAAATCTGCACAAGATGGGAGCTGCTAGCAGTGTGCCAGTCTCCCCCCAGACCTCGGTATCGTTCTCGCTAAACGGCCATGCAGTCATGGTGGATAACCCCAGTCCCAGCCTCACGCTCAACCAATGGCTACGCTCTCAGCCCGGCCTCACTGGTACTAAGAGGATGTGTGCAGAGGGAGGCTGTGGAGCCTGTGTCGTGACAGCTACCATGCCAGACCTTGTTACTAGTAGCATCAAGACTGTCGCCATTAACTCTGTAAATCCCAGTAGCTAGCGTTGCATTCACAGTCGTTGCATTCACAGATAAACTAGCGTTGCATTCAACTAGCATTGCATGAATCACTGCTACTCCCTCGATTCCCCTGTGCAGTGTCTGTGTCCATTGTACTCTGTTGATGGGTGGAATATAACAACAGTGGAGGGCATTGGAGAGTAAGGAAGTCTTACATCATTCAGTGTGTACTTGACTCTTGTATTCCACAGCTCCAAGCAAGGGTTCCATCCCATCCAGTCCAAGGTGGCTGAACTGAATGCCACTCAGTGTGGATACTGCACTCCTGGCTTTGTCATGTCCATGTACAGGTGAGAGTACCCAGCGTTAAATGAAGCATCTTGAACGGCCATAACGTTTAATAGTTCCGTTGGTCCAATAACATTAATTTTATGATTTTCTGAAATCTTGGAGAGTGGTATTTCTGATGACAAATCTCAAAATTAATTTGGACCGCCAGAACTCTAGTTTATTAGAGCCAACTCTACTCTAGATCTCAAAATACAGGGACCCAGCGTTTACTTGTCTTTGGTGTGGGTAATTTAGTGATATTCTTGCACTCTTAAATTAAGGTCCCCTCTGCTGCAGTTTGCTCAAGGCCAACCCCAAGCCAACCAAACAAGAGATAGAGGATAACTTTGATGGCAACCTGTGCCGCTGTACTGGCTATCGTCCCATCCTGGACGCCATGAAGTCCTTCGCTGCAGAGGGAGCCACAGATGATGGCTTTGAGTGTCTGGATATTGAGGTAAGTAGCCATGTGCAGTGGGTCAATTACAGTAGGATAGCAGTAGAATAGCAGTAAGAATAGAATAGTAGACGAATTGCAATGGAATGAAGTAGAGGGTAGGAGACCTTTCTGTAGCTACAGAATACATTGTTCATCCATGCATGCAAGCTCAAGTTATGTGCAGTGTACAGATGTGTGGAAGTGCCTCATAACAGCTAGTGCATTGTCGCAGGAGCTTTCTGGAGGGGGTTGCTGTAAGGGAAGGAGCTGTGGGGGGTTGAGGAGTGGGGGGGCACAATGGTATCGGCCTCTCTCACTCACTGAGCTAGCCAGTGTCTTCAGTGAGGCCACTCAGAGCAACAAGACCGTCAAGTTAGTGTGTGGAGATACTGGAAGAGGTGAGCGGTGGTAATAGCATTCATAGGTACCCAATAATAATCACATGGTTAGCATTGTGTGTTCACTAAACAACATTAATTACCTGCATGTACGCACAGGTGTTTTCAAGGGTTCTGAGCATTTTGATGTGTACATTGACGTCAAGGCTATTCCTGAGCTGTACCAAGTAGAGGTAAGCCTTGGCCCACCAATTAACCACACCTCATGGCCACACCTACTCAGGTGACTGCCGAGAGGATGCGTGTGGGCGGTGCAGTGTCACTATCGGCACTAATAGCACAGTTAATGTCCCACCAAACGCCCACCTTCCAATCACTGGCCAAACATCTCCTCAAGATTGCCAATGTGCCGGTCAGGAACGTTGGGTCTTGGGCTGGGAATCTTATGCTCACACGTAACCATGACAACTTCCCCTCTGATGTCTTCACTGTAATGGCTGCCGCTGGAGCGACTTTGGCTGTTGGTGAGTGGGCGGTGTTGTCTTGGCAACGCTAACGTACTCCCTATTGTAGGTTTCTCCACAGCTAGTTACACCACCATCGATCTGTGGGCCTTCTTGAAGCAGGACATGAGTAATGAGGTGACCAACCCACAGTGTGTGGGTGTGTGTGTGGGGTGTGTGTGTGTGGGTATGGGTGTGGGTGTGTGGGTGTGTAGTGATGCCACTGTTTACTGCAGCCACAATAATTATTGCTTGTGAAAGAATGTGCCATTGCATAATATTAGCTAACCCAATATTGCCGTCCGTGTGTGGTGTGCAGATGATACTGTTCATGGATATTCCAGTTGGTGGATCTGACAGTTTCTTCAGGAGCTACAAGATCATGCCCAGAGCAGAGGTACCTATCTCCCCTCCCAGTGTACAGCACGCTCACTCATCATCACTTACACCCACTCCACCCCCACACTATTAGAATGCTCATGCCTATGTGAATGCTGCGTTCTCAGCACAAGTGGACTCTGCTAATAACTTCACTGTCAAAGCTCCTCCAAGACTTGTGTTTGGAGGTATTGGAACTCACTCGGTAAGCTATATCACCCCTCTCTCCCGTGCTAATGGTGTGTGTGTGTGTGTGTGTAGGTGGAGGGAACCTCAACGGCTGCTTTCCTCAATGGCAAGAGCTTAGTGGACCCCAACACACTCAAAGGTATATCATCGCCCACCACCTCTCAACATGTCAGCTACTATGTGTGTGTGTAGGTGCTCTTGAGGCTCTGAGCCAGGACCTAGTCCCTACCCCACACCCGGCGGCTGCCTCTGCTGACTACCGGAAGAACCTAGCTCTCGGATTATTCTACAAGGTAAGCCACTTGGCCACACTCACCTCCCTATAACCACACCCTCTATAGTTCTACCTTGAGGTGATCCCTGGACACTTGTCTCCAGTAGTAGCCTCTGCAGCTGTCCCGTATGTCCGCCCGATATCGTCAGGGCAACAGAGCTATTCGACGGACCCCACTGAGTACCCCATCACTCAACCCATGCCCAAGCTCACGGCTGCTCTTCAGGTACGCCCCCCCCCTTGTGTGGGTGTGGTTTATCCATGTGAGGGTGTGGCTTATCCATGTGTGATTACAGGCGTCAGGTGAAGCCCAGTACACCTCGGACATTCCTGCTCTACCCAACCAGCTGGGAGCAGCCTTCATCCTCACCACTCAGGTAAGTCCGAGCTGTCATTAAGGGTGGAGTACAGCATATATAGTTGGTGGTATGGGAGGACATAGGGGAGTAGGTAGGTATTATATATAGTGCCCAAATGGTTGACTTATGAAATAATTTGCCAAAAATTGGCACGGTTGTCAGTATAGAGTGGTGTGGTGTGTGTACTATATAGTGTGTCTAGATGTGTGTTCATTATCTGATTGCCCCCCCCTCCCTCCCTCTCTCTCTCTCTCTCTCCCTCTCTCTCTCTCTCCCTCTCTCTCTCTCTCCCGCTCTCTCTCTCTCCCTCTCTCTCTCTCTCCCTCTCTCTCTCTCTCCCTCTCTCTCTCTCTCTCTCTCTCTCTCTCTCTCTCTCTCTCTCTCTCTCTCTCTCTCTCTCTCTCGATAGGCTAATGCCACAGTGACTGCCATTGAGAGCAGCACAGCAGCCACCATGCCAGGGTTTGTGCAGGTACTAACGGCTAAGGATATTCCAGGAAAGAACAGTTTTGTCCCCCCCAGCTCCATCATGACAGAAGAAGTGAGTGGGTCTCCCCTATACTAGTACACTCTTTGCATGTTACTCCCTGGTTGCAGTTATTCCTTGATCTGAATGAAGTGTCACAGTACGCTGGCCAGGCTGTGGGGATGGTCCTAGCTGGTAAGCCACACCCCCTTCCTACCCCCACCTCTCAGCCCACCCCCCACAGACACTCAGGAACAAGCGGATGAGATTGCATCAACAGTGACACTCCAGTACAAGAGTCAAGGAAAGCCCATACTCCACTTGGAGGACGCTATTCGCAGCAATTCCTTCTTCACTAACCCTCCAAAGGGAACCACCACTGTCGGAGACCCCACTAGTAAGTGTGTGTGTGTGTGTGTGTGTGTGTGTGTGTGTGTGTGTGTGTGTGTGGGGGGGGGGTTTGTCGCATTGCAACCATTGAGCAGTTACAGCTGGATTGCTGCATACACACAGTCAGCTTTACCAACTGTCATGTGCACAGGTGCCATTCAGAGCTCAGATCATGTGATAACTGGACAGATCTCTTGTGGTAGTCAATACCACTTCACTATGGAGACCCAGACGGCTGTAGTGGTTCCCCAGGAGGAGGGCTACTCTGTGTTTAGTGCAACACAGTGGACCGATAACGTGCAGAGTGCAGTGGCGGGTGTGCTAGGAGTGGGGGCAAGCTCTGTGGACGTCTCCGTCAAGAGAGTGGGAGGAGCTTACGGGTCAAAGATTACACGAGCCAATATGATTGCAGCTGGCTGTGCAGTGGGTGCTCATGCATCACGAAGGTGGGTTAGCATTGCGAACAGGTTGATTAAGTAACTAATAACAATCCTAATTTCAAAGCATTCTCTGTAGTCCTATCATCAGACGTTGTGTGTTCTCTGCAGGCCAGTGGGTATGCACCTGGACCTGGACACTAACATGAGGCTATTGGGCAAGAGGTTCCCTTACCTAGCAACCTACCAGGTGAGACCTGCCATGGCCGTCTATCTGTCTACTAGAGCTTGAAACATTGCCTCCACTATAGATTGGGTTCAGCAAGGATGGAATGCTGAATGGTATCAAAGTGACAGTGTTCACTGATTGTGGTTGGAACCCTAATGATCATGCTCTCCCTGTTGTGACCTTCCATATTGACAATGGTGAGTATCGTGCATACTAACAGCTGCTCTGGTTTAAGTGTCCCTCACAGCCTACCATTGCCCCAACTGGGAGATCATCACTATAGCTTGCAAGACCAATACTCCTGCAAACACATCGTGTAGATCACCAGGTAAGTACTAACAAAGCTTGTGCGTGTATCCATTGTTCTCTCTTAAGGTACTCTGCCTGGTATCTTTATCATGGAGAGTATGATTGATCATGTGGCCCGCTCCCAAGGGTTGGATGTGGAGACAGTCAAGAGGGCCAATCTCTACACTCAGGGACAAGTGACACCACTGGGAATGAGTCTCAAGTACTGCACCATCTCATCTCTCTGGGACCGTAAGTGGTCCTATAGCTAGGTGACATACATCCTGTGAGGCTATTCAACTACCCCCCGCTTATAATCAATGGTTCAGACACTCTTTCAGTCGCCATAACTTGAGTTCCGTGGGTCCGATTTTAACAATTTTCTGAAAGCCTAGAAGGAGACCTTTAAAATGGTACTATCAAAGTTCATATTTGAGAGATGACAGAATTTGCCAATTTCAGCCCAATACCATGGATTATATAGCCCATGGTTCAAAGGCGAAAAAATCAAATGGTTCAAAGGCAAAAAATGACAAATTATGATCCCAACCAAAATTGAGATTTATATACATCATTTGAAACGTCTCTTTCTAAGCTTTCAGAAAATCAGAAAATTGTTGATATTGGATCAAGTTATGGCTGTTAAAAAAGTGTTGGGATGATATCCATCTCCACTTGCATGTACAGAGCTCTACAAGAGTGCTGATGTTGACAACAGAAAGACACAAGTGGTTGCTTACAACAAGGTGGGTTTCTGACAACTTGTCCCTATGAACTCCTAATAATACTATTGTTACATGTACAGGCCAATCGCTGGCGTAAGCGTGGGCTGACGATGATGCCTCTGAGGTTTGGTATATCGTGGAACGGTGCACCATACACAGTCCTGGTGAGTATCTACGCTAGTGATGGCACAGTGGCCATAGTTCACGGTGGAGTGGAGATGGGACAGGGAATCAACACTAAAGTGAGGCAATCACCATTTCTGTAGAGCTATAGTGACAATGCTCCTACAGGTAGCTCAAGTGGCGGCTAAGATGTTAGGAGTACCCATTGGCTTTGTGAAGATCAAGACCTCCAACTCCCTCACCAACCCGAATGGCATGGCCACTGGAGGCAGTATTGGAAGTGAACTAAACTGTCTGGTGAGTGATTGAGTGTACATACTTTTATCATCCGGACATTGTAATTGAATGATGCATTCAATAGCTCTCAGAATTACGTTTCCAATGGTGTGTTTAGAGTTTTGTGATCAGTTGAAATCCAACAATTGGAAAGGCTAGATTTCATTGAGCGTAATTTATTATTCGTACATCTTGTGTTGGATAGGGTACCAAAAATGCGTGTGGTGTTCTCAATGGTAGGATTCAGCCGATACGCTCCAAGAACCCTGACCTCTCGTGGCCCGATCTTGTTCAGAAGTGCTACGCCGAGGGCATCGATTTATCAGCAAAATTCTTGTAAATGTTGTCTCACTCATAACTCTATCTTTATAGCCTCCTCTTCTCAATGATTGCAGTGTGTACGAGAATACAGAGAGTGTGTATGTGTACAATACCTGGGGAGCGGCAGTGTCCGAGGTGGAGGTGGATGTGCTGACGGGGCAGACACAGATCCTGAGAGTGGATATACTCTATGATTGTGGAGAGAGCATTAATCCAGAGATAGATATTGGACAAGTGGAGGGGGCCTTTGTGATGGGCCTGGGTTACTGGCTCACTGAGAAGGTGGAGTGGGATGACACCTCTGGTCAGCTTCTCACTCACAACACATGGGTAAGCCCTAGCCACATGCATTATATATTTTGGTTTTGAATTTGCAACAAACACATCGCTACCTTCAATGCATGCAGGGCCCACACTATTCTCTATCTATCTGTAGGAGTACAAACCACCCTCCTCCAAAGATATTCCTATTGACTTTCGAGTGGAGCTCCTCAAGAATGCCCCAAATCCTGTTGGCATCCTCAGCTCTAAAGGTGCGTGGGTGTGTGTGTGTGTGTGACTGCATGGTGTGACATGTGTGCATGTATCATGCAGCCTCTGGAGAACCCCCTCTGTGTATGAGCTGCTCCTTGCTGTTTGCTGTCAAGAGAGCTATTGAGAGTGCCAGAGAGGATGCTGGTAACAATGACGTATTCCCTCTAGGTGATTGATTGCTTGTATGAGATGTGTTAGTTATGAGTGTGTTTCTGCAGTGGGGCCAGCTACAGTGGACGCTATTCAGACGGCCTGTCTGGTCAACTCAAGCCAGTTCACTCTCTAAACTATTAGACTGCTGCCTTTATTGTGTGGAACCAATTATTTTTATAACATGTGTTTCTCTTGTATTGATAAGGTGTACTAATTAACAAAAAATTACTGTACATGTAGTTAGTACATGTGTACATGTACTAACTACTCTTAAGTCGCGGCGACTATTGAAGCGGCTTCATTGAATGAAGGAGGACTGTTCCAATTAAACAAAAACCTGTACGGCCCGGTTGAAAAATTGAAAAGGAACAAAGGGACGTCGCATTTTTATCCAGCCGGCCGTGCTGCAAGCTTTAATTGTCATGTTGCGTGTGTCTGTTCTAGACGACTAATTGGTGCCTGTGAGAGAGATGACTACAACTGTGGAGCCGCTGGACGTCAAGAAGTGGCATACAAGGTAGCATCTAGTCTCGCAAGGGGCGTGGCTTGCGAGACTAATCCCCACCACTACGTATATAATTTATACTGTCCTGCTATATACTTCTCTCCTTTTCAGTGCCTTCTATCGTGAGGCTGTTGACAGTGTCGTCTTATACAACTCTCAGTTGGTCCGAGATGCCAAGACAAGGCTGCCCTATGTAGACGCTCAGACTGGGATAGCTCAGAGCCGCTCTCATCTATTACACAGTCGGCTGAATCGTAAACGAGGGTTGCTTCCCGGGCAAGTGTTCTCTTACCCTCAGCGGAGGTGGCGTAGGGAGACACGACCTGTGCCTCCTGTGAAGAGAGGTATGTCAGTACTTTAGCGATTAGTACTCGTTTGCATTTTATCTGTTGAGATATACTGTACCCCCCCCCCACAGAGCTCCCCCAGGGTGCGGAGGTGCTGACCAATGGTGGAGGAGCGTTGGCAGGAGGTGGTCTCATTCAGACGCTGGAAGGGGGTGTGGTCACTAAGAGGAGCTCTAGGATTGCCGGCATGAGTCGACCAGCTGGAATCAGCGAAGGAGGTAATTTATAAACCTCCAGAAATGTGTTTGACTAACTTATTGATGCGTGTGTACTGCTCTGACTCTCCCTTCCTCTGGTAGGGCTGGTGGTTCCTGTGGTGGGTGGCCTGCGTAGTGGTGGGAGCAGTGTGGTGGGGGGAATAGTGAGGGAGGTCTCCATAGGGAGTGAGGTGATAGAGGAAGAGGAATCACCTGACTTGGATGCTGATTACCTGGACGACTATGACTCTGATTTAGAGGAGAGGAGATCGAGTCGTCGTAAGAGGCGCCCCCCTGCTCGTACCCGAACCCTCCCGGCAGTAGTGACCCCCAGAGCCACTCGAGGGGTTGACAGTGGAGACAAGCCTTTCCTCTGTTCAAGTAAGTGAGACATATCTTTGAACGGAGCATACATTGATTGTAATAAAATTTGATTCCAAAGACTTCTATTTTCTAATCCCTGTACAGTTTGTAATCGCCGCTACAAGACGTCTGCCTCCCTCAAGGCCCACTGCACACAGTACCATGCTGGAGAGACTGCCCCTCCCCCTGTACTGGCTCCTCCCCCCATCCCTATGACACGTCTGCCCACCCCCCCTGAGCCAACTGGCCCCTCTGTACCTCCAGAATCCCGTCTGGCGGTACCCCTTCCCCCACCCCCCAATCTACGAGGGAAAGAGAATGCTAAACCAAATCCTTACTGTGATTTTTGTCTGGGAGACAGTGGCAAGAACAACAAGACACTCACCAATGAAAGCATGGTCTCTTGTGCTAACTGTGGCAGATCAGGTATATAAGCTGTTGTGTACACGGTGTTCTTGTTAGCTTAGTATTCCTTTGTTATACTGACCTAGCGTGTGTCTTATCCTCTGGCCCCTCCCCTCCAGCCCACCCTTCGTGTATGCAGTTCTCTCCTGCTCTGGCTGTCATAGTCCATACCTACCGCTGGCAGTGCATAGAGTGCAAGTCATGTCATTTCTGTGGCACCTCTGAGAATGATGATCAGCTCTTGTTCTGTGATGACTGTGATCGAGGCTTCCACATGTATTGCATGAAACCTCCCATCAAAGAGCCACCTGAAGGTAGGTGTGATATATATGTCAAGGCATTAATTACGGTTGTCGTAATGGATTTCATGTTTCTGCCAGTATTAAGTGTACATTTGTTCGCACAGGTAACTGGAGCTGTGGAATGTGCTACAAGCAAAATATACTATGAACTTTCTGAACTTTCTACACTGACTAATCTGAGTTTGGCCGATCAATTTTATAGTCTAGTCAATGGTGATTTATGTCATTATATTGCTTTGTTGAAAGTTTGTTGAAACATGGCAGTCGTATAATTATAACACTGATACAAATGTGTTTCATAATAGCATGTGCGGGTAGTCACCAATTCACCATTATATACACGTATTCATAAGCAAGAAGAAATGTTCTACTCATGGGTAGCTATATATAATGATGAAGAGTCAGTTGTGTCCTGAGAGACAGTTCAAACAGATGGCTTGTGTGTATCTCTGTGAGTAGCTGCAAGGGGGGACAGAAGGAATGTCTTGTAACTATCAACTAGCTGTTTCACTCACTCTAAATAGTGCAGAGATGACACAGCTTCTCTTGACAGACTTGACACTGTCTAAGGCATCCATTCACTCCACACACCTTCTCCCCACAGTGGGCACACACACACACTAGCCTTACGCCCACACCACTTGCTCCACACCGACACACCACCACCCCCTCACTATCACCCTCCCCTAGCAGCAACAGTTGGCCAGTCCTCTCTATAAATATGGTGTTGCAGTATTCAAACACACATGGATGCACAATGTCAATGGGCCTATATATAATTATGTATAAAGTGTCTCACTGCATATTTCTTGCAAGTCAGACTCCAGCACTCCTCGTCCAGGCATGGTGACTGGATAGCTGATGTTATTGTGCTGCTCACACTATAAGGCCACTCCAAGTGATACTCTGGTTTCTGGTCCATCGCCCGCATCAGATTTTATTCTTGGATTTCTATCTCATTATTGGATTTCTATCTCATTATTTCTACTACGCATGCGCAGAATGGTCCATGTGGTACAAAATAGTGTGATAATGATATTCATTTGCAAAATAATGAGATTCATAAGGTGAAATTGATAATGACATAATGAGAAAAGCCGCCCGCCCGCATGCAATTAGAAAAACTTCAGGACCAGAAACCAGAGTGTCACTTGGAGTGGCCTAAACTGTAATCTAAGCATTTATATGAACATTTTAAGTGATTTATAACGATCTTTACCATAATTACATTAGCGGCTATTAATTGAAGCAAAAAGAAGCTAGGCACAACATTTTGAATGTAATGATGGTGCCGGTGCCGGTGGTACATTCCAGTTGTATGATTGTTTAATTTCCTTCGTCACGTCTCCTCTTTGCATATTATTCCTGAGTTGACATACACGGCATGTTTTTGTTTCATATCTTGTATTGACTGCTTGTGTGTGACGAGGAATGTGTTTCTGCAACCCCTAGATACTTCTGCAGTGTCAAATCTTACATCATGACGTCGTTCAATGTCATAGCTAATAGTCCAGGCACTCACACTCACGTCCTCATTATTGTACACAATCAGAGCGTCTGCATTGTGTGCAATCCTGTGCACCACATCAGCAGACAATACATATCCTCCACCAAACGCATAAGGAAAGTAATGATCACAGAACTTCCATTCAGGTTCAGCAAATTTCCCCTCTGTGAATGGTCGTGCATTACTGACAAAATAGCCCCAATAGAGGCCATGGGTGTGATTTCTTTGATGAAGATTACTCTCTATTTTGTCTAGCAGTGCAAAACTGTCATCGTCACATTTTAGAAGGTAAGAGAAGTCGATGTTTCTAGCGAACCAAACCAAACCAGCTAATACTTTGTGAGAGAGTTGCTCGTAGTGATCTTCCAAATCCAACAGTATAATGTCGTGATGTGTCGAGTTCTCCTCAATTAAATCTTGAGTATGATAGTCCGTTAAATTTCCTGTACCAATCACAAATCTGACATGATACTTTCTTTGTTCGTACCCATTCAGCCAAGTATTCCGGAGTACATTTCGTCTGTCCTGATTAGCAGGAGCTGACACTATCATGACAGCTAATGTGTGGTGGACAGTAGTGTTGTGCACAGAGCTACTGTTGCTACTGTTGACTCCATTGCTCTTGACATCTCTTGAACTTCTCTTTATAAATATCTGTGTCCAATCACGACTACCCTCAGGGAGAATGAGATACACATTGAGAGCCATGGAGATGACCAGCACAAGGTTCCATCTTGTTCTCATTCTAGAGCATGCAGCAGTTAATTGCTCAGAATGTCCAGTATTGTGAACTATATATTAATTTACTCATTTGCTATTAATTAGCTAGCTAGTCTAGTAACATTGTATAGATGACTACTGAACAGGGAAACTTCCCATTATCATTGATATTACAATACAGACATACATGTGGTATGACAAAAGAAATTATTATGGACACAACATAATTATACACAATAATAAACAGAGCTAAGTATCATGGCCTGATTGTTCACTCCCTCTCAGTCCAAACAAACGTCTGACATTGAGCGACAACGACCCTCTGGACTTCTGACGAGGTACCTGCACCACAAACCATTGTCACAACAATTCAAACCATACAAACTATTATTTGCACGTACCTGTGTTGACTGTGTTGATTGCAGTGGGGAGTCCGCTGTGTCAGCGAGCAGTTCATTCATTCTGTCTTGTTGGGACCGATCTAAACCGTCTCCAGTGGTTAGCTTGTCCAGCTCATTAGCCGTGTCCAGCTTCCCCTGTTCCCTGTACACTACGCTAAGGTTCTTCAGGGTAGAGGAAACAGTGGGGCTGCGTGTGGGTGTGTGTGTGGGTGTGTGTGTGTGTGTGTGTGTGTGTGTGTGTGTGTGTGTGTGTGTGTGTGTGTGTGTGTGTGTGTGTGTGTGTGTGTGTGGGGGATAGGTTATTAATGTTTGTACCATGAATTGTACGAACACAAACATAATTATGTCAACTCTCATTCATACCCACTACCAGACCAGTCTATCCCACTCCTGCTGAATATGCTGAAATTGTAAAAAGGAATTAGCTAGAGCTAGGTTCCTGGGAATAGATTACCGTATAGCGGGTAATTTTCGGGGGACAAAATATTTGTGGTTCAGCAATATTGAGACATTTCGTGGGTAATATTTTCGTGGTTGCTGCCTGCACTGCAGGTAAAGGTAGGCAAGGTCGCTTCATTCGTGGGTAAAATATTCGTGGTCAGACCTCCAACCACGAAAACCACGAATATTTTACCCCACAAAAATTACACGCTATACGGTATTTAGAACTGACCCTGGGTACAACCACAACTACTACCTTTGTGGTAGGTTGGCTCTATGCCATCCTCCCTTGTCAAAGTATGGCTCCTCTTTGCTACGTCCATTGGGGCTGCGGGGAGATGAACTTTGCACCAGCTGTGAGGCCTCCTCTGACACGGAGGACTGACCACTCTCCTCCACCTGCACTGTATGCAGTACCTAGATGTGAGTGGGAGGGGGCAAAGTCTAATTACTGTCCCACAGTACATCATAACAATCACACAAGGTTCAAATACTCGGGGGAAAAGTGGGGAAGAGTAGAGGATAATAATTATTATACCTTTTTGAAGATGTTTTCAGCTGCAGAATACTTTCCTTGCTTTAGGTAACAGTTGGCCTGAGGGAATGGTTGGAGTATGGTTGAGGGAATGTACATATGTATGTATGAAATGTCTGATGTGTATACACTGAATACCTGACCACACACAACGTACCAGGTTAGACATAGTTTTAGTGACATTTGGATCGTCTGGTCCTAACTCAGTCTGGAATATCTCAAGAGCGCGCTGATAGTAGTACTCGACCTGCAGTACACAATCATGTGGAGGAATACATGTAATAATTATTATACTGTAGAAATTGTATATACTAAACCACTGAACATGCACAAAACATTGTTAAATACAATAGTTGAAACAAAATACATAACATTTGTTGCACACACACACACACCCACACACACACACACACACACACACACACACACACACACACACACACACACACACACACACACACACACACTACACACACACACACACTACACACACTCACACAGTACACACACTCACACACACACACTACACACACACACACACACACTACACACACTCACACAGTACACACACTCACACACACACACACACACACACACACACACACTACACACACACACACACTACACACACTCACACACACACACACACACACACACACACACACTACACACACACTACACACACTCACACAGTACACACACTCACACACACACACTACACACACACACACACACACACACACACACACACACACACACACACACACACACACACACACACACACACACACACACACACACACACACACACACACACACACTACACACACACACACACTACACACACTCACACAGTACACACACTCACACACACACACTACACACACACACACACACACTACACACACTCACACAGTACACACACTCACACAGTACACACACACACACACTACACACACTCACACAGTACACACACTCACACACACACACTACACACACTCACACAGTACACACACTCACACAGTACACACACACACACAGTACACACACTCACACAGTACACACACTCACACAGTACACGCACGCACGCACGCACACACGCGCACGCACACGCGCGCACACACACACACACAGTACACCACATACCTCATCATACTTGCCCAGGTGTGAGCAGAGGATAGCCAGGTTGGTGAACTGCTTGGCCACGTCAGGATGGTTTGACCCCAGTAACTGGGGGAACAAGACAGCATCAACTAACAGCTTGGCATAGTACAACAGACTGTGTATAACAAGCAACTACTGCTCCTATACCTTTTGCCTGATCTCCAGAGCCTTCCTACAATAGGGCTCTGCAATCTTGAAGTCCCCACACTTGCCATGAAGCACAGAGAGATTGTTGAGTGTTGAGGCTACTGCAGCATGGTCCGTCCCAAACACTCTCTCCCTGATCTCCAGTGTCTCCTGTAACACTTTGGTGGCTTCTTGTAGCTTGCCCTGATCTCTGTAGATGACTGCCAGTACATTGAGCATGGCAGCTAGGTCAGGGTTGTCTCTTCCCCTCTTAGCCTCTAGCTCCTTCACTGCTTTCTTGCACAGTGGAACAGCCACGTCCGGTTTACCCTAGAGGGAGGGGGTTATGTGTATTAGAAAACCATCAGTAAATTGGCAACAACTACAATGGGTAAAGATCATTAACATAATTATCAACTAATACCTGGTTGACATACTGCAATGCTAGATGGTGGAGTGTTTTGATCTTCTCTGGGACCTCGTAATCTACTGCCTCCTGTCCATCAGATGAGCTCCCCTCCACACCCTCTCTAAGACCTCCTGTAGCAACGGTATTAATCATGATTACTTTGTACGGGCAAAGCACCACCATTACACAGACCCCGGCCTTGTCAGGGGCTGAAGAGTGTCCAAATCATTGATTAACCAAGGTGTATTTGAACATCTTTCAACAGCCATAACTTTAGTATCGTTGATCCAATGCAAAAAATATTATTTTTAGAAAGAGACCATGAATTTAAATCCCAAGTTTGGTTGGAGCCATAATAAGATATTTTCGGCCTCGGACCGTGGGCTATTATCCATGGTACAGTAGAACCTCGATTATCCGGACACCTTGGTTCCAGAAGCAGGCCGGATAATCGAATAGATAAACCACGCCTTGATCCACCCACTTTATTGATGAGCAGCAGTGCCACATGGTTGTCTGCGCATGCGCAAAAGAAAAGCAGGCATGTCTCCATGGTAACAGCTGCAACGCGCATGCGCATTTGAGGGACACGCCCATTTTCTGAATTATGTAATCTGATTAAAAAGAAAACTGCCAAGCCGGATAATCGAGGTTCCGGATAATCGAGGGCCGGATAATCGAGGTTCTACTGTATCACCAAATTGGCAAATAGTTTTACCTCTCAAAAATGAACATTGATGATACCATTGGAAAGATCTCTTTCTAAGCTGTCAGAAAATCAAAAAATTGTTGAAATTGGATCCACAGAATTCAAGTTATGACAGCTGAAAGAGTCCCCGAACCATTGATTACACAAACCATTGATTACACGGGGGTGTAGTTGAATATCTCATTAATTTCTGAGAGATTACCTTGTTCCTCCTCGTGTACATCAATGACCATGGCGGGGCTTCTCTCTCGACCCCCTCTCTCACAACGCTCGAGGTTGAGCAAGAACTCACTCCCTTCTTTCTCCTCTCTTGTCTTAGCCAATGCTATCTCTGTCTCCCCTAGCAGCGTCTGTGCCTGTGTCAGCTCATCTCGGAGCCAGTTATTCTCAGAGCAAAGTCTCTTCACCTGCGCTCTTAGTTTAGCTTTGTCAGCCTCTAGAGCACTCACATAGTTGGCTAGCAACAGCATCAACTGCAGTGAGCGTTGCCAAACGTGTTTACACTTACTGATTAATGGCTTCAATACAAGGAATCACATACGCACAGTGAAGCACAACAACGTCATGTGCCTAGCAACGAACTGTTTACCACCGGCTGTATGTATGTACTGTATGGAGGGATTGTAGAGAATATTGTTCAACAGCCATATTATTAACTTCAGTATCATTGATCCAATGTACTGAAAGCTTAGAAAGAGACCATTCAAATGGTGTGTTTAAATCCTATTGACCGTCTACATTATTATTAGTATGTACGTAGAGTACCTGTGATTCGCTCAGTCCCTCCTCTAGCTTCTTCATAGACGCGTTGACGAGCTCCTCCTTTTCCTTCTTTACTGCCTCCTCTAGCTCTGGATCCCACCCACCATCTACCAGGTCACCATCTATACAGTAGCAACACAGAGCAGTACATTGTGGTCTAGTTGTAACTATAGAGACATGCTTACGATCCACAGCCTCTTGATAATGGGTGAGTAGTGACTTGTGCTCATTCCTGAGGGCCTCCATATCCCTGTTCAGTGACGAGGTTGTCTCTAGCATCCCTAACAGCGAGGGAGGCTCCATAGCTTTCTCCATTCTCTCTTTTATGGGGAGGCGTGGTTTGAGAAAAACAGCCCCACCCAGCTTATCACCAGCAATAATGGGTAAAGATGGTTAACGAGACAAACTAATAACTAGTTATAATTATCGTGTGTTAGGTTAATGATCTTTACCCACCCCAAAATGATTATTGCACATTACAAACTGACATCGATACAATTTATACAATTTAGACATGAATGCAGACACAAAATAACAAATAACATTAGTGTTTAGAGTTTTCCGAGTCTTGAGTCTTATAATTCTCCTGTAGAAAGAAAAAAATTAGTAAAAGTAGGCAAAACAAAACTTTTGTCTTACCTAATCGTATGTGTCTACTAATGAACTGTGTCAGAGCATGTCCATTATAAGAGTGTCCCCATTAGTTGAGGAGAGCATCACCTGTGGATTAGTGTGTGCTGTGTGTGACGCTTTCCAAGCCACCCAGGAGGTACGTCACAGAGCTCGTTTATTTATAGTAGAGTGTCGGTAGAAGAACGGCAGGTATTCAGTTTGCAAACATGCACGAAGGGGCCAAGCACACTAGAACACATGCAACTAACTACAATAAAAACTGAACACCTGCCGAGACGCCTGCCCATACCACTATTGCAGCTAGCTCGGCTAGCTAGCTAGCTAACTAGTCACGTGAAAAGGCGTGAAAAGGCGTGTATTACCACTACCACTAATACCACTACCACTAATGCCTCTACCACTAATGCTGTCCTACCTCTAATGCTGTCTTAATATTTATTTAAAGTGCTAGCTAGATTAGTTTGTTTCACGTGAAAAAGCCATGTACGAAACTATTTAAATTGTGTTTAAAATTTGGTATAGAGTTTAGGTCTACATTAGAGTGGCGTCTTTATTATACTTTTTACAGTAACAATTTTAATAATAATTATTAATGACAAACACATACACACAAGAGGCCACCAATTTGAAACCACGCACACGCACGCAATGAGAGGTCACACTCACACACATGTCACACGACAACAATTGAAAGATACACACACACACACAAGAGGCCACCAATTTGAAACCACGCACACGCACGCAACGAGAGGTCACACTCACACACATGTCACACGACAACAATTGAAAGATACACACACACACACAGAAGAGGCCACCAATTTGAAACCACGCACACGCACGCAACGAGAGGTCACACTCACACACATGTCACACGACAACAATTGAAAGATACACACACACACAAGAGGCCACCAATTTGAAACCACGCACACGCACGCAAGAAGAGGTCACACTCACACACATGTCACACAACAACAATTGAAAGATACACACACACACACAAGAGGCCACCAATTTGAAACCACGCACACGCACGTAAGAAGAGGTCACACTCACACACATGTCACACAACAACAATTGAAAGATACACACACACACACAAGAGGCCACCAATTTGAAACCACACACACGCACGCAACGAGAGGTCACACTCACACACATGTCACACGACAACAATTGAAAGATACACACACACACAAGAGGCCACCAATTTGAAACCACGCACACGCACGCAAGAAGAGGTCACACTCACACACATGTCACACAACAACAATTGAAAGATACACACACACACACAAGAGGCCACCAATTTGAAACCACGCACACGCACGCAAGAAGAGGTCACACTCACACACATGTCACACAACAACAATTGAAAGATACACACACACACACAAGAGGCCACCAATTTGAAACCACGCACACGCACGCAAGAAGAGGTCACACTCACACACATGTCACACAACAACAATTGAAAGTTACACACACACACACAAGAGGCCACCAATTTGAAACCACGCACACGCACGCAACGAGAGGTCACACTCACACACATGTCACACAACAACAATTGAAAGTTACACACACACAAGAGGCCACCAATTTGAAACCACGCACACGCACGCAACGAGAGGTCACACTCACACACATGTCACACGACAACAATTGAAAGATACACACACACACACAAGAGGCCACCAATTTGAAACCACGCACACGCACGCAACGAGAGGTCACACTCACACACATGTCACACGACAACAACAATTGAAAGTTACACACACACAAAAGGCCACCAATTTAGTAACACATGCAAAAAAAAAACATAGAGCACAAATACTCATGCACACACACACACACAGGCGGTAACAGACACACACACACACAGGCGGTAACAGACACACACACACACAGGCGGTAACAGACACACACACACAGGCGGTAACAGACACACACACACACAGGCGGTAACAGGCACGCACAATAGTACATAATTATACAGCATAAATTGCCACAGTAAAAAGCATTTTCGTTAGAGCGGAGATAAACTTAGGTTAGCTTTAAATAGGCTTTAGTTTAGAGTTTTGGGCGCTAAGATTAGAGTGGCGCTTTTAACTGACAACTTACTTCCAGAGTCGGTACAGCCACACCCGCAGAAGTACCTGAAATCTGCATAAATTAGATGGATTAACAAGTACAAAATGTTACACAAAACAACAACCACTCCTCAAGACACAGCAGCAAGCAGGAACAAGCAGGAACAAGCAGGAACAAAGGAACACTCTGTAAAAAAGAATTGACATGATCAACCATTACAAAACACTTTAGGCTAGGAGAAATACAACAGATGAAACCACACAACAGTGTGGCAAAAAAACACACAGGTGTGGCAAAAAACCACACAACAAGTGTGGCAAAAAACCACACAACAGTGGCAAAAAACCACACAACAAGTGTGGCAAAAAACACACAACAAGTGTGGTAAAAAACCACACAATAAGTGTGGCAAAAAACCACACAACAAGTGTGGCAAAAAACCACACAACAAGAACAAACCAACAGCACGAAGACAAAAACAAACAAACAACTCGACAAATCGACCGTTACCGAAAACCCTGTACGCGCAAACGCAACCAGTTTACAAATAGACATGAACAATACAATAAACTAAACACCAAGCACTTAACTTTGTCAGATGTCACCAGCTGGAGAGCCCACCATCAGAGTCTAGTCAGCCCCTGAGTATATACAGTACAAGACAACGTTTAGCAACAGCTGTTGTGACACATGTAGACTAGCTAGCAACAAGGGACAGAAGATAGTAGGTAGTGTAGCTAGCTAAGTAGCTAGGGACAGCATGCTGTGACAGGAGAACACGGTAGAACACAAGTACACTCACTCTTGAAGGAAGGTTGAAGAATGAGGATTCACTGATAAATTTCCAACTTTTATAGGGAACAGGGCACAGAAGACGCATGCGCGCATTTTGGCGCCGGCACAGTCTTTTACTGCACATGCGCAGAGAATGTTGTCTTACATGTGGTAGGGGTCGATTTTACAAGTGTGCTAATTAGGCTGCATTCATGCATGACAATGATTATAATTATAAGTACACAATTGTAAGAGTTGATAAAACAATCTGCTGAGCTACACAATATGACAGCTAGCCTACTGTGGGAAGGTTCAATAGTCCTGATGCGTGAACGCTATAGCCCAGTGGAGGGTGGGCTGCTTGTATGGTGAGGTTTCTCAATACCTCGGGATGTGCTTGAATACTGTATCTCTCGTCATCATCGTTAGTCAGATAGAGTAGCTCAGAGTTCTAAGGCCACTCCTAGACCAGCATAGGCCACCAGCAGCAAGGGAACCACTGCATGCATGTACACAAGGTCAATCTCAGATCATAGGCAATCATATCTCACTCACGGTAATGTAATGCAATGGCTCTTGGGGCAGCAAAACATCGTAACAGCCTTCGCTTAGTCTTGAATTTTGCAGCATTGTCGCAAGTCCACGGGTGAAGAGGGTTCCCACATATATAGACACTTTGCAGACTATCACTTGCTCTCAACAACAGATACACAGACAGCAGCAAACCACCGACAATGTTCCCTGTACCTATAGTGTCTGTAACAGTATGTGTAAAGACGTTAGTATACAATGACTAGAGCAACTCCTAGTAAGAGTCCAGCCCTCAAACACGAGATAAGCCATTAACTTGAGTACCGTTCATGAAAATGGATCCAGTTATAGCAGCTGAAAAAGTCCGAACCATTTCAAAAATTTTAGAAAGCTTAGAAAGAGACCTTTCAAATGGTACCATCAAAGTTGATATTTGAGAGATAAAAGCATTTTCTAATTAAGCCGTACCATGGATTATAGCCCATGGTCCGAGGCCGGAAAATGACAAATTAGGCCGCGACGAAATTTTGAATTGAAACACATCATTTGAAACGAATTTTTCTAAGCTTTCAGAAAATCCAAAAAATTTTGACATTGGATCAACTGTACTCAAGTTATGGCTGTTGAAAGACACCCCCCCCCCCCCTCCGTTTAATCAATGATTTTGGGAATCTTTCAGCTGTCATAACTTGAGTTCTGTGGATCGAAAATAAAAAATTTTAGGTTTTTCTGAAAGCTTAGAAAGAGATCTTTCAAATGGTACCATCAAAGTTGATATTCGAGAGATAAAAGTATTTTCTAATTTAGCCGTACCATAGATTATAGCCCATGGTCCAAAGCCGAAAAATTAGGCCGCGACGAAATTTTGAATTGAAACACATCATTTGAAACAAATTTTTCTAAGCTTTCAGAAAATCATAAAGTTTTTGACATTGGATCAACTGTACTCAAGTTATGGCTGTTGAAAGACACCCCCCCCCCCCCCTCCGTTTAATTAATGATTTTGGGAATTTTTCAGCTGTCATAACTTGAGTTCTGTGGATCGAAAATCAAAAATTTAAAGTTTTTCTGAAAGCTTAGAAAGAGACCTTTCAAATGGTACCATCAAAGTTGATATTTGAGAGATAAAAGCATTTTCTAATTAAGCCGTACCATGGATTATAGCCCATGGTCCGAGGCCGGAAAATGACAAATTAGGCCGCGACGAAATTTTGGATTGAAACACATCATTTGAAACGAATTTTTCTAAGCTTTCAGAAAATCCAAAAATTTTTGACATTGGATCAACTGTACTCAAGTTATGGCTGTTGAAAGACACCCCCCCCCCCCCCCCCGTTTAATCAATGATTTTGGGAATCTTTCAGCTGTCATAACTTGAGTTCTGTGGATCGAAAATAAAAAATTTTAGGTTTTTCTGAAAGCTTAGAAAGAGACCTTTCAAAATGGTACCATCAAAGTTGATATTCGAGAGATAAAAGTATTTTCTAATTTAGCCGTACCATGGATTAGGCCGCGACGAAATTTTGAATTGAAACACATCATTTGAAACGAATTTTTCTAAGCTTTCAGAAAATCATAAAGTTTTTGACATTGAATCGATCAACTGTACTCAAGTTATGGCTGTTGAAAGACACCCCCCCCCCCTCCGTTTAATTAATGATTTTGGGAATTTTTCAGCTGTCATAACTTGAGTTCTGTGGATCGAAAATAAAAAATTTTAAGTTTTTCTGAAAGCTTAGAAAGAGACCTTTCAAATGGTACCATCAAAATTGATATTTGAGAGATAAAAGCATTTTCTAATTAAGCCGTACCATGGATTATAGCCCATGGTCCGAGGCCGGAAAATGACAAATTAGGCCGCGACGAAATTTTGGATTGAAACACATCATTTGAAACGAATTTTTCTAAGCTTTCAGAAAATCCAAAATTTTTGACATTGGATCAACTGTACTCAAGTTATGGCTGTTGAAAGACACCCCCCCCCCCTCCGTTTAATCAATGATTTTGGGTATCTTTCAGCTGCCATAACTTGAATTCTGTGGATCGAAAGTCAAAATTATTATGCTTTTCTGAAAGCTTAGAAAGAGATCTTTTAAATGGTATGATCAAAATTGATATTCGAGAGATAAAAGTATTTTCTAATTTAGCCGTACCATTGATTATAGCCCATGGTCCAAAGCCGAAAAATGACAAATTTTGAATTAGGGCCGCGACGAAATTTTGAATTGAAACACATCATTTGAAACGTTTTTTTCAAGCTTTCAGAAAATTATAAAATTGTTGACATTGAATTCAAGTTATAGCAGCTGAAAGAGTCCCCGAACCATTGACTAAATTGGGGGGGGGTAGTCATCAAGCAGTACATTGTGGTCTAGTTGTAACTATAGAGACATGCTTACGATCCACAGCCTCTTGATAATGGGTGAGTAGTGACTTGTGCTCATTCCTGAGGGCCTCCATATCCCTGTTCAGTGACGAGGTTGTCTCTAGCATCCCTAACAGCGAGGGAGGCTCCATAGCTTTCTCCATTCTCTCGTTTATGGGGAGGCGTGGTTTGAGAAAAACAGCCCCGCCCAGCTTATCATGGGTAAAGATGGTTAACGAGACAAACTAATAACTACTTATAATTATCATGTGTTAGGTTAATGATCTTTACCCACCCCAAAATGATTATTGCACATTACAAACTGAATCGATATAATTTATACAATTTAGACATGAATGCAGACACAAAATAACAATAACATTAGTGTTTAGAGTTTTCCGAGTCTTGAGTCTTATAATTCTCCTGTAGAAAGAAAAAAATTAGTAAAAGTAGGCAAAACAAAACTTTTGTCTTACCTAATCGTATGTGTCTACTAATGAACTGTGTCAGAGCATGTCCATTATAAGAGTGTCCCCATCAGTTGAGGAGAGCATCACCTGTGGATTAGTGTGTGCTGTGTGTGACGCTTTCCAAGCCACCCAGGAGGTACGTCACAGAGCTCGTTTATTTATAGTAGAGTGTCGGTAGAAGAACGGCAGGTATTCAGTTTGCAAACATGCACGAAGGGGCCAAGCACACTAGAACACATGCAACTAACTACAATAAAAACTGAACACCTGCCGAGACGCCTGCCCATACCACTATTGCAGCTAGCTCGGCTAGCTAGCTAGCTAACTAGTCACGTGAAAAGGCGTGTATTACCACTACCACTAATACCACTACCACTAATGCCTCTACCACTAATGCTGTCCTACCTCTAATGCTGTCTTAATATTTATTTAAAGTGCTAGCTAGATTAGTTTGTTTCACGTGAAAAAGCCATGTACGAAACTATTTAAATTGTGTTTAAAATTTGGTATAGAGTTTAGGTCTACATTAGAGTGGCGTCTTTATTATACTTTTTACAGTAACAATTTTAATAATAATTATTAATGACAAACACATACACACAAGAGGCCACCAATTTGAAACCACGCACACGCACGCAACGAGAGGTCACACTCACACACATGTCACACGACAACAATTGAAAGATACACACACACACACACAAGAGGCCACCAATTTGAAACCACGCACACGCACGCAACGAGAGGTCACACTCACACACATGTCACACGACAACAATTGAAAGATACACACACACACACACAAGAGGACACCAATTTGAAACCACGCACACGCACGCAACGAGAGGTCACACTCACACACATGTCACACGACAACAATTGAAAGATACACACACACACACACACAAGAGGACACCAATTTGAAACCACGCACATGCACGCAACGAGAGGTCACACTCACACACATGTCACACGACAACAATTGAAAGATACACACACACACACACACACACAAGAGGACACCAATTTGAAACCACGCACACGCACGCAACGAGAGGTCACACTCACACACATGTCACACGACAACAATTGAAAGACATACACACACACACACACAAGAGGCCACCAATTTGAAACCACGCACACGCACGCAACGAGAGGTCACACTCACACACATGTCACACGACAACAATTGAAAGATACACACACACACACAAGAGGCCACCAATTTGAAACCACGCACACGCACGCAACGAGAGGTCACACTCACACACATGTCACACGACAACAATTGAAAGATACACACACACAAGAGGCCACCAATTTGAAACCACGCACATGCATGCAACAAGAGGTCACATTCACACACATGTCACACACAACAACAATTGAAAGTTACACACACACAAGAGGCCACCAACTTAGTAACACATGCAAAAAAACAACATAGAGCACAAATACTCATGCACACACACACACACAGGCGGTAACAGACACACACACACAGGCGGTAACAGACACGCACACACAGGCGGTAACAGGCACGCACAATAGTACATCATAAATTGCCACAGTAAAAAGCATTTTCGTTAGAGCGGAGATAAACTTAGGTTAGCTTTAAATAGGCTTTAGTTTAGAGTTTTGGGCGCTAAGATTAGAGTGGCGCTTTTAACTGACAACTTACTTCCAGAGTCGGTAGAGCCACACCTGCAGAAGTACCTGAAATCTGCATAAATTAGATGGATTAACAAGTACACAAAATGTTACACAAAACAACAACCACTCCTCAAGACACAGCAGCAAGCAGGAACAAGCAGGAACAAGCAGGAACACCCTGTAAAAAAGAATTGACATGATCAACCATTACAAAACACTTTAGGCTAGGAGAAATACAACAGATGAAACCACACAACAGTGTGGCAAAAAAACACACAACAAGTGTGGCAAAAAACCACACAACAAGTGTGGTAAAAAATCACACAACAGTGGCAAAAAACCACACAACAAGTGTGGCAAAAAACCACACAACAAGTGTGGCAAAAAACCACACAACAAGAACAAACCAACAGCACGAAGACAAAAACAAACAAACAACTCGACAAATCGACCGTTACCGAAAACCCTGTACGCGCAAACGCAACCAGTAAATCAGTTTACAAATAGACATGAACAATACAATAAACTAAACACCAAGCACTTAACTTTGTCAGATGTCACCAGCTGGAGAGCCCACCATCAGAGTCTAGTCAGCCCCTGAGTATATACAGTACAAGACAACGTTTAGCAACAGCTGTTGTGACACATGTAGACTAGCTAGCAACAAGGGACAGAAGATAGTAGATAGCGTAGCTAGCTAAGTAGCTAGGGACAGCATGCTGTGACAGGAGAACACGGTAGAACACAAGTATACTCACTCTTGAAGGACGTTTGAAGAATGAGGATTCACTGATAAATTTCCAACTTTTATAGGGAACAGGGCACACAGAAGACACATGCGCGCATTTTAGGCGCCGGCAGTCTTTTACTGCACATGCGCAGAGAATGTTGTCTTACATGTGGTAGGGGTCGATTTTTACAATAAGCTGAAAAAGTGAACAGTACACGGCTTGACCTCGAGGACAATCCCTTTGTATAGAGACTGCCCAGGAGGGTGACCACACTCTTCACAGAATTTCAGTCTCATAAAATTATAAACACGTACACGTACTTATACACTAGCAAGGCAGTGATTGCAGAAATCAAAAAATGTGTGTAGTGAGACAAACATTGTTGGCAGGCAAAGTGATCAGTTTATCATGTGCTTGACTTGACAGGTGTATCAACATGTGCTTGACTTGACAGGGGAAAGAGTGCTGGCTGGACACTCAAAGTGAACCACATGAAACACCTATACAATACACACACCACACATAATAAAGCAACTAACACAGTGTGTGTGTGTGTGTGTGTGTGTGTGTGTGTGTGTGTGTGTGTGTGTGTGTGTGTGTGCCTCACCTCATTGGCCGTGTTGTGTGTGCCCACTAGCTTAATGAAAGTGATGACTTGGGCTTCAAACAGAATGAGCTCAAAAGCTCGACACGGTTCACTCGACTTGTCCACCACTTTAGTCCAGGATTTCTGATCATTAGACACCTCAATGTAGTAGCTGTAGGTCCGATCATCACAGTCCCACAAAAGCAGCCTGTAGGGGCACACAAGCACATACACACACGGCTCTATAGAGTATTGCCTGTAGGGGCACATAAGCACACACACACACACGGCTCTATAGAGTATTGCCTGTAGGGGCACATAAGCACACACACACACACGGCTCTATAGAGTATTGCCTGTAGGGGCACACAAGCACATACACACACGGCTCTATAGAGTATTGCCTGTAGGGGCACACAAGCACACACACACACACACGGCTCTATAGAGTATTGCCTGTAGGGGCACACAAGCACACACACACACACGGCTCTATAGAGTATTGCCTGTAGGGGCACACAAGCACACACACACACACGGCTCTATAGAGTATTGCCTGTAGGGGCACACAAGCACACACACACACACGGCTCTATAGAGTATTGCCTGTAGGGGCACACAAGCACACACACACACACACGGCTCTATAGAGTATTGCCTGTAGGGGCACACAAGCACACACACACACGGCTCTATAGAGTATTGCCTGTAGGGGCACACAAGCACACACACACACGGCTCTATAGAGTATTGCCTGTAGGGGCACACAAGCACACACACACACAGCTCTATAGAGTATTGCACTCACCTCATGGACGATATGAGGTAAGGTTGTGCTAGTTGTATCATGATGCACCCTGACCCCAGCTGATGACAGGTGTAGCCAGAGTCCCAGTCATAGTCTCTAGTGTTCCCATTCAGGAGAGCATTGCGTGACCTGCTCACACCCTCCAGCACTGTGGCACTGGCACTGATGGACGCCACATTCTCAGTGGGTACTAAGCACAGGAAATAGGACAACTTGAATACAAGTACATGGAAGAAAAACCTTAGGGTAGTAACGTATTATATAGGGATAGCATTTAATTGGCTTACTGACACACACACCAATCGCTTTGGCTTACTGATGAGGTTTTTAGGTGAGAGTTGGAATGGTTTGGAGGAGTGGAGGCAGGCAAAGGAGACAAGATGGAAGCTCTTGTTCATAGTGTTGTGCACTCCCACCACTCGTACATATTGAACCACTCGAGTGGGAAAGGGCAACTCTTGCCATGAGCGACACAGGTAGTCACTCCTGTCCACCACAGTGACCCAGTGGTAACAGTCCAGAGATACTTGAATGAAATATGAGTAAGATCTGTAAGGAGGGTAAGATGGTAGTCTGTGTACTGCCAGCAACTACTGTACAGTCTGTGTGCTGCCAGCAACTACTGTACAGTCTGTGTACTGCCAGCAACTACTGTACAGTCTGTGTACTGCCAGCAACTACTGTACAGTCTGTGTACTGCCAGCAACTACTGTACAGTCTGTGTACTGCCAGCAACTACTGTACAGTCTGTGTACTGCCAGCAACTACTGTACAGTCTGTGTGCTGCCAGCAACTACTGTACAGTCTGTGTGCTGCCAGCAACTACTGTACAGTCTGTGTACTGCCAGCAACTACTGTACAGTCTGTGTGCTGCCAGCAACTACTGTACAGTCTGTGTGCTGCCAGCAACTACTGTACAGTCTGTGTACTGCCAGCAACTACTGTACAGTCTGTGTGCTGCCAGCAACTACTGTACAGTCTGTGTGCTGCCAGCAACTACTGTACAGTCTGTGTGCTGCCAGCAACTACTGTACAGTCTGTGTACTGCCAGCAACTACTGTACAGTCTGTGTACTGCCAGCAACTACTGTACAGTCTGTGTGCTGCCAGCAACTACTGTACAGTCTGTGTGCTGCCAGCAACTACTGTACAGTCTGTGTGCTGCCAGCAACTACTGTATAGTCATGTATAATAGGTACAGTGATTCTAGACAAGAGAGCAGATCTACAGCACATGTACAGGTGGTGGGGTTAACCTGTTGTCCTTATCCCATAAGAGCATTCTGATGCAGTTGACCAGATAGGGTTGGTTGAACTGGACAGTGATGCCCTTGCTGTTGTCTTTAGTGATGGAGTGAATGGTGTAGCCATTATCACCAGTGTAGTTCTCTGTGTCACCATTCAGTAGAGCATCTCTCACAGCTCCCTCAATAGTGCAGGCATTGCGATGAGGAGTCGCCACATTCTCATCAGGAACTGTATTAAAGCGAGGGGGGCAAATATAAGACACATGGTTGATAATCATTGATTACAAGTTAATTCCTACATGTATAGCAACAAACTGCTTACTCAGCATTCCTCTCTGTTGGAGCTCAGTTCCCGGGCCTTTCTCTGCTACACAGATAGCATCAAGGATATCATCTGGTCTGAAGTGCCCTGATGGCCGCACCTCTTGGAGCAGACTAGGCATAGGGATGAGCTGTAGTCGTATCAGCTTGAGCAAGTCTCTAGCCTCCACATTATTCTCCTTCTGATGATCCAGCCACTTGAGTAGCCCGTGGTAGATATCTAATTCTTGTGCATAGAAAGAATCTCGTTCCAATAGTTCGCAGAGTGCAGATTGTGAGAGTAGAATGAACCCATCTGACTTCATGACCTCTGGGGCATGCATGTCGATGAAGGCGGCACAAGCAGCACTAAGATCCTTCAGTTGATAGAAGCTAGCCACGTTAAAGATGATGCATACATTGGACACAGATAAGGTGGCCTTGAGGTACGCTGTCACTGTCTGTTGTAGAGTGTTGAAGTCGTACTTGTTGGCAAGTCCTAGTAGATGAAGCACCACCTACAGTGACAACACACGCACACACACATGTACAGTGTAACAGACACAGGCCACTAACTTTCAAGTCTAAGTCAAAAAGAGAGCATTTCTACCAGAAAGCAATCAATGATCTAAACACAGCCTCTTTTAATTGTTAAAATGCACAATCCTAATGCTATGGGCAGTCAAAATAGCTACCAAAACGGCTGAATTTGGACGAGGCTATAGACTTTAATTACAAAATGTGTATCTACAACTGAATATAACACGCACGATGAGCGGCGGTACTCAACATACTTCTTCTGAAAGATCGGCCAAACCCAGTTTCCCTGAGTAGACATATTCCAGCAGTGCTGCAAATGCTTCAGGGGTGGTGTCATTGAATGGTATCTCAGCCTCGGGGCCTAAGCTAGCCTCCTTCATGCGGCCATACAGGAGGACCTTGAAGTAAGCACATCTGGCAGCTAGAATGATCTTATGAGCATGGAATTGCACTCCTGATACTATGAAGGTGACGTCAGTATACTCCCCAGACTTGTAGAGGTCGTAAAGGTCACCAGACAAATGATCGAAATGTTCCACATCTCCGAGGGCATCAAAATTAATCCCAATAGTGGAGTCACGAGATGAGCGACAAAACTCTCGACTGTCACACATGATGTCTGTGACGAGAATAATCACGTCAATAAATGCATGATACCATAGATACGCATATAAGTAGGATGACACACTGATACACACAGTATATACTTGTGTACAAGCACATAGTTTAATGGATACTTGACTCACACTTTACATCTGGATTCTTCTCTCCACACACTTTATCCAGTCATCAAGAAGGCTTACGCTTGTGGCTTGTGTTTATCAAAGAAAATAATGCTGAGCAGGCTTTTAATTATAATCACATGGGATCCAATTTGTATCCATGGTAACGACTTGTAGTGAGATGTAAACAAATAATATCCTTATTAATGCCCATCATAACACACGTGGATGTGCTAATGATAGTGTTAGTTTGTTCCCTAGCTAGCTAGCTATGGCTGATGCGATTGGCCCCGTCCCCCTGCTCAACCAGTACAAGTATGGTCTGCTGAGAAGACGGCTGCTAGCACTGATGACTGGAGGCCTCAACATACGGCGAGCGCCATGGCTCTTGCATGTGATACAGGTATCTCTCTGGATCTCACCTGTGTTACTGAGTGTGCCCTTCGTTGTGGTGGACGCGCTGAGGCTGTGGAATCAGTACTACATTGCGCTGGTGTATGCTATAGTAATGGCCCTGTTCTCACTGACACTGGAGCTGTGTGTGGGTGTGTGGAGACACAGTAAAGGTGAGAGATATATACTGTGTTGCTACAATGATAGCTACATGTGTACACGCACAGGGGGACTCTTCACTAGCTCACAGTACGGGGATGAACAAGACGATGCTATCCAATTTGACTCGTTGTTGGATCGAACTTCAGTGGACTTCATATTCAGTGTCAAACGTCTCCCCTCTCTCACCCTCAGCCCCCTCGTGACTGGTGTCCTCTCCTATGCTGTGTGCTACCCTCTCCTACCCTCCCTCCTCTTAGAGAGTCTGCCAGTGGCTGGAGTGGTGGTGGTGTTCCTACTAGGCTGGATCACTGGCTGTGTAACTCTGTACTCCCTGTGTACTAGGGCCCCTACTGAGGTAGCTGTGTACAGAGCCACGGACCCACTGGAGCTCAGGTTCATTACCAGGCCACTCTACGTCATCTCATTAACAGCCATTTATATCGCACTGAGGTTTGTATTGATTCTATACTCTAAGTAAACCACCCCCCACAAACTCCACAGAGCTTTGATCACGCCCCCAGCAGTGTACCTCATTGTCCTATATTCCCTGCTGTGTGTGCTTCCCCTGGCCTGGACTGTAGGAGTGCTACCTCCCCTCGAGGCACTAGTGTCATGGGGCCTCGAGCAAGCCCACACAAGATTACTGGGAGGGTCGCCAGTCGCAACTGATCTAAGGTACGTTGACATCTTTCAACAGCCATAACTTTAGTTCAGATGATCCAATTTAAAAAATGTTATGATTTTCTGAAAGCTTAGAAAGAGACCTTTCAAATGATGTGTTCAAATCCAAAATTTATTTGGGGCCCTAATTTGGCATTTTTCGCCTTTGGACCATGGGCTATAATCCATGGTATTGGGCTGAAATTGGTAAATTCTGTCATCTCTCAAATACGAACGTTGTTGGTACCATTTGAAAGGTCTCCTTCTAAGCATTCAGAAAATCAGAAAATCGTTGAAATTGGACCCACGGAACTCAAGTTATGGTGACTGAAAGAGTGTCTGAACCAACTAACTGTGTGTGGTAATGCTAGCGTACTGTAACTTGATTATCACTCTGTTACAGGTTGCTGGTTCAGTTTTCCCTCTCTACGGTTGCCGTGGTGATTGTTGGTGTCCTGCCCACTACAACACACTCTGTCCTGCTCTCCACTGCGTTTGGGTTCACACTCAGCCACAACCTCCCTCACACTCTGTACCTGCTACTCTGTGCTGTCTGTCCCACTAAGCGTCTGAAATGGACCTCGTCTAAACTATTTGTGTCTTTGGTTGGTATTGATTGTCACAGGTTAAAGATGCTCAAACTATCCACACTCTACTGGTTTATCTCGTGTCTGAGGGCTGGACTCTTACTAGGAGTTGCTCTAGTCATTGTATACTTCACGTCTACTGTTATAGACACTATAGGTACAGGGAACATTGTCGGTGGTTTGCTGCTGTCTGTGTATCTGTTGTTGAGAGCAAGTGATAGTCTGCAGAGTGTCTACATATGTGGGTTAGTGAGGAACCCTCTTCACCCGTGGACCTGCGACAATGCTGCAAAGTTCAAGACTAAGCGAAGGCTATTACGATGTTTTGCTGCCCCAAGAGCCATTGCATTACATTACCGTGAGTGAGATATGATTGCCTATGATCTGAGATTGACCTTGTGTACATGCATGCAGTGGTTCCCTTGCTGCTGGTGGCCTATGCTGGGGTAGGAGTGGCCTCAGAGCTCTCACTAGGGTCCTCTGTCTGGGCCTGGATTGCAACATCAAGACTGCTCAGACTGGTAAGTCTCACAGTGATACTAGTCTTGTACTTCACGTACCCCCTCTCGCTCTAGGTGTGGCAGAACACGGCTGTTGCTCATCGCGACCTCTCACTGATAGCATTGCTTCATTTCATCGTACCTCATCTTGACAACTCTCTCTCCATGGGACCATCCACACAAGCTTTAGTGTTGGGAGAAGCCTTGTCCATACTCAAGGACTTCCTACACAAACTATCGTTTGCAGTAACACTCTTCATCTCTTTCATTGCGGACAAGAAACAACGAACGTATAAATACCTCACTGTGCTGATAATGGCAGGGACACTCCCCCTCTCCCCCCTTGTGCTGACTGTGATACTACTCAGCTCTATTCTCTCAGCACCGTTACTACCTCTCTTCACTCTGCCTCTGTTCTCAATATCCTTCCCAAGACCCAAGCGATTCTGGCCGGCTCTATTCAACTATGGACAAGAATACACAAAGTGTGAGGACAGTGTTTATTATCAACAGTGTACTGACGAGGTTGCCATGGCAATACATAGAAGTATGTCCTCTGGAGCTGTTAGCAGTCAGCCAGGAAGTCAAGTACTGGTTCGGTTTCAAGATAGAACTATTTTCTGTTCCATTCTAGAGACTGGATATGGATACCGGACCCTCACACTCAAAGGATTGGAGCTCCAGGAGACCTCCTGCCACACCGCTGAGGCCTCGAGGATTGACGAAATATTTGAAACTTTGTACGACCCGTCAACTATTGGATATTGCAAGTTTTCATTCAACACTCAATACCTCAACACCTTGCAGCCGAGAGACTCTGCTGTCATTAAGACCTACTCTGATGCTAAAAATGTTTTGACTGGAATTATCGATCAAAGTTCATCGTTGAAGAAATTCTCGACTAACTTGCTGCGATCCCTCACCTGGGTACTGCACTGCCACTACCAGCGCTGTACACCCACTAGGACCACCACCCCACCAGCTGAACTACCAGCTGAACTAACCACCCCATCACATGTACCTGATAAGCAACCCCCTCCAGCAGTGTATGATGATAACGATTCCTGGGCTGAGTCTGTGTCCAGTCTTGATGCTGTCCCCCCCTCCATGACGAGGATGATACCACTAAGCTCCCCATCATCACTCATACCAGAGGATTGTACCACCACTCAACGCAAGATGGAGGATATCTTTGTGTCACCCTCGCATGTTGTGATACCTTCCCTACCTGTATCACGATCAACCACTGTTCCAACTAGCCGAGATCAGCGGACTGCTAAAGTGCAACCACTTCCCGACACTACTGTGATCCCACAAGGCTGGAGTTCTGTGCCATTATCCACTGTGTATGTTAACCAACTACTGAGGGAGTTTCCCACTGGATGGTATAACTATGTTAAGAGCTTGAATGATGGGCATGTGCTTAGTTCTTCTGAAGAGAGCCAGTTCATGACGGTTGTGATGGTGTGTTATAGTCTGGTGGACGTGCCCTCAGTGTCGAGTATGTCTGGTAGGAAACGAGATACCACGTCATTTGATGTGTACCAGGGCTTCATGAGGGAATTCCCCTACTCCCTACACCTCTCCTGGCTCACGACGGACTCTGACCTTTCCTCTCTCGTGCTTAAGGCTTATCGGTAAGTGCATAGATACACGTGATAATTATGTGTGTGCTGCATTATACATGTAGCAGTGTACACAAGCTTCCGTGCTGTTGCTCAGGTATGCAGTGAAGCTGCTGTATGATGAGGCCAGCCTCGGGGAGGTGGAGTCACACTCTGAGCTAGCAGAGGCTCTGGGGGAATTTGATAGTGATTGTTTTATAGCCCCCCAGACGGAGGGGGGTTGGGAAGAGGCTGTGTTGACACAAGTACCTCGTCTGTTCTCCATAGACAGAGATCAAGAGAATGTGAGACACTTGCGTGTGTACTAGCTGTGCACTTGTGTATGTATGTGTGATAGACTGATAGGCTAGACTAGCAACAGCCTATATTTTAAGTGTCTATCGGTTGAGAACTCTCATGATCATTTTAATAAAATCAATAAATTGAGAGAACTGACAAAAAAACACATGTGACTCAGACTTATCTGAGATCCACAGTCTAAAAATAGAGTCTATAAATATAGATATGTACATTCCATTATATCTGTACATTCCATTACATCTGTACATACTTAAAATCAGATTTTTTTCTCATTAGTCCATCACATTCCTCCACCGTTCTCCAGCGTCAAATAGGGTTTGGCGCACGAGACAGTGCATCTGCATTACTGTTGTCGACTCCCTTTCGATGCACTACTTCAAATCTGTAGGGCTGTAGAGACAAGCTCCATCGTGTGAGTCTTGAGTTCTTATCTTTCAGCTGATTCAACCACATGAGAGCGCGATGATCGGTTTGTATTGTAAATGGTCGGCCAAGTAAGTACACTTGGAATGCGGCTACTCCTGCTTTAATTGCCAGGCATTCTTTTTCGATCACTGAGTACCGTTCTTCACGAGGTAAGAGTTTCTTGCTATAGTATGCCACTGGGCGATCCATTCCAGTTCCATCTAGCTGGCTGAGTACTGCGCCAATTCCCCTGTCCGAAGCATCTGTTTGCAAAATAAACTGTTGAGTAAAATCTGGGCTTGCAAGGATCGGTGAGGTTGACAACAGAGTCTTTAGCTTTTGGAAAGCTTGCTCACAAGTGTCAGTCCAGATAACGTCGCTGGGTGCAGCCTTCCTTGTCAAATCGGTCAAAGGTGAGGCTATATCGGCATACTGAGGGATAAAACGCCTGTAGTAACCCGATAGTCCCAGAAAGGTTCGGACCTGCTTCTTAGTAACTGGTACTGGGAATTCTCGTACTGCTTGTACTTTTGTTGAGCCTGGCTGGACCACTCCACCACCTACTATATGTCCGAGGTACGTACAGTACTTTGCTCCAAACTGTGACTTCTTTGCTTTGACTGTTAATCCTGCTTTCCTGAGTCGTTGGAGAGTAGTTCGAACGTGTTCCAGGTGCTTCTCCCACGTTTCGCTGAATATTATCACATCATCAAGATAAGTTGCTGTGAAATCACTGAGACCAGCTATCACACGATCCATCAATCTTTGGAAAGTCGCTGGGGCACCTTGTAGTCCAAATGGCATCACCTTGAATTGAAACAAACCAAACGGTGTGACAAAAGCCGTTTTGGGTCGATCTTCAACAGCGACAGGTACTTGCCAGTAACCTTTAGTGAGGTCCAGAGTTGAGATATAGTGTGACCGTCCAAGTCCGTCAATTAGATCATCTATCCTGGGCATGGGATAGGCATCGGCTTGTGATTGACAATTGAGTTTCCGATAGTCCACACAAATTCTTAGCGATTTGTCTTTTTTGGTCACCAACACAATTGGGGAACCATAAGCACTTGAGGATGGTTCTATGATACCTTGCTCGAGCATCTCGCCAATTTCTTCTCTGACTGCATCTCTGTGAGCATGTGGTATCCTGTAAGGTGGTAAACGAATGGGACGAGCATCTCCAGTGATTATTCTGTGTTCCGTTAACGAAGTGCGTCCTGGTTGGTTTTTGAATACATCTTGGTATTTGTCCAGTAGACTCTGCAATTGGGCTCTCTGAGGGGTGTCAACCCGCTTGTCAATCGGTATTTGGGTACTGTTATCGTCTGTCCACGTAGGTATATCTTCATCCACATAATCAGCTTCAATTTCTTCTGCTATATAGCCAGTATTGGTGGGTACATACCACTGTTTCAACATGTTAACGTGAAATATTCTTCTTTTTTTCCGTCGATCGTACATGTGGATCAGGTAGTCCACCTTGCCAATTGGTTTGACCACTTCATACGGTCCTTGCCATTGGGCGAGCAACTTGTTGCTAGATGTTGGCAATAGTACTAATACTTGATCCCCTTGGTGGAATTCTCTTTGTCGGGAATTTTGGTCATACCACGTCTTTTGAATCTGTTTTGCTATATCCAGATTCACTTTTACCACTTGTGTCGCTCGTTCGAGTCGATCTCGCATCTTCATGATGTAGGAGATTATGCTCACACTATCGCATTTGTCAGTCTGCCAAGCTTCTCGGACGATATCGAGTGGTCCGCGAACACTTCGGCCATACAGTAGCTCGAATGGAGAAAAGCCTGTGGACGATTGTGGTACTTCACGATATGCAAATAGTAAATATGGGATTACTTTGTCCCAGTCTTTTCCTTCATCCTTTGTTGCCTTTCTGAGCATTCTTTTCAAAGTTTGATTAAATCTTTCTACTAGGCCATCAGTTTGGGGATGGTATGGTGTGGTACGAATGGGGTGTACATGGAGCATCCGATAAATCTCCGTTAGAAGTGTTGAAGTAAAATTACTTCCTTGGTCAGTCAGTATTTCCTCTGGTATTCCAACTCGTGAGAACAGTGTCATCAGCTGTTCGGCTATGTGTGGGGCATCGATGCTTTTGAGTGGTATAGCCTCAGGGTATCGGGTCGCGTAATCACATATAACCAGAATATAGCGTTTGCCCGAATTGCTTCTTGGGAGTGGACCAACAATGTCCATCGCTATTCTCTTGAAGGGCTCCTGAATAGTTGGGAGTGGGATGAGCGGTGCTCGTTTGGTTCTGCTTTGTGTAGATTTTTGGCATGTGAGACATCCTTTGCAGTACTTGGCTACATCTTGATATAAGGTAGGCCAGTAAAATCGTTGCAGAATTCTCCTTGCAGTCTTCTCTTTGCCCATGTGGCCTGCTAAAGGTACGCTGTGGGCCAATTTCAGTACTTCTTCTCGGCAATGCCTTGGGAGTACCAGTTGCTCCACTTCCACTCCGTCCGCCCCTTGTTTGGGGGGTATCCACCTGCGATAGAGTAGGCCATCATTTTGATAGAACCCTACCCCTGCTGTTGATGGGCTGCCTTCAGCTGCCTCGACACACTGTTTTAAGGTATCATCCTTTTGCTGCAATTCTTTGAATTTAGAAAGTGAAATGTCCAATGGGTGCAATTCCGACTGCATATTTTTGCATTTTTCGAAATGTTTTGCTCGCTGTTGGCGTTTCTCCTTTCTTGTGAGCGTCTCTCTGTTTCGACTTGGGATAAACAGTTCATCCTCCAAATCTTGAAAGGGCACGTCACTTAAGTTCTCGTTGTCAATAATTTCCAAGTTTTGTACTTCTGACTCACTCTCGCTGTCTACAGTTTCCTTGACTGGCAATTGCATCTCAACTCCAAGTGTTTTTGAATGGGCGCCCGACTCTTTTTCTTTTTGGGCAGTCATTTCCTCTTCTTCTCGCTGCTTTATGGCACTTGCTCTCGTCACCACGGCCAATGCCTGCTGAGGCACCACTTTCTTCGTGGTTGGATCACCTCTAAGTATCGCCGTGAGTTCGGGTACATCTGTGCCCAGGAGTACGGGCATAGGGAGTGTATCCGAGATGGCTGCTTCCACATGAATTAGGTATCCCTCCACCTCCAAATCGACTTCTGCTAGGGGGTACAGTACTGTATCTCCGTGTGCACAACGAATTGCAACTACTTCTCCGTGTAGTAGCTTATGCTGAGGAACTAGGTCCTTTCGAATGAGAGTTCTTGAGCATCCTGTGTCTAATAGGATATTATCCACTTTCTTTCCTTCAACTGAGCCAGTTTTTACGACACTAGGTTTGGCTTGGACTTCTGTTTTCTTTGTATTCGATTGTCCTTGGTAATCTATTCGCCTCTCTGTACAGAACAGTGCTCCTGCTCGCTCGGGACAGTTCGAGGAGTAGTGGCCTTTCTTGTGGCAATTAAAACATTCTATGTCTTTGAGGTCTTTGAGGTCTTTCTTGACTCCACTGTTTTGGGGTTTCCAGTCGGGTTTCCCCGGTGTTTTGTTTCTACAGTCTTTCGACAGATGTCCTTGCTTCCCACATGTATGGCAAAATTTTAGACCAGCTTGTGGTCCCATTCGTCTTCCGAGTGATGGTTTCCTCGCTTGCCAATAGTCGTCAGCAAGTTTTGCTGCTTCAGCGCTCGTGCCGGGTTGTCTTTCTTTGACAAAAATCCGTACCTCCAACGGTAACATATCGATCACTTGTTCCATTACAATTAAATCTCGAACTTCGTCTACGGTTTTACATTCCTGCAGCCATTTGCTCGCCAGGTCATTGAGTCGAGTAGCCAGTTCTCGACTGCTCTCGCCCGTTTTTCGTGTTGCGGTTCGGAATCGATGTCGATAACTTTCTTTCGTGATATCGTATCGTATCAAAATCGTTTTTTTCACTGTTTCGTAGTCGATTGCTTCGTCTGTAGGCATTGCAGCATAGGCTTTCTGCGCCTGTCCAGTCAGGTGCGGTGCTAGCTTGTACACCCATCGGTCAGCTGGAATTTCATATGAGGTCATCATCCTTTCAAAAGTTGTAAGGTATGCCTCTATATCGTCGGTTTCTGCTAGCTTGGTCAGCTTTACCTCTCTATCTTTCTCTGCCCGCCGTTCTGCAGATTCTCCTTGTTTGTGTATTCCTGTGAGCAGTCTTTGAAACAGTTCCATCTGTCTTTGACTCTCAATTTCTCGCCGTTCGTCTTCGTACAGCCTTCGTTCTTTATCACGGATTTGTTCCTCGGCACGCTGCCTTCTCTCCTCCGCAACTTCTTCATCGTGCCTTCTGCGGTCTTCCATCAACAATTGTAGCATCTCTGCCATTGGGTCTGGCCTTTCGGTATGATCATCTCCTGATGTCATATCTTCTAGTTTATTTGCTTGCTTGTAAATCTTTCCAGATCTCAAGGTGCTTGCTGTCCACCGGCTTTGTTCAGTCATATAGTCTCGATCTCGTAGTTTCACTGGAGCTTCTTGCTTCCAAAACCGCTGCCACCAAATGTGATAGACTGATAGGCTAGACTAGCAACAGCCTATATTTTAAGTGTCTATCGGTTGAGAACTCTCATGATCATTTTAATAAAATCAATAAATTGAGAGAACTGACAAAAAAACACATGTGACTCAGACTTATCTGAGATCCACAGTCTAAAAATAGAGTCTATAAATATAGATATGTACATTCCATTATATCTGTACATTCCATTACATCTGTACATACTTAAAATCAGATTTTTTTCTCATTAGTCCATCACAGTATGTACATGTAGGTAGTGTGATTGTGTCCATTCCTATAACATTATAGTACTCAGTGCGTGTGTGTGTGTGCTCTCTATCTTATTCCCGTCCCTCCCTACAGAATGTGTACACCGCTCGAGTTCTCACGCTACAAGAGCAAGTGATGCACATTGGGCAGCTAAACCCAGTGGGCGTGGCTAGTGTGTGGGCGGATCTCTCACTAGAGCTACTCTATCTGACTAACGATGATGATGAGAGATACAGTATTCAAGCACATCCCGAGGTATTGAGAAACCTCACCATACAAGCAGCCCACCCTCCACTGGGCTATAGCGTTCACGCATCAGGACTATTGAACCTTCCCACAGTAGGCTAGCTGTCATATTGTGTAGCTCAGCAGATTGTTTTATGATCATTCAACTCTTACAATTGTGTACTTATAATTATAATCATTGTCATGCATGAATGCAGCCTAATTAGCACAACTTGTAAATCGACCCCTACCACATGTAAGACAACATTCTCTGCGCATGTGCAGTAAAGTCTGCCGCGCCTAAAATGCGCGCATGCGTCTTCTTGTGCCCTGTTCCCTATAAAAGTTGGAAATTTATCAGTGAATCCTCATTCATCAACCGTCCTTCAAGAGTGAGTGTACTTGTGTTCTACGGTGTTCTCCTGTCACAGCATGCTGTCCCTAGCTACTTAGCTAGCTACGCTATCTACTATCTTCTGTCCCTTGTTGCTAGCTAGTCTACATGTGTCACAACAGCTGTTGCTAAACGTTGTCTTGTACTGTATATACTCAGGGGCTGACTAGACTCTGATGGTGGGCTCTCCAGCTGGTGACATCTGACAAAGTTAAGTGCTTGGTGTTTAGTTTATTGTATTGTTCATGTCTATTTGTAAACTGGTTTACTGGGTGCGTTTGCGCGTACAGGGTTTTCGGTAACGGTCGATTTGTCGAGTTGTTTGTTTGTTTTTGTCTTCGTGCTGTTGGTTTGTTCTTGTTGTGTGGTTTTTTACCACACTTGCTGTGTGGTTTTTTGCCACACTTGTTGTGTGGTTTTTTGCCACACTTGTTGTGTGGTTTTTTGCCACACTTGTTGTGTGGTTTTTTTGCCACACTTGTCATGTTGTGTGGTTTTTTTTGCCACACTGTTGTGTGGTTTCATCTGTTGTATTTCTCCTAGCCTAAAGTGTTTTGTAATGGTTGATCATGTCAATTCTTTTTTACAGAGTGTTCAAGCTTGTTCCTGCTTGTTCCTGCTTGCTGCTGTGTCTGGAAGAGTGGTTGTTGTTTTGTGTAACATTTTGTACTTGTTAATCCATCTAATTTATGCAGATTTCAGGTACTTCTGCAGGTGTGGCTCTACCGACTTTGGAAGTAAGTTGTCAGTTAAAAGCGCCACTCTAATCTTAGCGCCCAAAACTCTAAACTAAAGCCTATTTAAAGCTAACCTAAGTTTCTCTCCGCTCTAACGAAAATGCTTTTTACTGTGGCAATTTATGCTGTATAATTATGTACTATTGTGCGTGCCTGTTACCGCCTGTGTGTGCGTGTGTGCAAGAGTGTTTGTGCTCTATGTGTTTTACATGTGTTACTAAATTGGTGGCCTCTCGTTGCGTGCGTGTGTGTGGTTTCAAATTGGTGGCCTCCTGTGTGCGTGTGTAACTTTCAATTGTTTATGTGTGACATGTGTGTGAGTGTGACCTCTTGTTGCGTGCGTGTGTGTGGTTTCAAATTGGTGGCCTCTTGTGTGCGTGTGTAACTTTCAATTGTTGTTGTGTGTGACATGTGTGTGAGTATGACCTCTTGTTGTGTGCGTGTGTGTGGTTTCAAATTGGTGGCCTCCTGTGTGCGTGTGTAACTTTCAATTGTTGTTATGTGTGACATGTGTGTGTGAGTGTGACCTCTTGTTGCGTGCGTGTGTGTGGTTTCAAATTGGTGGCCTCTTGTGTGCATGTGTAACTTTCAATTGTTGTTGTGTGTGACATGCGTGTGAGTGTGACCTCTTGTTGCGTGCGTGTGTGTGGTTTCAAATTGGTGGCCTCTTGTGTGCGTGTGTATCTTTCAATTATTGTTGTGTGTGACATGTGTGTGAGTGTGTGGTTCAAATTGGTGGCCTCCTGTGTGCGTGTGTAACTTTCAATTGTTGTTATGTGTGACATGTGTGTGTGAGTGTGACCTCTTGTTGCGTGCGTGTGTGTGGTTTCAAATTGGTGGCCTCTTGTGTGCATGTGTAACTTTCAATTGTTGTTGTGTGTGACATGCGTGTGAGTGTGACCTCTTGTTGCGTGCGTGTGTGTGGTTTCAAATTGGTGGCCTCTTGTGTGCGTGTGTATCTTTCAATTATTGTTGTGTGTGACATGTGTGTGAGTGTGTGGTTCAAATTGGTGGCCTCCTGTGTGCGTGTGTAACTTTCAATTGTTGTTGTGTGTGACATGTGTGTGAGTGTGATCTCTCGTTGCGTGCGTGTGCGTGGTTTCAAATTGGTGGCCTCCTGTGTGTATGTGTTTGTCATTAATAATTATTAAAATTGTTACTGTAAAAAGTATAATAAAGACGCCACTCTAATGTAGACCTAAACTCTATAACAAATTTTAAACACAATTTAAATAGTTTCGTACATGGCTTTTTCACGTGAAACAAACTAATCTAGCTAGCACTTTAAATAAATATTAAGACAGCATTAGTGATAGGACAGCATTAGTGGTAGAGGCATTAGTGGTAGTGGTATTAGTGGTAGTGGTAATACACGCCTTTTCACGTGATCACAACTAGCTAGCTAGCAGCAAGTGGCAGGGGCAAGCGTCTCAGCAGGTGTTCAGTTTTTTTTGTAGTTAGTTGCATGTGTTCTAGTGTGCATGGTTGGCCCCTTTGTGCATGTTTGCAAACTGAATACCTGCTGTTCTCTTACCGATTACACTATAAAGAAACGAGCTCTGTGACGTACCTCCTGGGTGGCTTGGAAAGCGTCACACACAGCACACACTAATCCACAGGTGATGCTCTCCTCAACTAATGGGGACACTCTTATAATGGACATGCTCTGACACAGTTCATTAGTAGACACATACGATTAGGTAAGACAAAAGTTTTGTTTTGCCTATTTTTAATAATTTTTTTCTTTCTACAGGAGAATTATAAGACTCGGACGACTCGGAAAACTCTAAAAACACTAATGTTATTGTTATTTTGTGTCTGCATTCATGTCTAAATTGTATAAATTATATCGATTTCAGTTTGTAATGTGCAATAATCATTTTGGGGTGGGTAAAGATCATTAACCTAACACACGATATAACTAGTTATTAGTTTGTCTCGTTAACCATCTTTACCTATTATTGATGGTACATAATCTGGGCGGGGCTGTTTTTGTCAAACCATGCCTCCCTCGCATAGATGGTTAATGTTAGGATGCTAGAGACAACCTCGTCACTGAACCCCTAGAGATATGGAGGCCCTCAGGAATGAGCATAAGTCACTACTCACCCATTTATATTAAGAGGCTGTGGATAGTAAGCATGTCTCTATAGTTACAACTAGACCACAATGTACTCCTTGATGACTACCCCCCCCCCCCCAATTTAATCAATGGTTCGGGGACTCTTTCAGCTGCTATAACTTGAATCCAATGTCAAAAATGTTACTGAAAGCTTAGAAAAATTCCTTTCAAATGATGTGTTTCAATCCAAAATTTCGTCGCAGCCCTAATTTGTCATTTTTCGGCTTCGGACCATGGGCTATATATAATCCATGGTACGGCTAAATTAGAAAATATTTTTATCTCTCGAATATCAATTTTGATCGTTTCATTTGAAAGATCTCTTTCTAAGCTTTCAGAAAACCATAAAAATGTTGACTTTCGATCCACAGAATTCAAGTTATGGCAGCTGAAAGATTCCATAAAACGGAGGGGGAGGGGGTGTCTTTCAACAGCCATAACTTGAGTACAGTTGATCCAATGTCAAAAATGTTAGGATTTTCTGAAAGCTTAGAAAAATTCCTTTCAAATGATGTGTTTCAATCCAAAATTTCGTCGCGGCCCTAATTTGTCATTTTTCGGCTTCGGACCATGGGCTATAATCCATGGTACGCCTAAATTAGAAAATACTTTTATCTCTCGAATATCAATTTTGATCGTACCATTTGAAAGATCTCTTTCTAAGCTTTCAGAAAACCATAAAAATGTTGACTTTCGATCCACAGAATTCAAGTTATGGCAGCTGAAAGATTCCCAAAATCATTGATTAAACGGAGGGGGGGGGGTGTCTTTCAAGAGCCATAACTTGAGTACAGTTGATCCAATGTCAAAAATGTTAGGATTTTCTGAAAGCTTAGAAAAATTCCTTTCAAATGATGTGTTTCAATCCAAAATTTCGTTGTGGCCCTAATTTGTCATTTTTCGGCTTCAGACCATGGGCTATAATCCATGGTACGGCTAAAATTAATTAGAAAATACTTTTATCTCTCAAATATCAATTTTGATCGTTCCATTTGAAAGATCTCTTTCTAAGCTTTCAGAAAACCAAAAAAAACAAAAAAACAAAAAAAAAAACAAAGAAATGTTGACTTTCGATCCACAGAATTCAAGTTATGGCAGCTGAAAGACAAAATCATTGAACGGAGGGGGAGGGGGTGTCTTTCAACAGCCATAACTTGAGTACAGTTGATCCAATGTCAAAAATGTTAGGATTCAGGAAACTGTGTCCTTGTCCCACACGTGTCTATTCCAAGGTACCCAAACAGTTCCAATTGGTCACCTTACATGTATCATTGATTAAACGGAGGGGGAGGGAGTGTCGTTCAACAGTCATAACTTGAGTTTGATCAATTTTAGGATTTTCTGAAAGCTTAGAAAAATTCTTTTCAAATGATGTGTTTCAATCCAAAATTTCGTCGCAGCCCTAATTTGTCATTTTTCGGCCTTGGACCATGGGCTTATAATCCATGGTACGGCTAAGACTTTCGCTACACATACGATTAGGTAAGACAACAGTTTTGTTTTACCTACTACTTTATATTCTTTCCACAGGAAAATTATTCCTTCAAGACTCAAGACTCTAAAAACACTAATTGTGTCTTGCATTCATGTCTAAATTCATTTCTGGGTGGGTAAAGATCATTAGTGACACTAACACAAGATATAACTAGTTATTCAATTGTCTTCTTTAACCATCTTTACCCATTATAATAATGAACACGAATTACATAGCTGGGCGGGGCTGTCTTAAACGCGCACATTCCTGTGTGTCTAAAACACATTACCTTGACACACAGATGAGCCTAACCGTTATAAAAGCGAAAACTCGGCCTGGGATCGAGGCGGAGTCTTGATGGTGAGTTAGGAGAGACACCCTTATATGCATGAGTTAGGAGAGACACCTTATAAAAAAATTATATGCTATTTCTAAGCTACTACTCAACATATTTCTAAGCTACTACTCAACAACATTAACAAAAGTATGCCTATCTAGCTACTAGATCTGTCTACAGCTAGAGTGATTAGATTAGAGCTAGGCTCATGTCTTGTTGTAGGAAAGAACTAGTTGTACAGCATGAAGGGAAGGGAGTGCAGCCAGGCCTTGCACATGGCTCCAGCTCTGGGCTCTGCCCTCGGCCCATCTGACTTTCTCCCCACACCATGTCAGCCTCAAAGGACTTTTTCAACTGCATATAATTATACATGAGTAGTGTGGGAAGATTCCTACCATAATGCTAGCACAAGGGTTACACTATAGATAACTCACTGTTTCAATTTGCTTCATGACGTCGCTGTACTCTTTGACATTCAGTTCGTAGATCTCACCCGGGTCATTGTGAAGGTTATAAAGAAGAGGAGGGTCGTAGGCATGAAGTGTGTAATTACTCCGACACACAACATCAGGGTGAGTAGTCGTGCATAGTCCACTGCATGCACAGGGTCAGTCAAGTATTGCATGTGGCTAGGTACAGATATGATTACCCGTGGGAATAATAATGAGCTTTGTATTCCTTCCAACGTATTGCAAATATACCGAGAGTCTTGTTTGGATCACCAGGATAAAAAATAAAGAAGTCTCTGTTGCTCTGTAAGAAATGAGCGAGATCTTAATCTATATACGTACCCAAGCAAGCTAGTGAATCATACCTTGCCATCATTGAAGAGGATTGGGGCCATGTCCACTCCATCCATTGTCACATTTGCAGGTATCTTTCCTCCCACTATGTTCATTAGAGTAGGGAACACATCCACTGTAGCAGCTACCTGTATACAAGCAGGAGGTTAGGGAAACTTGTAAACCCTCTCCTCCCGTTAATCATAGCTCGGGAACGCTTTCAATCGCCATAATTTGAGTTCCGTGCTTTCAATGAAAAACTTACCATCATGATAATTTCGGCCCAATACAATGGTCCAAGGGCGAAAAACAAAAATAATGTTTCCAACAAACTTTTATTTGAACAGATCATTTATAAGATCTCTTTTTATATATTTTACATTGCGGATCAACGGTTCAAGTTATGGCTGTTGAAAAATGCTCAACTACGTACATAGGAACAGTGCAATAATACCTCCATTGTTCTCCCTGGTTTAATCTTGCCTGGCCACCAAGCGATGGCAGGCTCTCTGTGACCGCCCTCCCAGGTCGAATATTTCCCACATCTCAGGGGACCAGCATTCCCTCCATAAATCTCCCTCGCCAAAGATGGTCTGCAATATGATAATAGATGCTCTAGGAGGTACGTATACTTACTCACCCGTTGTCAGCAGTGAAGAAAACGAACGTATTGTCCTTGACTCCAGCCTCCTCTATGTACTGGAATATTTGGCCTACTGCCCAGTCCATTTCATTGAGAGCATCACCAAATTGTCCTCTTATGCTCGAGTTAGTGAACATCTTGCCAGCAAACTGAGGAGCATGCATGTGTTGGAAGGCCAAATACAAAAAGAATGGAGTCTTCTTATCTGGAGGAAATAGAAAATGATATCTGTGTGTAGAAGTAATCACTCACCAGCAGAAGTTTTAATAAACGATTCAGCTCCTTTCAAGTAGTTTTGCATAAGCTCGAGAAAGTCGGCTGGCTGCTGTACAATGTTCTCGTTTTGGAAGAGTGGACAAGGAACATTCCCTATACAGAAAGTCATTTACAATGTTGACAGTTGAAAATGTATACCAACCATTTTCACAGGCTTTGTCAATGCAGGGAACATTGGGATAGAAACACACTTTGTGTACACATGGACACATGTCTTGTGAGTATGGTATCCCCTGTAATAATTAATTAAACACCAGTACACATCGAAAATGCGTACCAGATAAGAGTCGAAGCCCTGTCTTGTTGGTAGGTACTCATTGTCCTTGCCTACTCCTAGATGCCACTTTCCAACGATGCTTGTGGTATATCCCTCATCCTTTAATCCCTCAGCTATGGTGGTCTCATTCAGTGGAAGACCTGCATGACAGTGAAGCTGTGTTCTGCTGAATACATTACAAAAATACCTCCCACACTTCCAGATGCAAACACTGCAGGGTACACTCCACTGCGTGTTTGGTAGCGGCCCGTCAACAGAGCAGCTCGTGATGGACTACACAGTGGACTGGCTGAGTAGAACTGAGTGAAGAGGAGTCCTTGGGAGGCCATCTTGTCCAGGTTAGGGGTGCTGGAGGTGGGGTGGCCATACACAGACAGGTCTCCATAGCCAAGCTGCATGAAGGGAATGGAAACAAACCATCAATAGAGAGGACAGTTTTTTCAATGTTCAACTCACATCATCTGCAAAGAGGAGTATGATGTTAGGCTTGGTTGCCACCCTAGCTACTCCAAAGGTAACCAGCAACAAGATCAAGAAGCAACTAATCTTGCTGATACACTCCATTTGTTTTGCTTTAGCCATAGTGGGAGGGGCTGGTTGCTGCGTAATTAGGAAGGTGGGAGGGTCTGGTTCTGCTGCAAATAATGGGAGTGGCATGTACAAGCCCCTCCTCCACTTGTGTTGTTGTTTTTGAGCTACTAGCTAGCTAGCCAACCACAGTGGAGTTAGGTGAGAAGAGCTCTAGCCATCACAGCTCAGCGTGGAGATGCGGTGGACCAGACGTGCTACTAAGAAGCCTGTCCTGGTCATCTTGGGGCTCTGTGTAGTTGCAGGAGTGTTCCTGTTTATCAACAACCAGTCAGACATCCCTCAGGGCATTGTGGACAAGGTCAGTGCAGTAGCTCTAGCTGGATTATGAATGTGCTAAATGGGTGGTAGCTGATGTCTGAATGACTTGTTATATTGTACCTTGAGTGTGAGCAGAGCGTTGTATTACAATGCTCCCGCTCACACTCCAGGACAATTAACAGAACACTGATATGAGATAGTGGTAGTGGTGTCCCCTAACCTGATTAACTCTATCCCTTTGTCTTCGATGCAAAGAGGCCTCAGCCATTGCTCAATAGTAGCATGACTGTGTGATGTATGATATCCTAAAGGAGGTGATTTCTTGGCTTATTAGTAATTATGTATTGAACTTGGCAACGTTCTCATTAATTAACGCATATCTTTTGACTACCTATAACAATTATTTTGGATGTAATTATAATGAATGATGTATATTCAGCACTGCGTGACTGTGCATACAAAGTTAATACAGCACATTCCTGAGCTTGCGTACTGCCTCGCCCTCACAGCCACTAGTGAATCACAAGAAATCTGAGTCAGTGCTGGTAGACAATGTTCTCCTGGATACGCGTAGGGTACCACATAAACTAGAGCAGCCAGGCAAGAGGACCAATGATGGTGACGAATTCAATCGCCAATACATGAAGAAAAGAGCTGACCTTCGAAAAGACCTTATAGATTCTGACTTGGCTAGAAAACACGCTGCAATTGATATTCAGAAATCACTTAGTAGTAGAAATATCAAACGAAAGATACCCTCAGATAAAAACGATCCACTCGTTCAAATCAAACTGAAAGAGGAAAGAAAATCACTAGGTTCAAAACTTCAGAATCGAATGAAAATGGCTCAAGAATCAAGGGACAGTGGCAAGCAGAGAAAGCTTCTTGTGGACAAGGTAGTTGGACCATTTGGTAAGCAGCCCACTAGCAGTCCACTGGAGAAGAAGCCTCAATCAATTGCTGTGCTGGGTGATTTTGACATGGAGTCATATCTCGGTGCTCAGAAGATGGTGAAAGGTGATGCTATGAAGAGCTTCCAGTTCAACCAGATAGTTAGCGATGCTACCCGTCCTGACAGATATCTCAAGGATTACAGAAATTCCAAGTAAGAGGTCTATTCGTCTTAATTGAATTACTGTACACTGATAGCTGTATAGTACAGCGCTTAATGCGTGGTTTGTATTGTCTGCTCTTGATGGCTTCATTTCTAGAGATAAGGACCATATTCCCCCACACTTGCATGTAGGTGTAAGAGCTCCCCTGCTGCTCAACACCAACAAGACAACCTCCCTCCAACCAGTGTCATCATCTGCTTCCATAATGAAGCTCGATCAGCTCTCCTCAGGACAATAGTCAGGTAAGAGCAACAAGCGTTGGAGTGTGTGCATAGTGACATGTGTGTGTGTGTGTGTGTGTGTGTATAGTGACTGATGTGTGTCTGTATGTGTGTGTGTGTGTGTGTGTGTGTGTAGTGTGCTGAACAGAAGCCCTCCAAAGCTAATACAAGAGATCATTTTAGTGGATGATTTCAGCCGTGATCGTAAGTGCTATTATTGTAGTTGAATCAATGACCTAACTATCTGCCCTACAGCACAAGATGGTGAACTGTTGCAAGCCATTCCTAAAGTTAAGTTGCTCCGTATGAAATCTAGACATGGTCTCATCAAGTCTCGGATTATTGGAACTGAAGAAGCCATTGGTCCAGTGGTGCTATTCCTGGACAGCCATTGTGAGGCCACTCAGGGATGGTTAGAACCTCTCCTCAGTCGGATCAAGGAAGTGAGTAGTGCTTACCAATAGGAAAAGCATTTTAAGAGTTTAACCAACTATGCAGCCTGGACTTTTTTGGACATTGTGTTATTATACCGATGGTGTAGATATCATGCACACCTCTTAGAGATGTGTGTTTCTTTTGTGCTGCAGAACTCGTCTCACGTTGTTTCACCAGTTATTGATATTCTGAACAAAGACGACATGAGCTACACACTGGCTAGCCCCGTGGTCAGAGGTGGGTTACATTAGTTACCCTATGAATTCCCCCAGGGCTTCCCCTACCATCTATTGAGGTCACAGGGAGTTTATACATGTAAGGGACAAGTGATAAAACCATCTTCCTGTATGTAAAACACAGTAGAATTGATTGCCTGTAACAAAACAATGCTACATCTCAGAAACAACATGATATCCGACTAGAAAAACATTTGCAATGTGAAAAATTGCTAGGATTGGCCAGGGGAACCACAAAAAAGCGTGGGAACAAGAAATCAGACGAGAGCATAACTCCAATCCGTTACAACGTCAATCACATGTATACTGGTAGTTTTCCCATGTTTTCCCAGCCAATATGCCACGCAATTTTTACTGGTGGAGTGATGACCAATCCCTATATATATTTATTATACATCCATTTTAGAATGTGGGGCACATAATCATGATGATTTGTGATGAATTGATGTTCCTAATACATGTAGTGTAGAGCAAAGGTACACACAGTCCATCCATGCGTAGTAACATGCACGGACCGTACTGGTGACTGCATGGAATGATGTGGTGGATGGAAGCTGATAGGTGGATCTGGAACACAGTCTATTATTTAATATACTATGTATTGTACACGTTCATGACGTTGTAACGGATTGGAGTTATGCTCTCGTCTGATTTCTTGTTCCCACGCTTTTTTGTGGTTCCCCTGGCCAATCCTAGCAATTTTTCACATTGCAAATGTTTTTCTAGTCGGATTCCCTTTCTTTTTCAGTACAGTTTACGTATCATGACATACATAAGTGGAACGTCAAGAGGCAGTACAAGAAGAGAAGACAGGACTAATCAGATATCTTCTCGAATATCTCTGGACTAATAATTATAGTATAATGAGTAATAATTTATTGCTTGATAATTATTTTGAATTTGCGAATCAGTATTAAATGACAGCCATTTTAAGAGCATGATATCTAGCCAGTGCATATAGCATGCCTGTCAGAGAAAGGGAGCTAGAGCTGAACAGTGTGAAGAAAAGGAACACCTCAGGTTCTGGAAAAGCACTGCTGCACTGATTTTAGGCGCACGGTTTATTAGCCACGCCTATCTATTATTATTGGCCACAACACAATTGCTGAGTCATTAAAGATGGCGGAATTGTCTAGGTAAGAGAAATAGAGACTGAGAGGTCTTCTGCCTCGTGGAAGCAATCGCAAATCTGAAGAAGCGCTTTGTAATCCAGGTTGTAGTCGTTTGGAAACCCTGTGCAGAATGTCCTGGAGATGGCTGTACTTGGAGTAAATGCTGGGCAAGAAACTTACTTACTTACTTACTCACTTACTTACTTACTTACTTACTTAGTCAGTCAGACAAAGAGCGGTGAAACGTCGAAATAGTGCAATTTTTAAAATGAAAATATTCATTCATTAAAATGTTTATGGATTATGAAATGAGAGATACAAAGAGAGAAAAGGCTAAATAAACTATCTGTTCAGCCAGTTTCTTGATGTGGCCTTTCCCTGCAGAGATAGAACAGTTTGAACATGAGTCAAAATAATTGAAATATTGCTAAACACGGGCAAACCCACTGCCAATCCTATGTAAAACCTACTGGTTTTACTAATAGATAGTGCAATAGATTCACTACATTAATATTTGTTGTTTGTATATACTTAGCATTGTTTTGTACATGCATGTAGCTGCTCTGACTGGTTCTCTCACTGCAGGTGGTTTTGGGTCCAACCTTCACTTCAAGTGGGACACAATGTCCTCTAAGGAGATGCAATCACGGTCTCCAGTGGACCCAATCAGGTACCAGCCACCCAACCATGGCACCACCTATACAGCTATAGCTGTATATAACCCGGTCTAGCTATACACCACCACCACCACATGCACACATGCATTGTGAGCATGGTAACTAGCCAAACACTTGATCAGACATGCAGGCATACTATATAACCCCCCTCCCCCCACCCCTCTGGTGGTTTGCAGGACCCCTGCAATTGCTGGAGGGCTGTTTGCAGTGGACAAAACATGGTTTGAGCACATTGGTCTGTATGATGGACAGATGGAGATATGGGGAGGAGAGAATGTGGGTAAGTCTGCCTCAATTAGCTATAATTATAACAACTGGCTTCTTAATGTTGCTATAGTGGCAACAACCATTATGCTTATCTTAAGATCATTTGGTAAGAATTCCCCCTTACAATCTTGTTTTTCACGCCATGCCACACTCTCTCTGTCTCCTGCCACCACATGCAGAGTTGTCCCTATAATCAAGAGTATAATTATGATAGAGAAGAGAGTATCGAACGGTGTATGCGGAGAGTAACGTGACTTCCCCTGTATCTGTCACAAGCTTGGAATTTCGCATGCACACTGACCAATCCAAGGGTGGGTGATGTAATCTATCAAGAAAGTAGATTACATCACCCACACTTGGATGGGTTGACAGATTACATCACCCACGCTTGGATTGGTCAGTGTGCAAATTCCAAGCTTGTGACAGATACAGGGGAAGTCACGTTACTCTCCGCATACATCTGATGTACAGTATGCCTACGTTCGATACTCTCTTCTCTATCATATACTCTTGCTATGATGATACATGTGCATGCATGCACACGCAGAGCTATCCCTGCGAGTGTGGATGTGTGGAGGTAGTATGGAGATCATTCCTTGTTCTCATGTTGGCCATATCTTCCGGTCAGCCATGCCATACTCGTTTGGAGAGGGGAACTCTTACCACAGTACTGTTACAAGGTGAGGGGTGACCTTCAGCTAGTGCATCCATTGAAGTGTTTCGAATCCTGGGAGTAAGTAATTACTATAATTTTTTGAAGCTTTATAAAAATAGATTAGCTTGTGGTACACCTAATACAACCTGTACTAATCTCATGAGAGAAAAGTGTAAGTCAACCAGCCACTAGTCCACTACAGTGTCCACATAGTGGCTATAGCTACACACTACTCTATTTAAGAGCAACTCCTGCTTCAAGTGAGGTGAAATTGAACTAGTATTTTTGTGTGGTTGCCTATATAGGAACATTAGACGCACTGTTGAGGTCTGGATGGACTCCTACAAGCCATACTATTATGAGCAGAATCCTTTTGCTCTCAAGGTGGATTTTGGAGAGTAAGTAGCTATTACTAGCCATGCATGTATGCACGTAATTATTCACACTCAACCCATACTGTCCATATAGTAAGGAAGCAACCACTTGTATCTTAAATGTGTTCATCCTTTCCATTCAGTATTTCAGAGAGACAAGAGTTGAGAGAGCAGTTGCATTGCAAGTCATTTCAATGGTTCTTGGATAACGTCTACCCCCAGTTTAGGTGAGTATACATTCATTCTAGATATCTCACTGATAAATCACATGTCAGGTCATGCTGCATGCGTGTTACATGCAACATGCAATGAAATTATTTGTCTTGCAGTGCTCCACCAATTCAAGACTTCACTTATGGTAAACTGCGCACCATTGGCAGTGGTCTGTGCCTGGATGCTAGGAGGTCATTTGCTAGTCAGCCAGTGGACCTCAGTCAGTGCTCCCCAACCAAAGACAAGTCTGTCAAGGGACAGGTAAACACTAACTGTATGGTAACACCAACTACCTTATCTATATGCCACATCTACTATCTATATGCCACATCTACAAGTTTGTGTAATTTTGTCTCCTGTAAAGTTGTTGCTCCTGTAAAGTTGTTGTTGTATTGGTATATTCTCAGCAGCAGATATTGATAGTTTGTTTTTCCTTTTTTCTTGTCCTGCAGTCGTGGTCTATGTACTCCAAGGGAGGTGTCAAGCAGCGAACTCTGTGCCTCTCTTACATGAACAATCTGTTCACTCTACAACAGTGTAACTCTCAGGACATGGCTCAAAGCTTCCAGCTCCAGTCTAATGGTCTCTTGGTGCACACTGCAACCCAACACTGTGCTACCAGTAGCAATGAGGAGCACCTCACTCTAGTACAATGTGACACTGAACACAATACAGACACTTCTATTGAATGGGATTTTGTTATATCAACATGATTGTTTGTTTTTTCTCCATCACAAATCAACCTGGAGGCCCACCCCCCACCTATAGTTTTCTAGTGCGCATGCCTATGACAGAACCACGGGTATAATATATAATTATCTCAATCGCACATGTCGCACAAGCTCTAGTGCGGTGACAGTGAGAGCTACAGATCTACCGTAATTATGCAAGCAGCAGTGAAGGAAAGCGCCCGGTGTATAATGAAAGACTCGAGGCTAGTCCCTGGAATACTGAAAACTCCTAGAGCAATGCTGAACAGTGCATCTGGACCTGATGGAAAGAACATGCAAGGTAAAGTTGCAGCAGCAATACAAGTTCAGTTCAGTGTAGCTCCTCTAGCAGATAACAGTGTGTTTAACAATAATAAAAGCATCCAGACAGATAGCACAAATTAAATAAGTGTGTATATAGATCTATTATAAGCAATTTAGGGGTCTAATAGTTATTATTGTTCTTCCTCATCGTCTGCTTGACCCACCACTGGAACCCCATCCAACTTCTTCAGTTTGGGCACTCTCTTGAGAGCCTGCTCCCTCCAGTCTCCATCACCTGAGTGCTTCTCCTCTAGGGGATTGCCTGTATGGCCATAATAATTATGTCATAATAATTATGTATTTGTATAGGCATGAACAGCCAGTATGCTATAATTATCACCAATTTAACTCCATACATAATATGCAAAGTTAGCAGGTTAGTGAACAAGCTAGCCGGTGTGCTATAGTTCACCAACTCCATATAATTCCTTATTTTCCAAAACCACGGGAATTGGGTTAGTTAACCATAGCATACCGCCTAGCTTGTTCTTACCTACAAATACGAGGTCCTCCAAGTTCTGTAGCTCACCAAGCTTCTGGAACTCACTCCATTCTTTGACATTATTGTTAGACATGTACAGCACCTAAGTATAGTTGCAATATCAGCAAACAGACAATATACACCTACATTGCCAACTGAACCATAACTTATACAAACTCTCGAATACTAAACAACTGACTACCTTTAGCTTAGCGAGCACTGTAATGCCTTTCAGCTTCTCAATATTGTTGTATGAGATCCACAATTGTTGGAGAGTGTCAGCAACTGCTTCCTGTACAGTTGGTGTGAACACATCTATAGAGCATAGCTAACCTTACCAGACCAGTGATGTTCTTGATGAGGTTTCTGCCCAACGAGAGAGTCACCAAATTCTCTATGGTATATATATATACATTATAACTAGATTGAAATTTGAGTAGGTAGTCTACAGTCCATATTGTTTACAGACTTGTGCAAAAGCAATTTTTGATCTTAACTGATGGTGACTATTCATAGTGTGCAGTCTCTACCTAATCCTCCGTACTAATCACAGGGACCTCCTCGTTCCGTGGGTACCAGTACATGTCCCTCACTTGTGCACATTGTGTTAATGCATGTACATGTGTTGTTATTGCATGCTTCCTCTCTATCACAAAGGCCTGAGGTTACAATTAACCCTAGCCCCATCTCACTGGCTCTATCTCTTCCCAGGCCCCAGACATACCAGGCAGGCAGTCAACAATAGCCCTAGGCCCACATTACACAAGGTCTTTCGTTGGTCTAAAGTGGACCACGGACCCCAAACTTATTCGTTAATAGCCATGATGCAATTACACCTAATTATTTTCAAAACAGTGATGCCCAAAAATACTACAGTCATTTACATGTAATCTACAGTAGAACCTCGATTATCCGGACACCTTGGTTCCAGAGGCAGGCCGGATAACGAATACATAAACCACGCCTGGATCCACCCACTTTATTGATAAACAGCAGTGTCACATGGTTGCCTGCGCATGCGCAAAAGATAAACAGGCCTGTCTCCATAGTAACAGCTGCAATGCGCATGCGCATTTAAGGGACAAGCCCATTTTCTAAAAAGAAAATTGCCAAGCCGGATAATCGAGGTTCCGGACAATGGAGGGCCAGATAATCGAGGTTCTACTGTATACACAATACTATCAGTCACATGTATGAAATTAGTGATACAGCACTTACTCAATCCGTTGAGGTTGCTTATCTTCTCAATGCAGTTGGAGGACAGGGACAGTGTCCTGCAGGGGAGGACAAGATGAAACCATTCATTAACCAATGGACATTTGAATAATGAGCATACCCAACAATGACTATACACTCAACGCATCACTGTTTATAATTTATTTTTCATGCCAACATTATTTTACATCCTGTCCCATTTTTTGTCAACAATAAAAGGAGCGTGTCTTACTCGCAGTTTGCCAGTGTTGACAGTGATGCATCCATCTTCTCAATGGGAGGGAGCTGCATGTACAGGTGTATCTTTTTTGCCTCTTTTGGATCCTCCCCTGTCTTTACAGCCTAAAACAAAGAGGTGGATTAGGGTAGCAAGGTAGACAGTTTGGAATTACCCATTTTGAAATGGCGTCCTTTATGCTTGTCCCTTTTGACTGAGTGCATGGAGTGCATGGTTCATGGTAGGGAACAAATTAATTTAACCTACCTACATGTGTACACTATATAATTATAAATAATTTTTAATTAAAGTCACAGTGTGTACAGTCAAATCACACTGGTCAGATGGAAGGGAACACAACAACAGCAGCTAGGGATTGCTTACCATTCTGTAGCTGTACTCCTGTATCTGGACGCCTGGCCGGCTGTGAACAACTTCCTGCACTGGAGGATTGGGGGATGTTTGTTGCATAGGAACAGCTAGAGGGGAGGGGCTCTATTGTATAGCTGACACAGCACTTCTGAGCCAAAGCTGTGGCCTGAATCACACAATGGCCGAGGGACAGCAACAACAACCCGAGGGTACTTCAAACCTCCTCACAGATGGTACACTAATAATGTACAGTAGCTATCACTATCTTTGTAATTATATCTGTGTCTCTACAGTGTACAATATTGATGAGGCTACCATGGCTCAAGTGGACGAGATACAGAAACAGGTTTGCCATTACCTCCCACAACAAGAGCACTAACGACCCCCCACACAGCTAGAGCCCTAACTACCCCCCACACAGCTAGAGCACTAACAACCCCCCACACAGCTAGAGCACTAACACCCCCACACAGGTTGCCAGTGGCAGTGAGTTGGTGGGAGAATTGGAGGAGCTCAGTTCACTAGAGACCGAGTATTCACACGACGATGCTGTCTATCAAGCTAAGATACAGGTGCTTTAATACTGATAGAGTGTGTGTACTGTACCTCATGTATTCCCCCTGACAGGATTTGAAGGGCAAGTATTGCAAGTTGCGACGGACGCGAGGTGATGGAAACTGTTTCTTTAGAGCGTTCACATTTGCTTACATGGAGAGTCTGGTCCAGGACGCCAGTGACTTGGAGAGGTGTGTGTGTGTGTGTGTGGGTGGGTGTGGGTGGTGAGTGTGTGGGTGTGTGTGTGTGTGTGTGGGTGTGGGTGGTGTGTGTGTGTGTGTGTGTGTGTGTGTGTGTGTGTGTGTGTGTGTGTGTGGGTGGTGAGTGTGTGTGTGGGTATGTGTGGGTGTGTGTGTGTGTGGGTGTGTGGGTGGTGAGTGTGTGTGTGTGTGTGGGTGGTGAGTGTGTGTGTGTGTGTGTGTTTGTGTGTGTGTGTGTGTGTGTGGGTGTGGATGGGTGGTGAGTGTGTGTGTGTGTGTGTGTGTGTGTGTGTGTGGGTGGGTGGATGGGTGGTGAGTGTGGGTGTGTGGGAGTGTGTGTGTAACACTGGATATTCAGGTTTCGTGCAGCAGTGATGGGGATCAGAGATGGTTTATTGGCCAATGGCTACCCCTCGTTCACTTTGGAGGACTTCCATGACAATGTAAGTAGATATAATGCCCCAGTAATATCTTAGCTTGTAGCTCTCTCTGTCTTAATAAACTTCTTTGCTAGTTTATTGATGCTCTGGAGTCCACAGCACAGCCTGAGGTAACAGTGGGGAGTCTAACTAAAGTGAGTGTCAGTGTCGTCCATACTGTGTATGCGTCACACTCCATTGCAGACATTCCAAGATCCTGGACTCTCTGACTATCTTGTGTGCTATGTGAGGATACTCACCTCCGGCTACCTGCAAGCCAATGAAGAGTTGTATGGGGCATTCGTTGATGGAGGGAGAACTGTCAAAGAGTACTGTAGTCAGGTACGTGGGTGTGTGTGGTGTGTGGTGTGTGGTGTGTGGCTACTATATAGGGCTGAGTATTATCTCAAAAAAGATCAAAGCCTGCCACTGTGTAGTGGTTGCTCTGCTATTGGTACATTTCTAGCCATTGTTTGTGGCAGTGGTTTATAGTAGCTAGTCATCAGTCACAGTCTGACAGTTCCAGGACAGTGTTCACCAACCAGACTCACTCCTGACAGTTCCAGGACAGTGTTCACCAACCAGACTCACTCCTTCTTCAACAACGATAAAAATGTTATCAAATGTAGTGCCCATCCCTCTTAACTTTTTTCCTGAAATGTTAGTGAATTGTATGCAGTTTGTCCTAATATTACTACCTCATCCCCTGATAGGAGGTGGAGCCCATGTATCGTGAGTGTGATCACCTCCACATCAGTGCTCTGACAGCAGCCGTGGGTGTGAGTGTGCGTGTGCAGTACATGGACCGAGGGGAAGGGGGTGTGGTCAATCACCATGACTTCCCAGAGGGGGTGGAGCCTCGACTACATGTACTCTATAGACCTGGACACTATGACATTCTGTACCCTCACACTAACTGATCCATCAGTCTCATCAGTCTCTCATGAATCACACTAGCTAATTATCATAAATAATTTATTATTCTTATAAGAAAGTGAAGACTGTGTATTCATTGAAACAAGCAATATAACGTTGACAAAAATAAAACATTGCACAAGTGAGCTAGACAAGTTTGTATGACCTTGGTGCCTGTGGGTAGATCAAGCTCTTGTCCACCATGGCATTAATGGCAGTCACAACCACAGCTCTGGGCACTAGTCTTAAACTGCCACACTGCTGGACAGCCTCAATAATCCATGCCTCAGGGACACCAAGCTGGAGCACCTCTGCAGTACACAGCATAGTACACACTGGCCAACATGTCTTATATGGCTTACTCAAACTTTGTTGTCTTCTCGCCAAATAACTGAGGACAACGGGAAAGAGATCCTTTTCTGCAGAGAATATCTAAAGAAGGAATGTCATCATCACCACCCACACAAATTAGCATGTATTATCCTCCTGATATTATAATTGTGTGGGCGGAATTACACAACAAACACTTGCATGGTGATACACAATCACTATGGTAACATACGCCCACCTTATACAACATCTCTCTCCTGTTTCCAGTGGTCCCAGTAGACACTATAACACCGTCCTCCTTGAGCTTGGTTATGCATGCTATGACACCTCTCTCCACCTCTGCCCTAGAGTGGCTCCTGCTCTGGTCCTGTAGTGTCCTCATACACACCTCAATAAAGGATGTGTCAGCTTCAAGCTCTCCCAGACTAAAGTTCTTGCTTGGATATTCAGTTAAGACCCATTTCTTCAATTCAGAGTACACTAGTTCTTGCAAGCACAGTGTAGCTGAGGTGATGCTTGTGTTAATGCCTGGAGGAAGCTGGAATGGTTTAGAATAGACACCTCTCTTCAGCTTGATCACCTCCAGCCAGAACAAAGGCTCTACATTGGGATCAGGCTCCGGGCAGATACCAGTGACAGTCAACTGTTTCATATTTCTGAACTCTGACACTTTCCCAAACACTGAGACCAATTGTCCCTGACTGGCCACACAAAGACCTTCATCACTGTCGTCCGCTTTCCTCCATTGAGTGCAGTTGATTACCCCAGTCCCATCATCAACTGTGGGGTGGGGGGATTAGTATGAGGGGGTGGGGGTTAGCATGATGAGGGGGTGTAGGGATTAGTATGATGAGGGGGTGTAGGGATTAGTATGATGAGGGGGTGTAGGGATTAGTATGATGAGGGGGTGTAGGGATTAGTATGATGAGGGGGTGTAGGGATTAGTATGATGAGGGGGTGTAGGATTAGTATGATGAGGGGGTGTAGGGATTAGCATGAGGGGTGTAGGGATTAGTATGATGAGGGGATGTAGGGATTAGTATGAGGGGGTGTAGGGATTAGTATGAGGGGGTGTAGGTATTAGTATGATGAGGGGGTGTAGGGATTAGTATGATGAGGGGGTGTAGGGATTAGTATGATGAGGGGGTGTAGGGATTAGTATGATGAGGGGGTGTAGGATTAGTATGATGAGGGGGTGTAGGATTAGTATGATGAGGGGGTGTAGGGATTAGCATGATGAGGGGGTGTAGGGATTAGTATGAGGGGGTGTAGGGATTAGTATGATGAGGGGATGTAGGGATTAGTATGAGGGGGTGTAGGGATTAGTATGAGGGGGTGTAGGGATTAGTATGATGAGGGGGTGTAGGATTAGTATGATGAGGGGGTGTAGGATTAGTATGATGAGGGGGTGTAGGATTAGTATGATGAGGGGGTGGGGTGGGGAACAAACCTTCGTATTGGATCAGCCTGGTCTTCTTGACTGCAGAGAGGACATCTCCCATTATGTGGACCTGCCCAATAGCATGGTTGAGTATGCAGTAGATATCTGATGGGGAATAAAGATGACACAAGGTAGCTAGCTACACATTGCTACCTTGGAAACCAGGATAATACTTCAAGGATAGAACATCACACACATTGAGCTTCATCTTGGAGGAGAAGAGAGGATCAAGACCCCAGTAGCGTGGCTCATAGTAACACATCTCCATATCACCTCTGTAAATTATTAGTGTTAAGTTTTGTCGACGACCTTTCCCTACATTTTAACAGTTGTCATGTGGGCGGAGTTGGCTGAAAAGAACACGCCCATAGCCGGCTACAAGGAGCTCCACCCTCTTTATTATACTAACTTCCAGGAATGTGGAAGTCATTAGTGATAGTGGATGGTTAGGTTGTAAAGCTAAAGAGACGCTTCAATACAACAGCGACCAGTTTATAGCTAAGAGACGATTCTGATCCTCATAAAGATCCCCAGATGATGAAGGTGAGGTTATACATGATGTGTGACACGCTACTAGCACTGTAGCTATTACCCAGGACTACTGGGACTAGTGGTAGAGTACAATCATTGCATATCAATGAATAGTGTTATCATCAATGTGTTGTGTCTCTCTCTCTCTGCAGGCAATCCTTATCTTAGCAGGTGAGTTGATACTAGAGCTAATGTATTATCAAACGCTTGTAGAGCTAGAGCCTAAAGCTATTGATTGTTGACAGTGTTGACTTAGTGACTCTGTTGACTGTTAGCGTACATACATTCATTATCAAACCATGGAGACATCTGTTCAGGTGCTGGTGGGTTGTGAAGCTAGTCCCTATACGAGGAAATGGTGATGTGGTTGGAGGCCATGGTTTGATATTGCTAGTAGCAATGCCTATAATGCTGTGTAGGTCTAATAAGTTGAGGAAATGGTGATGTGGTTGGAGGCCACGGTGTGGTACGTGTTTGATATTGCTAATTGTGCTAGTAGCAATGCTGTGTAGGTCTGATACACAACACGTTAGTGTACATGAGAGGCTTATGTTGGGCAGTGTAGTCAACTCCTGGCCAGCTAGTGTACATGAGAGGCTTATGTTGGTCAGTGTAGTCAACTCCTGGCCAGCTAGTGTACATGAGAGGCTTATGTTGGTCAGTGTAGTCAACTCCTGGCCAGCTAGTGTACATGAGAGGCTTGTGTTGGTCAGTGTAGTCAACTCCTGGCCAGCTAGTGTACATGAGAGGCTTATGTTGGTCAGTGTAGTCAACTCCTGGCCAGCTAGTCAGCATGTACTGATGAGCCTCACTCTATTAGAGCTATTCACTGCACTTGTTGTCAGCTTGTCTCTAATGGCCCCTCACTGTGGGGACCAGGTCTCACTGTGGGCACCAGGTGGTGGCCATGTTCACACACACACACACTGTTCAGAGCTAGCGTTCCCGGCTGTGCTAGTCACATTGTCTTATATTGTATACAGACATGATGGGGCAGTGTGTAGTGTTTGCCTTACGCAACAGTTTACTATAATTATGTTTTCCTGTACATCCCTCTACATACTAATGATGCTATAGTAGCTACCGCTTGTGATGCATTGTGTAGGAAGTGAGCACTTTAGAGATTCAATACTTTGTATTGTAATGATTGACTAATGTACCATTCCCTCCAGCTCTGCTCTGCTGCTGTTACCTGGGAGGTGAGTGTGTGTACACTGCCTATAGAGTAGTCATGCATGTACAGGTGGTTTAGTGTATCAAGTTTCTGTTGGTATGTCATTCTAGCAGCTTACTTTAGACTCCTCACAGCTTGTTTGTTAGTGAGACACAAGTGAGTAAGTGTGATACCTGATGAGGCAATAGCACTACGTCATGTGTATGGTCTATTCCTGCCATTAATATCCCCCTGGCCCCCCTCTAGCTTGCCAGGTGTACTCGTGCCCTCCTGTCTCCTCTGATGAAGCTGGCCTCTGCTCTGAGGACTGCAGTGATGACAGCGATTGCCCCACTCCTCACAAGTGTTGCTCCAATGGTTGTGGACACGTCTGCACGCCTCCCACCCTCACACCATATACCCCACCCCCTCACCTATGTCCCACTCCCAACGACGACATTGCCGGAATGTGTACTGAAGAATGTAACACCACGTCATGTGACTCAGGCTACCAGTGCTGCTCTAATGGGTGTGGTCGATCCTGCGTGTCCATATGTAACCTTGTATCGACCAATCAGACGCTCATTGGGGCCTATCGTCCACAGTGTGAGGATGATGGGTTGTTCTCCGCAGTGCAGTGTCATGCATCCACTGGCTACTGTTGGTGTGTGGACACACTGAGTGGAGAGCCGAGGTCTGAGCTCATTAGAGGGGAGGAGCCTCAGTGCAGTGAGTGTGTGTGTGGGCGTGTGGTGGGTGTGTACAGTGGTTGGTATGACCGTCTCTCTGTGCAGGCTGTGTGTGTGTGGGCGTGTGGTGGGTGTGTACAGTGGTTGGTATGACCTATCTCTGTGCAGGCTGTGTGTGTGTGGGCGTGTGGTGGGTGTGTACAGTGGTTGGTATGACCGTCTCTCTATGCAGGCTGTGTGTACGATGGTGAGGTGAGGTCAGTGGGGGAGGTGTTCCGGGCCATCGATGGATTCAACTACTGGTAACTATATATAGACATTGTGTACTCTTGGGTAGTGTGTTTCCTTGTTGGTGGGTTGATCATCTCTTTCCCCCTCTCCCAGCACATGTACAGTGACTGGACCACAGTGCACTGAGAACAAAGGTAGTGTGTGTGTGTGTGTGTGTGTGTGTGTGTGTGTGTGTGTGTGTGTGTGTGTGTGTGTGTGTGTGTGTGTGTGTGTGGCTGTGTGTGGGTGTTACACAGGTTGTCAATGCTATACAGCTTGTTAATAGTTCCTTCTCCTAACCCCCCCCCCTGCAGTGTTCCACTCTTGCCCCCCAGTGAGGGAGAATGAGGCTGGTATCTGTGTGGCAGAGTGTACCCTGGACTCTGAGTGTCCCCATGACACACAATGCTGCTACACTGGTTGTGGCTATTCTTGTACTGACCCTGAGGTCATTCCCTACATACCCCTACCTACGATGAACACTTGCCCTCCCACTAACCAAATACCCTGCGCTCTGACTGGAAGATCATGCGCCCAATCCAATGATGAGGAAACCTCTGATGATGAGGAAACCACAGATGATGATGATTCTGACTCGTCTGATGTGATGGAATGCAATGAAGACTCGAGTATGTGCTGTGAGAATGACTGTGGTGGCTCTGTGTGTGTGTACAGCACTGGTCCCACTCCCTGCAAGGCTGCTCGTGTCATAGCCAAGGAGAGGAACAACACTAGGGACAGCATGATTGGACGCTACTCCCCACAGTGTGACTTTGATGGCCATTTCAGACCTGTTCAGTGTCACGAGCATTTCTGCTGGTGTGTGGATGAGCACAGTGGAGAGCCAGAGTCGGATATGGTCGCATTCGAGCACCTTGCCAACTTGCGGTGCACAAGTGAGTGAATGTTTGGAATTATTACTGTTTTTGGGTAGCCAACTTTGATTGTCCATAACTTGTGTTAGGAAGGTCCGATTTCAAAACTAAAATATGTATTTTTTAGTAGCTTTTTAACAGGTCTAATGCTTAAATCAGTAATCTATTTTCAGCCCATATTTCTCATTTTTCGCTTTTGGACCATGGTATTTGGCCGAAATTAACAAATTCTGTCATCTCTCAAATACAAATGTCGATGGTACCATTTGAAAGGTCTCTTTCTAAGCTTTTAGAAAATCGGAAAATCTTTGAAATTGAACCCACGGAACTCAAGTTATGGCGACTGAAAGAGTTCCCAAACCATTCATTAAAAAACCAGCCTTAATTTTTTAATAACTGTCTTTATGAAAGCTTAGAAAGAGACCTTTAAACTTAATCATGTGACCCCCCACTCATGTGACCCCCCACTTAGAATGTGTGTATAATGGTCTCAAGCATGGCTACCTGGATCAGTTCCCCTCTCTGGACGGATGCAATACTTGGTAAGTGTGTGAGTATAGGAAACCATTGTTGCAAGGGACAGCTAGTGCACTGCAATACAGAGCCTGGGGGATTGTGTTTGTGACAATGCAGAGCATCACATCACATTCTGTCCATGCAGTACTTGTGTGTATGATGGTGTCATCTCCTGCACTGAGGTGGGGTGTGTTGTAGGTAAGTAGTGTATTTAGTGTATCACTGTACCAAACAAGGATTGATTAAAGCTACTTTATTAGTACATTGTTATCTTATTAGCTAGTCATGTGATCCCCTCCCCCCACAGAACCTGAGGGAGAGCGTAGTGTTTGGGACTGGTGGCACTCCATCCTCATCTATTGTGTGGTGGCAGTGATTGTACTCACTCTGCTTGTACTCATCCTCCTAGTGGTGAGCCACTGTCTCTGTGTACCCCCCCCCACACTGTCTCTGTGTACCCCCCTCTCCCCCCACACACACTGTCTCTGTGTACCCCCCTCTCCCCCCACACACTGTCTCTGTGTACCCCCCCCCACACACTGTCTCTGTGTACCCCCCCCACACACTGTCTCTGTGTACCCCCCCCCCCCCCACCCACACACTGTCTCTGTGTACCCCCCCCCCACACACTGTCTCTGTGTACCCCCCCACCCACACACTGTCTCTGTGTACCCCCCCCCACCCACACACTGTCTCTGTGTATGGTTGAATGGAGTGTGTACTATCTCTCCCCTCCTCCCCTCAGGCTGTGGTGATTACTTTCAAGAGGAACAGCTTCCGACACAGAAGACTCAAGGAGGCAGCAGTCCACTTCGACGTAAGTTTCTCTAAGTACTATTGTATTTCTAATGCAACAAGTGTCCCCCCTTACAGTCTGAGATGGACACTGTGTACTTCAAGCAAGGCCAGGACCTCACTAGTGTGGAGCTCAAGGTGCCCCCAGTGGAGGAGCATGGGCCTGGAGGAGAGGACCATGCTTAGCTAGCTACACACAACACTCAATAACACTCATCATTCAGTCTAGCTCTGTTGCACTACCTCACTGTATTACTAACTGTTGTTGTTGTTGTTGGGTTTGTTATTAAAATTATTGCTGTTTCAATTTTAAAACTTGTCTGATGAACTTATGAAAAGTAGGGAAACGGTCGTCATACCAAAAGCTTTTGCAGCCTCCAGCTCTTTTAGAGAATAATCGGCCTGGGAACAAGACCTTTAATTAAGACTTTCCTTACCCACTCGATCTGGATCACTACAAGAAGCTGTGATATAAAAGCTGCTAAAATGGTGTGTTTGTATTAATAAAGAGCTATTGATAGTTACACTAGGTTGTGTGTGCGTAGTCACTGCCCTGGTGTCCCTGTAGGCAAAGGTGTTGCGTCTTGTTCCCTCTCGGCTCGTGTCCTCAGTGGGCGTGGCTAGAGGCATGAGACCACCCTCCACCATTAGGCTCTATGTACGTTACTCCTAGACTATATGACACACACTAACCCTCCTCTGATTGCAGGCTAGTTCTATGCGTAAGGAGTACGACACATTTGGTGAGATAGAGGTCCCTGCTGACAAGTACTATGGTGCTCAGACTGCACGCTCCAAGATCAACTTCCCCATAGGAGACGAAACAGAGAGAATGCCAGTATGTGTGTGGTGTGTGTGGTGGGCGGGAATGCCAGTACATGTGTGTGTGGTGTGTGGTGGGCGGGAATGCTAGTACATCTGACATATGGCTGTATGTGGTATAATACCACGCTGTTGTCCCCTCCATGCAGTTACCAGTGATCCATGCCTTTGGTTATCTGAAGAGAGCTTGTGCTGAGGTCAATAAGGATCATTATGGACTAGACCCCACCATAGCAGACGCCATCATCCAGGCTGCCACAGAGGTGATACCTTAACCCTGTTACTATGGCAATAGTTAACCTTGTGTGTGTGTAGGTGTACAGTGGTAAACTGGACGGGCACTTCCCCCTAGTAGTGTGGCAGACTGGGTCTGGTACACAGAGCAACATGAACGTCAACGAGGTTATCAGTAATAGGTGTGTGTGTGTGTGTGTGTGTGTGTGTGGGTGGGTGGGTGTGCGTGCGTGCGTGCGTGCGTGCGTGTGCGTGTGTGTGGGTGTGTGTAATAGTAATAGGTACGTATTTAATGCAATATGTTAATTAGCTATTACACATAAGAAAAGAGATCAGTAAGCTACAGAACAGAAAAAATAACCTCTTCTTTCAGGGCCATAGAGATGCTTGGCGGAGTGAAGGGATCCAAGACTCCAGTGCATCCAAATGATCACGTCAATAGAAGCCAGAGCTCTAACGACACCTTCCCCACAGCCATGCACGTTGCTGTTGCCATGGAGATACATCGCTGCCTTATTCCAGGAATTAAGGAACTTCACGCTTCACTATCCGAGAAAATGACTGAATTCAAAGATATTGTGAAGATTGGAAGAACACACACTCAAGTAAGTAGAGTTGAAGAGTAGCTATTCGTTACTAGTAAGGAAGTTTCTGCGTAGAAATCCAAAGGGACAATTGATAATATCATCTTCCTCCGTGTAGGATGCTACTCCCCTGACTCTGGGTCAAGAGTTCAGTGCATATGTGACTCAGATGGTGAATGGATTAGCACGTATTGAAGGGACTCTCCCTCGCCTCTATGAGCTAGCCATCGGAGGGACTGCTGTGGGGACAGGTCTAAACACTCGTGTGGGGTTTGCTGAACGTGTATCTGCTAAACTAGCAGAGCTAACTTCTCTGCCATTCACAAGTGCTCCTAATAAGTTTGAGGCCCTTGCTGCTCATGACTCCATGGTGGAGGTGCATGGAGCTCTCAACGTGCTCGCCTGTAGCATCATGAAGATTGCTAATGATATTCGCTTCCTTGGATCTGGCCCGAGGTCAGTAATACCTCCGGTAATGGCCGGAGATTGTGTGTCAAGACTTCGTGTAGTTTACCAGTAACCTTATTGAAAGCATTCCTAACAGTCCAATATACTAGCTATACTAACCCCCCCCTCCCTGGTAGGTGTGGTCTGGGAGAGCTGAGCCTGCCTGAGAATGAGCCTGGGAGTAGCATCATGCCAGGCAAAGTCAACCCCACTCAGGCCGAAGCTATTACCATGGTTACAGCACAAGTCATGGGCAATCAGACAGCCGTCACGGTTGGCGGTAGCAACGGACACTTTGAGCTCAACGTTTTTAAACCTATGATGGTACGAAATGTCCTCCAGTCAGTTCGTCTCCTTGGCGACGCTAGCCACTCCTTCTCTGTCAACTGCGTACGAGGAATTGTTGCAAATCGTGAAAGAATTGATAAACTGTTGAATGAATCGCTGATGCTTGTGACTGCCCTCAACCCTCATATTGGATATGACAAGGCAGCCAAGATTGCCAAGACTGCTCATCGTGAAGGCACCACCTTGATGGAGGCAGCCATCAGTCTCGGCTACCTCACTCAGGCCCAGTTCCAAGAGTGGGTGAAACCGGGGGACATGCTAGGACCTAAAGACTGACTGACATTTCAGTGATAGTTATAATAGGGACAATATCAGCTGTTGCAATTACTGTTTTGTGCATAAGTTAATATTGATGGCAGACAACTGCTGCAACAGCTTCTTACTATGACGACAATTCCCCTAGTTTTTTTTGCTCAAATCAGGTCAAAGGTCAACTTACTAGACCCACGTGGCAACAAAGAAGGATAAAATTAATTATCAAAGATGTGCAAAAGTTTGATTCAGTGTTTGCTGGTTGCTGCAGCCTTGAGAGTGATGCTGCCTGCAGTGGGAGTTGGTGGCGTGGGTGAGGAGAGTGGTGTGGGCGAGGGGAGTGGAGCTGGCAGTGGTATCCTGCAAGCTGTGCAAGATAGACAGTTCAGCATCAATGTGAGATATGGTTGGCTTTGAATAGTGCATGGTATAAGTATCTCTATTCTGCAGTTGACTGATGTGATCATGCCGGTGTGTACCACCAATCAGCTGCTCTCTTATAATGGAACTGAGTTTCTCTGCAAGGAAATACGTGGGTGTCAATAGTTGCATTGCCCTCTGATAGTATACACACACAGCTGAGAGGAAGTGTGTCTGCCCTAGTCCAATGGTGGGCACGGACGAACCTCCCACGTTCCCACCAGAACCACCAGGAGGTAAACTACAAAGCGATTGTACACCACCTTATTGCAATGATGATTATTCACTGCTGCAGGGTGTCCTGTGTTTGACCCTCCTGATGGAGGTGGCTTTGTGTGTCTACCTAACATCACAGTCATCCATTGCTCTGTGCTGTGTGACAACAGTCACGAGTTCTCCACCACTCCCCTCAATCCCTACCACTGCGGCCAGGACACCAGGTTCCAATGGGAGGACTTCACTCGTACAACCCACAAAGACCTTCCTCAATGTTCAGGTGGATGCTTATACAACTAGTAACTTGCCTATTATGTTTTGCATCCTTGCATTACCAAATTGTCTATAGCTGCTTCAATATGCACTAATACTGCAAGTTCTTGTACAGGTTTCCGCTACACACTGCGTCCCCTCCATCGGGCTGAGTACTACCTCCCTAGCCCCTGTCCACTGGTCACACAGACTGAAGCCGACACTGTCAAGACAAGATTCTGTGACCTCTTATCAGACTTTGTAGACAAAGACCAAATCAATTGTACCACTAGCAATGCCTTTATTCAGTGTCCTAAAACTGCCGTAACCACAGTGATACCTCCAAATCACCCAGAGTTGAACCCATGATCATTGCTCAAACTGTTTCATTGTTTTTGAACACATTTTTGATTGTTTCTGAATTGGAATGTTGTTTACTGTCGATGTCTTAGCCACAAATTGGATTAGTGGTGATTGCGTGCGCATTGCGTCCTTGTCATCAGACAAGCCTCCATACTTGCAAGCATGTCTTGATGGAATAATGCAGACACTACATCAGCTACTTGTGCTCCTGGCAGCTTCTGTGCTCAGTGGAGGTCTTGAAGACAACCTGTATCAAGATTATGACGCATTTGGAGAACAGGTAGATGACACAAATAATTAGTAGATCTAGCTATGAAAATGCAGTACCTGAGTGTGACTGTTTCCTCAGGACGTAACTGTTCCGCCATGTGCAACAGATGAGTTCCTCACATCCAACGGAACACACTTCCTCTGCCAGATACTGCGTAAGACCCACCCACCCACACCCACGTACACACACTACCACCCACACCCCCACCCACACTACCACCCACACTCACACTGTAGCTGATGTTGGATTCTGTGATTGCCCTGGCTTGAATACCACCCCCACACCTGGTGTTGGCAACCAGACAAGCACTCCTGTTGCCCCCCTACCCCCTTCAGGTACACTACGTTACTAGTATTTTTCCCCTTTCCCGGGACATTGTTCTAAGCAGGCCTAATGTCAATACAGCTATTACAATTATCTTAGTATTGATATTTATATTGAAATGGCCTCAGGAAAGTAGCTTACCAAATTGCTTGTTTTCTGAAATATACACAAGATTAGAGTATAATTGTTATGCATCCATCTTCCCATGCAGGGTGTCCAGTGTTGAGCCCCCCCACACGCGGTGCATACGCTTGCCTCAGGTCCCCCACAGCCATCTACTGCTCTGTGTTGTGTGATCATCGCTTCGAGTTTTCCAGCTCTCCCAGAAATCCCTATTATTGTGGAGAGGCCACTCTGTTCAACTGGAGGGATTATCCTAACGGGGCTATTCGCACTTCTTTACCCGAGTGTACAGGTGAGGAGAGCTTCCAATTAACACTTATTACAAGTCTTAGTTATGCAAGCTTAGAGAGATGCTTTTGCAAATGCTGTGTTAAACACTGTTCCATGGGCTATAAAAAATACTTATCCCGAAAATAGAAAATTATGGCTCGTTCCTAATTTGGGAGTAAAACATACCATCTGAACGAGCTCTTTCCAAGCTTTTAGAATTGAATTTGATCTAGTTACATGGTATTTTCCCAAATACTTAATTCCTTTTTCTCTCCTATACAGGTTTTCGACACAGACTCCGCCTACTCCACCCCTACGAGAACTACTTGCCCGCTCCTTGCTATGGCCTCTCTGATCACACGGCTTGGATCATTCTACAAGACCTGTTTGCAATCCTCAAAGATGGTTGCTCTGACTGCGTGATAGAGGACTCTTATATAGAGTGTGCTCAGGTGCCAGCCAGTGCACAGCTCTACTCTGATGTGGCCAATGCTAGAACTGACTAAAGAAGAAGTAACTAAGTATCTCACTTAAAATCTTTTTTCTGTGCAATCATTTTTTTGTGGCATATCATAATTCACTGTATGTAATTCAAAGTTTGACAAAAATTTGTTGGTTTTATCAACGCAAGTTACGTATAACAACATGAGAAATAAAAATAAGATAAAAGTTTAAGTGCATATGATTAAATTTATTGTTTGACGACCAAGTCTGCGTAAGGGCTGGGTTGGTTGACCTTTGACACGTCAATAGCCTTGTAGATGTGTGGTATACGCCACTTGCTCTTTCTGGGTACATCATAGCCTCCGTTCTTGGCCCCGCCCACCGGCTTGCAAAAGGGGGAGGGCACTGCATAAACCACACTGTCATCCTCACACTTGTTACGTCGAAGCTTCTTTCGTTTGCTCATTTTCGGAGGTGGTGGAGCTATTCTCTTTGGCCGGAATCGAGAGATCTTCTTCACTTTAACTGGCGCTACTGGCACAGGTTGAATAGTTTCTTTTCCATTAGAGTGCAAAATTCCATTCCCATTATCGCATACAGACTGAATGTTTCCGTTCCCATTAACTGCATCAGGAAATGGCATAGAGGTGTTCTTGGAGTGAGGGGAGGGGGTGAATGTGGTAGCCTCCTCCCACACGTTGGTGGACTCATTAGTCTTCTCCTGCATTTCCTCAGGGTCCACCCACAACTCAGGAGGTTGAACACCCTCTGTATATACAGGGGAGAGTTATGCAAACACCACACATCAACAAACATGTAATTGCATATGCTTGTCAGCACTTAAGTAAGGTAAACATTACAATGTATGACTTCAGAGAAGTCTTGTGGGATAAGGAAGCTGTGGGCAAGTGTTGGCAGCCCATACCCTGAGTGCTACTGTGGCTTCAAGGCAGCACATAGGGACACCTGTTGTTAGGTGTCTAGCTATGGACTATAGTGACTGGCAAACATGGGCAATCACATTTATACTCTGCAGGCAGCAAACTATATATAGTCATACATAGGTACGCACACACATGCATTGGACTGAGAAGAGTTTTGGCTAACCTTCAAACACGTATTTCTTAATCTCAGTTTCTCTAGTTTTCCTCCTACAGCATATCAAGCAGACAACGAGTAAGAGTACAGTACAGCTCACGAGAGAGATGACCAGTAGGGCTACTAGTACGATGATGCCAGTGACAAGTGTAGTGAGTGATGGTGTACACAGCTGGGGTACAGGAGTACTGCACGCTGTTAGGTCCGAGGCTGGTAGTGAGGGGGTGGATGTGGAGGGTGTGGGGAGTGTGGGGGTGGATGTGGAAGGTGTGGGGAGTGTGGAGGGTGTGGGGGTGATGGTCGCAGTGGTACTAGTGTTGCTGGTATTTGTTGTATCTGCAAGTATAGAAAACAATAGCTTGTGAATAATTGCCTCCATATGTCAGACTCACAACTAGCCACAGTACTGTAGTGCAGGCTGTAGCTAGCTATAGTTTACCTTGTGCAAGAACAGTGCTCAGGCATGGACCTCCCAGTAGCACCGACAATATCCAGCAGCACAGAGGCAGTCTCAACGACATGTCAGCTCACCTAAAGAACAGTAGTAGAGTAGCTACAAACTTACTAGATCTATATAGCAATAAAGAAATTATAAGCTACACTGCATATGTAATGATTCTGCTTTGCTAGAGCTGATAGAGCAACAGCCTTTGCTCAACTCACAGAGATGCTTTGAACTGCAAGAACAAGTGGTAATGGAATAGGCTGACCTCATATCCACAAACCTTATATGGTTTTGAATCCTTTTGTGGCAAGCGTGCAGAGTACGGATGCCACATAATTATGCATACTGAGATGTTGGCAACTAAACACACTGTGACAGCGGTAACACTCACAAATCATGTGTACACAATAAATAACTTTCAACGAAACAGTGAGAAGGGATAAGAAGGGTTTTGCTAGTGAAGTTAGGTGCTATGATATTGTTCAGCATAAATAAAAAGTTCAGAGGAGCTTTGTCGAGTTGACTGTAACCGGCACTCCTTAGTAAAGCTGAAGTTAGCTTTCAACCGACTTCTAAACACTGAAAATAGTGTGGAAAACCCATTAAAATCCAGAGCCAACTAAAGCAGAGTATGCACGCACCATTAGCTAGAGGCCCCTGCCATAACTTGCAGAGGAACACGCCGCCCTCCTTTAGAACAGAGTGGGATAAGGCCAGTGCTGACTCAGCTAGTTGCTGTAGAGATGAGAAATGTGAGAGGTCAACTCAACAACAAGAGGTAGTCAAGATGAGTACACACATTGCCAGGTTGGGCATTAGATTAATTACAGCTTGATTGAGGACCTGCCAAGCAGCCAATGGAGGGAGGACACACACAAACACTATTAAGCTAGCCAGTAGACATGTATGTGTGGGTACCCTAACCAGGTCACCATATACACCTCACACCATATGTAGCAGTACATACCATGATCTTCTGGTGATCCATCTCACGTATACCAGAGGCATTAGGAGCCATGTCACTGCAGCAAGCAAGCACACTGTTATGCAGTATATGTGTATATATACTAGTACAGAGGTTTGCAGAATGTTTGCAGCAAGTGCTGTGCAAATTAAGAGCTAGTGTACACTGTGGAGTAGCATAATAACATAATAATATAGACATTGTACTAGCAATGTGGTGAGAGGCTATAAGATACCACTGATGTAATAATTAGTATTGAATAGTGTTCTGCGTGCTTACTGTAGATGCAGAGATGTTGAGCTACTTACGATAACAATGCCACCTGCTGAGTATGCTATAGTTTGTTTTGGCTGTGGCTATATATCCCCGTTTTTTATACTTTTATTTCGCACATGAAAAACTTTTGCGAACGAGTGACCCATATTGCGTCTAACTATTGCGTTCTGGCAGGGACTTGTGTCATACTCATACCAGTGCCAGTATAAGGTTTTTTATTTTTGTGAAGTGATCGACGCTCGGCAAAATATTCTATCTATAAACCACAGAGTACATTGGCTCTTAAAAGCTTTGCAGAGTACTGTTGCAAAGATTCTGCAAACCTTGTGTAAGTAGAACAAGAAGTCACTGAGCTCTACTATACATGCAGACCTCATAACCACATCAGCCCCTCGACGTCCCAACAGCTCTCTCACTCTCTCTTGTACTAGAGGGTCAGTCACATCACTGCCACCCATCACCAGCACCCCAGGCAGATCAGCAATCTCTATGGGGGGGGGGTAGGGAGGGCACAGTGGGGGGTATGTACAAATGCTCTCGAGACAAATTGCTCAATTAAATAATCAAACCACTCAACAACCTCATTCAATAACAACAATGTTATCTCAAGTTCTTAGGAACCACAATACATTAATGGGATGCACACAAGCCATCAGGATGCACTCACTGACCTTGAATGTCCAGAGCCACCACCATCCCACCTATATAGAGTGTTGCTAGGTAACTATCAGTACCCCACCCACACACATGACCACAATTAGAGGCACCAGCAGCACACACAGACACACTTACCAGGCCTCAGCCCACCACTAACTAATGTATGTAAGGGCTATAATAGAGTTTCAGATTCAACCTCAAGCAAAACATTAGAGGAAGCATTCCCACCCACCTTGAGTGTTGGTTGAGGTGGTGGTCACCCTCTGAGCTGCCACCTGGGACCATGCCCCAGGGCTAGCACCACAGTCAACCCTCTGAGCTGCCACCTGGGACCATGCCCCAGGGCTAGCACCACAGTCAACCTGCAGCAGACACTTCCTACCATCATGCTTCACTAGTGCAGGGGATTCACTGCATATCAGCAAACACAAACACCTAATAATAGTGAGTGGGTGGGTGCTGGGAGACACAACACTGGAAGACACCGGATATAGTGGGAAAGAAAAGGGGAGAGTTGGGGGGGGGGGAGTGGGGGCTTCACTGGTTAGTGTGGAACACATACTGACAGTGGCTCTGCTGGCTAGGGTAGGATCTCACCACCACAGCTGGGGGCTTCACTGGTTAGTGTGGAACACATACTGACAGTGGCTCTGCTGGCTAGGGTAGGATCTCACCACTACAGCTGGGGGCTTCACTGGTTAGTGTGGAACACATACTGACAGTGGCTCTGCTGGCTAGGGTAGAATCTCACCACTACAGCTCCTTTGTTTAGGAAGCGGAACTTATCGTCCAGTTCAATCAGTTTGTAGGCACTCCGACAACGATACTGCTCCACAACTGCCCTCTTTACCAGCGGATCCTGCATAGCAACAGTGCATAGCAACACAGTGATCAGAGAGAGACCTCACCTTCTGTTGTCGGTGCAGCCATTTGTTGGAGCTTGTTCCTTTAGCTCTCGTGCCAAGCAGTGGTCCTCGTAGATGCTTCAGTAACTCTAGTCTCCAGTGCACTAATGTCTTCATGTGTTATGTGTGTTGTGGTATACAGTAATCACATAATAAAGGAACACACCATTCTGGAGAGTTGGGGCTCATGCCTGAATACTACTTTTTACTGCAACGATCTTTCGAATTTTCAATTCATAAATTGTTAAGAGAAAATTCGGCATGGAATGTGCATACTACTGCGCATGCGCATTTTGCAATAGGACAAACATAATTATTTAGCTTACACAAAGTGCTATAATTATGTACAAAATGAAGTGGAGGACTGACAGGCAATAATACACAACCATTGTTCACACTCAATCATTACTGACAATGTTATAGTTATAGTTCAATACGTGCTGGCTAGTAACAGTCGCCCTAGCAGCCTTGGATACAGCACACTAGCATCCAGACAAAGATCCACCAAGGACAGAAGAGGCAGATGATGAAATGGAGGAGATGGTTGGTAGAGTCTTGCTGTACCACCGTCGTGTGGATCTGCAGGTGAGGGGAGGTCATGTGATTGTGGGTATATACATAATGGTCATGATTACAGGTGAGGGGAGGTCATGTGATTGTGGGTATATACACAATGGTCACGATTGCAGTGTATTTGCACAGAGAATTGCCAACAGCAAAACCACAATTAGATTGTTAACCTGCACTTTAGAAGAGCCAATAATGCCACATCTGATTCTACAAAAATAATTCTAGTGCAGATCTGAGAAGAGTAAAATAAAGACAGAACCTAAAAAGGCAAGTTGGGTCGTCAAACGGTACTTAACAGGAGTTATGAAATTTAGGGAAATTATTTGTAAAGAAATGAAGAGTCCCCTAAGAGGGAATCAAAGTGATCTACTAAGCCACCACCCTAACCACTAAGCCACACCTATTCTGTCCCAAAGCTATCACTATTTATGCCCTACCCAGAGATATCGTGATTGCAGTGCACTTCCAAATAGCTACCTCTTGAAAAATGTTTAGACTAAGAAATTATTATCTACAATTTAATGCACATCAACTATGTACATGTAATAGGAAGTAAGCACAGACACATGTATGATATGATTAGCGTCTACAACCAGGTAACCAGTATTCATTACTCCTATCATTGTGTACTATACTCCCCTTAGTGATTCCTGCACACACAAAAGGTTAGGGTCAAACACAGCTGCCAAGCCAAGCTGCCATATGCTCAGCTAAAAGTTAATGTATAAGTATTGCAAGTTCTAATCTAAAGGTGCTGATTTTAAGACCACTTTGAAAGTAAACAAGTAGAAAGGTTTGGGAAACAGTTTCAGTTCCACCAACACAGCCAGCCACCTATACACATCATCATTACACTAGTAATCACAAACACAAACACTTGTTATCATAAACAGTTAAAGCCTGAAATTATTGCTTCAGTACACACGAACACTCTCCCCCATACAACGCTAACTGTAAGACCAACAAAAGAAGCACTCCCACAAACAAACAAACAAACTAACCGCTGAGGGCTGTGATTGCACGACCACCACGTTGTTGCTGGTCTGCTGTTGAGCCTGGGGGGCATAGCCGGGTCCTGGTTGGTACCCCTGCTGCGGCTGGGGGTAGCCTTGTTGTTGTGGGGGGTAGCCTTGTTGTGGCTGCTGGGCATACGGGGAATAGCCAGGGGGCCCAGGCTGTTGTTGGTACGCCATTGCAATCACAGAACCTGGGTAGGGAAGGAGAGATAGAATAAAGGGAAGTCAGTTGCTTAAAATATTACAATCAGTACAGATATATAGCTTGTATCCATGTATCAGGCTTGCATGTAGAAATGTAGAAAGCTTGCACACACACACATAGTTTAATGCATGCAGTCTTATGGCATACCTTTGGTTGACAGTAACTGGTAGAGAAGCTGCGCTGATCCACGCACACAGTGCAGTACAGTACAATCACAGTATATATATAGACCTTCAAGAAGCAGTTATATCTGGCTAGGCTGGGGCAGATCCTTGTTTGGTATGATGGCCCACCCACATAAAGGAGGAAGCAAGGGGCTGGTTGAGCAGGTTGAGCAGCCCCGCCTACAAACACTCCAGCTAACATTTATTATAGTCTGGCCGGCTAAACAGAAGCTCTGTTGAAGACACGGGATATGCAAGTGGAGCTCAGATAGCAGACAAAGATGTACGGGCAGTGTTTAGTCTCTCTGTTGTTCCTGGTCCTGGCCTACCGCATCCAGCACACCGACTACAATGCTGCCGACATTGAGCGTGTCCTGAACGGTCTGCTCAGAGAGGAGACCTTCAGAGAAGTCAGTCATGCCACTCACCGTGTTGCTATTGGTTTTGGGTCCTGTGTCGATGTGGTTAGCGATGGTTTGGAGGTCCTGGGAGCGTTAGAGATACAACCTCCCCAGAGGCCAGCCCACTACGATACTGTCTCCAATGAGAACGAGCTAGCTGAGGGATTCGCTTATTTCTTCCAATATGGAGCTGCTGCGGAGTGAGTGGATTGTGTGTATTGTCTATACATGTCAATAATAGTGTATTGTGTTTATACCACACGTACTCACACGCATATTCACCTCATAGCTGTACATGGTTTATATGATAAACGTCAGGAGTGCTTAGCAACCTCTAATATCTAATAATAATAACGCATGTAGACGTGTCAAGATTGCATTATTAGAACTCAACGTTACTTTACAAGGATTCACTAGTGGCCTATTAACATACGATTGTGCTGGTACTAACTCATTTGTCATACCCTGCAGACGGTTTGTGAGTGATCGTGCTCTCTTCCAGAGCTGGGTGGATGCAGCCAAGTCCCTCCCCTCCACTTCCCTGGCTATTGGAGGGAATGCCCCGGTCATGGCTCACCGGTTGGCCCTGGAGGGATGGAAGGTCCTACTAGGATCTGTCATGAAGGAAGACACAGTCAAGATGTTGCACAAATCAATCAAAGTTGCTGGCAATGCATCACAAGCTTTGAGAGACGATGTTCATCTGCTACTAGAATACGATCTTGGTAGTGAGTGGGGAAAATACGTTTCCCCCAGAGCAAATCGTTACATTGTCCATAGCGACTACTCCAACATGATGTTAGACTCGTTAGACTCTTTTGTGGCTTCTTTGGAGGACTTTAACCCTACGCTAGTGATTATTGGTGGTCTGCAGATGCTCGATAATTCTCCATATGATCCTGACATCCGCACAGCCAAACTCAAACAGCTGTCTAAAGTGTTGGCAAGGCTACCAAAGAACACTAAAATACATTTTGAAATGGCCTCCTTCACAGAACACCGACTGATGGACGAACTGGTTGAGTATATTATCCCCTATGCTGATTCTCTGGGAATGAACGAACAAGAACTAGCCAATCTGTGTTACTTTATAGAGGCTGGTAATATCACCACGGTAGCAGACCCCTATCCTAGAGTAGCCACCGCCCTGGATCAGACCAGACATCTACTCAACCTGCTATCACAGAGACAATCTCGTAATACTAGAACTGTGTCGCGTATTCACGTCCACACCCTAGCCTTCCAAGCTCTCCTCGTCACCAAACACTCAACCTGGAGGAGCATGCACGCTGCCATTGCTAAGGCATCACTCACAGCTAACAGACATGTGTGCAAGTCCCCTAGGATTAACACAAGGAACGCTCGGTTGATAATGGATGATTCATTCTCTGTTAGTAGGGACACGAATGCACAGAGGATGCCGTTTATTGACTCTGCCCCTATCTCCTGTTGGAACGAGGCACTGGGTCGTATCTGTGTGGCTCCTAACCTGGTGTGTACCAAGGTGTTGCAGACTGGTGGAGGAGGGGACAATGTGTCCGCCGCAGGCCTGGCTCTACAAGTGTGAGGACACTCTGTGGACTGTTGTGTTAGTGCTGCTTCAGTGACCTTGATCTATAGCTAGTACTTTGTGTTTTTATGTAAAGACAATCTACCATTAATTATGTACATGTAAAGTTGTTTCAATCATACTAAGCCGACAATGAATTATAAAAACATTATAAAAACCTTATTGTGTGGGGGATACATACATAATATAAAAGTGTTAAAATAATGTGCAGCAGCTGTATAATTAACTACTCAGAGTATATTAATGTTCATCACTGGACAGGCTGTTAGTCCAGGGGCACCTTGACAGTCTCATATGAGGCATTCTTAGTGTAGGCCACCCTCGAGTCGTAGTCATTCTGGGAGGAGGGGTTAGATTATATACATGCGGTGCTCATGGATTATTTTAAGGACCTCTCTAGCTGTACACTCACCGTGCTGACGTCGTACCCTGAACCCTTGCCTGCCTTCTTGTTCTTACAGCACACCACCACAGTCTACAGACGAGGGAGGGAGTCAACACACACACAGCAACAACCATAGACAACACATGTACACCGCACACAGACAATAGCTACACACACCCACAGCAAGGTAATGGACTCACCATGATGATGGCCACGATAGCCACAACAGTCAGTACCAGAGCAACTACAATCACAGCAATGATCCACGGAGCAAACTCAACCACACCACTCCTCTCTGCCACCACTATATCACCAGAGGGCTGCAGGACACTGCTACCAAACCTGATCACTATGGCATCACTGCCAAACTGTGGGGGGGGGGGGTAAATTGGATGCGGTTTAATGTAGACACTTACGTCTTGTTCTAGCTGACTCAGCAAGACGGTCAGGTTAGCGTTGCTTGTGTCGGAGGAATCAGATAACTCTACAATGATGATGACACTGCCCTTCTCCACCTGTAACCAAGGCAACAATCTCTCACTGTATCAGAGCCACTACAGCATACCCACCGTTACTTCAGTGATCTGCTCTTGCTTGAGGTTGAGTGTATCCTTGTACATGAGAAGCAGTGTTCGAGTCACTTCACTGCGTGACAGAGGAGATCATGACTTGTGTAACACTCTATACAGCCTATAGCCTAGCGTGTTGTTCTGATAAGCAAACAGTTTGGAAAGCTGCTTTCGGGAGGTCATAACTTCACCAAAAATCAAGCATTCTGTAGCTCAATAGTGATGCTATGATTATGCCTCACTAACCGTTGTAGCTCCTCCTTAGCATTGTCATCAGTCACTATGCTGTCAAAGTCTCCGTTGAAGGGCATCCTCACTGTGGTTCTGTGACAACACAATCATCATTAGACTATCTGTATTCATGACAATAACATACGGTTGTCTAATAGGTGCTGTGGAAGAGCAGTCCTTTCTTGTGCAGTTGAGAGCTCCAAATGAACACTTGCTGTGAGTGAGAAGAACCTTAATAAACACACCCACACCACCCACACACACACCCACACCACCCACACTACCCACACCCACACACACACCACCCACACACACACACCATCTAATACTCACCATCTGATGCATTCATCATCAAACACTCCTCCATGCTCCACCCTCATAGCATTGATGGAGCACCCGGCTGTAACGTGTACAGGTCATGTGACATATTGTAGTACTATCAAGTAGCTACTGAATACATGCAGTGGGAAATCGGACATTCGCAACACAAGTTATGGCCTATCAAAGTTAGCTGGTACACTTACTTGGACAACGGTCATTAGTGCAATACTCCTCACGAGGCCATCCTGGCGTGCAGAAACTATGGAAACAAGAATATAATATTCCGTACACACACACACTAGCTATTGACCCACCAACTGTTGCATCCGTCTCTGTCCGGGTATGTATCACCAAATGGTATCAAACTCGATCGATCGTCATCTCTCAACTGACAGCCTATTAATTATTATAATTATGTGTCACTATAATTATAAGTGGGTGTGGTCTTACCGCAAGTGGGCCTTTCCCGGGCTCCCACTGTGACAGGATAACCATCGTGAATATCCACACACCAACAGTATTCATTGTAGCATTGGACAGGGGCAAAGGTTCCATCGCTATCACACTCGGGTACAAAGGTCGTGTCGGCCACACCCACACGTGTTCGTCTCAATGCCTGACAGAGTGGAGTGATGGGTCGACCACGTGTACACTGGTTAGATCCACAGCTAGTAGGACAACACAGGCCATCATCACTGCAGTCTCTGTTAGTAGAGCAGCTATCTTCCTCACAGTCCACCAGGCGGTCAGTGATGGGGGGGCACTCACGAGGGGTCTCTGAGATATACTGGGTGTTGGGGGGTAGGGTATTGCAGCCCTGCTCATCAGAGCGGTCCCGGCAGTCAATATAGTCGTCACAGCGGAAGTTGGCAGGCAGACACTCCCCGGTGCCACACTCGAACCCACCATCACAGTCAGCTGAGTGGGGTTCAACTATCAGGCAGTGCATGGCCACAAGCAATGCATACAATAGGTCAATACTGGGCCATAGGATAAGTGGGGAAGAAGGCATAATGTACAAACTTATATCAATTTAGCCCCTGGCTATAATGCAGTGGCGTACATGGTGGTTCGGGGCAGTCCCTCTCATCAGAGCCGTCCTCACAGTCCTGGAAGACATCACAGATCCTCTCCTCACTCACACACCCTGATCCATCTCTACACATCTTCTCATCATCCTCGCACTCTGTGGGGAGGTAACAAAGAATGAGGAGATGTTGACAACTCACCAATATCAGAGCAGGTTCCTCCGCAGCACGAGCCATCAGACACGAACTCTGAACCCTGGGGGCACGCTATCGCGGGACAGCTAATGCCCTAGAGGAAGAGAGTAGATTTTATCAAAGAATTATCCTTCAATGAACCTATCAACACAGGCTACTACATCCCACTCACCAGACACTCATCCACGTAATCCCCACCAGGACTGCATCTGTCCACACACTCTGAACCATTCTGGAAGCGGTTCTCGTTACCATCACAACCACCATACCCAAACTGCTCACAGCGTCCGCTCGTGGCATTGAAGAAATAAGATGGTATATAAGCCCGACACATACCAGTGTCAGTTGGTAGCAGACAGAGGCCTGCAGGGGATATAGATTATGATAGGGTAAATGGGAGACATGTACAGCACAGCTACTGAAATTGGACGTTTCTAACACAGCCTATCAAAGTTAGCTCTGAAAAACAGGTCTATAGCCGATGGATAATGAGCCTGATAAAGTCCCAACAAAAAAAACATTATTATAGTATAAAAAGTACGTTTTAGTTTGGAAATTGGACAATTCTATCAAGTTAATTATAGGCAACCAAAGTTCTACAGCTACCATGCTCCTCTGTGTATAATGGTTTGGGGACTCTTTCAGTCGCCATAACTCGATTTCCGTGGGTTCAATTTCAACGATTTGTGATTAGCTGAAAGCTCAGAATGAAATGGTATATCAATGTACAATTTTGGCCAAAATTTAATACCATGCATGCACAGGGCGAAAAATGATAAAATTAATGACCCCAGCCAAAGTTTAGTTTGAATGTCTCTTCATAAGCTTTCAGAAAATCATAAAACTGTTGAAATTAGATCAACGATACTATAAAGTTATGGCTGCATGCTTGTCAACTACACCCCCTCTACTAGAGTAGCACTCACTATCTGGTTTGCATGATCGCAGACAGTCCCTCACTGTCTTATACTTGTTGTCATTGCCTCCACATCCTCCCCAGGTGAACCTCTTACAGGTGGCATCCAGGGGGTCATAATAGTAGGCGGGGTTAGACCCACGACATGGACCAGTGTCAGGCTCTGCACTACAGCGAGTGGGTTCCTCACAACCAATCCTAGTGCAGGACACTCCTCCATTATCACCACACCAGCTGTATAGGGAAGAGGGGGGGTAACCACGCTACTATATAGTGTGTCCAGGACTGACCATGTGTTGCAACCATCAGAGGCTGGGAAGGATTGTCCAGGATAGTAGGTGGAGCCCTCGTAGGGACACGCTGCGCACACAAACACATTATTGATATTGATATCACTATTGAAATGGAACTAGCTACATGTACACCACACATGTAGTACGTGCGTATGATGACATGTTACAATCATCACTCACTGATGCAAGACGGCATGGTTCCAATGGGACTCCGGGGGGACGTGGGCAATCCAGTATTAGTGTCCACACACCAACAGAAGGAGCCGTGACATTGAGTGGGGGCAAAGCTGCCATCAACAAAACAGTCAGGTAGGAACAGGCCTAATGGATGGCTAGCAGAACCAGATAGAGCAGCATCAATGGCATCTAATACAGCCAGACAAGGCCTGGTGGGTTGGACCGTCCCCTGGCATGTTCGACCACACCCACTACGACAACACACCTCTCCATCGTCTGAACAATCATCATCAGCAGTACAAGAATCATCACTAATAACACAAGTGCCGAGGAAGTCAGTTGCCGAGGTAACGGGACATGTGGAGGGTAGAGGATAATAGGGAATGGAGTCTGCCACTTGACAGGTTCGTCCACAGCCATTAGAGCAGCAGAGACTCCCTCCAGTGCAGTTATCATGACTCCTACATGACTGTACGCAAGTACCAATAACATCACTGTCAGGGATTGGACACTGGAGGAACTCCAGGGGAGTGGGGCGATCTGTGCGTGCATGGTGGATCCAATTATACAATGAAAGGAACTTTAGCCATCCTCGTAATTATGTATTATTGTTGCTATGGAGACTTACTTGTTCCACACATGTCAGTGACATTGGCACGATCTGTTCCATTGAAGTACCAGGCGTTACAACCACCGCAATAGTTGGCTTGACAGACAGCATCAGGGAAGCTGGGACATCTGGAGACATCACAAGGGTTGGTGAAGCATAAAGCTAATGCACTGCCATCGTCACAGGTTGGGCCATCAACACAACCAGCGGTGACATCATTGCCTTCAGCATCATAGAAGACAGCATTGCAGCCTCCACAATAGTTGGACTCGCACTTGACGTTAGGAATGTTAGGACAAGAGCTAACGACACAGGGGTCAGCAATGCACCGCACAATAGGCACATCAGGGGGGCACTCGCCTTCAGCTGTGGGGGGCAGTGTGTGGGGTGATGTATGGGGGGCAGTGTGTGGGGAGTAGTGTGTGGGGGGTAGTGTGTGGGGGGTAGTGATACACAACCACGAAAAGTACACTATGAGTATCCTCATTCCTTACGTTCTCCCCCTACACAGACCCTGTTGCACTCCTCCTCTGTCTGGTATATATTGTAGCCCTCACTGCTCTGACATGGAATGTACCCAACATCAGTACATAGACCAAGCTCAAGGTTGAAGGTCCATCGTTGTTGAGGGGCAATCAAGCAGAGGGGCTCCTGATCATTAGGATAGATAGTAGCCAGACATGTGCCTACATAGAGAAGAGTCACTTCATACAAGATACCTCCCCACCACCACCCACACTCACTCGTGCTGTTGCAAGCTCTGAGGCAGTCTCCAATGTTCTCAAAGTTGTTCCTGTTTCCATCACAACCACCCCAGTCAAACTGAGAGCACACTCTGCGTGTCTGATCGTACCAATAGCGAGGAACCACAGCATCACAGTCGCCCACATCAATAGGCTGGAAGCAACGGTCAGGACAGTAGCGATAAGTGCAGGCTATCGTTCTCTGCTCAGTGCAGGTGCTGTGTGGGAGAGGTGTGATGCAGTGGTGTATGAATACCACAGCTAGTTACCATGTACTGCATCCATCAGGAGACTCGAAGCTATCTCCAATAGCAATCATTCGATCATTAGGACCCTCACAGAACTCTATACACAGGTACAAACATCACTGACCACACAAAAATGGTTATTATTATATACGTAAAAATAAACAGCCTAATAACAATTAAGGCTATATAATTATTGGTATGCCACAAGAAGTGCTCTATAAGTAACCAATATAAAGCTCACGTTCACAGTCAATCTGTGTGCAGATGATGTTACCATTCTCCCCACAGGTGCTGTAAGGAGACATGACATGACACGGTGGGTATACATGGCTGGAGCTTACCAAGTGTTGCAGTCAGTGGATGGCACTGTATGGTTGAGTGCATACACTACATCTCCCATAGTGCAACCTGTACACACGGACACACACACTAGCACACCAAGCCTCGTTACTATGGCAATGATGACTCACCGTCACAGCCATCCCTCCGTACACAAGTCAGCAGTCCATCACCACTGCAAGAGCTACATGCAGGGAACAAGTGCATGTCACTATATATACACGATCACCACTGCAAGAGCTACATGCAGGGAACAAGTGCATGTCACTATATATACACGATCACCACTGCAAGAGCTACATGCAGGGAACAAGTGCATGTCACTATATATACACGATCACCACTGCAAGAGCTACATGCAGGGAACAAGTGCATGTCACTATATATACACGATCACTGCAAGAGCTACATGCAGGGAACAAGTGCATGTCACTATATATACACGATCACCACTGCAAGAGCTACATGCAGGGAACAAGTGCATGTCACTATATATACACGATCACCACTGCAAGAGCTACATGCAGGGAACAAGTGCATGTCACTATATATACACGATCACTGCAAGAGCTACATGCAGGGAACAAGTGCATGTCACTATATATACACGATCACCACTGCAAGAGCTACATGCAGGGAACAAGTGCATGTCACTATATATACACTAGCACATCATATAACCTTTGACCTCCCATGACTAGTGAAGGCTTACCAAGTCTGACACAGGTTGGGAGGAGAGTAAGATTCTCCAGCTCGGACGGTGGTCCCATCGTCATGACGACAGATAACAACAAGTTGTACGCAAGACAACACAAGATCACAATCATTATACAATGGGCAGCAGCGTTGACGATCAGAACACCTACAATCCTCCTGAGAGTCACATGACATGTTCTGGGGTATAGAGCCACTGGGGGCGGGGCAACCTCGCTCTGTGGGAGGTAGGGTGAGGCATGCATGGTGGGGGGTAGGAGGTGGCGGGCGGGACTTACCGGGGCAAAATATTTCAGTGCAGCTTATAGAACCATCGTCCCCACAAGTGCTGCAGAACATTGTGTAATTGAGTTATGCTAAATATGCTAACTGTATAACACAAACACAATGTGCACTGCTATGGCTGCTCTCACCAAGTATTGCAGTCATCCATGAATGTCTCCCCAGAGTTCAAGAGGTTACCAGTGCGTGTCTGACACATGAGGTCAAGGGTCGAACACACGGTACCCCCACAGTTGTTCTCACAGCAATAGGAATCTTGAGAGCAGTCAGAGTCAATCTGACACGTGAAGGCACATATCCCCGCCGAGTCAGAGCCCAGGCTAGAGGGATCAGGGCACTCTCCTGTGTGTGTGGGGTGTGTGTGTGTGGGTGGGGGTAGGGGGGTGTGTGTGTGTGTGGGTGTGGAGGTCAGGGTATAGAAACGAAATGAAACAGTGTTCTATAGATACCACACTGCACAGCTGGCTTACTGATGCAAGTTCTTTCACAAGAGATTGTCCCGTTGCGAAGACACGTGCTGTACAATATACAAAACAAAGAGCAATCGAATGATATCAGTCTTGAATATCAATCAACAACAATTCCTGCTACACACACAACTGTGACACACTCACACACACACCACCACCTGCTAGGAGCACACACAGTACACACCCACACACACCACCACCTGCTAGGAGCACACACAGTACACACCCACACACACCACCACCTGCTAGGAGCACACACAGTACACACCCACACACACCACCACCTGCTAGGAGCACACACAGTACACACCCACACACACCACCACCTGCTAGGAGCACACACAGTACACACCCACACACACCACCACCTGCTAGGAGCACACACACCCTAATATATAGATATAGTCTTCCTGCTCACCATACAGTGCAGCTGTCAGGGTTAGTGATGGTCCCCTCTGGAACGATCATGCCTTCCTCCAGTGTACAGCCCGACACAGGTGGCACACACACAGTACCAGAGCAGCTGTCTATCTGACAGCACATATGATTCAAGGTACAGGGAACGTCCTCACTGCAAGTCTGAGGGCATGATCCAGATAGTGAGGTGAGGGGTAGATCAGCAGAGGGGGCAGGGCAGGTCAGAGTAGCTGGAGGGGAGGGGGAGGGGCTAAATGTGTGAGAACACACTAGTATGTGAAGCCTAGCTGTGAATATACAAAGGCAGTACCAACAATATCCATATAGTGTGACTGTACCAACAATGTCCATATAGTGTGACTGCAATGTAATAAGAACCTAATACGGATCACATGAGGTAATTCAAACCATGAATTTTATTAGCAGGTGCTGTCTCATGATTGCATTATCATATCAGCCACACCATATGTGTCCGGCTGTTGTTGAACATGTCAAACAAAACACCGAACAACATAACAACGGGAACACTGCCTGTAAGTCAACCACACTCCCACACACACTCACGTCTGCACACTGGACAGCATTCGCCCTCAGGGGTCACTGGAGTGTACCCAGGCAGGCAGAGGGGTAGAGCACAGCCAATTGTCTGAAGGACATGCAGTGGTGAATACTTAGAGGTATTTTTGATGGATTGTTTTAAATTAACAGAAATAACTTATCTCTCTCAACCAGTTTTTGGACTTACTGCACACATGTCCACTGCAAGGGAGAAAACACAAGCAGTCAATTCTATCACACAATGTGTTTATATATATTTCGCCTTAACAGTCAGTCATTGCATTGTTGCCTAGTATGGTAGCCATGTTACCTGGGTCCTGACAGGCGGTACCACAGGCTCTGTTCATGCTACAGCAGACCTGGGAGTTAGTGCAGTCAGTGTCAGCTCTGCAGCTGTACTCTGGCCTCTCACATGTGGTAGTCAAGTCAGGGAGAGGGCACTGTGCACCTGCCAGGAATGGTGGTATCAATGAAGTTATTGGAACTAAACCACTTACTCTGAGCACACCTGGCGGTGACATCTTCAGTGGTAGAAGTGGTAAAGTTATAATTGCAGCCACCGCAGTAGTTGGAACAACAGGTGGCCTCAGGGTAGAGGGGGCAGCGTGCAGTCCTGCATGGATCCAGCAAGCAGTTATATATAGGAGTCCCAGGAGGACAGTCTACTTGTGGACACGTTGGGGTAGTGTCCTGAGCTTGTCCCAGTGCAAGGAGCGCTGCATATAGGGGAGGGAAGGTACTCGTAAACAGACCACATGCAAGTTGTTAGTTGACAAGCCTGCATGAATGCAGACAGCACTCACCAAGAATGGAGACAAAAACCTGCAGCAGAATAGAGCAAAGCATGTCTCACATAGCACGTCGCAATGATAGAAGTAGCTACCTTAAGTCTACATTCTGCATAAAACAGGTTGTATTAAATACCACCTAGCTTTGAATTTATATTTATATTCAGATTAAAATTAGACATAACATTGATGGTAGCAACATTGATGGTAGCAATAGACATAGGCCTGGTACATATCCTCACCTTTGTCTTCATGGCTGTCAGCTCAGCTACCAACTAGATATGGATATGATATGATAGTCTTGAAAGGCTTTCTTGTCCCAGTAAACAACGTGTGTCAGCAAGGGGGTGGGGCTCCTCCTCCACACAAATCCAAAGTGCCGATTTGTCTCTAACAGAGCTGTAAAAACAATAATTACTAGTAAACAGTTTGTTTTATTGACGACCTTTCCCTTCATTTCAATTGTTGTAGTTGTGTTGCGCATGCGCAGCATAGTTAACGACGCGTGGGTTGCTAGTAAGCTACAAGCTAACTACAAGGTGGAGCTCATTGCAACACCAACCTTCTCTTAGGCTGACAACAGGCTAAGGAAGACTATGGAGCTACCACCACCATTGGTGACCCAACTACAAGAATCAAGTAAAAATTACTAGCTAGTAGATCTAGCTATCAGTTACAATATGCATCACAATCTTTGTTTCGCCTCCATTATTGCACATCCCTTCAGGTGTAGATGAGGAGATTGTAGATCCAGTACTAGAACAACTGATCACTCATGTGCCAGACCTGGTTGCATGCAGACCGCATGATGCTCCCCTCCCCCAGACAATTCACTCTTATGGTGTCGTAATGTTTGCTGATATTTCAGGTACACCTATGACTTAACTATATTATTATATACTATCACTATTCCTATTGAGCAGGTTTCACTGCACTTTGTGAGAAGTATTGCAGTGGAGCACGATCTAAGTCGAGAATGGATCAACTCACTGCCACTCTCAATTCATATCTCAGCCAGATTGTCCAATGTAAGCACTGTACGCACAAAGAGGGTGTGACTATAATTATACTTGATAATGGGAATTGTAATATTATTCTGGGATAAATTATATAGCTATACTTGATGCTGGAGGAGACATCCTCAAGTTTGCTGGTGATGCATTGCTGGCATTCTGGGAGGGTAGTAGATTCTCAGCCAGCGGTGACCTGGCTCGTATCTTGCACGAGAGTCAACAGATGCAAGTTAATTACGACAACTTTGAGAGCTCTGATGGAGACATTCTGAGGATGAAACTAGCCGTGAGTGTGGGGAGGGTAGAGATCCATTACATTGGCAACAAAGAGTACAAGACGTTTGACATCACTGGAGAAGCCATCGATGATGTAAACCAAGCTCAGTCTGAGTGCAAAGCTGGAGATATTGTAGTGTCACAGACTGCCTGGGAGATGTGCAATAAGCAGCGTTGCTTGGCTAGTACAGTTGGTGAAGCTGGATGCATGAAGGTATGGGCTATACAGTATATACATGTTCCTATGATTATCACGTGTGATTTCACGCAGGTGAACATACAGTGCATGTTGCCTGCAGAATATCAGAAGAGCACACTACCACTGAACCTTAATAATGAGAAAAGATCGTCAACATTCTCGAATAAAGCTCAGACTACTTCCAGAGCTGATGATGAAGCAAGGATTGGATCAATTGATCACGGCTTAAATTGTGAGTAGAGCTGAGTGATTGTTGAATGAGAGGTATGCCAATACTGCAGCTCGTCGTGAGCTGAAAGAGTCCCTCCCAAAAATGAGCGAACAAACACAGCAAATGATAAAGCATTTCGTTTCAAAGACAGTTGTACACAAGGTATGCACGAAATCACTGGTTGGTTATCACTTTCTGACGGACCTGTGTTGTACCAGGTGGAGCATGGTCATGAAGTGAGCTGGCTATCTGAGCTGAGGGAAGTGTGTGTACTATTCATTAACCTGGACCCTGGCAAAGCATTGGATGCAGCTGAAACACTCTACCTCCTACAGACCTCGTTTGATGTCATCTACCCCTGCCTCCAGAAATTTGAAGGTGAAAATTAACGTTTTCCCATTGCCCATTCTAAACCTACATCTTGTTCAATAGGCACACTGAACAAAGTCTTCATGTTTGATAAGGTGAGGGGCACATGCACTGCTCAAGCATACGCACACACACTCATTACCTTATGTGTACAGGGCTGTACTTTCCTGTGCATATTTGGTCTCCCTCATGCCAAACACGAGGATGAGGCCACTCGTGCACTCAGGGCAGCCAGACACATTTACAACCAATTGGGAGAGCTGGACTTAGAGTGCTTCTCTATTGGGGTAACTACTGGTGTTGCATTCTGTGGAGTTGTGGGTCACCCTCAGAGGCACGAGTATACAGGTACATATGTAATGCTGTAAAGGAGATTATTGTCCATACGTATACACACGTTGTACAGTGATAGGTCAGAAGGTGAATATGGCCGCCCGTCTTATGATGAAATTTCCCAATGCTGTCACGTGTGAGGAGACCACTCGGTCTAAATCCAGCCTACCCAACTCTGAGCTCACACTGACACCACCTGTCACACTAAAGGGAATATCTAAACCAGAGAATATCTACAACGTCTCCCTTGAAATGTACTTAATTAGGCTTCTGCTGATTACAGTACTCACATGCAGTGTTTTCTTATCACCCAGAAAACAGACTCTACATCACTACACTGATATGCACTTGCCAACTGACCATCAAAATATAATTGGTGAGTACTCCCAACAGTTAACGTTCACCCCCCCCACACACACACGCCCACACACACACAGGACGAGAGAAAGAGATGGCTGTGTTTCTGGAAGAGCTAATGCACGTCTCAGAGCACACACCACGAGATCCTGGTGTCATCGTACTCACTGGTGGTGGGGGTATGGGGAAAACTAAGATCCTCAGAGCCATGAAAGCCAAGGCTGCCCACATGGGATTCAGGTAACCAATATTTCTGGTATACATGATATATTATAGTTGATTGTTGTTGTGCAGGATTGTGTCTGGTATCGGAGGTTTGGTGGAGAAGAACACTCCATTCTTCACTGTGAAGACGCTCATTACACGTCTACTGGAGTTAGACAGTTGCAAGAATATTCATGAGAGAGAGCAGCTGCTTTTGCAACACATTACAGACGATGACATGAGGCTCATGCTACCTCTTCTCAACGACATCCTAATCATGAAGGTACCTCTATATAGCCCTTATACATCTGTGTGTGCATATTGACTGCATGCACACTCTGTGTGTACAGTTTCCACAGACCCACCTCACGTCACACATGACTCACGATGAGAGGACTGTAGCTAGACACAAGCTACTCTACTCTATTGTACACCAGGTACCCTAGCATGTGCATGTCTCTAGCTACTGTGTAAGCTTATACAGTTTTGTTTTTATTTTTGACAGGAAGCGCTAACCAAGCCGTGTGTGTTTGGTATTGACGACGCCCACTGGATTGATCATGACTCTTGGTCGTTTCTTCTTGACCTTGCCCTCGACCCTAACGCTATCCTCGTCATGACAACCCCTCCACTTGAGAGATTCAAAGAGAAGCATTCGGCTATGATGGAGATATTAAACCATCCTCACACAAAGGTCGTGAAGCTGGAGGGTCTAAAACTGGAGGATATGATAACTCTTGCCTGTCATTTGCTCAAAGTTGATGAACTTCCTGTACAAATGCAAAACATTATACGCAAACGTAGCCACGGTGTTCCATTGTGGTTGGAGGAACTCGTTGAAACAATGCTAGAAATGAACTATTTAGAGATTATCGAAACAGGTGATGTCATAACAGAAGAGGATGAAGATAATGAGAGTTTATCTGGTGTGGATCTGAATCATCAGGCACCACCACGTAGGGTGGTAATAAAGGACAAGCAAAGACGCTGCAGTAGTACAGCACAGCTAAGTGAGGGCCTCAGTATCGGCGATATACCCATACCTGATTCCGTGACTGGTATGGCACTCACACGCATTGATCGACTCTCTCCTCCTGGACAAATGTCTCTCAAGTGTGCCTCTGTGATTGGTACCACCTTCAGTAAGCCTATGCTTGGAGCTATAGTCCCTAATAGCAATCCAGTAGTGTTTCATCAATCACTCAACGCTCTCACTGAAGCAGGCATGATTGAGTGTGCAGCTGCTGCTCAAGTTCGCAACATGCACACGGACATTGACACAAGATCAGGACTCCACCTTCCTCTAGATGACCCTAACTTAGACTGTCCTTGTCTCCATAGAGGCTACTTTCATGTCAAACCATCCTCTAGCTCCAGACATCACATCACAGTACACCCTCCCCTAGACGAGTGCCATCTCCTGCAGTTTGTTCACACCTACCTTCAAGAGACGGCTTATGCACTCTGGACTGAGACTCAGAGGAAAGCACTGCACGAATCTGCTGCTGTATTTCTCGAGAACCAAGCTCACAAATGTACCAACTGTGGGGGAGGTGGTTTCATTGCAGGGGGTAGCAGAGCTTTATTTGATGTGAAAACAAAGAAATCGAAGGCATCGGTTGGTAGTGGTAGAGGACGAGCTTTTCTTGGGGCAGCTAGTATGAGAAACAAGATGAAAAGACGAGGCACCAGAAATGGAAGTATTCTGAGTAGATCTTCTTCGATGGATTCTGCCAGTACAGTAGAGTCTCTACCACCACCAGTGCTGAGAGTAGTGGACACTGGGACAGCTACTGCTGCTGATAGCACATCAGAGTCAGGACAATCGAAAATGCAAAGGGTTAGAGTTGAGAGCATTTGTACTGACGATCTATTTGATATCAACATGGAAAACTGCCAATGTGATAAAGTACTGGCCAGAGTGTACCCACAACTTGTCCACCATTGGAGGGCAGCTGGTAATATCCCCAAGGCTCTGCACTACCTCATACAAGCTGGGGCTGCAGCAGTGGATATGTTCAGCAACATGGAAGCACTCTCTCTACTCTATGAGGCCAAGAACGATATGGTGGACAAATATGGACGAGATATAATTTCAGACTCTGCATATGCGAGACTAGAGAGCTTGATTGCACAGGTATGTTTAAGTCATAATTATTAATTAATTGTTTTGTTTTGTTTGCAGGCACTGTTTCAGAGTGGTGAAATAGAAGAGTGTTTGCCTCACTTTGAGATTGCTCTTACACTGCTACATGCCAAGCTGCCAAACGGTGCAGTGAAATCAGCTTTAGTTCTTGGCTACCATGCCTTCAAACAATACCTGCATCGCAAGTTCCCTGCTAGGTTCATTGGGAAGAAGTCTGGCCGTGACTCTGATATGTTTCTAGACCAAGCTCGATGCATGGTACACGTTATCCATGTCTACCACCTTCAGCATAAGAACATGAAGACTCTGATGCTGGCACTCAAACAACTGAATGCAGTGGAGGAGGCCCAGCAGGACAATCATGAGGTGTGTGGAATAATTATAATAATTATTATGACCGTGCATGTGCATGTGTATAATATTATACTGTAGTTGATTGAAGCCTATGCTACAATGATTGAGTGTTGCCAGCATTTCAACTACAAGAACCTTGCTACCTCTTATCTGGGAGCAGCCATGACACAGTAAGTCAACTCCTCTTCTATGTCCTCACAATACACATTACCCGGTGTGTGTGTGTGTGTGTGTGTGTGTGTGTGTGTGTGTGTGTGTGTGTGTGTGTGTGTGTGTGTGTGTGTGTGTGTGTGTGTGTGTGTGTGTGTGTGTGTGTGTGTGTGTACATGCGCCCACTCCCTGTATAGTTGCTCTGGTGTTCAGCTGGGGATGGAGGATATGCACACGTACACTCACCTGTTGTGTGTGGGGCTTAACCTCAGGCTATGTCAGGGAAACATCGAGGAAGCCCTGGAATTGGGTATGTTGATTATTAAATGAGTGCTCTACAACATGTTTCTTCATGCATGGCTCCCAGGTTCTGCCAGCTATCGGATGACCAGCAAGATGCACGATGTGTCCATGCAACTCCTTTCTCTACCGCTACTACTCTACACACAAATGAGCGCTTTCATGTAAGCATGCATCTCATCATTATATCTTGCCCACCCCTCCTCCCCCAGGATAACAGAATGCAGGGAGAGCTTGAAGCAACTCAACGAGCTTGCCGCTGAAGCAGACGACTTAAGAGCACAAGCTTTACATGATTGCTGTGAATTTGATGCCCTCTTAGAGTTTGGTAAGCTATACCACTAGACCACTAATACAGTGATGAGTGTGGTACCACTGTGCGTGCAGGTATTGGTATGGAGGATGCCAAGACATTGGTAACTGCAGCTGAGACCTGTTGTGAGGAGGATATTTACCATTTCGATGACACTGAACGTTTCTTTTTAGTCTCCTGTCTAGCTCTGTGGTGGGTGGTATAATGATACATTCAGTTATTGAATGTTGTGCCATAACTATAGTCTAATCTATTCCCATGCATTGCTAATTGGAGAGATGAAAGTCTTTTACTTATAATAATGTATCGGTTTGTGCAGGCATGCTAGGCAAGGCAACAAGTCTTCAGCGGAGCGCTACCAAACAGTGGCACAAGGTGTGAGTGTGTGACAATCACATATCCCCTATACAGATGGCCCCTTACATACATGTACCCTTCCTTATAATGCAGGCCTGTTTCTGAGTGAATATGAGACTTTTCTTGCTGTGAGAGCACTAGCGAGGTACGTCGAGTGTCTACTAGTCCTTCACAATGAAGATACTGCTACAATACCAGCAAAGGTGTGCCTATGATTGAATCTACTGAATTACCATCACCTACAATAATCAATCACACGTACACAGCCTATGAAAAAACTGAAGAAGCTGTGTAATAAGTTTGTGGTGTTCAAGACAAGACAGCTGCTGCTCAGTGGCTACAAGAGCTATTGTCAGAACCGACTAAGAGAGGCCAGGAGGTTAGTGGCAGCCGCCATTGCTGAGGGGAACAGGAGCGGGTGTGTGTTTGATTATGAATGGGCCCGAGCTTGTCAGGAATTATGGTTCAGTGGTTCCGGTACAAGTGAGAGCCAGAAAACTGACATTGTCTATGTTTTACAGTGAGAGATATTTTATTTTAACGGCATGCGTTTTTTGTACGATTATAATTATAATTAATTTTTTGCAACTCAATTTCTGTAAAATATACGTACCACAACAGCATCGGAATGATGATAAAAAATAATAGTAACTTGAAAGCAGAAAAATGGTCAGCACACAACAAGCAGTTAATGTAGTTAGTTAGTTAGTTAGTTAGTGTTGTTCATTAGTTTCAGAACCTTTCCATTTCTTGTTGGCTTCTTTCCTGGCTGAATGCGCTAGCGAAAGTCTTAGGGTGCTTGCTGTGTGACTGTGTGATTGTAGTGACTGTAGTGACTGTGTGACTGTAGTGTCCTGCAACCTACTTACGAAGGATAGTGCAAAATTTCCAGTACAGGGTTAGGGTTAGGGTTAGGGGTAGTCACGACCGTCACACTATCGTCACACTGATGGTACCGTCTTTTTCTAAGCTTTCAGAAAAACATAAAATAGATCTATTTGATTTTTGATCCACAGAATTCAAGTTATGGCAGCTGAAAGATTCGGTAGGGTTATTTTCGATCCACAGAATTGAAAGATTCCCAAAATCAGATTAAACGGAGGGGGGGAGGTGTCTTGCCAATTTGGCGATACCATGAATTATAGCCCATGGTCCGAGGCCGAAAAATTACAAATTAGGGCCCCAATGAAATTATGGATTGAATCACATCGTTTGAAAGGTAATTTTCTAAGCTTTCAGAAAATTATAAAAATGTTGACATTGGATCAACTGTACTCAAGTTATGGCTGTTGAAAGACACCCCCCCTCCGTTTAATCAATGATTTTGGGAATCTTTGAGTTTTCATCGTAAATTGTTCAGAGCATGTAAAAGCCAAACTCTTGAGGAAAATAATGAATCGATCAAAAATCAAAGTTAAGGTCTGGTTCATGTGGTAGGGCTGCCCTCCTCGGAATGAAGGTGTAGTCCAGAGAATAGTTCATGAGGTTGTTGAGAGAGGAGGTGTACAGGTTGGAGAAGGTGGCCAGGCGACGGCTGAAGTATGTCGGGTTCTTCTCTGTTCTAAACACACGGACGTTGTGTGCCTCCTTCAGGTACTTCCTGCATGAAGGGAACAGTGAAGCTTTCAGAAAAACATAAAATATTTGATTTTCGATCCACAGAATTCAAGTTATGGCAGCTGAAAGATTCCCAAAATCAGATTAAACGGATGGGGGGGGGGGGGTGTCTTTTAACTGCCATAACTTCAGTAAAGTTGATCCAATGTCAAATATTTTATGCTTTTCTGAAAGCTTAGAAAAATACCTTTCAAATGGTGTTTCCACACTACCATCACACTACTGTACACAAACGTCACACTACGTCACACTATTGTCACACTGAGTAGATCTATCCTAGATTTTTTTCCTGTGGCAGGTTTGGGAGAGGCATGTAGAATTTTGCCTAGCTTTCTGGGGTGGGTGGAGCTCATTGCTAAGGGGGGAGTCCATGGTGGGTGGGGCTCATTGCTGACGTCGTTTATATACTCTATTGTCAAGATATTATACAATAAATCTGAGTTGTATACAGTACCACTTCATCTTCTGTTTTGCTTAAAATCTGCCTTAACCTACCTGAGTGGGTTCAATTCACCAGCAATAGTTTTACGTTGCTAGTGACTTGAACCCATGCACTCATCGGATGGCATGCGTTTTTTGTACAATCATAATTAAATAATGTCATTTTTTGCAACTCAATTCTGTAAATATACGTACCACAACAGCATCGGAATGATGATAAAAAATAATAGTAATTATGATGAACTTGAAAGCAGAAAAATGGTCAGCACACAACAAGCAGTTAATGTAGTTAGTTAGTTAGTTAGTTAGTGTTGTTCATTAGTTTCAGAACCTTTCCATTTCTTGTTGGCTTCTTTCCTGGCATCCGGAACAAATTGGTTCTTTACTCCGCCCAGTACATGACGTGTTGCTTCTGATGCCAGGATGATGGGCTTGACAATAGTCCCAGGTATCTGTCTCAACACTCCGCCCACTGCACCAGTCACCCCTCTCTCCTCATGCTCCCTAGTGGCTGCTGTGTACATGTCTCGTGCAGTACCACCAATACCCTGAGGGGGGGGGGGGTACAGAGCATTCATAGAGTCATGGTATACCACCAATACCCTGAGGGGGGGGGGGGTACAGAGCAGTCATGGTATACCACCAATACCCTGAGTAGTCTCATGGATCAGCCCCCTCCTGAGAAGGGGTCTGAGCACTCTTGTCTTGAGGTCATTTCACAGTGGAATGTGCCAGACCAATGGAATGTAATCAATTCCTGACCTTACGCCCCCGCGTATTTGTTAATTGTACAAAGCGTCAAGCGCAGGCATCTCTCTATCTCTGAAGAAGGTGCTTCAATCTATGTATTTTGCCTGTGGTGCTAACTCTGTGCCCAAGGACCCCTGCTTGGCTTGCTTATGCTTCGTAGCAGCGTCTATGTATGAAGCGTTTACCATGCGTAATGCATGCGTTAATGATTATCCAAATGCGTTGAGCAACGTGCAGTTCTTTATTGCCTCCTATAATATCACCTGACTAGAATAAGTCAATCTGATTGAGCCGCTGGAATTCCAGCATGTGCAACAAAACTACATCAAGAGTGCTCAGACCCCTTCTCAGGAGGGGGCTGATCCATGAGACTATACCCTGAGGGGGAGGGGGTACAGAGCATTCATAGAGTCACGGTATACCACCAATACCCTGAGGGGGAGGGGGTACAGAGCATTCATAGAGTCATGGTATACTACCAATACCCTGAGGGGGAGGGGGTACAGAGCATTCATAGTCATGGTATACCACCAATACCCTGAGGGGGAGGGGGTACAGAGAGTCATGGTATACCACCAATACCCTGAGGGGGAGGGGGTACAGAGAGTCATGGTATACTACCAATACCCTGAGGGGGAGGGGGTACAGAGAGTCATGGTATACCACCAATACCCTGAGGGGGAGGGGGTACAGAGCATTCATAGAGTCACGGTATACTACCAATACCCTGAGGGGGAGGGGGTACAGAGAGTCACGGTATACTACCAATACCCTGAGGGGGAGGGGGTACAGAGAGTCACGGTATACTACCACAGCAACTACCAGCTAGCATGTACAGTATCTCTGAAAGGCCATAACTTTAGTTCCGATAGTCCAATAAAACATGATTTTCTGAAAGCTGGCGAGGCCTTTCAGATGATGTGTTCAAATTAAAAATAAAAAGTACATACCATTGGTTCCTGAAATATGGCCTGTTCCAAATTTGGGATTATAGCATACAGTCTAAACGGGCTTCTTCTAAGATTTCAGAAAATAATAACCATCAAAACTCTAGCTACGTACAGAGACAATTCTAGTACTTCTATAAGTGTGTCTTACAGCGGATACAACATCGTAGGCGTTGGCAAATCCTTCTCTGAAGTCGAGTGGTTGGTGAGGTTTGTGTTGATGCACCAGAGCTTGGGACGGGCACTCGGTAGGGGTCACCATGTCATAGGCCATCTGAGCCATTGATTGGACGGACTCTAACAGTCGACTGGAGAGTTCTACCAGTGCCACTCCAGTAGAAGAGGTGAAAGCAGTGGCCCCTCTCTGTAGTCCCCACATGATCCGTCCATCCTCCTGGTACTGTTGGTAGGGGAGCCACACCAGGTCCACCATGCCATACACTGTCAGGAACTACATGACTGTACACATTATTAACAGTACACATACCTAGTTGAGTGACGTGATGCATGGGACCAAGGCCCTTGAGTATGTGTGGAAGCTGGTAGGCCTTGATATCCCCCGCCCACTCACTAGAGGCATACTCCAGCAGCTTGTCCCAGCCTAACACACTGCAAGGGAGGGAGGGTACATGTGTCCACCCACTCACTGGTAAGCACACAAACAACACTAGTGTACACAGGCAGTACTGTACAGTGTGCTTGTAGCATCATGCAGTAATAACATACCCTTTCTTGTAAGTGAGAGCTTTGAGCCTCACTTCAGACGTGTTGAGGTGACTCAGTCCAAGCAGAATACCAGCTAGCGTGCCCTGCACAATCACAGCTACTGTTACATGGCCACCCACAGAGATCTACAGACCCCCCGCATACCAGCTAGCGTGCCCTGCACAACCACAGCTACTGTTACATGGCCACCCACAGAGATCTACAGACCCCCCGCATACCAGCGTGCCCTGCACAATCACAGCTACTGTTACATGGCCACCCACAGAGATCTACAGACCCCCCGCATACCAGCTAGCGTGCCCTGCACAACCACAGCTACTGTTACATGGCCACCCACAGAGATCTACAGACCCCCCGCACACCAGCTAGCGTGCCCTGCACAACCACAGCTACTGTTACATGGCCACCCACAGAGATCTACAGACCCCCCGCATACCAGCTAGCGTGCCCTGCACAACCACAGCTACTGTTACATGGCCACCCACAGAGATCTACAGACCCCCCGCACACCAGCTAGCGTGCTGGTGTGCCCTGCACAACTACAGCTACTGTTATATGGCCACCCACAGAGATCTACAGACCCCCCGCATACCAGCTAGCGTAACCATAGCTACTGTTATACAACACACACAGCAGTATCATCCACTATTTGTACAATCCATTGACATTTTACCACGCGTACCATTTCAGTCTTGAATCCCTTTGCCTCATAGTCTATTCTGATGGGAAGATCCGGCTGGAAGATGAACGATTTGATAAACACTTCACTGATGGGTGGTGGTGTTGCTGACTCAGCAGTGCTATCACCAGACCCCCTCCTCTCAGCACTGGGGGTCGGAGGTGACGGGGAAATCCCTGTAATTAAGACAGAGGCTGAATGTCAGTAGTAGCAGCTATTACCTCACCTGTCATCACGGCTGTAGTGCTACTGACTTGCTTGACATACTCACACAGGAAAAGGACAGTGTCTTGGTCCATGTTGAGTCTTATTGGTAGTACTGACACACGTACGGACGCCTCCTCCAGGCTGGGGTCAGAGGTCAGCTCAGGCCGTGTGTACAGTATCTTCAGAGATAGCTACACACACAGGAGTGGTCTAACACACTGAGCTGTACAGAGAGTGGGTTAGTTACCATGTGAGCATGACATTGCCTGGGTGTGGTCTCAGTGGTGTACTGGTAGAGGAGCTTGTTGATACTTGAGTGTCTGAGTAGATCCCGTATCTCCACCTCGTTCACTAGGACCACTAATCTGGCAGCCTGCTCACTGTCTCCAGGGTAACGCTCGTGCTGTATACGTAGCTGCATGGAGGAAACATACAGTGTCTCATTGAGTACATTCATCAAAGCGAGGGCCACCATCATTGCATGTTACAGTACCTTGTCAAGTTCCAGCTCAACAAGAATGTCATGCCTCCTGCCGGGACCCCCTGCAATCTTCCGGTCCCTACCCCCCACAGGGGGCACCTTGACAAAGTCGGCCCCAGGAGAGCTGCTGTACTTCCTGCCCAAGGCGGGACTAGCACCACTCCCAGATCTGCTACGCTGTGTGGGGGGTGTAGGGGGGCTGAAGTCAGACCCCCCGTAGAGATGCCACACAATGGTCATCTCCCTGAGTGTGAACTGAGTCACAGGCTCTGGGAAGTGCTTGGGGCGTTGTAACTGGTTGGTGTGGCCATCCTACAGGGAAATAACAAACACACAATTGAAACAACCCTATATTAATTATTAGGCAGGTGATGGCTGGGCTCACTGGTAGAGAGAAGTGATTGTCCACGAGATCAATCCTCTCCCCTCTCTCCAGTAGACTCTTCATCTGAGGCCGGCTGCCTGGACTCTGTAAGGGGGCGGGGCTTAGTTACAGGCTATGCTAGAACTAACTGAACACCATCACAGACACAAGAGTATAAGCCACACCCACCACTCTAGTGCTGGTGGGAGTATCCACAAAACAGAAGTCATCTTCACTCTCGGAGAATATGCTGCTATGTTCCGAGGCACTTAGTTTGTGAGGGGGACTCAGAAGCCGCCCCCTCACGCCCCCTCCACCACCCTCACTCTTCACATCCTCGTCACTAGAGTCAGAGAAAAAGTCCAACACCACTGATTTATCAGTCTCTACACAAACAGGCATCTTGGATATAGCGCTAGTTTTTCCTGGTTTTTTCTTCCTGCCACTCTTGTGTGGTGTGTGAGGGCGTGAGTGTGATGTATGGAGGTGTGAGGGTGGTGAATCTTCCATAGCATCGCTGATAAGATCTCCGATGTTTGTGGTTTCTGTGAGGCTTGTGAGGGGAGAGCTACCACTAGCGGACGACCCCTGGAGAATGAAACCAAAAAATATTGAAGTGAAGCAGGCCAAGCTGATATGCTACATGTCACGTTTAGTTATCTAAATATCGTACTGGAGGCTATTGTGTGCACCTGAGAGTTGATGGACGAGTGCTCGTGTCCAAGACTTGAGTAATCTCTTTGATCTACAACACTGTGGGGGGTCTGTAGATCTCCGTGGGTGGCCATATACACGAGGAGGTCACGGAGGGCAATACAAGAGTCAACACATGTACGCAGATGGATGACATTACTGCTGCACTCAAGGCTAAGGTCAGGCAGTCTAGAGAACAGCTCCTGATCCTCCTCTCCCAGCAGGTCATTACTACACAGCCTCAGGGTACACTCAAACCATTCCATCTCAACTACACACACAAAACCTGCACACACGGACACACAAATCTTTATGAAATACAATATTTTGCAGTCCAACCTTAAATTTTCATCTCGTTTGAAATGTTAAAGAAAGCATAAATCAATCACTAGCTAGCTACAGTATTGCTGAGCTCACAGTGTCCCTGTGTCTCACCTTGCTTTGGGTCTGGTTGGTGGACCTGCTCATGTGATAGTAGTATCTGAGTGTTGTCTGCTATTAGCCTGACCACCATCACTGGAGCCCCAGTCACTAGACTAGTGGACACACTAACAGAGTCCAGTGTGAGCAAGAGGTGGAGAGGAAGGTGGAGAGGTCTGTAGGGACAGTTATACAACTAGGAGGGTATAATCAACGACAGGGCAACTAGTTAACAGCTACACAGAAGAGGACATGATTCACACACACACAACAGACGGTAGCTATAGCAACAGCTAGCGTGTACCCACTTGTACTCCAGACAGCATGAGTGAAGATGTGTGTGTAGCTCAGTGATGATAGAGGGCGGCTCATATCCGAGCACCTCATCATCTGTCAGTGTGAAAAACTCTCCAAGCTGTGTGGGGGTACAATGTGACAACACAGGGGGTAGTGGATGTGGGGGGTACAATGTGACACCACAGGGAGTAGTGGGTTAATTACCTGTTTGAAGGCATTCTGCTGGGGACTGGTCATGTGATACTGCAGCGTCGTGTCTCTAATAGCAACAGATACTTTGTTTGTCTGCAATAATTTAGATAAATAAAAGTATGCTAAACATGTCAGTTGTATAATTAAGATAACAGTCTATAATCACCTTTGAGTTGCGCTCCTTGTCAAACTTGGTCTCCATGGCGATGGCAACCATGGGTTCTGGCCGCTCGTAACCGGAGGTGTGTAGAGTGTGTGAGGAGTGGAGCACAGAGTGGAGGGTGGCTAGTAGTGAGTGGGTGTTGTGAGGGTCCTCCACACATGAGTAACTGTCACCATCTAAACTGCCAGAGTGACGCAAAGACAACTGACCAATCTGATAGAGGGAGAGGGCACAACTTGCATTACACTAGTCTGAGAGTGTGTTCAGCATTTCTTACAAGTAGCTACAGGACCCAGTGACCCAGTGACCCAGTGACCCAGTGACCCAGTGACACAGTGACCCAGTGACCCAGTGACCCAGTGACCCAGTGCATAATAGTATATAATTGTTCAGGGAAATTTTAGTTTAGGAGAAACGTACTTACAACAAACCTTCCTACAAGTATCTGTATGATTGTGTGGATACCTCACCTGAATGCAGACAAAGTCGTGTGATGGGTCACCTTTGTACCCCAGCACAGTGAACAGGTGCAGTCCCGAGGCTTGTAACAGCACTAGACCATTATTAGGGGAGGAGACTGGAGGGTGGCCAGTACCACGAGGACTCAGGTCCAACAACTGGACCACGGACTGGGCACTGTGGAATATGGTAGAGTCCATGCTCTCCTCTGGACAGGCCTCACTGGGCACACCAGACTAGAGTAGGGTTAGGGTACAGGTAGCAGTATTGTATAGCTACCGTATAGCGCGAAATTTTCGAGGCACTTATATTTCGTGGATTGGCCTCTAAAAGCCATTTCGTTGCACAATGTTCGCGGAATGACTGCTTACCGGAAGCCACGCCTTTAGATCCTGCACGTTATAGCAGGTAAAGAACGATTTTCGTGGACTTAATTTTCGTGTGGATTGCTAACCCACGAAATCCACGAAAATTAAGCCCCTCGAAAATTTCGCGCTATACGGTATTAGTGTTAGCAGTAGGGTATAGCTATTAGTGTTAGCAGTAGGGTATAGCTATTAGTGTTAGCAGTAGGGTATAGCTATTAGTGTTAGCAGTAGGGTATAGCTATTAGTGTTAGCAGTAGGGTATAGCTATTAGTGTTAGCAGTAGGGTATAGCTATTAGTGTTAGCAGTAGGGTATAGCTATTAGTGTAGCAGTAGGGTATAGCTATTAGTGTTAGCAGTAGGGTATAGCTATTAGTGTTAGCAGTAGGGTATAGCTATTAGTGTTAGCAGTAGGGTATAGCTATTAGTGTACCTTGTCATAGTCTCCCGCAGTGAGTAGTGATACTGTAGCCTCTTGTATAGATAGGGACACAGTTAGAGAGCTGGCAGCAGGGGGTGGGTGGGTGTGGTCAATTGATGAGGGGGCGTGGTCAATGGTGCTCTCATCATCAGAGTCCTCTGTTGACAAAAGAAGGATTTAATCAATGGAGCAGCCTTACTGTCACAGTGCATGTACATGACTATAATTATATGAACTCTTTCAGCTGCCAAAATTGCTTTCAACAATTTTGAGAATGAGACCTTTCAAATGGTGTCATCAAACTTGATATTTGAGATATAAAATTATTAGCCAATTTGGCCATAGCATGGATCCAAGGATGCAAAAGGGCCCTGACGAAATTTGGGATTTAAACACATCATTTGAAGATCGCTTTCATAAAAATTAATCGTGCATTATTATGATAAGTGGTTCCGGAACTCTTCACTATCATACCTTCTTTGAGTACAGACTTGCACATCTGGAAGCGATCCTCTGAGGTAGCCGCTGGCTGGAGCACGTCCATACAGCTCATGAGCATGGAGTGGGCGTTAGCTCTATCGACTGCCTCGGGACTAGCTGGCTCCCATAACGCTAGGTCAGTGGCAAACCTGAGGGATGGGGACAATGAACTAGCCTAGGTCAGTGGCAAACCTGAGGGATGGGGACAATGAACTAGCCTAGGTCAGTGGCAAACCTGAGGGATGGGGACAATGAACTAGCCTAGGTCAGTGGCAAACCTGAGGGATGGGGATAATGAACTAGCCTAGGTCAGTGGCAAACCTGAGGGATGGGGACAATGAACTAGCCCCACTGTCAATAGTTGAAGGATGGGGACAATGAACTAGCCCCACTGTCAATAGTTGAGGGATGGAGACAATGAACTAGCCCCACTGTCAATAGTTGAGGGATGGGGACAATGAACTCAGCCCCACTGTCAATAGTTGCAAGCCCACCTATTGTACAGCACTTCCAGGAACTTGTTACTGGGTAAGTGGACTTTGACCTGCGGCAGGGTACAGGATACGGAGTAATGGGCGGAGTCAGAGGCGTGGCTTTGGAAGTGGTTCATCTCACGTCGTGACCCTGGTAGCACTTGCTCTTCAGTCCGACCACTAGACTCCTATTAGTAGTATATTATAGTAACACACAGAGTACATGTACTGTATACCTTGTCGGCTGTTTTGCTGGTGGAGAGCATTGTTTTCTGTGAGGAAAAAGGTGATGGCTCGTTAACCTTTGACCCCACATCTCCTTCCAGTGAGTCACAGCGTCCCAGAATATCAACTCCTCTTCCTCCTTTCCTGCCTCCAGTCTCGTCTAGAGCACTGTGTGTGGGCGGCTGAATGACTAGACGTATATGCCCACACTCGGGTGGGTGGGTGGGTGTGGTCATGGGGTGTGGTGAAGATATAGTCAGGAACAACTGCCTACCCTCAACTGAGCCATCACAGCTCAAGTACGCTGGGGAGAGATGATTATAAACTAAATTAAAATAATTATTAGTCTTACCTTTGGTGGACTGGAACTTGAAGTCTAGTATAGAGTGTCCCTCGCTGTGCAGGGGGTGTGAGGCCACACCCACCTCTGCCATGGTTACATACAGTATCTCAGGCTGTAGGGATGGTTGGTACCAGGGTGGCTTCTGAACCACCTTCAGATCTGGAATGGGAAACCTAGAGAGGGTACAGTTCAGATGAATGAACACTAGACTACATGTAGTTACCTTAGTGATAGGTTGAGAGTGGTGGCCTTAGCCCTGACAGTGACGGTGTGGGCACTATTGGTTGGGGGGTCACTGGAGACAGCCTGGTTGAACATGGCCTGTCGTTGCTACAAGGTGAAGGGGGGTACATGATAAGAGGTACCACTAGAGATATAGGGGGCACACCAAGTTGATGGTGTGGAAGTTGCTGGTGGTCATGTAGAGAGATTGCTTCATCTTCTCCAGACTGCTGGTCTTGAGTGTGGTTGAGTGTGTGCTGTGAGACAAGGCTCCGATCAAAGGCTGCAAGCGATCTAATAGTGTCACGTCAGCATACAGATGAACAGTGGCCAGCTGGACCTCTACTGAGGTCACATGATCAGGACTCGGGGCACGGGATTTCTGCAGCCAGTACACACATTCGTAACTACTTGAATACGTGATTAGAAGACTATGATTAATAAGTGTCATGTAATGGTGTGTGAACCTTCTTGCTAGTGGCTGGTGAGGCTGAGGAGAGCTTCAGCTTGAGGCATGGCAATGGAGGGGACATGGTCGGGTCATCCATCAACTGCACTATCTGTAGAGGGACAAGTACATGTACTGTACACATGATGGGACTACACTGTTCACCACGCAAGTCAATCCTATACTAACCAACATAGCCATGTATGTTACCCATGGGCCATGGGTGAAAAATGAGAATATTAATTATGGGCCCAACCAAATTTTGTCATCTTTCATAAAATCTTAAAAATTATGGTTGCTTGACTCACTGGGCTGATGGAGACTGGCTTGGTGATGGTGTTCAGTTGAGTCTGGTTACGATATAAGTATTCCAGCAACTCAGCCGAGGCCACAGAAAGGTCAAAGTCCACTCTAAGTCCGCTAGTCACCACACATGACTTGACAGTTGATAACCACAGCCTGTGTGCGTGGAAGGGTGTGTGTGCGTGGGAGGGTGTGTGCATGGGAGGGAGGGTTATACTACACTGGGCAAACACAAATACTATACAACTCACAGAACTGCTACTCCTATAATTATACATAACTCACAGAAGGTGGTCACTAGGCAGTACTTGTGCTAGTTCCTCTCCATGACTATCAAGCTCCATCTTGTTGACTCCATCAGCCAGCAGTCCACACACGGCCTGGAAGTAACGTCCTGGATCCAGACCACCATTATCCACACTAGAGGTCCCCCTAACATCTCCCTCCATACCATCTGTCGGGTATATGTGCACAGGTTGACTCTCCAACAAGGCCAGCGTGACTCCGCCCACTACTAGACTGTATCGACACATCTCCCCACTCCTCTCCCGAGAAACTCCTGGAGGACTGTTCTCACTTCTGCTTTCTGTTCGAAGCCGTTTCATGACATTTTGATCTTTACCTGGTTGTCCTGACAACTGTTGTAGACCCACTCCAGCATGTAGCGCTATATTAGCTGTGTCAATAGTCCCATACCTTGTGTGAATATCGCATCGTGATGAGGCAGAACTTTTCCTGCTATCTGTTGAAATGAAAGAATCGTCCAAACCCACCGACTGTGTCATATTGCTCTCAGCATAACTAGTGTTGAGGTCCAGTGACTGGAACTCATCTTGTGAGCTGAGAGTGCTCTCAGTGAGACCTCGTGATGGCTGGCTACCCAGAGCGTTAGTCCAGGGGTCAGCATGGAATAGGTCTTCTCTCTGTTGTTGCTGGGTCATGACCTTCTGTTCCTTGAGTTGGTGGCGAGCTAGTTGAGATTCTATGGTTTTCATGTCAGCCCTAGGGATGGGTCTACTCAGACCTGGGTTCATCTTCTCAAATCTTTTAGAAGGTCCTGCACACACATAGAGGCAATGAAGATATTAGACATAGGGATACAAGGAAGAGAGTTAGTGTAGACTGACCTTGACTGGTGAGCCCAGATGCCATCTCTAGTAGCATTGCCAGCTGCTGGGGGGAGAGAAGGACGTGTAGGGAGCTCAGGTAACCATCAACCTCCAGTTTAGGTCCTGACTCATTCTCGCTCTGTTTGATCTTTACCTTCACACTCAACCTACCCCCAGCCATCGCTATGGGAACACCGTGGCACTGAGGCAGGCTCATAAACTCTGTAAGTGCGTCATAAAACAGTTGATATGACAATGGTACTGCTATAGCTGTGCTTACCGTCAGAGCTCTGATCAAGAGCTATATTGTCAAGTGACGTGGAGCCAACCTCTAGAGACAGTCCCGATAGTTGGAGCACCTTCACTGAGAAATCAGGTAGGGGGTGTGCAGGGGAATCCCCCTCACTGTCCACACTTGACTCACTCTTGCTCAGCTCATCATAGAAATCAATACTGTATGAAGTAGAGCAATTCAAATATTCTGTTAGTAAAATTAGTGCATAATTATTATTAAGCAATTCAATTTATAGGATCTGATATCCTAATGTGTAATGTGGTTGCTAGAGTACAGATTGTGAGGTGTACCTGTCAACTCTCGCCCTGAGGAAATATTCCTGAGTCTGATCAGGTGTTCTGTAGTTGATCTGCACACTGACATCACTCAGTTGTATCTGTACTCTTGCCAGGACTGTATACAGTAACCAGTAGTAACCACACACCCACACACACACACACACACACACACACACACACACACACACAGCTCCTCACCTAACTCAATAGCTCGAGCAAGTGCTTCCATTCCCTCGAACCCTTCGCCCACCTCATCATCTGAACTAGGACCACTCCTTAAGACCTCCTCAGCCAACTGCATGCTGTAACCATGGGAACAGTAGCAGTTACATAAGAGTACAGGTTAGAGGCAGGTTCTCTCCAAGTCATAAAGCTACTGCTAATACATGCGCGCGCACACACACACACACACACACACACACACACACACACACACACACACACACATTGTGTACAAAGGCTACATAACTGTACAAGCTATAAGTAGGTGTGGTTTAGTGGTTAAGGTGGTGGCTTATACATAAGGCATGGGGGACTTTTCTTAATCGATATACCTTGAAGTCATACTGAACAGTGAGTCAGCACCTGCAACAAACACACACACACAGTTATCATGACACAAGAGTGGGGGTGGTCTCACCAGACTCCTCCTCCTCTGAGCCCCCTCCTAGGTGAAGGTCTGGTGCCACTGTGAGACTCAGGTCTCCTATCTCCACCTTACAACTGTCAGTGAGCAGTGCAGCCCAGGGCACTGACACTGTCACCCGGCCCAGATAGCCAGCCAGCACACGCACTGGTGCTCCAGCCTCCAACAGAACATCATTAATAGCCTACACGTGTACAGGTAATGAAATCACTCGTGCTCATTCACAATAATTATATAATTTACGTCGACGTTGAGTGGTACGTTATGTATAGTTCCAGTGCCGTTATAGAGGTCAACTGTGAGGTCATCCAGAGCAATCTTCTCCTCCAGAAATTGGCCGAGATAATGTTGCAACAGATAGCGGCAAGCTCGCTTCTTCAGAAACTCTGGTATCGCGAAAAACCACGGCATCTTATATATGGTACAAGGTGGTGGTTTGGATGCTGTAGTGTGGTCAGATTAGTATAAAGTATAGCCTGTCACAGCCGTACATAGGTAAACAACTTACTTTAATATAATATTAACAGTTTCTTTTTGTTTACTTACATACTGTTGACTCAGGTTATACAATTGTCTTGGTAAAGATCGTTATCGATACAAAGACATCCTAATACCTAGCAGCCTGGGATCGAGGCTAATTAGAGCCCGGTAACCTCGAGACCAGGAGTGGGCGTGCCCATCTACTGTGCGCGAGCTTGCAACTAATAATTATTATTGGCTAAAAATTGTTAATACAAATTATGCATCACAAAACTCAGATAATGTTCATCGCTGTTGCCTCTTCTTCCCCGGAGCACTGTCAGCATCATCACATGCAGGAGAGGGAGAGTTATATAGTGCACAAAAGGCATCAATGAATTACTTGTCCGGTGCCTCTTCTTCCCCGGAGCACTGTCAGCATCATCACATGCAGGAGAGGGAGAGTTATATAGTGCACAAAAGGCATCAATGAATTACTTGTCCGGTGCCTCTTCTTCCCCGGAGCACTGTCAGCATCATCACATGCAGGAGAGGGAGAGTTATATAGTGCACAAAAGGCATCAATGAATTACTTGTCCGGTGCCTCTTCTTCCCCGGAGCACTGTCAGCATCATCACATGCAGGAGAGGGAGAGTTATATAGTGCACAAAAGGCATCAATGAATTACTTGTCCGGTGCCTCTTCTTCCCCGGAGCACTGTCAGCATCATCACATGCAGGAGAGGGAGAGTTATATAGTGTACAAAAGGCATCAATGAATTACTTGTCCGGTGCCTCTTCTTCCCCGGAGCACTGTCAGCATCATCACATGCAGGAGAGGGAGAGTTATATAGTGTACAAAAGGCATCAATGAATTACTTGTCCGGTGCCTCTTCTTCCCCGGAGCACTGTCAGCATCATCACATGCAGGAGAGGGAGAGTTATATAGTGCACAAAAGGCATCAATGAATTACTTGTCCGGTGCCTCTTCTTCCCCGGAGCACTGTCAGCATCATCACATGCAGGAGAGGGAGAGTTATATAGTGTACAAAAGGCATCAATGAATTACTTGTCCGGTGCCTCTTCTTCCCCGGAGCACTGTCAGCATCATCACATGCAGGAGAGGGAGAGTTATATAGTGCACAAAAGGCATCAATGAATTACTTGTCCGGTGCCTCTTCTTCCCCGGAGCACTGTCAGCATCATCACATGCAGGAGAGGGAGAGTTATATAGTGTACAAAAGGCATCAATGAATTACTTGTCCGGTGCCTCTTCTTCCCCGGAGCACTGTCAGCATCATCACATGCAGGAGAGGGAGAGTTATATAGTGTACAAAAGGCATCAATGAATTACTTGTCCGGTGCCTCTTCTTCCCCTGAGCACTGTCAGCATCATCTCATGCAGGAGAGGGAGAGTTATATAGTGCACAAAAGGCATCAATGAATGACTTGTCCGGTGCCTCTTCTTCCCCGGAGCACTGTCAGCATCATCACATGCAGGAGAGGGAGAGTTATATAGTGCACAAAAGGCATCAATGAATTACTTGTCCGGTGCCTCTTCTTCCCCGGAGCACTGTCAGCATCATCTCATGCAGGAGAGGGAGAGTTATATAGTGCACAAAAGGCATCAATGAATTACTTGTCCGGTGCCTCTTCTTCCCCGGAGCACTGTCAGCATCATCACATGCAGGAGAGGGAGAGTTATATAGTGCACAAAAGGCATCAATGAATTACTTGTCCGGTGCCTCTTCTTCCCCGGAGCACTGTCAGCATCATCTCATGCAGGAGAGGGAGAGTTATATAGTGTACAAAAGGCATCAATGAATTACTTATCTTTGTCGTAGAAATGACGAGTAGTTCTTGATATTCCCCACTGCAGAGAATAGAGAATAGAATCATGCAATACTGTGCATACCATGCTCAACGCCTCAAAGCAAAGTGGGCATGGCTTGTACTTCAATAATGAGCCTCTCCCCCTCCTACACACACAAAATGGTTAATAGCCTATCAGGTTACAGTTCACATTTAATTATCAAAACATTCATATTGACGGAGTAGAAGGACCTCATCCATGTCTCGCATTCTCTCAGCATGATCAGACAGGTAACAGCATGCCCAGAGAGTCCTTTCAGATAGACATCACCAGCTATATATATAGCTACCGTGCACTATAGCTATATAACTAGCTCAAAATCAATTCTAAAATTTCACTAATAACCTTTGCATAATTGGAAAAGCGCTTCAATTCGAGTATAAAAGCCTGCAGTTGAGCATGCGCTTAAAATAAAGACAGCTTATAGTCGAGTAAGCGCTAATAATCCAGTAGTCTGACAATCCTCCCTGGGTCCCACCCAGAGCAGCATGGCTTGTCTGTACCTGGGGGAGAGAGGAGACAAAAGCAGTGAGAGAATGGAACACTAGTACAGTAGCTAGTAGGAGGAACTGTGTGTGTGTGCATTGTGGCTGCAAGAGAACAAGCAAATGCATGGTTACATTGAGCGCAGCAGTTCAAACAAAACCAATTGAGAACATCTCCACAACAATACTGAGAGAACGCACCTAATACCAACCAATCACCACCACAGCTGACAACATTATCACCACCACAACTGACAACATTATCACATAACACAAGACATCACTAAACATTGTGTGCTGCTGCACAGAAGAGAGACACTCAACCAACCACTGATACCCAAGACTACACCACAAGATTACCAGCCAATCAATCCATACCAAACCAACTGTGCAGAGAAGGTATCATAAAAATCAACCACAAGAGGACAATTTATGTTCAAGATTATACCACAAAATGACACAAAGAAACTCCAATTCCTTGATTACCCATCAATTAGCAAGGGGCCACCTCCAACCCTACTATGCATGGGCTTGTCAGTACTGAACTACTGGTTGAGGATAGTTCAACAGAGGATTGAGCTCAGAGCAGTAGGTTGCAGGGAAGTACCATCTGCCTGTCCAAACCAGCCAGTTGATTGACGGGTACAACAGTTAGTGTGCTAACCATGTACCAAGCAATCGCTTCAATCCCTCTTGACTGACCGGAGTCCTCACACCCCCTCCAAGGAGGGCGGCCGCCGTGCTGTTTTCACCAAGGCTGATACTCACAACAGATGCTCGTCCGTTCAGTACACTACAGGTCCACGACACTGACGTCAACCCACTGGCTGGGTTCAGATAGACAGAAGACACTTTCCTGCAACCTGCTGTTCCTCAGCTCAAACCTCTGTTGAACTATCCTCAACCAGTAGTCACAGTACTGACAAGCCCATGCAGTAACTAATTTACGTAAAAAAACATGATTACAGGAATAAACAATTTTACCAAAATTCAAGAACCACCATCACACCACCACCAGTAGTTTCCTTGCCCAAGGGACTAATATAATAAGGGCATAACAAACTAAAGGGACCCTGTGACTGTGAGTACCATTAACTGAGCACAGAAGTAATCAACCAGAATGTGTGGGATGGTTCAACAACAGTAGACTCACAGAGACAACACCTCCTTGCTCTTGAAGCCCTTGTCGACTCCAGTTGCAACAAGCCTGGCACGCAAGGCTTGCACAAGTGCTCAAGACTAATCTTCACTAATCCAATCAAATGCTACAGTTCCCTTGGCACCTATTTTAGGAGCTAAAGCTTAGCCTTAACTTACCATGTCTTGTCACCAGAGTTAATCCACCAAAAAGCCACAGCCAGAAAAACGCATATCTAATGACTAATGATTGTAACAAACTATTGGAACTGATAACGAGATCTCAACACTCCCTATTATGGCAGGATATGCTCCCGGGGGAACATACCCTGTGCTGCTTTCCCATTAGGCAGGTACTAACAGCAAAGTGCTCCCTCCGGTAGACTGGAATGCCATGAGTAATCCATCATTGCACCCCGAAGGCTGGTTCGACAATGGTTTCAGGAACAAGAAGATGCTGTCCTGCGACTCGACTGTTGAAGAACCTTCCACACACATTCTGATTGATTACTCCAGTGCTACGGACACCCACCACCACCCCCAAAGGGTTCAAGGTCATGCAGGTAATAGACTCTTAGCCATGCGTACATACGATTTTTTGGCATGCGTACGTGTATCTAGCTAGCTAGCTAACTGTACATGCGTTGTGCTGGCAAGTATGTATCTATTCAACTGCATCAACTACTTCTCTCACAGTCACTAAAGTGGCCACCCTATAAAACCATAAATTATTTTTTTCGCATACACACAACCAAATGCCTTCAACGCTCTACCAACTTCATGACAAAAGCTGCAACAACAACTCGGTGTAGCTACGCGTACATATAGTACATGCACACAAGCTACAGAGCAAGGTTGCAACTCACAATGCAATGATCCTGCAAACTGCGCGCACTGCACTGCACTGCACTGCTGAATAGGACTCTTGCGCTGCTCCTGCGATACAGTAGAAGGTTTGCGCTGCTCCTGCAAAAGAAGAATAAATTTTGTCACACATGTAAAACATGACCAAATAGACAGAACAATGCTACAATGCTCCACAAAGCTTCCTAGCCTAACATTCCTCAAGCTACAAGCAAAGAAACTCACATCTTCCAGCAACACACTTCGCTTCTTCTTCAAACTTCAAGGTACTGAGCTTCTTGGAACTGGATCTGGGAATATTCCAAACCGTTGACGTCAGAGTCTCCAAGGATATGCCATAGAGACCGACAGTTCCCACCCGATAAGAGGACCGCAGGAGTACTAGCTACAAGGTGTTGTAGTATTATGGCCTACATTGTAAGTGTAATTGTGGTGTCGTGTGGTCGGTATACAGCGCATGCGCAACTCCAACCAGCAGCCCCACCCCCTTTGTAAGAGGAGTGGCTTGTACATACAGGAAGTCAACTATCTCAGCTCAGGGCTCAGCTAATAGCTCCTCTTGATCTCTAGCTCTACCATGGCTGACAGTTACAGTGTTACATTGACCCCCAGTGTGAGTAGCCCTCCACCAGATGTTGCAGATACAACCATCACTGCAAGTGCTGCAAGCTCCTCTGCTACCACTACTGCTACAGACACAGCCAAGCTAGTCAAGGCTCGGGGCAAGTTCACCCGAGCTCAGACGACTGTGGGTACACTCATCACATCAGCCGAGACCACACGACTCAAGCAAGATGAAGAGAGGACGGCTAACTGGAAGAGATGGGGACCTTATCTCAGTGAGCGCCAGTGGGCCACCGTGAGGGAGGACTACTCCGCCAACGGATCTTGGTGAGATAACTCAAATTGTTTTGGGTGGAATCCCAATACCTTTTTCACACACGTGCTCATCCATTGTACACCCACACCACCCACCCACACCACACCCATACAGTTGGGATTACTTCCCTCATGATCATGCTCGCTCTCGTGCCTATCGTTGGGGTGAAGATGGCTTACTGGGAATGTGTGATCGTCAGTGCAGACTCTGCTTCTCTGTGGGTCTATGGAACGAGAAAGATTCCATCCTAAAGGAGCGCATCTTTGGTCTGACTGGCAACGAGGGTAACCATGGCGAGGACCCTAAAGAGTGCTACTACTACCTAGACTCCACGCCCACTCACTCGTACATGAAGGCATTGTACAAGTACCCTCAAGCTGCCTTCCCTTATGGTCAGATTGTCGAGGGCAATCGCTGGCCAGCACGCTCCGTCAACGACCCTGAACTAGAGTTAGAGGACACGGGGATATTTGATGAGTCTCGTTATTGGGACGTGCAGGCTGAGTATGCTAAGGCTGCTCCTGAGGACATGCTCATACGCATCACGGTCACTAATCGTGGTCCAGACACTGCCAAGCTCCACCTACTACCAACACTGTGGTATCGCAACACCTGGATCTGGGGCTGTAAGCACGAGGGCTGCACATCAAAGCCTCTACTGAAGCAACTGGAAGATGGTCATGTGCGGGGGAAGCATGAGACCCTCTTGGAGAACCACTTCTATGTGGACAAGAGCCCTGATGGCCAACAACCACCGTTACTCTGGACAGAGAATGAGACTAACACTCAAAGGCTGTACGGAGTTGACAACTACACGCCATACACCAAGGACGCCTTCCACAGGTGAGTGCTCTTACTAAGATGAGTCCTCCCGTCATGCACACACACACAGATGCATTATTGATGGAGAGACTGATGCTGTCAGCCCTAATGGCAAGGGTACCAAGGTGGCCCCCCATTACCAGCTAGAAGTGGAGCCAGGGGAGGAAAGGGTGGTCCGTATGAGGCTCACTAACAAAGCTCTCAATGGAGAAGCTTTTGGAGCAGAGTTTGAGGAGATCTTTGAGGACAGGATCCGTGAAGCAGATGAATTCTATGGTGAGCTAATGCCGACCACGCTGGGTCCACAACAAGAGCTCGTCTCAAGACAAGGCTATGCTGGTAAGAGTCTCTTAGTATATTCTTGTAGGGATACCTTCACCTAAACATGTGGTGTAACCTTTCAACTCTTAAAGTATTTTATAGCTTCCCTGTATTTCCTGGTATACAAGAACACTGTAACCATGGTAACTCTGGTATGCAGGCCTCATGTGGACGAAACAGTTCTATCATTACGTGATAGAGTCATGGTTGGAAGGTGACCCAGAGATGGTTCCTCCGCCTCAGGAGAGGTACAATGGCAGGAATGCCTCAGGAGATTGGAGCCATCTCTTCAACAGAGACATCATCTCAATGCCTGACAAGTGGGAATATCCATGGGTAAGTGATTAGGGCCCTCATGGGTAATAAGTTATGGCTGTAAAACAATGGACTGCCGTATTTGAATTCCGTGGATCAAATTTCAAAAGCTTAGACGAGACGTTTCAAATGGCACTGTCGATGTTGAGATTCAAGAATTTGGAAAATTTCGGCCAAATACTAATTGACTGTGCAAAGTAGACCTAGCCATGATTATGATGTTGCATAACAAGCCCCTCCCACTTCCTTCCTTCAGTATGCCTCGTGGGACCTGGCCTTCCACATGATCCCCTTTGCCAAGGTGGACCCTGACTTTGCTAAGAACCAGCTGCTCCTCTTCCTGAGGGAATGGTACATGGCCCCCAATGGTCAGATGCCAGCGTATGAGTTTGCCTTTGATGATGTGAACCCTCCTGTGCATGCGTGGGCGGTGCTGCGTGTGTACAAGATGACTGCCCCCAAAGGTCAGAGGGACGGCAAGTTCCTGGCAAAGTGCTTCCAGAAACTCATCCTCAACTTCAACTGGTGAGCTAAGCTAGTGTGTGGGCGTGTGTGTGATGCCTGGATGTTACCTTGTTTGCAGGTGGGTCAACAGGAAGGACCCCCAGGGCAGGAACATCTTTGCTGGGGGATTCCTCGGCCTCGACAACATTGGTATGTCATGTAACGTAGTAATTTTGCGTTTTCATATTTTTTTCTGTTTTTAGGCTGGATACTAATTTTGGCAGATTTGAATTTTCATTATGAGGTTCATTTTTATTAGCGCAGACTTAATTAGCGTTAATTACAAATTTGCTAAAATGAGTACCTCATTATCGTGTGTGTGTCCTTCTTGCATGCACGCGTAGGTATATTTGACCGCTCTAAGCCGCTGCCCACTGGTGGAGTACTGGAGCAAGCTGATGGGACTGCTTGGATGGCCTTCCTACTGTGTAGTCATGCTCAATATTGCCCTAGAGCTAGCTTTGTACTATGACCCCATCTATGAGGACATGGCATCAAAGTTCCTGGAGCACTTTGTGTTCATCGTGGATGCCATGAACAGTCTGGGTGGCAAGGCAGAGGGACTGTGGGATGAGAACGATGGCTTCTATTATGATCACCTCAGGTACTGCGTGTGTGTGTGCGTGTGTGTGTGCGTGTGTGTGTGTGTGTGTGTGTGTGTGTGTGTGTGTGTGTGTGTGTGTGTGTGTGTGTGTGTGTGTGTGTGTGTGTGTGTGTGTGTGTGTGTGTGTGTGTGTATGTGTGTGTGGGGTGTGAGAGGTGTGTGTGTGTGTGTGTGTGTGTGTGTGTGTGTGTGTGTGTGTGTGTGTGTGTGTGTGTGTGTGTGTGTGTGTGTGTGTGTGTGTGTGTGTGTGTGTGTGTGTGTGTGTGTGTGTGTGTGTATGTGTGTGTGGGTGTGAGAGGTGTGTGTGTGTGTGTGTGTGTGTGTGTGTGTGTGTGTGTGTGTGTGTGTGTGTGTGTGTGTGTGTGTGTGTGTGCTGATACCCCCCCTAGGTTGCCAGGCACTAGTATACCCATGTGTGTACTGATACCCCCCCCCCCCCTAGGTTGCCAGGCACTAGTATGCCCATGTGTGTGTACTGATACCCCCCCCCCCCTAGGTTGCCAGGCACTAGTATGCCCATGTGTGTACTGATACCCCCCCCTAGGTTGCCAGGCACTAGTATGCCCATGTGTGTACTGATACCCCCCCCCCCTAGGTTGCCAGGCACTAGTATGCCCATGTGTGTACTGATACCCCCCCCCCCTAAGTTGCCAGGCACTAGTATGCCCATGTGTGTGTACTGATACCCCCCCCTAGGTTGCCAGGCACTAGTATGCCCATGTGTGTACTGATACCCCCCCCTAGGTTGCCAGGCACTAGTATGCCCATGTGTGTACTGATACCCCCCCCCCTAGGTTGCCAGGCACTAGTATGCCCATGTGTGTGTACTGATACCCCCCCCCCCCTAGGTTGCCAGGCACTAGTATGCCCATGTGTGTACTGATACCCCCCCCCTAGGTTGCCAGGCACTAGTATGCCCATGTGTGTACTGATACCCCCCCCCTAGGTTGCCAGGCACTAGTATGCCCATGTGTGTACTGATACCCCCCCCCCCTAGGTTGCCAGGCACTAGTATGCCCATGTGTGTACTGATACCCCCCCCCCCCTAGGTTGCCAGGCACTAGTATGCCCATGTGTGTGTACTGATACCCCCCCCCCCTAGGTTGCCAGGCACTAGTATGCCCATGTGTGTACTGATACCCCCCCCCCTAGGTTGCCAGGCACTAGTATGCCCATGTGTGTACTGATACCCCCCCCCCTAGGTTGCCAGGCACTAGTATGCCCATGTGTGTGTACTGATACCCCCCCCCCCTAGGTTGCCAGGCACTAGTATGCCCATGTGTGTACTGATACCCCCCCCCCCCCTAGGTTGCCAGGCACTAGTATGCCCATGTGTGTACTGATACCCCCCCCCCCCTAGGTTGCCAGGCACTAGTATGCCCATGAGGGTGAGGTCGATGGTTGGACTCATCCCACTGTTTGCATGTCTTGTGCTGGAAGATGAAGTTATTCAGAAACTGCCAGGATTCAAGAAAAGACTTCAATGGTTCCTCGAGAACAAGCCAGAGCTGGCTAAGCAGGTGTGCAATACACTGAGTCTGTTGTAGTAATAGCCGTCGCATTGATTAGCCCCAGATTACTGCATGTCATGTGATTGATCATCATTGTAACGAATGATGGCCCTTTCAGCTTCTAAGTAGTAATGGAACGTATAATGAACCTCTCTTTGAGCTACACAATGCTTTGAAATAAGGTTTTGTCATATGTCACCCATGCACTATATGCTCCCTCCAGATCACGTATCTGGACACGTTGGACCGCGGGGAGTTCTGCCATTTGTTGGCCATTCCCAATAGAGAGCGTTTGGAGCGTGTGCTCAAGTACCTCCTGGATGAGGACGAGTTCCTCTCCCCCTATGGTATTCGCTCTCTGTCCAAGGTCCACGACAAGCATCCCTTTGTCATGGACGTGGGAGGGGATACCTACACGGTGGGCTATGTCCCAGGGGAGAGCAACACTTACGTGTTCGGAGGGAACAGCAACTGGAGGGGACCTGTCTGGCTCTGTGGTGAGATTACAACATGTACCTTGTGTATATGTAATTTGTACAGAGTGGCCTTAATAATGAATTATCTACCAGTAGTTGATACTAGAGAATGTCCTCTCACATGCAGTCAACTACCTCTTGTTGGAGAGTCTGGAGCGCTACTACTTCTATTATGGTGATGATCTGAAGGTTGAGTGTCCGACTGGATCAGGGAATCTAATGAATCTCCTCGAGGTGTCCCAGGAAATCTGTCATCGCATCGTTACTCTGTTTGTGCCTGATGAGAATGGGCGTCGCCCTTGCCACGGCAACGACCCTCGCTACACCAGTGACCCCTTCTGGAAGGATCTGGTCCTGTTCTATGAGTATTTCAATGGAGACAATGGAAAGGGATGTGGAGCGAGGTAACCAGTACTGCAGTGTGCTAATGGTGTGCTTAGATCAGTGTGTATTTATGGCCCTGAAAGTGGGTGCTTTTTCTAAGTCTGAGAGGTCAGTTGTGTAGCAAGCGTCTATATTAGTATAGCTAGTGGCAATGTTTATGAAGTGTAGCCCCACCCCTTTACGATGCTACCCTCCCTCATACCCCCCGCCCCTTTACGATGCTACCCTCCTTCATACCCCCCGCCCCTTTACGATGCTACCCTCCCTCATACCCCCCCGCCCCTTTACGATGCTTCCCTCCCTCATACCCCCCCGCCCCTTTACGATGCTACCCTCCCTCATACCCCCCGCCCCTTTACGATGCTACCCTCCCTCATACCCCCCGCCCCTTTACGATGCTACCCTCCCTCATACCCCCCCGCCCCTTTACGATGCTACCCTCCCTAATACCCTGCAGTCATCAAACTGGATGGACGGCCTTGGCTGTGAGATGCATTGACAAGATTGCTGATTGCAAGACAATGAAATGTTAGCTCTGAACAATCACATTTTCATATTGGACAAAAATATAATTAGTTTGTGTAGAAATTTATTAGAATGAACAGATCAGAAATACACAAATGTAATTGTTCGCTGAATATAATTATAAAAATATTAAATATCATCTAATAGTGAGTCCACAAGGAATGAGCTAGAGGGTGGTGGTGGCTCTAAATGGTCAGAGGGAGAATGGGACACAAGGAATGAGCTAGAGGGTAGTGGTGGCTCTAAATGGTCAGAGGGAGAATGGGACACAAGGAATGAGCTAGAGGGTGGTGGTGGCTCTAAATGGTCAGAGGGAGAATGGGACACAAGGAATGAGCTAGAGGGTGGTGGTGGCTCTAAATGGTCAGAGGGAGAATGGGACACAAGGAATGAGCTAGAGGGTGGTGGTGGCTCTAAATGGTCAGAGGGAGAATGGGACACAAGGAATGAGCTAGAGGGGGGTGGTGGCTCTAAATGGTCAGAGGGAGAATGGGACACAAGGAATGAGCTAGAGGGGGGTGGTGGCTCTAAAATAATGGTCAGAGGGAGAATGGGACACAAGGAATGAGCTAGAGGGTGGTGGTGGCTCTAAATGGTCAGAGGGAGAATGGGACACAAGGAATGAGTTAGAGGGTGGTGGTGGCTCTAAATGGTCAGAGGGAGAATGGGACACAAGGAATGAGCTAGAGGGGGGTGGTGGCTCTAAATGGTCAGAGGGAGAATGGGACAAAATGTCAGACAGTCCAAATCCTGAGAGTCTGTGTAAAAATTTATTAGAATGAACAGATCAGAAATACACAAATGTAATTGTTCGCTGAATATAACTAGTGTTCAAGCTGGCGCTGTGCTAATGCCTCTCGCCATGTTTTTGCTTTCGCTCAAAAGTATTAGAGTGTTATCTATAATGAATTTTATATTAAAGTTAGCTTATCTATATAAAGTCACTGAGAAGAAAAGACTTATTTACATGCATCTATTGTAAGTTATTATTTTTTGTATTATGTGGCTTACCAGGACATCAAGAAAGAAGAAAATTGATTCTTCCAGGATCTGTAGTTCAGTGTATATAATATCTAAGAAGAAAAGACCTGTGTACATGCATATTGTTATCTATATTGTTATATGGTAGTGTTTTGTGGCTTACCAGGCCCTCAAGACAAAGATGATTCTGCCAGGAGGATCTGGATCTGGATCTTGGATATTATTTTCTCACACATGGGGAATGAGCGCGCATGCGCATTACATCCACAGGAATAATTAAAGGGTGTGTCCAAAGAGATCAATTTTACAAATGGCTACTGTACTGCTAGCTAGCTGTTTTAACAGATATTTTCTGAGTATTGTAGCTAACAAAAAGCTAGCGCTTTAGTGCAAGGCTAACTCATATGTTGAATAGAAAGTTTGTGCGGACAGATGATGCTATGAAAGATTCTGAAGAGACTGCAACAGCCTTCAATGTGAGTCAAACTAGCCATAACTCGAGAAAGAAGCTTTAGTTTGCTAATCCACGAATCAAAATCCAAGAGAACGTGGCTAGAAGCCTATAAAAGCTGTTAGTTTTCGTCGCATTGTAACCGTTGAGCAGTTATAGCTGGAATACACACACACACACACAGACAGACACACACACAGTCAGCTTTACCGTATCCCTCGTGCGGCTACGCCTCGAGGCATAATTATAAAAATATTAAATATCATCTAATAGTGAGTCCACAAGGAATGAGCTAGAGGGTGGTGGTGGCTCTAAATGGTCAGAGGGAGAATGAGACAAAATGTCAGACAGTCCAAATCCTGAGAGTCTGTGGGGGGGCTCAGAGTAAGGTCTCCACACAGACGTATGTGGGGGGTATGACTCGTATGACACCACATGTGGGTCACGTGACATCAACTGAGGATCATGTGATACAGGACCCCCTGGGTTGTAGTCTTGCATGTATCGAGAGTAATCGTTAGTCGAGTGTGTGGGGGGTATATAGCCTGTCTCCCTGGGGGGTCCTTCACTGTACTGCTGGTATGGTGGTGTCTGATAAGGCTTGTATCTCACTCCATACGGAGTTCTCTCTGTAGGGGACTGAGGGACTGGATCTCTCAACCATGGTTGTACGATACCACCAGTGGTAGGCGGAGGGTTGGTAGAGGGTGTAGGCTTACAGGCTAATAATGATGCTACAGTCCATGTCTGACCCTCCTGAGAGCTGCTGGTAGTGGTAGCGGCTGGTACCTCCTCTTGTACTGGTGTCATGATCGAGTGGAGCTCCTTCAACAGAAGATTCTCTAGTCTCAGTGAAGCCAGTGTTGCCCTCAGATCACCTACACACAGGGAGCTGTGTACAAGAGGACGCTACACACTAGTAGACACTCACTCTCTGTTGAACTGCTTTGTCCTCTCAACTCTTCATTCTCCTGAGTCAACTTCTTGATGTGATTAATAGCTCCCTCCAGCACATCCCCATGGCGCTGTGTATGTGTGTGGGCGGTGTGTGTATGCGTGGGGGGTGGGTGGGCGGTGTGTGTGTGTGTGTGCAGACAGGTACCCACCACTCTACCAAGGATCTTAAAGGGCAGACAGGACTCTAATTGTGAAATAGCTGTTGTTATCTTCAACTTCCTCCGACGCTCAATCTCTTTGTGTGCCTGGCCTCTCTTGGTTGCCACGGCTACAGAGCTCTCATTGGCTGGAGCTTCCGATGTCTTTTTGGCAGTGGGTAATCGGATGACATGTGTAGGGGATGAGAGGTCAAAGGTGACACCATTCACCACATATGGCATTGCACATGTAGCGTCCCCCGTCCTGTGTACGTGTGTGTGAGTGGGTGTGTGTACGTGTGTGTGAGTGGGTGTGTGTGTGTGTGAGGTGGGACTCACTTCTTCTGAGGGAGGACGACCATTACTGGCTTCAACTTCTCCTCTGTCATGTCTAGTGCAGCTAGTGCTAGCTAGCTAGGATCTAGGAGTCTCGAAGTATTGGTGGGCGTGGTTATTATTAGCCTCGAGTCTTAGTCCATCCAGCGTCCTAAAATAGAGGAGGCTGACAGGCCGGATGTTTCCCAAACTAACGACATGAACATAATAATTTGTTTTGTTAATGATCTTTACCCATTGTTTGTTGGACTCGAGCACAAATCTTTCCTCTTATATACTAAACTAGCAGATAGAGATCACAATAATAATTATTGAAATTGCAAATTAATGGAGATTGCAAATAATAAAAGCAGACACATGATACACTAGCTATAATTATATAATAGGTTGGTTCAGTTTGCCTTGAGGTCGACATTGCTCCAATCCTCGTTACCCCAATCCTCCCAACCATCAGTCTTGCCTCCACTTTCTCTAGTCTCGCCTCCACTCTCTTTATTAGCAGCAGTGTCTTCAGTCCAACCAGAGCCCCAATCTTGTGTGGACCAATCATCATCCATGAGGTTATGTCCTGTGCTCACTACAGTAGTACCACCTGTGCTACCATAACCCCGGGTCTGGGAGGGAGGAGATGCATCAAATGATATCAGCGATGGTTCCTCTTCTGCTGGGGTCTTGTGTTTCTTTGATTTCTTCTTTCGGCTCTTTTTCGGCTTCTCATAAACTGCAGCATCGTCTATTGCATCACCATTGTCATGGTGATCGTGGATGTTTGGACCGTCGCCTAGGAGATCGTCAATATCGCGAGGATACTCGTCCTTATCATCTTCTTGTTGTTGTTGCTTGGTGTGTTGACTGATCTCTGTATCACTGTCATCAGAAGGTTCTCTCTCCATCTTGAAGGAATGCTTCACCTGGACATGTATGGAGGGGGGGATTGTATCACACAGACTATGTAGCCACAAGCCCTTGCTGATATCACACAGGTTATGTATAATGATCACCTTAGCAGCTAGTCCTGATGCAGAGGTCTTCATATCATCCCAGAGGTGACCTTCCTTGACCTTTTGTTTAGTTGGTTCCACCACCTTCTCATTCATGTATCGACCAAACGTGTGTGCCTGCAATAATGTGTGTAGCTAGTCTCTGCTCCACACTCACACACTACATACTGTTGTGCAGCTAGTCTCTCCTCCACACTCACACACTATGTACGTACCTTCTCAGATGTGGGTTGTAAGACATTCTTCTGAATGGAGGTGCCAGCTTGAGATGCCCAGCTACTTGCATTGGACGTGAATGAGCTCCAGCCCTGTAGTATAGAGGTAGAGGCAACAAAGGTGGAGTGGAGGACCTACCGTGCTGATGGAACCCCAAGTGTTTGAGAGGAACTCCGATTCTTCTTTCTTTGGTGCCTCCACAGTGTTCCCAAATCCACCGTAGCGTCCTCCCTGACTAGGTGGGAGGTCCCTGGAGGCAGGAAACAATGACAAGAGGTTATTTAATGGGTGGGGGTCTTACTCTGGCTTCTCAGCATTTTGTTGCTGTCTCCTCCGAAAGAACTCTTCCTTTTGACTGGAGATCTCCTCTCTGCATGTGGACATGCTAGCTATCATACACAGGCCATACACTAGGTATAGGGGGCTTACAGTGTGTAGGCCTGACTTCCCCCAGCATAAGCACCACCACTGCTATTACTGCTATTACTGTGAGAGGTGGTGGGCTGCTTGACTTGTGCTGTGTCTATAGACCAGGACCTTCCCTCAGACAAGGCCAGGATCTGTGTGAGGGGGGAGGGGCTTGGTCAATGGCCCCCACACCTGTGTATACGTACTCACCTTGTCTCTATACAGAGCTGCTCCTCGCGTGCTGTACTTGTGGGACAGAGACATGTCTGCTGTAATGTCAGACTGAGAAGAGAGGAACTCTTGTGCACGACTATTACCTCCAACCTGTGTACATAATGAACACAGGAAGCAGCATCCCATAATGACCACACACACACACCACAAGCAGTTCACTACCTGCATCTTCTGTACTTCTGAGTCCTTCCACTTGTCCATAGTGACAGAGCGCACAAAGCTATGTGGGGGGTGGTCAACGTGTGTGTGTGTGGGGGGGTAGCTCACCTGATGTGAACTCCTAGACCTCTGTGTTTCCCAGAGCACTCGAGACAGATGAACACTCCATAGCTCACAGACACCCACTGAGGGTTGCGGGCACCACACTCAAAACAAGACTGTACAAGAGAGTAGATCTGTTTTTAAGCACACAAGTTGACAATCCAACCAGCTCACATTATTGTTGTATTGTCTCCTAAGCTCTTGTAGTGCTTTTCTTGTTTCTGGACTCGCCATTATCACCACGGGACTAACAAAACCCTTCGCCGGGCCTTGCACTAGCACTACTTACGTTTTGTTGTTGACAAAGAGATTAATGTTGGCGATCTTTACCAACTGAATTAAGATCCCAGCCTCTCACGGCCTGGAATCGAGGCTAGGTACTTGTCATCCTGTATCATCACCTGCAAAAGGGGGGAGGGGCTGCCATTGTTTCCTAGCCTACTAGCTAGTGGTGTGCAAGTGGTGTGGAAGACTTGTGTTAGCTGTGAGAGGGTTAAGATGGATAATGCAGATCTTGGAAAGCTCAAGTTAGCTCCTGGCAAGCTGGCTCCAAAGTTCAAGGCAGGAGTCACAGAATACAGTGTGATAGTGGCCAGCACTATAGCTGAGGTGAAGCTCTCCCCACTGACTAGTGACTCAGGAGCTTCCTATGTCATCAAAGTGAGTGGGCTGTTTCCATATATAATAGCTAGCTAATAGCTCTGACCACTAGCTTTGCCACTACAGCTAGATAGCTAGATATTGACTTCATGCCAGCTGTCTCCCCTTCACCATTATAGGGAGCAGTGGAGAAGATTGTCCAGCTCACAGAGGGGCAGACACACACTGTAGAGATCCTTGTAACTGCTGAGGATGGTAAGGCCACCAAGACCTATACTCTGCTCATACGAAGACTGAGTGCTGATGATGCTAGCTTATCTCAACTGGAGCTATCAGCTGGAGCCCTCAAACCAGCCTTCAGCCCATTGTTGACTGACTATGAGTGCTACCTTCCCTCCAGCATTGATAGCATCTCTATACGTGCCAAGACTGAGGATGAAGCTATGAGACTGTCCATGAGTGATGGGTCTCCTCTACGCACCACACTACCTCTCAATGCAGGCAGGACCCTACTGCAACTATCAGTGGCCTCTGTTAGTGGCAACACTTCCACTCTCTACTCTGTCAAAGTAGTTAAGAATAGACTGCCCGTTACGCTGCAACTCAAAAGCAGCTCTGACAAGTATGAATGTGCTGTGTGCTGTGCGGTGGTGGCATGTCCCTCACGAATCAAAGATGGCCCATACGTCTATTGTCACACTTGTCTGGAGGAACTCACTCGCACTAATAAGATGGATCCATTCACTGGGAAGAAGTTGGGAGAGGAGCAATGGTTCATTGAGGACATCCAACTTGACAATGCACTCACAAAGGAGATGGGTGTGTGTCCACTATCCTCTGGCAAAGTGGAGGCTAGTCTGGGGACTATTGGAGCAAGGCTCTTGTCCGAGAGAATGAAGGGAGCACAGACTGAAGAGGTGTGTATTGTGTGTGCATTCATGTGTATGCTATCTCTCTCTGTATACAGGCTACCACTGGGTGTCCTGACTGCAGTAAGAAGGTACCCACTGAGACCATGGCGGTACACAAGGAGAAGCTATGCTCTGCCAAGCACACACACAAAATCCCCAAACAAGAGGTGGCTCAGTCTATAACTGTTTGACCTAGCTGGATACGTACATTCTCTGACAGATAAAGATGAAGCCATGGGAGAAGAGTTTAGTGGACGATTCCCTTGGGGCTGATGTCAAGTCACTGCTGAGGAAAGCAGAGGAACTGGAGTTACAATACCTTCAGTCACTACCCAAGCCAGGTACTCCAATACACACACTCAGTATACTCATATAGTGTGAGTGTGTTGACAGGGCGTACCCAGCATTGGCCTGAGGGTAGTGGTCCACTGGACTATCTCCTGGGGGCTGCCAGATGTTATGCCAGTGCCCTCAAGAGCTCACCAAGGGAGACCAAGGCTCATCTAGGACTAGGCCTAGTAATGGAGGAGCTCTTCCTAGCACAGGATCTCTATGGACTTAAGAGAGACGTTAGTTGTGTTACGTATTGAAACACTAATTAATATTCCTTGTACATAATAGTATACATTGTGTATGTACTATAATTATTGTGTGTATTTGCTGCAGGAGTCTGGTTTGCCTGATGAGGGAGAGGCTGAGCGTTCATCAAAGGAGGAAGAGTTCCTAGCTATCTGTGGTCTCCACGGAGTGTCCCTCTCCTCTCCCCTCCCCCTGCAACTCAAGGCACTAGAGGCAGAGTATCATTCACTCAAGGAAGCTGGCCAGACACACAAGGCAGAGCATGTACAGTCACTGCACGCATGGAAGTCCAAGAAAATACTGGAGGAGAGTGTACGTTTTGAGTGTGGAGTGTTTATTTTAGCGTATAGTACAGTACTGTATACATTATCCTGTCCTCCCTACACTAGGCTGGTTCCTACTCTGTGGACAGTGAGAGTCCACTATACAGAGCCAAGGTCAAGCTACAAGATGCTGTCAGTAGTGATACCTCCAACCCTCTCTCCTGCTATCATCTGGGTCGCCTGTGTCTGCTACTAGGGGAGAGTGAAGTGGCTATTACTCTCCTCATGTCTGCCTTGTCCCTCAAGCCCACTCACTCGGAGAGCCGCTATTGCTTGGGTCTAGCCCTCAGTACTAGCAACCACTCTAAGCAACTACTACTACATGGACTATCAGAGTACCTGCGTCAAGGTCAAGAGGTCAACGAGAGCCAACCCAATCCATCCAGACTGACTCTCAAGGAACTGAATGCAAAGACACTCTATCGTGCAAGCAACCCCCTCATAGTATGTCACTATAATTATACATGATAACTGACTGGCCTGTATGCATGTACACACGCTCTCATGGTACTGACTGGCCTGTATGCATGTACACACACTCTCATGGTACTGACTGGCCTGTATGCATGTACACACGCTCTCATGGTACTGACTGGCCTGTATGCATGTACACACGCTCTCATGGTACTGACTGGCCTGTATGCATGTACACACGCTCTCATGGTACTGACTGGCCTGTATGCATGTACACACACTCTCATGGTACTGACTGGCCTGTATGCATGTACACACACTCTCATGATAACTGACTGGCCTGTATGCATGTACACACACTCTCATGGTACTGACTGGCCTGTATGCATGTACACACACTCTCATGATAACTGACTGGCCTGTATGCATGTACACACACTCTCATGGTACTGACTGGCCTGTATGCATGTACACACGCTCTCATGGTACTGACTGGCCTGTATGCATGTACACACACTCTCATGGTACTGACTGGCCTGTATGCATGTACACACGCTCTCATGATAACTGACTGGCCTGTATGCATGTACACACGCTCTCATGGTACTGACTGGCCTGTATGCATGTACACACGCTCTCATGGTACTGACTGGCCTGTATGCATGTACACACACTCTCATGGTACTGACTGGCCTGTATGCATGTACACACGCTCTCATGGTACTGACTGGCCTGTATGCATGTACACACGCTCTCATGGTACTGACTGGCCTGTATGCATGTACACACGCTCTCATGATAACTGACTGGCCTGTATGCATGTACACACGCTCTCATGGTACTGACTGGCCTGTATGCATGTACACACACTTTCTGTAGATGGAAGGATTCCTGAGTCTTGCTAGGTTAGGTGGTGGTGGTCATCTAAGCACCACCCACTGTCTGCTAGCTGTGACTCCTTGTGTAGCATTAGCCTCCCTGCAATGTAGAGGCTCTACCTTTGAGAAGCTCCTCTGGGCTAGTCTACAAGCACGCTCTGATCTACTCACTCGTCTACACAGTGAGGGGGCGGAGAGTGTACTACGTCATTGCCAGCAGCTCTCTGGACTGGTATCCTCAACTAGTAGTCTCTCCAACACACCACAAGTCAGGGACTTACAGATGAAGGTGACTCACGTGTGGGCACTATCTATAGCTAGAAATTTCTGCGCCCCAAAAATTCTGCAAAAAGACTTTCTGCGGATAACATTTCTGCGAATTAAACTTTCAACTGTTAAAGTAGGCATGGTTAATAAGCATTTGAGGATAATATTTCTGCGTTCACTCATTCGTTTGCAGAATTTTTGGGCCGCAGAAATGTCTAGCTATACAGTACATGCAATTGTCTTCCAAGATTGGCTAACTTTGCTTGTACCCCCTCCCCACACACACACACATGTTCACGCCCACACACGCCCACGCACATGGTTCAGGTGTTTGAGTTAGGAGTGGTGCTACAGCCAAGTAGTAGTGAAGCTCTCTGTTACCTTGGCAACGGACAACTAACGCAATACGATACTACGAATGATGCTATTTGGTTGGACGAAGCGGAGATCAGTTTCCGAGCCAGTATAGCAATGGAGGGAAAGACCATATCCCCCACCCACGTTCCTGATGACCTGAAGAGTTCACAATGGTGGAAGAAGATGCAGAAGACCACACCCACTACACAGAAGACCACACCCATTGCACAGAAGACCACATCCGCTCAAATTAAACCACCTACGAAGCAAGCAGCAGCTGTTCAGAGGAAACCTGTTACCAAGGCAACATCAGCCAAGACCACTGTACGAGGAGCTCCTGTTGCTAGGAAACCAGTAACTGGATCGAAGACAACTCAAGCAAAGGCCGTCAGCAAGACAACCCCCAATAAACCATTACCAGCATCAGTGGGCGGCACACGAGCCACCCCCTCACCAGCCACCCCCACACCATCCACCCCCTCACCAGCCACCCCCACACCATCCACCCCCTCACCAGCCACTGTAGGAACCCCTCCTCAGAGTGGAGTGGTGAACAAGCGATCTCATGTCCCCAGACTGGGTTTAGCACGAACACTATCCAAGTCCTCCCATGAAGACAAGCGCAAGGAGGCACAGAGTTTGTATAGAGAGGTGATGACAATGGCCCCTCATACACACGATGCTTATATAGAGCTGGGTGAGATGTTGGTCAAGACAAGACCTCTGGATGCAGTACATGTGTACAGTCAGTATCCATTCTCACAACCTCCAACATTCGATGATGCGTATCTACATGGTGAAGTATCACGACTGCTAATGTCAGCTGAGGCTTATGATGATCCACGCCTTGTCTCTAGCATGGTGGCCATGGGACAAGCTCTGGGGATCGGGGTGTTGGAGAAGCAAGTAGCAGTACTAGAGAATAAGTTCAAGTCAGCTCTCCTCAAGAAGATATACGCTGGTGTCCACAGGAAGCCATTGAATGACCCTGATCTACAAGCATTCTTTAAGTTCAAGTGCTGGCTATAAACATGTACACTAGCTGTGCTGTACAAGTAAGTACTGACTGTTTAGTCTTTAGGTAACGTACATGTACACTAGCTGTGCTGTACAAGTAAGTACTGACTGTTTAGTCTTTAGGTAACGTACATGTACACTAGCTGTGCTGTACAAGTAAGTACTGACTGTTTAGTCTTTAGGTAATGTACATGTACACTAGCTGTGTTTATAGGTAGTAGCAATTTTGTAGTTTCTTAGTATATAGTACGTATGTTCACATGACTAATTATTTGTGCAAAATATTCTTCCAATAAAGTTTATATAATTATACGATAATATGAAAGTTGATGTGTACTATAAATCAAGGATCTATATAAATAAACAAGAGGGTAGAGTTATATAGAATGGAATAAAGTTCTCAGCAGAATTGTTTAATAGGTGCTATGTAGCAAAGTCCAGGTCATGCTGTGTCAGCAATTCCTCTACCTCCCTCTGAGAGCTCACATCCTGCACAGGATAGTGACAATCAATGTACGATGTACAGTAGTGTTATAGAGTGGGGACGGTGTAGTTAGAGCTTGAGGGGTCAGTACAATAGCAATACTTACGTCTGGAGTGGTGGTGGGTAGTTGGTAGGCCTTGTGCAGCCACTCTATTGCACTGGGCACATCACTCAGCTTGAGGTGACACTGCATGGGAGACCACATAATATGGTTGTACCTTGACCTGTGATTGTGCACATTCTACATACAGGTAATTAGACGTTATGTCCATCACCGTTAGCTACAAACGGCCTGATTCTGAAAAAGCACACACTTATAATTATAAATACAGAAAATTGACTATTTGGGGCCCCAGTGCTCACCTTGGCAATCATGAGTATGTTTCCCTTCCAAGCTCCTGGGTTTAGCTCTTCTGCTCTCATGAAGGATTGTAGTGTTTCGTCGTACGTTGCCTCCGGGGGTGTGGCAAACAGAGCAGCGGCAGCTTTCCTCTCTAACCAGGACAAACCTGCCACCTCATAACACCACCGCCCACTCAGATAATGAAGTGTGGGGTTGATTGGGTTCAGACTAATAGCCCTGTCTATGTGTTCCTGCACATTGGGAGAGTGTACTGAATGACCTCTAGTGTACTGAATGACCTCTATTGTACAGACATGTTACCTTGTATTCAAAGCCTTGCTCTATCTTTTGTTGTGTTCCCTGAAACTTTGACATAGAACCGACTGCAGTAGCGTACCACTGATGAGCCTGCCAACAACCATCGTCTAGAGACAGTGCCTCCCTGGCATACTCAGCAGCTACACAGGCCATCACACATCATGACAGAGTTGACCTCCTGACCTAACCTCACCTCCAAGTAGCAACTCCTTCTCTGTCTCTGCATCATCCTGACTGTGCATGGATTGGTGAGTCAGGACTCTGGCCAGTCGCCATAGTAACCCAACATTGTGTGGGTCCCCCTCTAGTCGTTCCTTTATCTCCTTCACTAGCGCCAGACACACCTCCTCACTCTCCTGAGTGCCACGCCCCCTTTCATCCAGGCCGGCCTCAGAGGTATTAGGCCTAAGGGACACACAATATTATTAGCCACCATTATTAGAATTACTCACGTTGTTTCAAAGAACTCGTCATCACTGTCTATACTCTCACTCTGAGCAGACACAAAGTCAGAGGTCTCCACACTCCTCACACTCCTCCGCCCACGCTCCACACTCTTCACAGCCTCCACAACCTCACGAAGTCTTGCCACCTCGCTGGAGAGAGCTGCTATGGTCCTGGATAGTTGAGGGTCAGTGCTCTTGTGTCTGGTGAGCAGGCATGCTAGGAGGTACCCCGCACCCAGGCCAGCCAACAATGCCACTGCTGTCCAGGGCGGACTAACACTCGACATTCTTTAGCACCTCCTGCATCAATACAAGAGCTGATAGCAAGCACTACAACTACAGTAGCCAGTACCTGTTGTACTTCTCTAGGGAACTCGGCTATATTGCTCTGGACACAGTCTGTACAGAACCGTCGTGTATAGAATATACTGCAAGCTGCACACACAGTCTTGTTACAGAGGCTACAGTGAGAGCCCAGGACCAGTGGCTGAGGTGAGGGAGTGAAGGGATCACGGGCCAAGTAACTGGGTTCTAGAAGCCTGGAGGGGGTTCAATGGAGGAGCTAGAGTGAATTACAGTAGGCTAATACGATCACTTATAGAGGCTTATTAAGATGCGCAAACACTTTCAACTCACACGAATGCCTTTGAGAAAGGGTGGCTGGTGCCGAATGAGTGATAGGGGGTGGACAGGCCGCACTTTTCGCATATAAAAACTCCTTTCTTTTGCAACGAACGCTTCTTCTTGCTTGCCATCGACAGTGAGGTGTCTGGTAAAAGGTCGACACATACTCTTGCTACTATTGACGCCGTCACCTTTACCAGATATCTTCAATGAAGGTACCTGGTAAAGAGTCGACACATACTCTTGTAACGGCAGCAGCAGCTAGCTAGAGCTATTGTACTTGTTCAAGGCACAGCTATGCCACTCAGGAAGAGGAGCAACAGGAGCAGTCTCTCTCAGGCAGGGGCTCCAGCAGGTGAGGGACTAGGCATTGCTCTGTACTGAAGGGTGGTGAGGTATACATATCAGTATATCAGGGCGTTATCATAACGTTCCATCTGTAGGGGCGTACCTAGCTACAGTATTAAGTATAGAGTAATTACGTACCATAATGTGTACACAGGCAAGAGGGTTCTGCTGTCGTGGAATAGATCATCATTTGGTCGTATGATGGAGGCCATTGGAGTGGGGCTGGGAGGAGACCAACACACCACCCTGCGTTAGTCATTGTGCGTCTTCATTCATTGCTCTAGTTCACACACTGCAGCCATTGAACCATCCATGCTCCAGAAGAAGCTTTCAGCATCCTTCAGTTTTGACAAAGTATGTCTCATAGTGTGTGTGTGTATGGTGTGTATGACTGGTGTGTGTGCGTATGGTGTGTATGACTGGTGTGTGTGCGTATGGTGTGTATGACTGGTGTGTGTGTGTATGGTGTGTATGACTGGTGTGTGTGCGTATGGTGTGTATGACTGGTGTGTGTGGGTATGGTGTGTATGACTGGTGTGTGTGCGTAATGGTGTGTATGACTGGTGTGTGTGCGTATGGTGTGTATGACTGGTGTGTGTGCGTATGGTGTGTATGACTGGTGTGTGTGTGTATGGTGTGTATGACTGGTGTGTGTGCGTATGGTGTGTATGACTGGTGTGTGTGTGTAGCCTGCAGTAACTGAGTTCTGTGAAGGTCTGGCTGATTACTGTGCTAATATACAACGCTTCAGAATGGCACTGTCTCCTGCCAAAGCTGCTGGTGGTGCTCACATAACGTGAGTGCATGTGTGTAACTCCTCCTCCACACTATCCCCTCCCCCTCCCCCGCCAGTGTGAGGGTGTGTGGTCTTGAGAGCCTCATACGCATTCTCCTGGGAGTGGACTGTCTGCAACCCTCCATTGTAATACTCCTTCTTGACAAACTATCTGCCAGCACAATGGTTGGTCAGAGGTACGCTGGTTTATGCTGTTGGCTTGTTATTGTGTGTACCTGCTCACAGCTCCAAGGATGAGCAAGAGTTGTCTACACTGATACTGCATCAGCTACAGATGTTGGACCACCTTGTACAGGGAAAGGTGGGGAGTGTGCCGACGCTACACAACTGTACATGTATAGGTCTATGTGTGTAATAAACTGTTAATGTTTGCAGGAGTTTTGCTCTAAACTAATGGAGGTGGTGGGTGCAGTTTCCCCTGAAGTGCAAAGAGAGATTGTTACTGCTCTGCCACACATTGTAGATGATCCACAACATGGTGAAGCAGCCATACTACTCAAGTACGATTGATATAAAATAGAAATAAACGCAAAAAGTAACACCCAATGTGGGGCTCGAACCCACGACCCTCAGATTAAGAGTCTGATGCTCTACCGACTGAGCTAATTGGGCTGGTTGAATGGACTATGTAATATTTTTCTTCTTATATTCATGTTTCAGGTCCATGCTCAGTGACTCTCCATTACTTACTGCTCCAATAATGGATGCTTTATCCAACCTAATCATTGATGGACACATTGCAGCAGAGGTACAAAAGTTATAGTTGATTTCTACAGCTACTCTTTGTCACAGATTCTGGATATAGCAATGGAACAATTGCAAACTGCCACTTTGACTGACCTCCCAGCCATTATACAGTTCATCATGCAGCATGTCACAACTAAGAATGCTCAAGAGGTGAGTCTAAGCATGTCAACACTCTCTGCTACTCATTATTATACAGCTCATTGGAGAGTTCCGGTCTAAACTGTGTCTGGACTTCAGTCCCCTTCATGCTAATGTGATGACCTCTACGCCCCTTCATGCTCCTAGGGGGACCAGGAAGTAAGCCCCTTCACTCATCACACTCCACCCCCACCACTCCTCACACTCCTCACAGAGTATCTGCTGAACTATCTGCTCACTTTGTAGTGTTTGACAGCATTGCTGCCATCACTAGACTACTCAAGCCTGTCGCTGATGGTTGGCTAAAGGTACTATACACCATACACTGTGTGTGTGTGTACTGGCATATTGTCTACAGGCTATAGAGGCTGTTAGTGAACCTAGCGATCATCGGGTCATCGACATTCTTGTTCTTTTCTTCCTCCACTCCATCCGAGGACGGAGGAAGAGTGTAGAGACACTACTGACCAATAAGATAAGAGCTGGGGCTTTCAGTGATGACCTCATCAGTGAAACACTAGGATCCCATGCTAAGGTACGCTCCACACCCACACCACCCACACATACCACACCCACACCACCCACACATACCACCCACACATACCACACCCCACACACACTCCTCACATACTCCTCACAGGCACTGACGGAATATTTCTCGTCCATCTTGGTGCTGTGTGATAATCTAATATGCTCTGCGTCACCAACTGTTTCCTCGTTTGCTGCCTCTCTCTACAAGCACCTCTTTGCAGCGCTAGACATACCCTACCAACAGGTGACGTATAGTCATGTGACTCATACAATCAGTCATGTGACGCATACAATCAGTCATGTGACGCATACAGTCTAATCATGTGATCATACAGGCGGTGGTGGGAGCGCTCATAATGCACATCAACAATGGTTTGAGTGGCGAGGTGGACAGAGCGCTGAGTCTTCTCCTGGATCTAGTCCACACACACTTCACTGCCATGCAGCGATTTGCAGTACTCGTTAAGGTACAGCAGGGAGTGTGTGTATTGTGTGCCCACCCACTCACATGCAGTAAGTGTGTATATTGTGTGTATTGTGTGTGCCCACCCACTCACATGCAGGGAGTGTGTGTATTGTGTGTATTGTGTGTGCCCACCCACTCACATGCAGTGAGTGTGTGTATTGTGTGTATTGTGTGTGCCCACCCACTCACATGCAGTGAGTGTGTGTATTGTGTGTATTGTGTGTACCCGCCCACTCACATGCAGGGAGTGTTGGATCGACTGGAGTACTTGACTACAGCTCAGATACGCAAGTTGTACCAAGTGCTGGCAGTGTTGGGGTTTTCTGACCCAGAAAGGGGATCAGCCATTCAAGATGAGCTGAGGATACTCATTCGCAAACAGTTGCTACACACTGAGCAAAGGTAAAGTGTGTGCCTGTGTGTGTTGTGTGTATAGTGTGACCCTCCGCCCACACACACACAGCTACCGTCATATGGGCATCATAGGAGCAGTGACAAGCGTGAAGCAGCTCACAAATGAAGGGGACCCACTGTCCTCATCCTTATCCCTCACTGCCTCCAGGAAACAAATGGTTAGTCTCCCCCTCCCCCCACCCCCCACACACACACCCCACCCCCACACACACCCCCACACACACACTCTGAGCTAACTCTCTTTCTCTAGGCTGACTCACTGTTGGACCAGGTGATGGAGCTCTGCTCTGTTAGTGTAGATTCTATGATATTGTTTTGTGAGGAGATGGCAGCAGTGGCCCCAGCTCTGGAGGAACACACACTCAGAGCACTGTCAGAACAGGTACACACCACATGTCAGTCAACCACCATTATACTGTGTGCATGTGCAGGTCACCTCTAGCTTCCAGGATGATTATCTGGTAGATGCAGCAGATCCTCTGCCTACTGGAGCATCACTCGTACACGCACTGGATACCGTGGATGAAGGTTGTATTGCTCTCAACATCTTCCCCCTGGTGGGGGGCGAGGGGGCTGAGGGGGTGAGGAGTCTAGCCGCACGCTTTCATTTATTGAAAGTGTGTGAGGCGGCGGTTAATGGAAGCCTTGAGGGAATAGATGCTCTACTAGGTGAGTGCCCCATCAGTGGAACTCAAGCTCTAGCCACAGCAACAAATTCCTTATGAGTTTTTTACTCTAAACTTGTGCGCTTACTTGCCACCAGCTGAATGTCATATGGATTTAACGACTTCTTGTTCACACCCCTCCCTCAACCTCAGGGTGTCCGGTTGTACTGCCTCCTGAAGACCAGTTAACTACAGCGGGATTAGAGGGACTGTCACTGGACAAGTGTCAGGAGATCTGCCTCTCTCTCTTCCACACCATCAACTGGTATAGAGAGCTAGTAAGTCCTCCTCCTCCACACGGCACTGTCCCACCCACTCATTCACAGGTGTGTGGGTTCTCTAGCGAGACAGACCCTGACATGCGAGGGAAGGTATTGCTCAGACTCACAGGGATCACAGAGCTCACTGAGGCCTTGGACAGAGCTATGGCTGCCACACCAGGTTGGGTACCGCCTCTTGTCAACTCATGGACACCAACCACTAAACCCAAGAAGAAGACGTGAGCTAGCTACTGCTATTATGTGTAGCTCCCATTACATTTGTACAGGAATGAAGTGAGCCTTGCATCACTGACTGCTGCCACTGTCAATGTTGACAAGGTGAGAGCTATAGCCCCCCCACACACGTACCCCCTCGTGTATAACCCCCCACACACACGTACCCCCTCGTGTATAGCCCCCCTCACACACTCGTACCCCCTCGTGTATAGCCCCCCCCACACTCGTACCCCCTCGTGTATAGCCCCCCACACACACGTACCCCCTCGTGTATAGCCCCCCACACACACGTACCCCCTCGTGTATAGCCCCCCACACATGTACCTCCTCATGTATAGGAGGTGACAATAGCTGCTACTGACAAGAGTGGTGGTGTAGGGAGGATCAAGGGCTTCTTCAGGGAGCTGGATCTTGGTGTATTCAAGAGCCTGGGGTTCGGAGTCCTCTCTCGCACTTTCCTGGATTCTGAGTTCCACACTAGGAGCAAAGATGAGCTCAAGATCAGACCACCTCAACTAGTCTTCTTGCTAGAGGACCTCCAGTCCAAGATCAGCACTGCCTTCACTGTGTTTGGCAGCAAGGTGTGTACAAGTACTAGCCCCTTCATTATCATGTACTCCTGGTTGTATATAGGGCAAGAGTGGTCACTTCACTGGTGGTGAACTCTCCAAGATGATGGAAACCATTCTGCCTAGTTTGTGTGATCATCTTGACAGCACTTGTGCATTCTTCCAGGTGTGTGTGTGTGTGTGTGTGTGTGTGTGTGGTGTGTGTGTGTGTGTGTGTGTGGTGTGTGAGGTGTGTGTACGTGCATCATGGTATCATTAATAGACTCAGCTGGATGATAATGACGGTATAGTGGACATGTGTTGTTCCCATGGCGACTACCCTCATCATTGTCTCTGCCTCCATCTCCTGCTCAAGAGTCTCGCTACCTTCTTATCTTGGTGAGACCACACCCACACCACACCCACACGACCACACCCCTTCCAGGCCACTTCTATTGGATAGAGACTACAGTAACCTACTCTCCTCCTGTATGGAGACTCTGGCTGCTAGGAGACAGGCCACACCCACTGGCCCTACCCTACCTCAACAAGCCACGTATGCTTGTATTGGTTCATGTCACTGATAACGACCTCTGCACTCATGCAGAGATGCTTGCAAGTATCTGGAGGGCTGTGTCAGTGTACTGCCCACCCTCACTTGTGCTCACTCTCTAGGAAAGCTGTTGGTCGCTCTCACTAAAGTGTGTAAGGCCAGTCACCTTCACACAACCATAGGTAAGTAAATGATAGCTCTCTACCTCTCCTCACTTGTGTGTGTGTAGGGGAGGTGTGTGGGCGGCTGTTGAGGAGGGTGTGGCTTGTGAGTGAGGCCACACCCCTTAGGAAGGATGCTCTCGAATATCTACTTAAGTATCACCTTGAGTGGGCGAGGGAGCCCCTAGTCGTTATAGAGCTAATTAGTGGAGAGGCTGTCCTTGAGTTGATAGGGGACAATGCTGTAGAGGAGGCCACCAAATACCCCACTCTCACAAAGTATGTGTGCGTGTGTGTGTGTGTGTGTGTGTGTGTGTGTGCGTGTGCGTGCGTGCGTGCGTGTGTGTGTGTGTGTGTGTGCGTGCGTGCGTGCGTGCGTGTGTGTGTGTGTGTGTGTGCGTGCGTGTGTGCGTGTGTGTGTGTGTGTGTGTGTGTGTGTGTGCGTGCGTGTGTGTGTGTGTGTGTGCGTGTGCGTGCGTGCGTGCATGCGTTATTACTCCCTCTACCGTACAGGGCTAGCTATTCCTGGTACTATCGTGTCATGATGTCCAGTCTAGTCCACCAGATCAAGAGCTTACCTCCTCCTCCTAAGAAAGGTCACCCTCCCTCACAAGAGGAGCTAGAGGAGAGACTACATGTGCTTGAGGTAGCTGCTAGAGTGCTCTTCATTCTAGTCAGCCAAGTCAAGTCCTTCTATAAGAGTGCAGTCCTCTCATCATGTCTCAAGGTGTGCCTATAATCTGGGGCATGCAGGCAATAGCTAGCTAGCTAAGGTTCCTATGTTATGGTGTCCATGCTCTCCTGCCCTGTCCTTCTATAGAATGGCCGTCAGTTTGTGGATGCCTTCCTCAGGTCCGGTATGCTAGTGCTGGATGGACTCTTCAAGACCAGAAAGGTACCGTCCTGACACGCTACTCCCAGTGTGTACCCAGTGTCTCTCTCTAGGATGATGTGATAGCATTGCTCAAGAATCTACAGCAAAGCACTAGAGTACTACAGAGTTATTGTGGACACAGTAAGGTGGCCAAGGACACTAACCTCATCAACAATGTGCCTCAACTCAAGAAAACTCTCGAGCAGTTCTTGTTCAAAGTCAAGGTGAGTGAGTAGACAACTAGTTACGTGTACATTTACTGTGTGTTTGTGGGCGTGTGTGTGGGCGTGTGTAGGAGCTCCTGAGCAGTCATGGCTGTGCAGAGGCCTTCTGGATGGGTAACCTCAAGAATAGAGACATAAAGGTTTGCACACAGTGTACTTGTGTATACTAGCCTCCCCCCCACTCTTGCCCCCCCCCCCCATGTGTATACTAGCCTCCCCTACTCTTGCCCCCCCCCCCCCCTATGTGTATACTAGCCTCCCCCCTACTCTTGCCCTCCCCATGTGTATACTAGCCTCCCCCACTCTTGCCCCCCCCCATGTGTATACTAGCCTCCCCTACTCTTGCCCCCCCCCCCCTATGTGTATACTAGCCTCCCCCCTACTCTTGCCCTCCCCATGTGTATACTAGCCTCCCCCCCACTCTTCCCCCCCCCCCCCCATGTGTATACTAGCCCCCCTACTCTTGCCCTCCCCATTTGTGCAGGGTAGAGAGATTCTGTCCCAGCTACCCCAGGAAGAGGTGAGCTGTGTGTGTGTGTGTGTGTGTGTGTGTGTACTGCATACATGTGCTTGTAGAGTGATGATGAAGGTGAGAGTGTCACTAATAGTACGAGTACTGACAGGACTCTTGGAGGTATGTAACGAGTGAGGGATGGGCAATGTTCACCTCTGACCCCTGTGCAGATGACCCCACCAGTCAAGTGGAAGACTAATCAATAAATAACCCTACAGGACAATCATTTATCCCATGCCACTTGTTCACTTAATTGTTCATTATTAACATTGTTTTTTTGTATTATTATTATTAGTGTCAATAAACAACTGATCGTCATGACAACAATTGAAAGTGAATATGATTTATTGCGTTTATTAGAATCCCAAGTTCTTGAGCCACTTGATAACCTGGTCTCTATGGTTACCAATGAGCGTTACACTGCCTGTGATCTCATCAGCTCTACTCCTTAGACCATCCACTCCAAGATGCTGACGCAGCATTCTCTCCAACACCTACACAAGGGGTCATGGGGGTCATTAGCTAATTAAATGCACTCATTATTGAAAACGCAATCTCAAGCTATGGGCAATCAGCTATAAACGATTGTATAATTATATCAATCTTTCAACTTTAGTACCATTTGAACTCAGAAAATCATAAAAAAATTGACATTGGATCCACGGAATTCAAGTTATGGCAGCTGAAAGAGTACTCAAACCATTGATATAATTAAGCCCAAATAATGGGCAAATACTTTTATCCTTCAAATTTTGATGACACCATTTAAAAGGTCTCCTTCAGATAAACATTTTTGACATTGTACTAAAGTTATGGCAGCTGAAACCATGAGTTGGCCCACTTTTTTCTTTGGAGAATAAAATAATTATTTCTGAACGCAATCTTGTTCTCATTACTATACTATAAACCTACATGCACATACCATGACATCACCGTCGACCTTTGTGACCCTTGTGAGGACTTGACTCCGCCCACTCTTGTAGTCAGTGTACACGGGAAGATTCTTGTATTTGCTCCTGTGCACACAGAATGGTATTGAGGGTGTGCTACCCACTGGAGCTGGTCGACCAATGGGAGCGCTCCATTCACTCAGACCTCGCACACACAACAAGCACTGCAGAACAGAGGATAATGTCATGCAGTGTCTATAGTGTCTTACTTTGCTGGACAATCGAGCTCTCACAACGACACCGGCCATATCACCATGAGTACCACTTGCTCTCACCGTAAACGTTCTAATTATACAACCAGTAAAAAATAATTATTTTTCTCAAAAAAATGATTATGGGCGTTATAAAAGAGGGCGTCCTAACCGAGGCTGGTTCTATAATTGGTACATGTTCATAAAACGATCTTTACCTGTAGCAATATTATTATAGATCAATAGCCTCGATTATAGGCCGCTGTATTACAAGCAACACAATACACACACAGTCACTATACAGAGTCAATGTATGGGTTCAAGGTTCAGGGTATAGGGTCCAGTTGGTGGGTGTGGTTACTGGCTCCTCATACGTCCACTTGGGATAGACTCTCTTATAGAGGTTCATTAGGATCGTGTCTTGTGCCTTGAGTTGACCATCAAACACACACTTCATATGTCCATGTGTGCCTGTATATTACAAGCAGTGAGAGCTAGTACACACATTAATTGCTCATGTGTGCCTGTATATTACAAGCAGTGAGAGCTAGTACACACATTAATTGCTCATGTGTGCCTGTATTATTACAAGCAGTGAGAGCTAGTACACACATTAATTGCTACTTACCCAGGGGCTCTTTGATATGTCCCCTTCTCCCTAACTTGGTCCGCAACTCAACAGGCTTGAACCAATCAATATCATCTGTACACACAAGATCACACTAGTTACTAGCACACACCACGAGTAGCTTTAGTTTACTAATCCACGAATCAAAATCCAAGAGAACATGGCTAGAAGCCTATAGAAGCTGTTAGTTTTCGTCGCATTGTAACCGTTGAGCAGTTATAGCTGGAATACACACACAGACACACAGACAAACACACACACAGTCAGCTTAATTTACCGTATCCCTCGTGCGGCTACGCCTCGAGGCATAACAAAGGAAATACGTAGATGTACCTCTGTTGAAGAACATGTATCTGATGACTGCAGATCTCTTGTTGATCTTGTATGGATGCCCACTGAGTATCACTCTCTTGACTATCACTCTACTAGGGTTCACACCCACCACACCCCCACTCCCCACCAGCACAGCCTCACCACCTACACAATGAGGGGGCGGAGGGTAACACACACACACACACACACACAACACACACCTTCCTGGTGCTTGAAGAGCAGCACTGGTTGCGGAGGGTAGGACACTGGAGCAAACACACTGGCCATGCATACACCGCTATTAGCCATGTAGCGCTCATACTGTACAGGGAGGGGCCGGGATACTATAGTCATCAGCTTAGTGCATAGTTACCTTGTGTTTGTCTCCTGGAGTGTGCTCTGAGAATATAGGAGCAGCTGAGAACCTCCTCACACCACAATGAAACACTAACCTCTCCTATATAGAGCAAGAGTTGCAAGTGCACTGCAATCATTGTATTGTATTGTACCTTGGATTTGATGGGTTGACTGTAACCAGGACTCTTCTTGACAGCAAAATGCACCACGGACATCTAATATCACACAACATGGTAATAACTACCTGAGAGATCACATAACCTACCTTATGTTCGTGTGGAAGTAGTCCATACACAAGTGATGGGGGTGAAGCATCTGTTGGGAGGCAGCAATAAAAGAGAGAGACGTGAGGAAGGTTGTCAGCTTACCTTGAGGGTAGTTGGCAATGTGTAGAGTGACGTACCAGCCGGGCTACAGCATCACACACATCACACATATCACACACATCACACACACTCACGAGTGCTCCGTTGGCCTCCTCTAGACTACACAGAGCTCTCTTCCTGCTCATACCAAACCTCTCAAACTGGAAGATCCTACACACACACACACACACACACACACACACACACACACACACACACACACAACGTAACGATGATATTATATGAAGTGCTGCCTAGGTACACAGATACAGGTGTTGCTATGGAGACCATGCATACCTAGCGTAGTCTCTGGGAAGGTTCTCTAGTTTGTCCCAGGGAGAGCTGCGAAATGATCTCAGTCCTCGATACTTTTGGAACCTTTCTTTGGCCGGCTTGTCTTGGGGAGTGTCTACTTCATCAGGAAACATCAACGCCTCTCTCTCAGCACGCAGTGCCTCTAGCCTGTGAGGGTGTGTGAGGTGTGAGGGTGTGTGTGGGGGTGGGCTTACTCTCGCTGCTCTGCTGAGAGGTCAATTTTGAGGTCATAGCTCTCTCCGTCCTCATCATCAGCAGTCTATACCACGGGTAGTTATGACAACCACACTTATATAGGGACACTCCTCACTGATTCCAGATCTCCGATACTCATATCATTGTCATCATCAATCGAGTCACATGACACTGGAGGATCCTCCCACTCATCTCCGCTATCAGCCTGTACAACACGTGACAATAATGTAACCATAGTAACCACCACTCACGTTATCAGAGAGGTCAGAGTCCACGATCCAGGAAGCTTGATAATCTGACATTCCCCGAGGCAACTTCCGCTGGCCCCTCCCATCAGGCGAACCTGTTGTATATAGGGACATAACACTTTATAACATTATAGTGGTTATATAGGGACACAACACTTTATAACATTATAGTGGTTATATAGGGACATAACACTTTATAACATTATAGTGGTTATATAGGGACACAACACTTTATAACATTATAGTGGTTATATAGGGACACAACACATTATAACATTATAGTGGTTATATAGGGACACAACACATTATAACATTATAGTGGTTATATAGGGACACAACACATTATAACATTATAGTGGTTATATACTGACAGTACCGGCGGCTGCAGCAAGTTCCTCATCAGTGGGCCATGTCTGGTCGCCCTCCATGGGGTCAAGGGTCACCTCTCTATCTAAACTCTGTTGTGAAGGATCTGCTAACAACAGTACTGCACTTTGGTCCTGTGTGTGATGTCATACTGCATCATAGCATGTCATAATGACACTCCACTCACCACTTGCATGCTTGTAGAGGTCTTGAGGGTACAAGGGTCAGAGGGTCCATCAATCTGCTTGAGTAGGTACTCCCCTTTGTCAGGGATGTACACTACACTGTGTATGTCCAATGGCTTCCCTCGCATGTAACCCCACACTTTGAGAGTACCCTCCGAGGCTATGAACTCTGACCTCTCCACTAGAAGGTGTGGATGAGTGTCTCTAGTGAACACAGAGCGACGCTTCTGATTAGACAGTGTGCGCAGAAGTTGTGGGCGGATCTGTGAGTGTGTGGGCAGATCTGTGAGTGTGTGGGTGGGCACACAAAAGGTACACAAATAATTGCTTACTTGTTGATTGAACAGATGTAGCTTTTCTCCAGGAAACCTGCACAAGGACCAATACACACATAATATGTATGCACGGTGTGTACCTTGAGTGTATGTTCTTGAGGAGGCTTTTCCTAGCCAGAGAGAGAGCTTTGCTACCTAGTTCCTCCCAACCCTGTGTGTGTGTGTGACCAGCGTATGGATTGGCTGTAAGGTATGAGAGTGGGTAGCATGGGAATGCACTCACCACAGCCAAATGCAGAGTTGTGGGCAGCCCTTGAGCACACACAGTGTCTAATAAGGATGCATTGAAGCCACCTTCACGCATGTCATACACCAGGACTGCAGTGTCTGCAACCTGTGAGGAGAGGGCAATGGAGGGGACACTAGAGCTATAGCCCTCACCTTAACCAGGTCTAGGAGGGTGTACAGGTTACTGGTAGGGGGGTAGGAAATGGTGAAACGCTCTCGGAGCTCAGGAACAGCTATTGTTGCCATGGTGTTGTCATGACAACCCGTCAACATAGTGAACACTTGTTGTACATCAGAAGATACTGGGATGAGGACAACGAGATGTGGAGGTTGACCTTCGACCCCTATACACCTTTTATGCGCTAACACTTGGTCCCGCTTGTGTGTTCGCAACTGACGTAACTAAGGGAGAAATGCATCGTCAGATTACATTGGATGACATGTACGTACATACCTTGTTCTTCTTGTCAACCTTTCTTGCCTCTTTCCTCCGCACACCAGACAGTGTCTTAACCCCCACACGACCTGTACAAGGACCCCCTGTGATGAGATGACCCCCCCACACACCCCCCACCTTTGTCCAGGGCTGTCATCTCTCCCTTGCTCTTGTGCCTGCCATTCTTGTGTCCCTTGTTCCTCTGCTTGAGTGGACCTGAGCGATGAGGTTCACTAGGAGTAGACATCTTAGTAGACCACGTGGAGTGCAATGAATACAGTTAGGCTGTTACATGGCTTCTCTCCCTATTAGGGTTGTGTTGTGAGGACCAAGGCCTTTTGTGGGGCAATCAGTGTCAGCCAACCAACACTAATAGCGTCTCTGTGTGTGTGTGTGTGTGTATGTGTGTGGCGAGTCATGGAGTAGCTAGCTCTCTGTACACAGCCTATCAAGATGAAGGGAAATGCGTTCAGCGATCGCGTTCGTCTCGTCTCCGAGTGGTTCCAGAGTTGGAATAGTTGCGAGCAGACGATTGCTCTGTACTCTCTCCTTAGCAAGGTGTCTCCTACACAAGCGCGCTTCCTATCTCTGGTACTGGAGCACTCTCTGCAGAATGGAGTCAAGAACCCAGAGATCGCTCAACTGGAGAAACAAGCTAACAATGCTAGTAAGATACTATTTCGTGTGTTGATAGATAGACCACAAATTACTCCACACACTAACTATGGCACTTAGTTCAAGTATCCATCCACCACACACACACACACACACACACACATACACACACCCACACACACACACACACACACACACACACACACACACACACACACAGCGTTCCTCAGCTCGCTGCACAGTCAGACAGAAGAGCAAGCGTTGGGATCTCTCTTAATGCATCTCCCTCTACTCAACCCCGGTAGCTCCGAAGCTAGAGCAGAGTACATGAAGTTACTGCCTAAGGTTATGTTGGGCTCTAGCGAGGTACTGGACTATCTTGATCAATGTCGACAGCTGCTATCTCTTGCCCTTGTACATCCTGCCTTCCCTCATGACGACAGAGAGGCTCTCACATTCTGGTTCTCTCAGCTCGATAGGAAACAACGGAACATTTTCGACCGGAAACCTCCCTCCTCTCCTACGTCCAAGATCTACCAAATCAAGTCAAGTCCTGAGGAGGCTAGTTGGACATCAGGCATTGGGCTTGGTAGCGGTCGTATTAACATCTCTGGGGAGCTGCAAGCTGTGGGAGCAACTGATGGGTTCTTCTCTGATGATGAGCTTAAGAGCAACTCACTTCCTCCTGGAGGCAGGCTTACTCATGGCCCATCTAGTGTTGAGGATGGACCACTATCGTTTGAGGAATACTTGATGGCACATATGGACAAGGGTATGGTTGGCATGGCACCCAGTACCTCTATGACTGCCCCTGGAGCTATGATCAGTGGACCAGAGGAGCTCACTAACTGGAAGGAAGGCATGAAAGGTATAATAATAATGAGAGCTCTCTCCATAAGGAGACTGTGTACACAGCGTGTAAGGCAGTCTCTGTACCAACAGTGCCATGTGTTATGTCCATACAGAGGTGCCTATGTGGCTCAAGAGCCTACGACTACACAAGTACCAGGTCCTCTTTGCTGACATGGAGTATGAACAAATGCTTACCATCACTGAAGACTATCTTACAGATCAGGTCAGCACCTGTTGTCTAGCTACTACAGAGTAGTGTGTACATGACCTGTGCATGACCTGCAACAACACTGTACTCTGTTGGCCACAGGGTGTGACCAAGGGTGCCAGGACTAAGATCATTCTCAGTATACGCAAGTTAGCACGTCGGCCAGAAACCCTTGTTGAGATAGAACAGGTAAGATGGCTGCCTGCCAGAACCCCTGTCTTTGTGTTCATTTCATTGCCTTGGCTCAGGACATGGAGAAACACGGCCGCCTCACATGCTGTATACAAGAGCTGCGGCAGATGTTGGCCACACCCATCAAGCCATACAACCGCTCAAGCAGTCCCAGTGTGCGTAAGACGACTGAGGTGACCTCTGACCCCGTGGGCTCTGGTGACGAGGAGGATGAGAGCAAACACCAGTCGAGTTCTGACTCTGAACTAGAAGATCTGCTGACTCGGAACTTTCCCCACGAGGACCTCCCCTCTCTCCTCACAAGGGCCATGGGGAAAGGTCTGTACTGTGTGTACTCTGTGTACTGTGTGTGTGTGTGTGTGTAGTGTGTGTGTGTGCACTGTGTGTGTGTGCACTGTGTGTGTGTGTGTGTGTGTGTATGTGTGTGTGTGTGTACTGTGTGTGTGTGTGTGTGTGTGTGTATGTGTGTGTGTGTGTGTGTGTGTATGTGTGTGTGTATGTGTGTGTGTGTGTGTGTGTGTATGTGTGTGTGTGTGTATGTGTGTGTGTATGTGTGTGTGTGTGTGTGTGTGTATGTGTGTGTGTGTGTGTGTGTGCACTGTGTGTGTGTGTGTGTGTGTGTATGTGTGTGTGTGTGTACTGTGTGTGTGTGTGTGTGTGTGTGTGTGTGTGTGTGTGTGTGTGTGTGTGTGTGTATGTGTGTGTGTGTGTGTGTGTGTACTGTGTGTGTGTGTGTGTGTACTGTGTGTGTGTGTGTGTGTGTGTGTGTGTGTGTGTGTGTGTGTGTGTGTACTGTGTGTGTGTGTGTGTGTGTGTGTGTGTGTGTGTGTGTGTACTGTGTGTGTGTGTGTGTGTGTGTGTGTGTGTGTGTGTACTGTGTGTGTGTGTGTGTGTGTGTACTGTGTGTGTGTATGTATGTGTGTGTGTGTGTGTGTGTGTGTGTGTGTATGTGTGTGTGTATGTGTGTGTGTGTGTGTGTGTGTGTGTGTGTGTGTGTGTGTGTGTGTGTGTGTGGGTGTGTGTGTGTGTGTGTTGATTACAAATCTAAAGGATGCATTTCGTAGCTCTTTGAAAGGGGTATATCAAATGATTATATTATTAATATTAGCAGTTGTTTTGAGACCCAAGGCTTGTTGTGTATATACTGGTGTTGTGTGGTGCAGGGTTCAGCACTCTCATGAGCTATACTGACACCAATGAAGAGAACCTTGGAGCCTTCATTAGACTACTGGACTCTGCACTGCAACATGAGGTAACTCACTAGCCTAGCCTCACTCTGACATCACTCTGACTCATGGTATACAGGTGTTCACAGTGGACCAGAAGAACCTCTTCTTTGATTGGAAGCAACAGTGTACTCAGACACTGAGAGTCATCTCACCCAAGAAGTCAGCTACTGCTAGAGGGAGGAAGTGAGTCTATCACTTCATGTGTGTACATGTGCTAATGTCTGAGGTTTATAATTATTAGTTAATGTTATTTCCTGTCTCCCTCCCTTGCGCAGCTTTGGAGGCTTCCACACTATCCACACTGTCCCCTCCGCTCTGAGTCAACCAAGGGGGTCTAAGACGCGATCCCTTCGTTCCCCCCGCATGACTGGTGGACCAGCTAGTAAGGGACTCTCCCTACCTGCATTCTCACGGGCCTCCACTACTCTCCCACGCATGAGTGCTAGACAGCTCCAACAAGCGCCTCTGCCTCACCACACACCAGCATTTCTGAGACCCAAGTCTCTGGTGACATATCCCAACTCTCCCAATGGGAAGGGGTTTCCCCTGGCCAGTCAGACCTACAATGCACCACCCCCACTGCCCCCCAGAGGGGGTCGACAAGACTCAGCGGATAATTACATGAATGACCTCCCTCAGAAGGTTGCAGAGCAAGCACTCGATGGTGAGTCAAAAATTGTTAAATTATTTAAAATTATCGTCTCCCTCTGCAGAGCAATCTGACTACTAGAGCACACCCACACACACCACACACACCCACTCACTGACGTTGGTTTGTGACCCTCAATCAAGCGAGAAACCGGCTGGTCCGGATGTGATCTAGTGGACTACTGCTGATCAATAAACTGCATGCCAATATTTTGTGATTATCTTTTCTACATTTAACAAGTTTCATAGCAATTTTTGTAAGTCCACACTTTGTTCTGCGTCTTTCTATACTTTCATTGATTCGTGTTGCAATCATCATATTAATTTTGTATGCTGTATATGACAATAATTATTACAGCCTTGTGAGCTCGAGGACTGATTTATGTCAAAACAAATTCAGCTCAAAATTTTATTTTTGATAACGATCAATCTTCACCCTAATTAGCAATAAGAATAAATATATAAAATAATATTGTTTATCATACATAAATACTTGTTTATTTAGAGTGTATAATGGTGAGGAACTCTTCCCTAGTGCGTGGGTCATCTCTGAAGGTGCCTAGCATGGAGCTAGTGACTGTCTGACTGTGACCTTTGTTGACCCCTCTCATGGTCATGCACATGTGCCTGTATGGGGGGGGGAAGCACACACAGTCAGTGTGTGAGGGGGGTACACACAGTCAGTGTGTGTGTGTGTGTGAGGGGGGTACACACAGTCAGTGTGTGTGTGTGAGGGGGGTACACACAGTCAGTGTGTGTGTGTGAGGGGGGTACACACAGTAGTGTGTGTGTGTGAGGGGGGTACACACAGTAGTGTGTGTGTGTGTGTGAGGGGGGTACACACAGTCAGTGTGTGTGTGTGAGGGGGGTACACACAGTAGTGTGTGTGTGTCAGTGTGTGTGTGTGAGGGGGTACACACAGTCGGTGTGTGTGTGTGTGAGAGGGGGGGGTACACACAGTAGTGTGGAGTCAGTGTGTGTAAGGGGGGTACACTTACTTGGCTTGTATCACCACACCCACTCCAGTGGGTCCCACTGCACTCAGAATGGCCTCAGCTATCTCCTTGGTGAGTCTTTCCTGTACTGCACACACACACTCACATGCAGGCAAGGAGGGTACACACAAGAGCTGCTTACCTTGTAGACGTCTGCTATACATCTCCACAATGCGTGCTACCTTGCTCAGACCCAACACCTTCCCATTGGGTAGGTATCCCACATGCGCTGTACCATAGAAGGGGACCAGATGATGTTCACACAGTGAGAACAACTCAATATCCTTAACCACTACCATCTCATCATGGTTCTCATCAAACACTCCTTCCTGCACCACACCTGAGCAAGCATGAGGGAAGATAGCCTTCAATCATGCCCGATATAATAATAATAATAATAATAATAATAATAATAATAATAATAATAATGATTATAACTAACCCTCTTATCTAATATGCATAATGTACGTGTATAAAGCTCTACACATGTACGGAGCTCTTGTAGCAGTGACACAACGAGAGTACGTACCACTGAGATCCTCCTCATAGCCCTTGGTGAAGTAGAGAAGAGCTTTGGCTGCCCTTTGTGGAGTCTTGCTTAGCCCCTCTCTTTGTGGCCGCGGGTCCCCGAGGTTGTCTATAATGCTACTGAAGGCAGTGGAGAGATTGGACAGTACTCCCTCTGCTTTGGACCTCTCCTCGTCATCTCTCCAGTCCTTCGTGTTCAGTCCGCGAGAGTCAAAGTAAGAGAGCTTTAGCGAGCGTGACGGTCCTGTTCCTTCAGCCATTTCTAATTAAAGAGCATTTGTTCTAATAAGAGCCCACTCATCAACAAAGCAACAAAGATGTCTGTCTACGGTCAAGGTCGAAACCTTTGCTCGTGGCTGGCGCTACTCGGTATGGCCACGCTGGTCACCTCTGCTGCTGCTGCTACTGTAAGATCCACTATACTATGTACACACACAATCATTCATGGGCCACATGTACACAGCATCGCTTCAAGATGCTCAGTAGCCAGAGAGTGCGCTCTATCATGCGTTGCAGTGATATAGAGTCTCTGAGAACACATGACTTCCCTGGAGTGCTCAAGGAGAGAGTGCCTGGGACCCCCGGTCATGAGGAAGTGCGCAAGGTAAGGAGCTATCTCATGAGAAGCTGTACATTGCTACAATTAATTAATTAGTGGTACTTGTATTATAAATATATAGGTGGGGCAGAATGATGACTAGATAGCTTAGTGGTTAGTTAACTTGACTTTGGCTTCGTAAGGCGTGGGTTCGATTCCTCCCTCCTCCTCCCTGTTCTCTATATTTTCACAAATCTAATTAATATTTCATAACAGTATTTATTATTATAATAGTATATAGTGTCTCGACTGAGTCAGCTGAACTGCTCTCGATGGAACATTACAGAGCATTCATTTGAAGATGATACTCCGCTAGGCAGGAAACCATTCACTAACATCATAGCCACTCTGGACCCTCATGTGAGCAAGAGACTTGTACTGGCTGCTCACTACGACTCTAAGATACTCACTGGGAAACAGTTCCTAGCAGCTACTGACTCTGCCCTCCCTGTGGCCCTACTACTGGACCTGGCTCTCACTCTCGATGAGAAGCTACTGGAGAGAGAGGTAAGGTCCACCTGTACTTGTACCCTCCAGCTAGCTGACTGCTTACAACCTGTGTGTACTGTACTGTTCCCTCCAGCTAGCTGACTTTTTTTTTTCAGCTAGCTGACTACTCACTCCAACTCATCTTCACTGATGGGGAGGAAGCATTTCGTTACTGGACAGCTACCGACTCCCTGTATGGCGCTAGGAGGCTGGCTACTGACATGGCTGGAGAGCTACTGAGTGTGGAGGATAACAATGGGCTAGAGGCTATGACAGCGTTTGTACTGCTGGACCTGATTGGAGCAGCGAGTCCATCCTTCCATGACATGTATGAACCAGGCAGTCAACTCTTCCAGAGAATGGTCAAGATAGGTGAGGGCGGCCTCTAGCTGAGGTGTGAGGGCGGCCTCTAGCTGAGGCGTGGGTGTTGTAACCATAATCTAATATGTGGCCATTATTATGCAGGCCACCTGTTGATTGCTAGGACACCTGTTGGTTGCTAGGACGCATTCCAAGGCTATAAATATCTTATCTATTCATAGTCTCCCATATTAGGGCGTGTTGGGTTACACAATCCGTGAGATTTACGCTTGATTACGCTTGTTGGTGATAATAAGTGTGTACATGTCAGCACTTTCATTAGCTATTGTATAATATTCGTCCCTTACAGAGCGGAGGCTGCATGATGATGGTCATTTAGAGGGCCACTCCAGCCACTACTTCAATGAGCGCACAGCTTATGGTCTTTATCACATTGAAGATGATCACAAACCATTTCTTGATAAAGGTATGTTTTGATGTGGGTACCTGTCTGCTCTAGTTATTCTGTTGGGCCTATAGAGTGTCAATGCAATTAGTGTGACTTACATTGTCCTGTGATCTCAACTGAAGCCCTTTTCCTGGGTCTCTGCCAACTGACAGCTAGTAAACAGCTTTGTGTGTGTATGTACTAATGCTTCCATCCTCCCACATAGAGGTGTACCTATAGTGCATCTCATATCCTACCCATTCCCCCACATGGAGGTGTACCTATAGTGCATCTCATAGCCTACCCATTCCCCCACATGGAGGTGTACCTATAGTGCATCTCATAGCCTACCCATTCCCCCACATGCAGGTGTACCTATAGTGCATCTCATAGCCTACCCATTCTCCCACATGGAGGTGTACCTATAGTGCATCTCATATCCTACCCATTCCCCCACATGGAGGTGTACCTATAGTGCATCTCATAGCCTACCCATTCCCCCACATGGAGGTGTACCTATAGTGCATCTCATAGCCTACCCATTCCCCCACATGCAGGTGTACCTATAGTGCATCTCATAGCCTACCCATTCCCCCACATGCAGGTGTACCTATAGTGCATCTCATAGCCTACCCATTCTCCCACATGGAGGTGTACCTATAGTGCATCTCATAGCCTACCCATTCCCCCACATGGAGGTGTACCTATAGTGCATCTCATAGCCTACCCATTCCCCCACATAGAGGTGTACCTATAGTGCATCTCATAGCCTACCCATTCCCCCACATGGAGGTGTACCTATAGTGCATCTCATAGCCTACCCATTCCCCCACATGCAGGTGTACCTATAGTGCATCTCATAGCCTCCCCATTCTCCCACATGGAGGTGTACCTATAGTGCATCTCATAGCCTCCCCATTCCCCCACATGCAGGTGTACCTATAGTGCATCTCATAGCCTACCCATTCCCCTCTGTCTGGCACAAGTCATCGGACAATGCTCAAGCTATAGACTGGAACACTGTAGCTAACCTCAGAAAAATCTTTTTAGTGTTTCTGCACGAATACTTTCACCTACGTTAATGTTACTTCATGCTGCAATAGTGTCCAGCCATTGTTAGCCATTATGTCTAATGGACCTCATGATTCATGGTATGTCAACTTTAGGGGGGAGTATTGTGTCTCAGTGCATGCCCACATAAACAAATTCACAGTCAATAGAGTTCAACAATTTATTGCATGTTGGCAGGCCAGCTGCCAGTTCTGCCAGCAGAACATGAGTAGGTGAGTAGCTTTAGGGGCAAACTCAATACAACGAGAAGCGAGACCAGCTCAAATTAGAGAAACAGACTAGACAAGTGAGATAAGAGACAGTTTAGATTCGAATCGCCTGAGGACTGTTCGTGTAAAGCCCTTGGGACGGATGGAACTTGTGATGTTGAATAGGGCTCCTGCTTGGTGATCTGTCAATGTAGGTCTCAATCATTGTCCCTTGGGCCACATGATGTAGCGATGGTGATCCTAGCTCCTCCATCATGCATTGCTGCATGCCTCCAGCTGGGCTACCAGGGTGATAGGGACTCCCGTAGGCTCTATGAGGGCTACCGGGTGTTTGGTGGGGTGGACTGTGACTGTACCCGGGGGGCGGGGGAGAGGAATGATGGGGCGACACTGTGGATATGGGCACAGGGGAACACTCTGGCATTGGGTGGAATCCCATGGACATCATTCCGTGGGGGATAGTCACCACAGAGGGGTTCACAATGGTATGCATCGGAGTGGCTGTCGAGACCATTGGATCTCCCATAGAGTTCTGCAGAGACAGGGAGGTTCATAAACACACTCCACACACACAGCTATAGCTAGCAAGCTAAACACACTCCACACACACAGCTATAGCTAGCAAGCTAAACACACTCCACACACACAGCTATAGCTAGCTAGCTAAACACACTCCACACACACAGCTATAGCTAGCAAGCTAAACACACTCCACACACACAGCTATAGCTAGCTAGCTAAACACACTCCACACACACAGCTATAGCTAGCTAGCTAAACACACTCCACACACACAGCTATAGCTAGCTAGCTAAACACACTCCACACACACAGCTATAGCTAGCAAGCTAAACACACTCCACACACACAGCTATAGCTAGCTAGCTAAATACACTCCACACACACAGCTATAGCTAGCTAGCTAAACACACTCCACACACACAGCTATAGCTAGCTAGCTAGCTTACCTTGAAGTCGGCATCCTCTGGTAGTTGGTAGCCCAGCTCGGTCTCCTCGAAACCTGTCGCTGACATCCTAATGTCATAATCTCCCAGGTTGTGGTTGGGTGGGTCGGGCTGATGCAGGCACGTCTGAATGAGAGCCTTGCCAGCCTCCGAGGTGATCATAGGCTGCAGCTTGGGAGTAGCGAACGTGTAGACGTGGCCTGTCTCCGAAGCGACCAGCAGCATGACTTGGGTCCCAGTCAGAGTGCTCAGCTCGTACGCCTGTGGTTAAGAAGTACAAGGTAAAGCGTGTACATGTACGTACAAGCCCTGAAGCCACATACCTTCTTCATGATTCCTGACTTTCTCTTTGAAAATGTAGTGTATCTTCTCAACTTGTTTTGTATGTACTGCATCTCGATTTTTACTCGTCCTCTGGTCTTTTTTCCAGCAGGCAGTTGTCCAACCTTGTGGAGTTTCTCGTTGTTGAGCTGTAGGCTGCAGCTCTCGTCGTTATCGCTTGTACTTATCGATGATCGATCGTCATTGTCTGTGGAGTGCATCTTGGAGGGGTGGGGGAATTGGGAAAGGGAGGCAAAGGGATCCGTAGTAGTCATTGAGTGGGTGGTTCTATCTCCAAGCATTTTAGAAGTTAATTCCAGCAGTCGTGCCAGCACGTCTGAACTTCGCAGTATAAATCTTTTGTAGCTGAAGTGCTATAAAACTTGTAGCAAATTTGCTTTTCTGAACTTCAGTTTTGCAAGGATGTTTTTATATGCACAACCCTTGCCACAGGATGTGGTAATGCATAATTATATAGTTGCTTATTAGTTCCCAATAAGGTATTCACTTCCTGCCCCACGCCTAATGCTTGCTCCCTTATAAGGTAATCATGTGATCCATTTCAGTGATGCATTATTACCTCACAGATATTGCCGGCAAGACTGCACATATAGTGGCTTCAAGTTGTAGGGGAATATCTCAGCTGTGTGATAGCAGCAGCGACAGTCCCTACTCCCATGCACTGCACTATACAATACCTATACTCACTATACACTGTACACTATACCAGTACCTCCCACTAGAGAGCAGGATGGGGGTTTGAGTACCAACACACACACACACACACACACCCACCCACCCACCCACACACACCCACCCACACACACACACACACACACACACACACACACACACACACACCCACACACACACACACACACACACACACACACACACACACACACACACACACACACACAGGGAGCATGCTGGTGTCTTTGATTGACCAACACATTGTGTGCATGTAGAGTAGTGTGTGTTTAGGGAATTAGAATCAACCACTCTATCTTCTAATACCATGCAGTATACAATGTATCATTGTGTGTATATTGGGGCCATCTGGGTCCCCCTGAGAGTATAGCTGGGAGCACCTGGTCTACTACACATGCAAACAATGTCCACTGTATACAAGACAATGTCACCAAAGCTCTCTAATTAATGCGGTGAGACAATGAATGCTGTAAAGATTGTGTGTGATCAAGAAACATGTGATATGTTGTTCATGCAGGTGGCAGTGTGGTGGATCCAGTGCTATCCTACTGTGATGCATGGCCTACCTACCATGCACAGTAATCAAGATGTTCTGTTGTAGTACAGTATAGGTGTCTCTCAATTACTGACAAGGTGTTGCTTGTTGACTGGTACCTAACAAAGTGTTGCCACATAGTGTGAGAGCTGTCAGTTGCTCTAGCTACACTAGAGAACCTGACACTTGGTCATTGCCACCCTAACACTCACAGCAGTGGTAGTACACCTTAACCCAGTCATTACCAACACACAGGTATAATGGGTTTAGAGGTCATCTTGCATGCATGCCAACCTTGACAGCTATCATGTTTCATTGCTACAGAATTCTTGTGTTCAGTTCTCAGGAGGAAGCCTTAGGCATGCACCTCAAAGACTTATTAGCCACTTAGAACACTTCAGAACAATAGTTGTGTCAACACTTGTAATGTGGTCATATAATTTATGTATCAATAGTCATGAGATTGTCAGCAATAGTGAATAATAAGTGATCAGGTAAAAATCAGTGTAACATGAGTTAAAAAGGTGCACATACACATGATGCATGACACTGGTTCGTATGACTATAGCTATAGAGTTACTTCACTCTTCTCTTGCTTCCATCATGAGCAGACCTGGAGAGTGGGTGGGAGGTTGGCAAGAGATGAATGTACTCTACCCAATATAGTCAGCTCTCTATGCTAGCACTCTGGGACCATTTGGCTAGGCCAGACAGCTACTATTCTATTATTATACATGCAGTGCTATAAATACCTTGTTGTCCATCAATGTCATCAAGCAGATCCCTCTTAGGTAGTAGTGGTTGTGGGCATGCACAGTGTGGGCAGTAGGCAGGTGACTGGCGGCCATAACGTGGAGAGGGGGGCTTCAGATAAGGTCTGAGTGCTCCAGCATGATGAGCCTGTCTCTCCCTGAACCAAGCAGGGTGGCCTGGAACCATACCTATCACCTACAGTGGGAACAACACACTAAACATGGCAACAGACGTGACATCCAATTAGTGGCTGGAATGCTCTAAAATACCCCTAGCTAGAGAGCCAGTGTAAACAGGAAACTGTGCATGGCTTCACCTCATCACAGGTTCTCCTACTGACCACGGCCCTGAACCCCATCCTATTCCACAGACTGTCTCTCGCTAGAAGGAATTTGGGGAACTGACTCATCCAGTCCTCTCCAATGGCCCAAGGGAATATCTCGTACTTCTCATCTTCCTCATCTTCCTCAATATCATTGGCCAAATACCTGCTCACACAATAAAGAGGGTTCGAGTCAGGCACCGTGTGTGGGTGTGTATGTGTGTGTGTGTGGGGTACGGGGGTGTGTGTGTGTGTGAACACTTACAATGCTATAAAGAAGTTGAGTCGGTCGAATTCCTTGAGAGAGAGATTGGCTCTTCTGAAGTACACAAACACCATGGCCAGTAGATACTGCACACACACACACACACACGGGATGCCATTGTCAGTAAAGGGGACATGTGTATGTACCTTATCAGCTAGCTTGGCACATCCGTCCACCCAGAGGAAATCTTGAATGATGTCATCATCCAATAGCTCCAGAAACGCCATCAGATAATTGTCAGGTTGAGCTGGACAGTGGAGCTTTCGTTGAGGGAACCCATCAAACACCATCACCTCAGGACTGCTGGCCTCCCTGCAGAGAATACAACACCATACTAAACCCTACACCACCTCAGGACTGCTGGCCTCCCTGCAGAGAATACAACACCATACTAAACCCTACACCACCTCAGGACTGCTGGCCTCCCTGCAGAGAATACAACACCATACTAAACCCTACACCCCACCACCTCAGGACTGCTGGCCTCCCTGCAGAGAATACAACACCATACTAAACCCTACACCCCACCACCTCAGGACTGCTGGCCTCCCTGCAGAGAATACAACACCATACTAAACCCTACACCACCTCAGGACTGCTGGCCTCCCTGCAGAGAATACAACACCATACTAAACCCTACACCCCACCACCTCAGGACTGCTGGCCTCCCTGCAGAGAATACAACACCATACTAAACCCTACACCACCTCAGGACTGCTGGCCTCCCTGCAGAGAATACAACACCATACTAAACCCTACACCCCACCACCTCAGGACTGCTGGCCTCCCTGCAGAGAATACAACACCATACTAAACCCTACACCACCTCAGGACTGCTGGCCTTCCTGCAGAGAATACAACACCATACTAAACCCTACACCACCTCAGGACTGCTGGCCTCCCTGCAGAGAATACAACACCATACCTAGAATACCTACACACACAATGAAGAGGGTTCCCTAACAACACTGGAGTTGGCTAATTACACTGAATGATCACAATGCACACAGAGCCCAACAAAACTAATTAATTGTGAAATTTTGTCCACTTTATATAATTTAATACCATCAACAAAGTTAAAATTGTCAATTACTTTATAAAGGCTTCCTAGAATAGTGGGTCTAATGAGGCATGAGGCACACAGTTAGAGTCTTGGGTGGCATGCTGACTAATAGGGTACAGCAACTCATTATACAGCAGCTCACATTCCTGCAAGTGCCCAGGGCTGCTCTTGACAGTGAGACCTCTTCAGACCTCTATCCACAGCATTGGCCATTCTTGGTCTATCTCTATTTAGCTATACTTGACTGGCACCTGTGCTTTAGCTGAGTTCACATGATACATGTACAAAGCATAGCAACAAACAGAGTCACATATACATGAAAAAGCAACCAAGCATACAAAAATGTAGTCACTCAGTTAATAGCAGTTGTACTTCTTCTAAAGGTGTTCTCAATCGAATGCCTTTGTCCTCCATGACTTCCAACACTTGCTTGAGTTGGTTGCCTGGTAGCAGTGCAGCACCCTCCATATAGAGAGCCTAGGAGAAATATTATTGGAATGCATTATAGAGCCTTACAAATAACTCACCTTAGACCAGGGACAGGCATGTATGGCTCTATAGAACAGTGCCATCAACTGGCTGGGATCTACCAGGGCCTGTGGGTAATCGTGGTCAATACACAATCAATAGAAACCACACACACACACTCACCTGTACAATAAGATAGACTCTCCACAGCAGTGGCTGTGTACCAGCAGCCTCCAGTAGGCCCATTGGTTGGGCCCGGCTCACAGCAGTCTCCAGTAGGCCCATTGGTTGGGCCCGGCCCACAGCAGTCTCCAGTAGGCCCAGTGCCCTCCTCAGAGCTCCTTTGCTGCTACCACTCAGGGTGGCCATTCTCTCCAATCGTCTTAGCTCTTGCAGCACAGCAAACAGTTGTCCCCCTCCGTAGCTAGGGTCTCCTCTGTGTAGCCGGCCCACACTAAAGGCCTGCTCTTCCAACAAGAGCTTGTTAGCCAGCAACCAAGGATGACCTGGACACACAACTAACCCAGACTCCAACACTCCTCTCAGATATCGGGGCTCAGTGCGGGGAGACTGAAGACACAACCGCACTTGCCGCACTCGAAGGGTTAGTAGTAGGTCACTGTGGGCACACAGACAAGAACACAGCTCCTCTAGTGTAGCACAGGCACGGGACAAACCTGCAGTCAGATACTCAAAATACACCTTACACAAACCACTGTGCAACACATTCAAAGGTGAACCATTGGAGGGTGGTGAAAAGTTGGCCCTCAATATTCGTGTAGGTGTTACAGGACCTGTAGTGTAGGTGCCCTCACTCAGGCACAGGAGTGCATTGAGTGCCGCTTGTGGGGGGTCCGCTGTAGTCATGGTAACCTCTACCAGGGTGGCAACCAATCGAGGTGTCAGAGATGAAGCCAATAAAGTGTGGAATACAGCCAGGCAATCATTACCTAGCAAATGCTCAACTAGTGCACAACACCTCCACAACTCGAGATTATTCCGTTGAGTTTTTAACAACGTTTTGATGACCTTCTGAGGTAGTTTCTTGAGTGCTGTGTTTCCTTGTGATGCCTTGAGTGTGTTAGCAGTCCAGACTAGACCTAACTGTGTGCCTGCATGCTCACAAGAGGAGAGGTGGGTCAGACATTGCTGACACAGGTAAGAGATGGTGGCATACACAAGAGAGTGGGTGGGAGGAGGTTGCTGGTTGTGTAGTAGACTCTCTGATAGGACCTCTACTAACTCAGCAATACTCTCACAGGCAAGGGGGGATGGATTCAAACTAGAGCCGATATTCACACCATCAGACAACAGACTGCTAAACACGGACACTATACTTGACGACAACTGTACAGGCTCAACAACATACCCTGTATATGGAGTGGGCGTTAGGGCACCCAAATATTGCAGAAATCTCATAACCAGTTCCAGTTTCAGTTGTTTGCTCTCCACTCTAAACAATATGGACTGTATGCTCTCAAAGAACACGATTCTCTCTCTGTCCAATGGATCCTCCTCTTGTACCCAGGGCAGGAAATGCCACGCCCCTCTATGACCCTCCAGTCTAAGCCACGCCTCCTTCTCTGGTACACCACTCACTAAGTCAACATCATCGTCCTCCAGAGGGGGGTCAGAGGTCAGATTTATGTCCAGCTGAGGACCTAATAAGGAATGTTAACGTCTCCCCAGGCTAAGTGTATAAGAGCACCATAATTATTCTAGCACTATCAAAACGGAAATTGGATATTTGTTCACAACAAAAGTATTGGCTTCTCAATTTAGCTACGAAAACAGAAGCACATATCATGTAAGCTTGCTCATATATAGGGCCAAACTGAATAGATACATGTACCTATGATTATAGCATATAAAGTGCAAGAGAGAGTTCTCTTGCAATGCAGTATAACAGTGTAGTACCTTGAGGTGGTTGGTTGGTCCAGCCTCGAGCATGTCTCTCTCCCAGTCTAGGTGAGTGGCTCCTCCAGAAGTGGCCTAGTTCAGTGAGTAGTGTCTCCAAAGGTGCTGCCAGCAGATGAGATGGAGAGCAAAGGTTGAGCTCCAACAAGGCTTGGTAAGCAGCTACTCCTCTCTCCGTGTGTCCAGATCCCTTCAGGAACTCACAATATGACTGGAAGATATGGAGTGTCCATTGTTGGCTGTTGGGAAGAGGAGAGTGGGACTTGAGAGTGCCTTCTTGGATCATGGAGAGGGTGTGGAGGCACTTGCCATACACAGACCCAACACTTTCACTAGAGAAATTAGTGAAATCGTTCTGACAAAAGTTGATGTAGCCCATCCAAAGTTGTGGCACATTTGGTTGGATGAATACTAATTCCTTCCATCGCTTGAGCACAAAGTTGGGCTCCTTGAGAGTAGCTAATAGTCGCATGTGTCCACACAACAACTCAACACTCTTGGGATTACTAGACAAGGCTCGCTCGAATATGGCCATCTTCCTATCGTTCATTGCTGCCTCCTTTACACCGTTGCATAAGGAATGTTGAGCAGTAATAAACTTGAGCCACAGTTGAACATTGTGAGGGTCTGCAGCTAAAGCTTGATTGTAGTCCCTCGTCCTGCTATCAGTGGTGCTATAGCTCTCATGAGTGGGTCCATCAGATGGAGACAGGCTCACTACCTCACCAAGGCTCACTACCTCAGACCCACACACTGATAGCATCTCCTCACACTTGGCTGGGGAAGGGGACGTGAAATATCTATTGGACTTTTCTTTGTGTCGTTTGTTCCTTCCTCCTCTTCTTCCTCGTCCATCGTCCAATGAGATAGCTTGGTCTGAGCTGAGGCCCAATACGGGGAATTGTCGAGTATAACTACTCACATGTCCACTGTATAGAGAATCATAACGAAGGTTGCTTTTATCTTGAGTGGCATTAATTGTGTAGACATCTTGAGTAGGTTTAGTAGGAGGTTGTTTGTGTTTATGAGAGGTGGTGTGCTCAGGGGGGCGTGGTTCGCTGGGATGAATACAGTCGAAGCTGCTCGCACTCTGGTCAAAGCTGGGATTATGCAGCCAACCTGTGTGTGTGGGGGGATGGAGATGTGTGTGTGTGGGGGGGATGGAGATGTGTGTGTGTGGGGGATGGAGATGTGTGTGTGGGGGGATGGAGATGTGTGTGTGTGGGGGGGATGGAGATGTGTGTGTGTGGGGGGGATGGAGATGTGTGTGTGGGGGGGATGGAGATGTGTGTGTGTGTGGGGGGGATGGAGATGTGTGTGTGTGTGGGGGATGGAGATGTGTGTGTGTGGGGGATGGAGATGTGTGTGTGGGGGGGATGGAGATGTGTGTGTGTGGGGGGATGGAGATGTGTGTGTGTGTGGGGGATGGAGATGTGTGTGTGTGGGGGGGATGGAGATGTGTGTGTGTGTGTCTATATAGAGCTATGTTCTTACTTGGAGCACTGTCTTCAGTAGAGTCGCTAGCGCTAGCAGTGGGTCGACCAGATGGGAACATGTTCGTCATTAATTAATACTCGGAGGTAATCGTCAGAGTAATAAGTAACTTATTAATTTTTATTTCATTATTAATTTGTGGTACAATGTATACACAAGAATGCAATGCACTACACACAGTGACACAGATCATGACAAGACAGGACGTACATAATAAGAGTGTTCATGAAAGGATAGATGAGTTTGTGCAGGACAGACAGGTCATGATTTGTTGGGAGGTGAGATCAACTTAAGGACAATCTTGTTATTGGAGGCTGGAGGGGCAGCAGTTTCTTCACCAGCGCTCTGTACAGAAGGAGACACTACACACACACACACACACAAGAGCTCTGTACAGAAGGAGACACTACACACACACACACACACACACACACACACACACACACACACACACACACACACACACACACACACACACACACACACACACACACACACACACACACACACACACACACACACACACACACACACACACACACACACACACACACACACACACACACACACACACACACACACACACACACACACACACACACACACACACACACACACACACACACACTAGAGCTCTGTACAGACGGAGACAATGAATGCACGGACAGTGAGACAGTTACCTTATTGCTGAGACTGCTGAGACTGCTGTCCAGGGAGCTATCACTCAATGCCAGCGAGGAGATCTCTTCTGTAGCTACCCGAGGTTTCTTATAGAGCACTGGAGATGGTGTCTCCATCACATCCTGTGTGAGGGTGTGGTTAAGGTTGTGCGGCATACACACACTCACCAATGGTCGCTTCCTCTTAGCCTGTGGTGGCACTTGAGCCTCTGGCAGGTAGGAACACAGCTCCTTCCTGGAGAGGGGAGAGTACACACAGTACACACAGTACACACACACGTACCTTCTCACATGCTTGACCTCTAGTTCAGTGCCCTCTCTGACCTCTGCATTTCTACTGGTAGCTGCCACAACTGAACAAAAAGGAGGGAATGAAACACACAGCACACACTAGGTGGGCGGGATGGCTATTACCAGCATTAGTGAAGGTCTGTATCTCACTGGTGATGGTGATGGTGATCTTAAGTCCTCCTGAAGAGTTCTTGAGGAACACTAATCCAATGAACCACATGAGTAGACACTCCTCCCTGTTTGGACAATGGTGGGGGTGTGAAAGGAAGGGGGTGTGGTCAACTCACGAGTCTGGTGTGGGAGGACCAAAGGAGCGAGGGTAGATGTGAGCCAACTCTATTCCTTCATTGCTCTCCAACTGACCAATCAGAATACGAATCTTGGATTCCACTAGTCCATTCCATTTGAGCAACTTGTCACTATCCGTGGCTTTGGCACAGATGACAATGTAGTGCCTACACACAAGCACAAGCAGGGTCAATGAGTGCCTACACACAAGCAGGGTCAATGTAGGGTCAATGAGTGCCTACACACAAGCAGGGTCAATGTAGGGTCAATGTAGTGCTTGCACACAGGGTCAATGTATACTTGTACTCCAATACAGCACATGACTACCACACAGCAAACCACAAAACCACTGCTCACATTTATGTCTCTATTTGCTAATCTGCCACAAGGGTTACATACAGAAGGGGGGGCCCTGGGATTTCCCACCCCCAGCCAAATTCCCCCTCCCCTAGAAATCTGAAAATTAATGATGTCATAATAAAAATGCATGACTTAAAATCTCATCAATGACTAGTAAAATGTATGGTTTGAAGCACACAAAAAACTCAAATTGCACCTCAGATAACCACCACCCAGCTAAAAATCCTGTATGAAACCCTGCCCCCCCCCCCAACCCAGACGACCACAGTCTAGTGTGTGCTCACTTGTATAGAGAGAAGAAGTTGATGGGTGTAAACAGTTGTGTCCATGAGATGTTATCAAAGCCAGAGAGCATGTCAGTGCACATAGCTAGCCCACGCTTAAACTCCCTCATCATTATGTCACGAGTAGAGTGGGTCACGTTGAAGGTGGAGTTTTGTTGAGGGTAGGCCGGTGTTATGATGGGCATTAGATGATAGCGATCAGAAGGGTTCACCTGAATAAGGGGGTGTGGCATTAAAGGGGGTGTGGCTAGTACACTCATTACCTTGGGGTCCCATACAGAATGACCTAGTCCCATAGTGTCTTCATCCATAGCCTTGAGCAGCACAGGTTTAGGCCACTCCCTATAACAGCAGATAATGACACACACACCCACCCACAGAGACACACACACACACACCCACACCCCCACCCACCCACACACACACACACACCCACACACACACACACAGACAGACAGACACACACAACAGACACACACAGACACACACAGACACACACACCCCACACACACACACCCCACCCACCCACACCCACACACACACACACACACACACACAGACACGTACCATTTCTCAAACACAAAGAAGAACTTGAGTACGATAGTTGAAGCTGCAGCGTTGGGATAGAGTTGACACATTCTCGCCACCAGCATGGCCCAGGACACCCCTCCAAGGTAACCCAGGGCATTGGAATAGATCCCACGCTCTGAGTAATGGAGAGGTTAGATAATGACACATATAGTTATAGGCACAGTGGTGTCCTTACTCTTAGCCCACAGCTTGACAGCACGCAGGGCAAGTCTGAAGGTATCTTTGTTAGGTACTAGTGACAGAATGGAGTCAGTCACACGACAACCATTGAGACTGCGTACACAGCGTTGATCCAAGTTCTTGAGGAGACTCATATCCAGGAGGTTGAGATTAGAGGGAAGAGTGGGGAGGGCAAGGCGGGCAAATAACAAGTCAATCTGCAAACACACACAGTCAGAGATAAGAACACAGCTAGTAGGATGAATACATCACCTCTATTCCTTCAAACACTAATTTGATGACAGGTACAAAAGCATCAGGCACAGCCCGCACATCGGTCACACCCTTCTCTTTAGATAGGAGGGTGTGGAAAGAATCAAAGAAATCGTCTCTGTTGATATGTCGAGGGGCGACTAACAATGTGTCGATGTCAGCACCTACAGAGACAGTCATATCACACTCCAACACTGTGTGTCTAACCTTTGCCATGCACACCGAGACGATATGAACCAAAGGTGAAGATCTTGCCACTCACTTGCTTGGCTTCTTCCTCTGTCTTTCCCTGAAACACATACTGTTAATAGACACACACTCCACAAGAGAAGGGCACCTTATCAATGGAGATTTGGGTAACCCAGCGCTTCATTAGTTCATTCAGACGACCCAGAACCAGCAAACGATGGGCTTCTCCTACACGAGTGTCAAACATATCGGCTGATCGCAAGCACTCCTCCAGAGCGTGAGTGAGTCTCAGGTCCTACAGACAGGGCCTAATAATGGACACTGATGATGTACTGGTACTCACCAGGGCCGTGGGGCCGGCATGACTCAGAGCAGAGGTTACTCCTAGACCCATAGGCTTTGACCTGGGGGGGGGGTGAGAGTGTGTACAGGGCCTGTACAGACTCACCCTTGCTGGAGGGCAGCCATCTTTGCTGAAGGGGACAGCCCAAGCCTTGGCAGACCATCAAGTAACTTCTAACAACCAACTGAAACACAGCACAGAGCAGCTATAGCGCTAGTACGCCATGAGAGAATCACGTGACTCATGAGTGGGAGGCCTCAATAGATGGGCGTTGCCTCGACTTGTTTGTTTGTCTCCTAACTGGTCTCATAGCAGCTTCTCTATAGACAGTGTGTCCTTGAGTTGCTGCAACTATGAGCTCCATACTGGACAGACCCAGGCTCGTCACAGAAGGTAAGCACTAGCCACTTCTCTGTCTCTGCATGCATGTTGTAGAGGCTGCGGAATAGCTAGTCTAAAAGGGGGGCGTAGCTCGCCTGCATGCATGGTGGGGGGGGTAACGCGCAGCTCGTTATGTGTCCTGCAGGTGCTCGGCCTCAAGATGGTGTGCCCGACATGACTGTTATAAGTGAGATAGATGAGTATGGCATCAATACAAACCTCAAGGTCCGCTTCCACCAGGGGAGGATCTATGTAAGTCATCGTAGCTCTGCACGCTGCCTTGTTATCATCCCTCACAGACATACACTGGCACTATCCTCGTGGCAGTGAATCCTTACTATATGTTGGATATATACGAGAAGGTCAGTACCCCACTAAGCACACTAAGCACACTAAGCACACTAAACACTAAACACACTAAGCACACTAAGCACACTAAACACACTAAACACACTAAGCACACTAAGCACACTAAACACACACTAAGCACACTAACTACTCCACACTTTATACACTTCATAATTATAACAGGACATGATTGAGCGTTACCATGGCCACCAGATGTCGGACGTTCCTCCTCATGTGTTTGCTACTGCTGAGTCAGCACTTGTATCGCTTCAAGACGAGCGTTGCAATCAGTCGTGTATTATCAGTGGAGAGAGTGGCGCTGGCAAGACTGAGACTACCAAGTTCATTCTGCAGTATCTATGTTCTGTTACGTGTTCAGTAACACGGTGGGTAGAGCATCAGATCCTCGAAGCTAACACTGTCCTAGAGGCATTTGGTACGTTTATCCACACACCACCCACTACCCACACACCACCCACTATACCCACACATCACTCACTACCCACACACCACCCACTACCCACACACCACCCACACATCACCCACTACCCACACACCATCCACACATCACCCACACACCACCCACACAGGCAATGCTAAGACTGTGAGAAATGACAACAGCTCCAGATTTGGCAAGTTTATTCAGGTGTGCTTTGACAACCGTACTCAGATCAGTGGCTGCATCATCCAGGACTATCTGCTTGAGTTGTCTCGCATCAGTTTCCAGTCTACAGATGAACGCAACTATCACATATTCTATCAGTTGGTGGCTGCAGGAATGGCTAACAAGGAAATGCGTAGGGAGTTGTTGCTAGAGCCACCATCCACCTACAAGTACCTCAACCAGAGCGGCTGTTACACACTGGAGGGAGTTAATGATGTCGAGATGTTTGACCAGTTGAGACTAGCACTTCAAGTGAGTGGCAGCTACCAGCCAGTCAGGTTATGGGGGGGTGGGGGGTGGCAGCTACCAGCCATCAGGTTATGGGGGGGGGGGGGGGTAATCTTTAATGTGTCTCTACTGTAATTATTATATATTATTATCTTAGGTGCTCAATGTTTCTGATGACCTTTCCACTGGTATATTCCGTGTGCTCTCTGCTGTATTGTGGATTGGTAACCTTGACTTCCAAGACACTGAGTCTGAAGCATGTCAGCTCACTAAGGAAGATGGAGCTGTGATTGTCAAGATAGCTAAGTTACTTGGTATTTCAGAGGCTCAGATGCGCAAGGTTTGCACTACACGTCAGATCACAGTCAAGGGAACCACCACTGACATCGCCCTCAAGTTCCATGAGGTGAGGATATAATAATATAGTGAGTCAATAGCTATCCCCCCCATACATGCAGGCACGGGAGAACAGACATGCCATGGTAAAGGCACTCTACTCAAGAACCTTCTCTTGGTTGGTGCATCAGATCAACTCTTGTACTAACCCTGGCACTGAGTCTGCAAGATTCATCGGTGTTCTCGACATATTCGGCTTTGAGAACTTCAAAGTGAGAGCAATATCCATGCAATTGATTTCTGACCCCTACCCTCTGCCTGTACTTTCACCCCTAGCTTCCCTACATGTACCTTAACCTTTTACCCAACTCCCTCCTTTGACCTCTGACCCTACTTCCCTATACAGCACAACTCGTTTGAGCAGCTATGCATCAACTACACTAACGAGAAGCTTCACAAGTTCTTCAATCATTATGTCTTTCAACTGGAGCAACAGATTGTACGTTAAATATCATATAACCTTTGACCTCTATACTGACCCCTGACCCCTATAGTACAAGGAGGAGGGTATAAACTACTCGCACATTTCCTTCACTGACAACTCTCTCTGTTTGGAGCTCATAGAGAAACCTCCCAAGTGCATCATTAGGCTGCTGGATGAAGAGTGCAGGTTCCCACGGGTAAGTCCCAGTGCCCCCCTCATATGACCCCTTGTTACTGCCCCCCCTTATGACCTCTCGTTACTGCCCCCCTCATATGACCCCTCGTTACTGCCCCCATCATATGACCCCTCAGGCCACGGATGAGTCGTTCCTTCAGAAGCTTCATCGTGAGATGGGTGCTCATGGCAACTTTGTCAAGGGAGCAGACAAACGATTATGGAGTGTAGAGTTTGGCATCACGCACTATGCTGGTCCTGTCACTTACAGTGTAGAGGGCTTCCTAGAGAAGAACAAAGATGTGCAACAAGATATGTTTTTCGATTATCTCGAGAGCTCCAGTTCTCCGTTCACTCGAGAGATCACAAAGTTCAGGGTACGTTTGTGTATGTGTGTATTTCGTATGCAGCGTTAAATGTTTAGAGCAGCATCTTTGAACAGCCACTATAGCCATTCTTCCAAGAACATGAGTTTAGAAAGAGACGTTTCAAATGTGTTGACTATTATTATAGCCGATGGTCCAAGGCCGAAAAGAGACAAATTATGGCCCCGAAAAATTTGATTCATTTTTTATAAGCTTTCAGAAATTAAATTGGATCAACGATACTGAAGTTATGGCTGTTGAAAGATGTTGTTATGCCATGCAGGACTTGCTGACTGCTTATATGGAGGGGGCCAAGAGTCAAGCAACAAAGTCAAGGGGTTTGATCAGTGCTACCAAGACAGGCAAAGGCAAGCCCACAGTGGGGGACACGTTTAGAACCCAGCTACTGGCTCTTGTGGATGTCTTGGATTCCACCACTCCTTGGTAAGCAATGACTCCATTAGACACACACTGCACATGTACATGCATGCATGCAGGTATGTACGTTGCTTGAAGCCTAACAACAGCAAGTCTCCCAAGTTGTACGATGATGACCTCATCGTCACTCAACTACGATATTCTGGAATGTTGGACATTGTAAGGATTCGGCGAGAAGGTTATCCCGTTCATGTTCCAGCTCGAGAGTTCCTCAACAAATACAGTTGCCTAGCAACCAAAGATCCACTACCAGCCGATGATAAGAAAGCTGCTGCTCTCATTCTCACTTCCCTCAAGCTACCAAGCACAGAGTGGCAGATTGGCAAGAGTCAAGTGTTCTTACGGAACAGTGTGTTTGATCCTCTAGAAGAGAGAAGGAAGGAACTATTGAGTGTCAAGATGATCTTGTTACAGAAGGTGTGGAGAGGATGGGTGGCTCGCAAAGCTTTCCTGCGTCTCAGGTCTGCTGCACTTGTCCTGCAGAAGATTTATAGAGGAAATCGACTTCGTGTACAGTTTGTAAGAATGCGACGCGCTGTGATTGTTCTTCAGGCACACTATCGCGGCTGGATGGCAAGAGAATTGGCTGCTGCATTGCGTAAGAAACGAGCTAAAGAGTTGGCCGAGAGGAGGAGGCTACAAAGGTTGGAGGATGAGAAACGAGCCAAAGCCTCTGCCGAGCGTACGATGGAAGAAGCGTACAAAGCTGCACAAATGGAGCTACTCACACTAGCCAAAATGGCCGAACACAAAAGCAAAAAAGCTGTCAACAAAACTGGAGATGTAGACCTTGATAAGATGTTTGATTTCCTATCAGATGGGCCTAAGGCAGTGGGCAAGGAAGAGAAAGACTTCCTAGCTGGGATCACTGCTGATCTAGAGACCATGTTTCAGAGCTCTGAAGCTGCAGAGAAAGCAGCTGAGGTAGGACGTAAGAAGCCGTCACGTCGTGCCCCAGCCCCTCCCTCAGCTAAAGGGGAGCTATCACGCACACAACGTAGACAAAGGAGAGTCATGAAGAAGCTGCTGGGTGTGGAAGAAGATGCGAATAAGAAGGAAGAAGCGTTTGACCCAACGGCATATCCTCTTCTCAAGTTTGCTGAGATGTACTTCAATGACTTCCCTCGTGACACTGGTGGCTTCAGTACTCTCAGTTTGCGTAGAGCCCCACGAGTCAAGGACCCAGTCTCTAAGCAAGATATGCTCTCCTTCAGCAAGTCGAGTAGTCTACCAACATCCATTGTGCACATGCATGACCCAGAGAATGTGAACCTGGCCTGTGGTATATTCAAGGATCTGTGTAAGCTGCTGCGTGGAGACCTCAAGGCAGAGCAATACAATCTCATCATTCAGAGCACCATTGCATACGGTATCGAGCGCCCTGAACTAAGAGATGAGATATTTTGTCAACTGATTCGTCAGATCACAGACAACCCGAGTGATGAAGCTGTCTCCAGAGGCTGGCATTTCCTCACTCTGTGCACCATTGCCTTCCCACCCAGCAAGAACTTCAACAAGGTATCATAATTATACACTTCTGAGAATGTTATTATTAATATTCTGTTTTCTTAGTTTCTCCAGGCCTACTTTCAAACGTTGAGTGATGATCGTACCATTGGTCGCTATGCAACCGCTTGTCTACACACTATGAGGCTAACCAAAGTATCGGCACGGCGTTTGCCACCGTCCACCATTGAGATGGCTGTAAGAATGTGTACAACCCACTCACTTCACTTGTCACCCCTCTCCATTATATAGGCGGTCAAGAATCTGAACCCGCTCATTTGTAGGTTCTACTTCCTGGATGGCAAGGCCAAGGCAATGGGAGTAGATCCTTCAGCCACTGCACAGGATGTCATCCGCTCTCTGGCTGATAAGATTGAGCTACAGAATGTGGATGGATGGGCTCTCTATGAGGTACAGTGATCACAATATGCACACTGATGTTATTACCTGGTGGGAAGGCTCTGTACACTCATTCTACACACTTGAGGTCAAATAGCATTTGCATTATGTTTATGCCAATTATCTGTTTATCAGGTAAATCCTGAGACAGAGCACTTTATAAAGAGTCATGAATATTTGGGAGATGTCCTTTCTCAATGGGAGAGAGACAAACGATCCTCCATCACCATGACGATGTACACAACTGTCTCTAGGAAACCTTCGTACACCTCTGCACTCGGAGGAGGGGACTCAAAGTTTGTGTTCAGGAAGAGAGTGTTTCGACACCCCAAGGAGATACCAGAGGACCCAGTCGAGTATCACCTCATGTATGCCCAGGCAGTCAACTCAGTAGTCAAGGTATGGATAGTGTGTGTGTGTGTGTGTGTGGGTGTGTGTGTGTGTGTGTGTGTGTGTGTGTGTGGCTTATGACTGTGTCCTTGTGTGTAGGTGGATGAGTTCCCTGTGAATGAAGCTGTGGCTCTTCAGTTGGCAGGTCTGCAAGCACAGGTTCTCTGGGGGGACCATTCTAAAGCACTTGCTAATCGATATGATGAGATTGAGAGCTTCCTACCACAGAGAATAGTGTCAGGGAATCCAGCACGCACACGTAATGAATGGAAGGCGGCCATTGGTGATGCACACAAGGTACTCAATACAAACTAAGTCCACTGCCTTCACTTATTGTGTGTGTGTGTGTGTGTGTGTGTGTGTGTGTGTGTGTGTGTGTGTAGAAATATGGAACTGGGAAGACTGAAATTCAGGCCAAGGTCTGGTATTTGACTTCAGTGAAGCACTATCCTCTGTATGGTAGTATGCTCTTCCCTGTCTATTACAAGGGTTTCTGGTCCTATCCCAACAGCCTACTACTGGCTATAGACCTGCAGGGAATCAAGTTTGTCAACACCAAAAGCAAGCAGGTGTGTGTACACTGGGCGTCTACTTACTGATCCCTGGGAAAATCTTTTTTAGTAATGGCTTTCATTTGCGTGGTCTACTATAGACAGACAGTAAAAACCACATTTACACATTAATGTGCAGTGGCATCATATAGGAGGTGTTGTTGAGCTGAATATGGTCCCCTTGTGTGTACAGATAATGGCAGAGTATGCCTACAATGCTCTGGCTAGTGTGGAGGTCAACATTATTGAAGAAGTGATCACTCTCTGCATGAAATCTGGTGGACCAGAGGAGCAGAAAGTGTTCAGCTTTGAGACAGGCCACAAGGAAGACATTGCTAACCTCATTGCCAGCTACTCTCCAGTACACAGCAACTGGCAACGAGTGGGAGAGGCTAAAACTAAAGCTGTGAGTTGGTTGTGCATGAACTGTATGATTAGATGATACATGCTTTATAGGTGCGTCTGTCAGAGGAGGAGAGGGCAAAGCTGTGGCAAGAAGTGTGGAGTTGCAGAAGAGCCTTAATGGAACACAAGATGTTACAAGAACCTCCAGACAAAGGCAACTTCCTAACTACCACCCTCAGACGGTATAATCGTGCTCGCTTAGAGAAACTCAAGAAAGCACGAGAGGAGAAAGACTTTGAGAAGATCTTCAAAGCCTCATTTTGGTCGTACAGTAAAAGCATGCTCAAGCAGCCATTGACTGTATTGGAAGGGGAGACTGGAGGGGAACTAGATACCATGGCCCTCACTCTCTTTTACACTGTTCAGCAACATGCCGGTAAGTGGAGTGTGTGTGTGTGTGTGTGCGTGTGTGTGTGTGTGTGTGTGTGTGTGTGCATGTGGAGTGTGTGAGGAGTGTGTAATAAGTCAGTGTGCATGTACATGCAGGCATTACGCCATCATCGGGGTCAGGGTTCGAGGAGGTGGACCCAGACGACTGTGTCACGATGGTGCAGCTCTCTCTTCAGAAATGTCTTGAGAAAGAGGCACTTTGCAATGAGCTCTACCTACAGCTCATCAAGCAGACAACTGACCAACCAGACCCTAATGGAAGAATCAACATTCAGAACTGGCGTTGTCTATGTCTATTGGCCGGAGTGGTGGTACCTCGCAACAGAGCTATAGTCAACTATCTCCAGGCTCACTTGAGGCGCTGTGGTGTTGATGTAGCTACTGAAGAGGGGAAGTTTGCCCAGTTTGCCATGCAGGTACATTCTTAAATGTGTGTGTGTAATTATTGATTTGTGTATATAGTGTATGAGTCGCACTCAAACAGCCAAGAACAGGAAGTACCCACCGTCCTATAGAGAAGTGCAGTGTGTCATCAGAAGGTAAGACTGTGTGTGTATCATATAGCTTGTGTGACCTCTTTGTATATAGACGTCCTATACACGAGCGCTTCTACTTTATGGATGGTCAGTTCCGAGCTATAGAGTTTGATGCATCAGCCACGACACAAGAGGTAGGCTATATCCCCAAACAGCTTACCCTCCTCTCACGTACCCCCTCTCATGTGTCCCCCTCTCACGTACCCCCCTCTCACGTACCCCCTTTAATGTACCCCACTCTCATGTGTCCCCCTCTCACGTACCCCCTCTAATGTACCCCCTCTCATGTGTCCCCCTCTCACGTACCCCCTCTCACGTACCCCCTCTCATGTACCCCCCTCTCATGTGTCCCCCTCTCATGTACCCCCCTCTCACGTACCCCCTCTCATGTACCCCCCTCTCACGTGTCCCCCTCTCATGTACCCCCCTCTCACGTACCCCCTCTCATGTACCCCCCCTCTCACGTACCCCCCTCTCACGTGTCCCCCTCTCACGTACCCCCTCTCATGTGTCCCCCTCTCATGTACCCCCCTCTCACGTACCCCCTCTCACGTGTCCCCCTATCACGATACCCCCCTCTCACGTGTCCCCCTCTCACGTATCCCATCTCACGTACCCCCCTCTCATGTGTCCTCCTCTTACGTACCCCCCTCTCGTGTACCCCCCCTCTCACGTACCCCCCTCTCATGTGTCCCCCTCTCACGTACCCCCTCTCATGTGTCCCCCTCTCATGTGTCCCCCTCTCATGTGTCCCCCTCTCATGTGTCCCCCTCTCATGTACCCCCCTCTCACGTACCCCCTCTCATGTGTCCCCCTCTCACGTACCCCCTCTCACGTAACCCCCTCTCATGTGTCCCCCTCTCATGTACCCCCCTCTCACGTACCCCCCTCTCACGTGTCCCCCTCTCACGTGTCCCCCTCTCACGTACCCCCTCTCATGTGTCCCCCTCTCACGTGTCCCCCTCTCACGATACCCCCCTCTCACGTGTCCCCCTCTCACGTACCCCCTCTCATGTATCCCCCTCTCATGTGTCCTCCTCTTACGTACCCCCCTCTCGTGTACCCCCCCTCTCACGTACCCCCCTCTCTTGTATTGCGCCTAGGTGGTGGAGGTTGTCAAGGATCGTGTTGGTCTCTTGCGTGGGGCACAAGGATTCTCATTGTTTGAAGTGTTTGGTCAATTGGAGAGGAACATGCTTGTCAATGAAAAGGTGGCAGACGCCATGTTCAAGTGGGAGAAGTATGCACGAAGTACCAACTCCCCCAAGATACTCAAGCTTACATTCAAGGTACAGTGTTTCTATACCTGCACATACCTACCCTAGTGCACACTTGCAGAAACGGTTGTTTGTAAAACCCTTTGTGAACCCGAATGATCCTGTTGAAATGAACCTTGTTCTCCATCAAGCTATTGATGATGTAGTGAGTGATAGGTTCCCTGTGAGTGTGTCTGAAGCTGTGTATCTGGCTGCTTTGCGAGCACAAGTGGTCCTGGGGACAGTATCAGAGCAATCAAACCTTGTCGACTACACGTACGCAGATCACACTAGTGTACCTGTACATACTTCTCTTAATACACAGGACACTAATTGAGCGGAACATACCCAAGCACATGCGTGGGCGTGTGCGCCCTGAGGACATTGCTAGGAAACACAGGGAATATAGTGATCTGACAGAGAGTGATTGCAATGAAGCCTACATGAGCTTTGTGCGAACATGGCCCCTCTATGGATCCACCATATTTGATGTGTTACAAGGTTACACGACCACACTACCCAAGAACCTCTGGCTGGCTGTCAATCAAACTGGCATACACATACTCAAGCGACGAGATAAGGACTCTCTTGTTACCTATGAGTACAAGAACATTGTCAACTATAGGTAAGCAACTAATTGCCTTATAAGGTATACACTTATTATTGCCTGATTGTGTAGCCCTTCGCTCAAGAACTTGATGATTGTTACTGAAAGTTTGACTCGAGGCACTAAGTTTGTGTTCAACACTAGTCAGGTAAGAACGTACATGTAGTAATTCCCAGTATGACTGTGTGTGTGCATGTGGTCTGTGCAGGCCTCCCAGATTGCCCACCTTATTCGTGACTACACACACCTCATTGTGGAAAAGCAGAGAAAAACTGGACCTGTAAATAAAAGATCATAACATTGTAACTATGAAGGCAGTAGCTGCCTTCAGTTGTAGTATTAATTTTGTGTCGACATGCCATACACACAAGTAACGTTTATATCATGCCGCTTAGTTTTTTTGTTGTAATGAGGTCAAATTAATAAAACTGAATTATTTAATGCAAATAGTGTACCTATCATTATATGTACTATAATATACTCCGGCCCCAGAGGATCGAGGTCCGACATGTGTGCATGCATGTGTGCACGAATCACGTTCAGTACATTGATGTCATTGCGGTCACGTGATACCATCCAGGCCAAATGCACTGAACCTAACTCTAACCCATCCAATGAAGAAACCGAATGCTGGAGAAACCTTACATTAATTGTCTGCCTACCTTCAGGTACACACCACAAATTAACTTAATTTTAGTTGTCAGCATATGCGCATGTCATGACATAATTATCGATAGAGCACATGTCATTTGCAGCCACGATCTAGGCAAAGAGAGATCGAGCAAGGCGCGCGAGGTGTGGTGTACTGCCGGCTGTCTCCTAATGTACGTCGGTAAACTTTTGGTGAGTGCTATAAAAAATATAGCTAGCAAGGTGGTAGTTGGATATTAATAATTATTATTTTTATAGTGACAGCCTTGTGTTAAGTCCTTATATTGTTCTCTCATGTCTTACTCACAGATAACTACTCAACGCTGCACAGCACAGGATTCAGCATTCAATCACTCTCATAATTTTATTGTCATTTCATCTTTTATGGGGGACGCCCCACTCTTAATTTTTATCACTGAATGGCTGCTGACGTACGTATATATAAGAGCACTACAAGATACGACAGGAAAGGGTCAGTATAATAATTATGTAAGTGATGTAGTGTACTATCTTCTGGTATTCAGCCCCTTTAATGAGCACAGGATTATATAGATCTCCAAGCCATTAGTTACATCACTATAATTATGCAATTATCTGCTGTATTTCATATTGTAATGATTCATTGGGTACTGACTTTATATGGATGTATGGATGGTGCTATGATTCTTAGCCTTCCAGGCCGCAACATAGAATGCTGGCTTTCTGATCGAGGAGAAGATAATCTGTTATTGGCCGGGGATGGAGTGGATCTACCTCTGAGAGACAAAGGGCCAGTTATTGTATCATGTATGAATATTCTGTTGCTTGTACATTTCGTAGCATTATCAGTAATTGACTCTAGAGTAGCATCTTGTGCTTCATCACTCAATCTGCAGGCAGTGTATGTGATTTTCTGACAGGAAAGGCTACTCTAAACAGAGGGAGTCGGCCACACAAGGTATAGTCTAATAATTATTGTACGGTACTTAGATGATCTTCTCGGTTTTGGGTCAGATGCAATTGCCTTCAATCACTATAGCCAGTTAAAACATTTCTTCTACTCTGGCTTAAGAAATTGTATTTTATTATTGTACCCAGCATTGACCTCTACTACCGTGTAGCGGGAAAGTTCGTTATTTGAGCCCTCGAGAAATGTTGTATAGTTGTTCACATTTCAATGCCAGGAAACCACAGCTTTGCATGGTGCGTGGGAGTGTCTTCCATTTATATTACATGAAGTGTGAAGTGTGTTGTAAGTTTGTACAGAGAGGACTCCCATGGTGGCAATGATCTGATGATGGCTCCACTGCTCTGATGGACCAATGCAGGAGAAGTTATTCTGTATAATTATTACACTAAATTAATGTATGCCACTGTTTGGATCGGTTTCTGTTCTGCTCAGCTTCTTCCTCCAACTTGCTTACGCAGGCTAAGCTTATTCTTAATTAGTTCATTCTTAGTTCATTCCATAGTCTAGTATTATTGTCGGTTTGGTTGTTATGTTTTTCACCTGGTCATACGGAATCACTTCATTAATTTTTATACAGTGCAGACCGCACCTCTATCCACACATTGTACCTGCACATCCTGTATATATGGGGCCACACCCCCACTCACTGTACTGATATGTGGTCACACCCCCATACATGGTAACCCTCTTGACCACACCTCCACCCATGCATTGTGTCGTACATGCTGTGTTTTTGTGTACAGTACACATCATCCGTGTCTTTATCCCCACACCTAGTCGGAGGGACAGCAAGTTCTACTAAGAGCCAGCATCACCAACTAACCAACACACTACAAAACCTACCTACTACCAGCTAGGACAGCACACCACCCGGGACAGACTCTACTATACCATGTAATACGCCTTTGTATTAACGATCATGATACAATTTGCTGCCCTCCCTCGCCCATGGATTGAATAATTATGGACACTCGCAGGAGACTGACACACAATAATAGACACCAAAGGGCCAGTTACTGTATCATGTACGAATATTCTGTTGCTTGTACATTTCGTAACATTATCAGTAATTGACTGTAGAGTAGCTCCCCTTTCTTCATCACTCAATGCAGGCAGTGTATGTGATTTTCTGACAGGAAAGGCTACTCTAAACAGGGAGTCGGCCACACAAGGTATAGTCTAATAATTATTGTACGGTACTTAGATGATCTTCTCTGTTTTGGGTCAGATGCAATTGCCTTCAATCACTAGCCAGTTTAAAACATTTCTTCTACTCTTGGCTTAAGAAATTGTATTTTATTATTGTACCAGCATTAGGTAGTTAACTCCACTTATGCATTGACCTCTACTACTGTGTAGCGGGAAAGTTCATTATTTGAGCCCTCGAGAAATGTTGTATAGTTGTTCTCATTTCAATGCCAGGAAACCATAGCTTTGCATGGTGCGTGGGAGTGTCTTCCATTTATATTACATGAAGTGTGAAGTGTGTTGTAAGTTTATACAGAGAGGACTCCCATGGTGGCAATGATCTGATGATGGCTCCACTGCTCTGATGGACCAATGCAGGAGAAGTTATTCTGTATAATTATTACACTAAATTAATGTATGCCACTGTTTGGATCGGTTTCTGTTCTGCTCAGCTTCTTCCTCCAACCTGCTTACGCAGGCTAAGCTTATTCTTAATTAGTTCATTCTTAGTTCATTCTATAGTCTATATTATTGTCGGTTTGGTTGTTATGTTTTTCACCTGGTCATACGGAATCACTTCATTAATTTTTATACAGTGCAGACCACACCTCTATCCACACATTGTACCTGCACATCCTGTATATATGGGGCCACACCCCCACTCACTGTACTGATATGTGGTCACACCCCCATACATGGTAACCCTCTTGACCACACCCCAATCCTATGCTGTGTTTTTGTGTACAGTACACACATCATCCGTGTCTTTATCCCCACACCTAGTCGGAGGGAGCAGCAAGTTCTACTAAGAGCCAGCATCACCCACTAACCAACACTCTACAAGACCTACCTACTACCAGCTAGGACAGCACACCACCCGGGACAGACTCTACTATACCCATGTAATACGCCTTTGTATTACGATCATGATACAATTTGCTGCCCTCCCTCGCCAATGGATTGAATAATTATGGACACTCGCAGGACAACTAAGAGACTGACACACAATAATAGACACCAAAGGTCCAGTTACTGTATCATGTACGAATATTCTGTTGCTTGTACATTTCGTAACATTATCAGTAATTGACTGTAGAGTAGCATCTTGAGCTCCCCTTTCTTCATCACTCAATCTGCAGGCAGTGTATGTGATTTTCTGACAGGAAAGGCTACTCTAAACAAAGGGAGTCGGCCACACAAGGTATAGTCTGATAATTATTGTACGGTACCTTCTCTGTTTTGGGTCAGATGCAATTGCCTTCAATCACTAGCCAGTTTAAAACATTTCTTCTACTCTTGGCTTAAGAAATTGTATTTTATTATTGTACCAGCATTAGGTAGTTAACTCCACTTATGCATTGACCTCTACTACTGTGTAGCGGGAAAGTTCATTATTTGAGCCCTCGAGAAATGTTGTATAGTTGTTCTCATTTCAATGCCAGGAAACCATAGCTTTGCATGGTGCGTGGGAGTGTCTTCCATTTATATTACATGAAGTGTGAAGTGTGTTGTAAGTTTATACAGAGAGGACTCCCATGGTGGCAATGATCTGATGATGGCTCCACTGCTCTGATGGACCAATGCAGGAGAAGTTATTCTGTATAATTATTACACTAAATTAATGTATGCCACTGTTTGGATCGGTTTCTGTTCTGCTCAGCTTCTTCCTCCAACTTGCTTACGCAGGCTAAGCTTATTCTTAGTTCATTCTTAGTTCATTCTATAGTCTAGTATATTGTCGGTTTGGTTGTTTTATGTTTTTCACCTGGTCATACGGAATCACTTCATTATTATCAGTGCAGACCACACCTCTATCCACACACATTGTACCTGCACATCCTGTATATATGGGGCCACACCCCCACTCACTGTACTGATATGTGGTCACACCCCCATACATGGTAACCCTCTTGACCACACCTCCACCCATGCATTGTGTCGTACATGCTGTGTTTTTGTGTACAGTACACACATCATCCGTGTCTTTATCCCCACACCTAGTCGGAGGGAGCAGCAAGTTCTACTAAGAGCCAGCATCACCAACTAACCAACACTACAAGACCTACCTACTACCAGCTAGGACAGCACACCACCCGGGACAGACTCTACTATACCATGTAATACGCCTTTTTATTACGATCATGATACAATTTGCTGCCCTCCCTTGCCCATGGATTGAATAATTATGGACACTCGCAGGACAACTAAGAGACTGACACACAATAATAGACACCTAACTGCATTTTTGCCATTAATATAATAAAAATAATTTTGCCATTAATTAATCATTAATTATAGCGGAATCATGCATGCCTGCATGATAGTAGTCTCATGAATGAGTCGTCCTTTGTCCCACATGCATGCCTGCATATGATATAGTAGTCTCATGAATGAGTCGCCCTTTGTCCCAAAGAATAGCCCCGCCCACTTACTATGAGTGCTGCGCTTTAAATATGCTTGTAGCTGTGTACGTGTATGGCAGCATGATGGCTACTCTATCCCTCTCTCTGCAACGGAGGGAGTACCACCATACAATGGACCAACCAACCACTCCATTATCCTGCCACTTGAACAGGAGGAGAGAGTGCTACCTATTCCAGTGGGTAAGTTACTGTGTGTTAATATTATTATTAAATAGCTTTGAGCTTGTGTGCATGGATTATCTTTGTATCTAGGTTAGTACTGATTAGAGCGTTGTACAGTTGGGATCATGCCTCAGGGTGATGTAGAGCCTGTGCTAGGCCCTGCCTTAGGGACTAGCTGTGACTCTGTTGACCTGTTGTATGATCAGCAAGTCGAGCGTCTTGAGCGATCCTTACCTTTGGGAAAACTTGACAGTATAGCCTCTGTTCGATTTCTAGATTCCTTGTTTTTGGGATTCTGCCATCGCGTTGCGGTATCGGTAGCCCTGAAGGCATGGGATTTAGAAATCGGAACAGAGCAATACTGCCCAGTGGGGGCGCAATGATACTTAATGGTGATTGGACAGGAATGATGCAGAATAGCTACGTTGTCATGACCCGATCGTACCGAGCATGCCACATGTCCTGGCACAGGTTCTATGTTGTTCTGAGACATGATACCTAACTGTTTACTGTTTACCTTGTTCTGTACTCTCTAGGGGTGTACAGTAATTAGGGTGGTACAACCACCAAGGCGAGTGTATGCTGTGTGGTGTATGGGTGACTATTCTATCCCTCTCTCTCTCTTCATGTGCAACGGAGGGAGTACCACCATAGAATGGACCAACCAACCACTCCATCATCCTGCCACTTGAACAGGAGGAGACCTCCTACCTATTCCAGTGGGTAAGTTACTGTGTGTTAATTATAAAATAACTTTGAGCTTGTGTGCATGGCAGGTGGCCCATTATCTTTGTATCTAGGTTAGTACTGATTAGAGCTTTGTACAGTTGGGATCATGCCTCAGAGTGATGTAGAGCCTGTGCTAGGCCCTGCCTTAGGGACTAGCTGTGACCCTGTTGACCTGTTGTATGATCAGCAAGTCGAGCGTCTTGAGCGATCCTTACCTTTGGGAAAACTTGACAGTATAGCCTCTGTTCGATTTCTAGATTCCTTGCTTTTGGGATCCTGCCATCGCGTTGCGGTATCGGTAGCCCTGAAGGCATGGGATTTAGAAATCGGAACAGAGCAATACTGCCCAGTGGGGGCGCAATGACACTTACTGGTGATTGGACAGGAATGATGCAGAATAGCTACGTTGTCATGACCCGATCGTACCGAGCATGCCACATGTCCTGGCACAGATTCTATGTTGTTCTGAGACATGATACCTAACTGTTCACTGTTTACCTTGTTCTGTACTCTCTAGGGGTGTACAGTAAGTAATTAGGGTGTATGCTGTGCTTATGCTTGTAGCTGTGTGGTGTATGGGTGACTATTCTATCCCTCTCTCTCTCTTCATGTGCAACGGAGGTAGTACCACCATAGAATGGACCAACCAACCACTCCATCATCCTGCCACTTGAACAGGAGGAGACCTCCTACCTATTCCAGTGGGTAAGTTACTGTGTGTTAATTATAAAATAATGGCAGGTGGCCCATTATCTTTGTATCTATGTTAGTACTGATTAGAGCTTTGTACAGTTGGGATCATGCCTCAGGGTGATATAGAGCCTGTGCTAGGCCCTGCCTTAGGGACTAGCTGTGACCCTGTTGACCTGTTGTATGATCAGCAAGTCGAGCGTCTTGAGCGATCCTTACCTTTGGGAAAACTTGACAGTATAGCCTCTGTTCGATTTCTAGATTCCTTGCTTTTGGGATCCTGCCATCGCGTTGCGGTATCGGTAGCCCTGAAGGCAGGGGATTTAGAAATCGGAACAGAGCAATACTGCCCAGTGGGGGCGCAATGACACTTACTGGTGATTGGACAGGAATGAAGCAGATTAGCTACGTTGTCATGACCCGATCGTACCGAGCATGCCACATGTCCTGGCACAGGTTTTATATTGTTCTGAGACATGATACCTAACTGTTTACTGTTTACCTTGTTCTGTACTCTCTAGGGGTGTACAGTAATTAGGGTGGTACGAGTGTATGCTGTGCTTATGCTTGTAGCTGTGTGGTGTATGGGTGACTATTCTATCCCTCTCTCTCTCTCTTCATTTGCAACGGAGGGAGTACCACCATAGAATGGACCAACCAACCACTCCATCATCCTGCCACTTGAACAGGAGGAGACCTCCATTGAGTGCTACCTATTCCAGTGGGTAAGGTTAATTATAAAATAACTTTGAGCTTGTGTGCATGGCAGGTGGCCCATTATCTTTGTATCTAGGTTAGTACTGATTAGAGCTTTGTACAGTTGGGATCATGCCTCAGGGTGGTGTAGAACCTGTGCTAGGCCCTGCCTTAGGGACTAGCTGTGACCCTGTTGACCTGTTGTATGATCAGCAAGTCGAGCGTCTTGAGCGATCCTTACCTTTGGGAATACTTGACAGTATAGCCTCTGTTTGATTTCTAGATTCCTTGCTTTTGGGATCCTGCCATCGCGTTGCGGTATCGGTAGCCCTGAAGGCAGGGGATTTAGAAATCGGAACAGAGCAATACTGCCCAGTGGGGGCGCAATGACACTTACTGGTGATTGGACAGGAATGAAACAGAATAGCTACGTTGTCATGACCCGATCGTACCGAGCATGCCACATGTCCTGGCACAGGATTTATATTGTTCTGAGACATGATACCTAACTGTTTACTGTTTACCTTGTTCTGTACTGGTGTACAGTAATTAGGGTGGTACGAGTGTATGCTGTGCTTATGCTTGTAGCTGTGTGGTGTATGGGTGACTATTCTATCCCTCTCTCTCTCTCTTCATGTGCAACGGAGGGAGTACCACCATAGAATGGACCAACCAACCACTCCATCATCCTGCCACTTGAACAGGAGGAGACCTCCATTGAGTGCTACCTATTCCAGTGGGTAAGGTTAATTATAAAATAACTTTGAGCTTGTGTGCATGGCAGGTGGCCCATTATCTTTGTATCTAGGTTAGTACTGATTAGAGCTTTGTACAGTTGGGATCATGCCTCAGGGTGATGTAGAACCTGTGCTAGGCCCTGCCTTAGGGACTAGCTGTGACCCTGTTGACCTGTTGTATGATCAGCAAGTCGAGCGTCTTGAGCGATCCTTACCTTTGGGAATACTTGACAGTATAGCCTCTGTTTGATTTCTAGATTCCTTGCTTTTGGGATCCTGCCATCGCGTTGCGGTATCGGTAGCCCTGAAGGCAGGGGATTTAGAAATCGGAACAGAGCAATACTGCCCAGTGGGGGCGCAATGACACTTACTGGTGATTGGACAGGAATGAAACAGAATAGCTACGTTGTCATGACCCGATCGTACCGAGCATGCCACATGTCCTGGCACAGGATTTATATTGTTCTGAGACATGATACCTAACTGTTTACTGTTTACCTTGTTCTGTACTGGTGTACAGTAATTAGGGTGGTACGAGTGTATGCTGTGCTTATGCTTGTAGCTGTGTGGTGTATGGGTGACTATTCTATCCCTCTCTCTCTCTCTTCATGTGCAACGGAGGGAGTACCACATAGAATGGACCAACCAACCACTCCATCATCCTGCCACTTGAACAGGAGGAGACCTCCATTGACTATTCCAGTGGGTAAGGTTAATTATAAAATAACTTTGAGCTTGTGTGCATGGCAGGTGGCCCATTATCTTTGTATCTAGGTTTGTATCTAGGTTAGTACTGATTAGAGCTTTGTACAGTTGGGATCATGCCTCAGGGTGATGTAGAGCCTGTGCTAGGCCCTGCCTTAGGGACTAGCTGTGACCCTGTTGACCTGTTGTATGATCAGCAAGTCAAGCGTCTTGAGCGATCCTTACCTTTGGGAAAACTTGACAGTATAGCCTCTGTTCGATTTCTAGATTCCTTGCTTTTGGGATCCTGCCATCGCGTTGCGGTATCGGTAGCCCTGAAGGCATGGGATTTAGAAATCGGAACAGAGCAATACTGCCCAGTGGGGGCGCAATGACACTTACTGGTGATTGGACAGGAATGAGGCAGAATAGCTACGTTGTCATGACCCGATCGTACCGAGCATGCCACATGTCCTGGCACAGGTTCTATATTGTTCTGAGACATGATACCTAACTGTTTACTGTTTACCTTGTTCTGTACTCTCTAGGGGTGTACAGTAATTAGGGTGGTACAACCAAGGCGAGTGTATGCTGTGCTTATGCTTGTAACTGTGTGGTGTATGGGTGACTATTCTATCCCTCTCTCTCTCTTCATGTGCATGCAACGGAGGGAGTACCACCATACAATGGATCAACCAACCACTCCATCATCTGAACAGGAGGAAACCTCCATTGAGTGCTACCTATTCCAGTGGGTAAGTTACTGTGTGTTAATTATAAAATAGCTTTGAGCTTGTGTGCATGGCAGGTGGCCCATTATCTTTGTATCTAGGTTAGTACTGATTAGAGCTTTGTACAGTTGGGATCATGCCTCAGGGTGATGTAGAGCCTGTGCTAGGCCCTGCCTTAGGGACTAGCTGTGACCCTGGGATTTATAAATCGGAACAGAGGGCGCAATGACACTTACTGGTGATTGGACAGCAGAATAGCTACATGATCGTACCGAGCATGCCACATGTCCTTCTATGTTGTTCTGAGACATGATACCTTACTGTTCACTGTTTACCTTGTTCTGTACTCTCTAGGGGTGTACAGTAATTAGGGTGGAACAACCAAAGCGAGTGTATGCTAATTCATTATGAACTTGTGCCGCAATTTCAATGATTTATACAGCAATTTAGTACATTAATCTTTATTAGTCATCTGAATGTGTTGACAGTTATGAACCTTTAAACTCTTGTAATATGGAATGTAAGGTACTACCAAGTAAGGTAATGCTGGAGAAACCTTGCCAAGACTCTGTAATATGGAATGTGATGTACTACCATGTAAGGTAATGCTGGAGAAACCTTAGTGAGAACGATTTTAGTTTAACTAGCAACCCAGCAGTCTAGCTCATTATTCAGCCTCTTCTACCTCTGCTCTACCTCAAGTTCTCTTCTACCTTCTCTATACTCTACTGAGGAACCCAGCAGCCTCTATGTCCATCAGATCTCCTCTACCTAACCCAGTACTGCTCCAAGCTATAAGGTTTGTAGAGCTTTGTGTTAGCTAGCACTGGCTTTGTGTTAGCTTAATTGCCTGATCGAAGTAGCTTGTGTCAGGTCAGTGTCTAAGTGTTGGTATAGCTGCCTACCAGCTTCAATCCTACCAATGTCAGCTTCCCAATGTCAGCTTCAAGCCTCCTACAGCTGAGCGCTGGCTTTAGCTTGTAGCTTGTGTGTATGTAAGCCGCCTGCTATGGCAGCTTTTTATTTTTTGTCGCGGCCTGAAATCGAGACTGGTAGTAATTAGCCTCGATTCTTCTCCTGGCGCGTGTATTAAGTTCAAAAACAGCTCAACACTTTTTTTTAGGTAAATAAAATTCTTAAGTTAAATCAGTATTTTTTTCCTTACAGACAAGAGCATCAGAATATTAAGAGACATCAAAGACGCCAAGTATCAAGAAACACCAAGTATCAAGAGGAGACTCCAGGCCAAACGTTAGTCGTAAATAGTGTGATTATGTTTTTGCTCATTCGAGACAATTAAAAAAGAAGGAGGTAAAACATATCATGCTGTACGTACAATTAAGATGACTAGCATCATAATAATTTATTTGCTGGTTTTGCCTGCTATCTAAAAAAATTAGGCAAGCCCGTGTTTAAATAGTGTGCAATATTTCATTTGCTGGTTTAGCCAGCTTCTGATGGGGAGCCTTGCACGCCCTAATCTAAAAAAAATTAGGCAAAAAGGGAGAGCAAATAGTGTGCAATATGTGTGCAATATTTCATTTGCTGGTTTAGCCAGCTTCTGACGGGGAGCCTTGCACGCCCTAATCTAAAAAAATTAGGTAAAAAGGGAGAGCCCGTATTTAAATAGTGTGCAATATTTCATTTGCTGGTTTAGCCAGCTTCTGACGGGGAGCCTTGCACGCCCTAATCTAAAAAAATTAGGCAAAAAGGGAGAGCCCGTATTTAAATAGTGTGCAATATTTCATTTGCTGGTTTAGCCAGCTTCTGACGGGAGCCTTGCACGCCCTAATCTAAAAAAATTAGGCAAAAAGGGAGAGCCCGTATTTAAATAGTGTGCAATATTTCATTTGCTGGTTTAGCCAGCTTCTGACGGGGAGCCTTGCACGCCCTAATCTAAAAAAATTAGGCAAAAAGGGAGAGCCCGTATTTAAATAGTGTGCAATATTTCATTTGCTGGTTTAGCCAGCTTCTGACGGGGAGCCTTGCACGCCCTAATCTAAAAAAAATTAGGCAAAAAGGGAGAGCAAATAGTGTGCAATATTTCATTTGCTGGTTTAGCCAGCTTCTGACGGGGAGCCTTGCACGCCCTAATCTAAAAAAATTAGGCAAAAAGGGAGAGCCCGTATTTAAATAGTGTGCAATATTTCATTTGCTGGTTTAGCCAGCTTCTGACGGGGAGCCTTGCACGCCCTAATCTAAAAAAAATTAGGCAAAAAGGGAGAGCAAATAGTGTGCAATATTTCATTTGCTGGTTTAGCCAGCTTCTGACGGGGAGCCTTGCACGCCCTAATCTAAAAAAATTAGGCAAAAAGGGAGAGCCCGTATTTAAATAGTGTGCAATATTTCATTTGCTGGTTTAGCCAGCTTCTGACGGGGAGCCTTGCACGCCCTAATCTAAAAAAAATTAGGCAAAAAGGGAGAGCAAATAGTGTGCAATATTTCATTTGCTGGTTTAGCCAGCTTCTGACGGGGAGCCTTGCACGCCCTAATCTAAAAAAATTAGGCAAAAAGGGAGAGCCCGTATTTAAATAGTGTGCAATATTTCATTTGCTGGTTTAGCCAGCTTCTGACGGGGAGCCTTGCACGCCCTAATCTAAAAAAATTAGGCAAAAAGGGAGAGCAAATAGTGTGCAATATTTCATTTGCTGGTTTAACCAGCTTCTGACAGGGAGCCTTACAATAAATTAGTGGTTTTGCTTAGTGCATTGTTTGTTTTAGTGAAGAAAAAAGTGCAGTAAAACATGAAAAGAAAAGAAAAAAGTGGTTTTGCTTATAAGCTTAAGTAGCGCTTGATGATGAAAAGACAAAAGTAGGTTAGCTTTATTAGTGCAGTATTTGCTGGTTTAAGTGAAAAAAAAGTTGTTTTGTTAATAGTGGTTTGCTGAAAAAAAAAGTGAAGTCAGTCAAAGTTGTTTTGCAATTATGAAAACAAGTGCAGAAGGTAGTAGCTTATTAAAAGTTTGTATTTTAAGTAAAGTAAAAGTAGTAGCTCAGTGCAGTAGAGGAAGCCAAAGGAAGCCAAAGTAGATATGCTATGGAATTTAGAAACCATAAGTACTGAAATATTGCCATCATCTGCTATAAAAGAGAGTGAGCAAAAAGGGAGGAGGGTGGGCGTGGCTGAGGGTGGGAAAGTTGGCTAGAGTGTGCGGTAAAGTACTTGAGCTAGAGTTGTGGTTAAGTACTCTAACAACAGCTAGAGTTGTGGTTAAGTACTCTAACAACAGCTAGAGTTGTGGTTAAGTACTCTAACAACAGCTAGAGTTGTGGTTAAGTACTCTAACAACAGCTAGAGTTGTGGTTAAGTACTCTAACAACAGCTAGAGTTGTGGTTAAGTACTCTAACAACAGCTAGAGTTGTGGTTAAGTACTCTAACAACAGCTAGAGTTGTGGTTAAGTACTCTAACAACAGCTAGAGTTGTGGTTAAGTACTCTAACAACAGCTAGAGTTGTGGTTAAGTACTCTAACAACAGCTAGAGTTGTGGTTAAGTACTCTAAGGGTTAGGGTTAGGGTTAGGGTTAGGGTTAGGGTTAGGGTTAGGGTTAGGGTTAGGGTTAGGGTTAGGGTTAGGGTTAGGGTTAGGGTTAGGGTTAGGGTTAGGGTTAGGGTTAGGGTTAGGGTTAGGGTTAGGGTTAGGGTTAGGGTTAGGGTTAGGGTTAGGGTTAGGGTTAGGGTTAGGGTTAGGGTTAGGGTTAGGGTTAGGGTTAGGGTTAGGGTTAGGGTTAGGGTTAGGGTTAGGGTTAGGGTTAGGGTTAGGGTTAGGGTTAGGGTTAGGGTTAGGGTTAGGGTTAGGGTTAGGGTTAGGGTTAGGGTTAGGGTTAGGGTTAGGGTTAGGGTTAGGGTTAGGGTTAGGGTTAGGGTTAGGGTTAGGGTTAGGGTTAGGGTTAGGGTTAGGGTTAGGGTTAGGGTTAGGGTTAGGGTTAGGGTTAGGGTTAGGGTTAGGGTTAGGGTTAGGGTTAGGGTTAGGGTTAGGGTTAGGGTTAGGGTTAGGGTTAGGGTTAGGGTTAGGGTTAGGGTTAGGGTTAGGGTTAGGGTTAGGGTTAGGGTTAGGGTTAGGGTTAGGGTTAGGGTTAGGGTTAGGGTTAGGGTTAGGGTTAGGGTTAGGGTTAGGGTTAGGGTTAGGGTTAGGGTTAGGGTTAGGGTTAGGGTTAGGGTTAGGGTTAGGGTTAGGGTTAGGGTTAGGGTTAGGGTTAGGGTTAGGGTTAGGGTTAGGGTTAGGGTTAGGGTTAGGGTTAGGGTTAGGGTTAGGGTTAGGGTTAGGGTTAGGGTTAGGGTTAGGGTTAGGGTTAGGGTTAGGGTTAGGGTTAGGGTTAGGGTTAGGGTTAGGGTTAGGGTTAGGGTTAGGGTTAGGGTTAGGGTTAGGGTTAGGGTTAGGGTTAGGGTTAGGGTTAGGGTTAGGGTTAGGGTTAGGGTTAGGGTTAGGGTTAGGGTTAGGGTTAGGGTTAGGGTTAGGGTTAGGGTTAGGGTTAGGGTTAGGGTTAGGGTTAGGGTTAGGGTTAGGGTTAGGGTTAGGGTTAGGGTTAGGGTTAGGGTTAGGGTTAGGGTTAGGGTTAGGGTTAGGGTTAGGGTTAGGGTTAGGGTTAGGGTTAGGGTTAGGGTTAGGGTTAGGGTTAGGGTTAGGGTTAGGGTTAGGGTTAGGGTTAGGGTTAGGGTTAGGGTTAGGGTTAGGGTTAGGGTTAGGGTTAGGGTTAGGGTTAGGGTTAGGGTTAGGGTTAGGGTTAGGGTTAGGGTTAGGGTTAGGGTTAGGGTTAGGGTTAGGGTTAGGGTTAGGGTTAGGGTTAGGGTTAGGGTTAGGGTTAGGGTTAGGGTTAGGGTTAGGGTTAGGGTTAGGGTTAGGGTTAGGGTTAGGGTTAGGGTTAGGGTTAGGGTTAGGGTTAGGGTTAGGGTTAGGGTTAGGGTTAGGGTTAGGGTTAGGGTTAGGGTTAGGGTTAGGGTTAGGGTTAGGGTTAGGGTTAGGGTTAGGGTTAGGGTTAGGGTTAGGGTTAGGGTTAGGGGTTAGGGTTAGGGTAGGGGTTAGGGGTTAGGGTTAGGGTTAGGGTTAGGGTTAGGGTTAGGGTTAGGGGTTGGGTTAGGGTTAGGTAGGTTAGGGTTAGGGTTAGGGTTAGGGTTAGGGTTAGGGTTAGGGTTAGGGTTAGGGTTAG